>NC_041814.1:15535297-16135297 GCF_900964775.1 Scleropages formosus | reverse complement strand
TGACTGGGCTTCTCTTCGCTGCTGTATCCCGACAACTGTCCCATCTCCAGTTGTTTGGGTACAGGACAATATGAGAAGTGCTTCCAGGTCAAACACTGTGAGTATTGATTTCAATGGGGCCAGCAGGCAGTGTAGGCGTTAGGCTCATCCTCATACAGTCCAAGGACTTGGGTTTGAACCCCTGCTCCCTCACATCAGCAAGGAACTTACCGTGAATTGCTCCATTAAAATGACTCAACTGTATGAAAGGGTAAAATAACTAACTTGGTACACAAGCTAAAATTCCAAGTCACTGTGGACCAAAGGCACCAAAAAATTTATATTAGTGAATTAATTCATATTACCAGCAGACTTGCTGTGTGTAAAATAATAAACAGGAAGTAAGATACGAAGAAAAAGCCATTTTGATCAATAGACCTTAAAGAGTAGAAAGGCTCATGTCATGTGAAAGAAACACAAGGAGCACAATTTTACTGAGGACCAACACAGAGAAGCTCAGGTTTTATGAAAAGAGACAAAGAAAGGGAATTTTTTTGCTCTCAAAGGTCAAGGCTCATAATAACCCCATCTTAACAATTATCACGCACAATTCAGTGTATAGTAACACTTTGAAATAAATTTTTAAGTCTCGCTGACAGCTTGGATCAGAGACAACACTGAGGATTTGATCCAGACGGGTACTGCTTTTGTACAGCTGGGAATCTAGTAAGCAAACAGAAAATAAAAATAATACCGGATATTTGTGTACTTTTTTGCCAAAGACCTGTTTCCATAAAATTTAGAGAGGACCTCAAAAAGTGTGCAACACCAAACAACCAACCACAAAATGTTATTATCAGCCTTTCCTCTTGAATCCCCTGTGAAAAAGAACATTTATTTTGAACGAACGGGAAATATTTATCTCGTATGTTACACAAATGCATGCCAAATCCCAATATTTAATGAATTAAAAATGTGATTTCTCGGATGAAGCAAATAGAGGATTATATCATTTGATGGGAAGGCCTGACAGGATTTGTTACACTTGGCATTGCAGTTCAGAAGGTTATGATGTCACAAGGGTCTGCGACGGATCCCGCAGGGGAAACACGTGGCCAGTTTCTCAGCATACGGGTCGGAGGGCACGCTTGGTCTGCGGAACTCATCAGGAGAGTGAGTGCCGAATCTCAGCGTGGCCATTAACCACAGGCACAGGACACCGTAACCCATCCAACACACTGTGCAACATACCAGCAGCTGCAGCATGTCAGATCAAGAGTGTTGTCAGCTCTACAGTTGCAACATCGGAGGTTAAGGCAGGAATGCGTGCTAGCTGCTGTGAGAACTTGAATGGACCATGCCTGTTGGCTGGACTTAGAGGGGGCCACTATAGTACAGAAGCTTTTACCTGATCCTAACACAGTGTAAAAGACATTCACTCAGTGGTGTTTCTGTAAATGAGGGGGGCATGGTGGTGTGGTGGCGCACTGGGTTGGACTGGGTCCTGCTCTCCAGTGGGTCTGGGGGTCGAGTCCTACTTGGGGTGCCTTGCGGCGGACTGGCGCCCTGTCCTGGGTATGTCCCTACGCCCTGAGTTGCCGGGTAGGCTCTGGTTCTATGGGACAAGTGGTTCAGATAATGTGTGTGTGTGTGTGTGTAAATGACCTGTTTTTTTCAGAACGCAACCTGACTGCAGGCAGCGCTTCCAACTTCCCCAAAGCTTGAAGAATGTGGCTTTGCTGTAAGCCGGACCTTCTCCGGGTCGCACACTCAGCAAACTGGAGCCAAATGTCAGCTTGTGGAGGGAAGCACTTCCACAGCCGTGTTGGCTTCAGCCAACTGTTGTAAATCACAGACAGCCGAAAAAAGCACCAGACAGAATGCAGTTCTCATCTCGGAGCATTTCTGACAAAATCCACGGTCAGTATGCGGTCTCTAACTGACCCTGGGAGCATTTACCCTGTTGGGACTTTCCTGTAGAGATGGTCACTGAAACTCCACAGCCCAGAGTGATCACTTGGTGCTTGGGATGTGAATGTTGAGCTCTGAACCTGAGTCGAACCCAGCAAGGCAGCGGGTGTGCAGGGCAGTGGGGGAAAGTCCAAGACTCTTGTCTCCGAGGATGATCCACGATCACAGTGGGATGAACCCTGACCTTGCACTCCAAACAACAGGCCCATGTGGGAAAACAATGCGCACGGGGGATCTGCCTGCAGCCCGTAGCCCTCAGGGATTTACATTCAAACCAAACAAGTAGGTGGAGCGAGGCCGCCATGCTGCCGCAGCCCATTACAAGGCCGTTATTAGAAACCCTGCTCTCATAATTCAGTGGGAAAGAAGTCGGCAAGTCGTTACCCTGACACACAGCGAGCCCCATCCTTGTGCTTTTTGTAAAGGTTACTCTGCCCTAAAAGGCGCTAGCGAGAGGGGAGAGAATTCCCCAATGAAATGCACTACATGGGTTGAACAAAAACAACTAAAAAAGATTCATAACGTGGAGCCAAGAAGCCATTTGGTGGAAGTATCTGAGCCAGAGACTTGGTGGAGCTTACAATATAAACACGTATTCCCACAAAGAGCCACAGACAGCAGTTGGCGAGCCCATGGAGCAGCAGAGGACACCGGTTTCAGATCCCTGCTCGCAAAGTGTAACACCATCTCAGCTCAGAGATACATGGAGGAGGAGCAAGGGGTGTATGACAGCAAGGAGCATCAGGGATTCTTCTGCCTTTTACTAGAGTTGTAATAAAAAGAGAGATTCTCTTACAGGCACTATTAGAATAAACAGAACACAAACTGCACTTTAAATGACATTCCACATGTTGCTAAACCAGGCTTCAGAATATTTTCCATGACATTCTCTGGACTCCAGGACTGCATAGCTTTCCTCTCACCGCTGTGTGTATGTGTGTGTTTCTCAGAGAGAGAGAGAGAGAGAGAGAGAGAGAGAGACTGGCTGCATGGATTTGGGTTGTCTTTCCATCTGGATGGCATGTACAAACCAGCTCAACTGTAAAAACCACCTCTTTATACCTTTATTTCACTCACTTGCAATTACTGTGACTACTACATACCTTTACGATATACTTATTTCATCCATTCACCTACTATTGATGTATGTGGTGGTCTGGAGTCTATCACACAAGCACAGGGCCCAAGGCTAGGAATATTACACAGTGGACTGGATTCCAGTCCATCACAGGGCAATCACATTCACCATGGGCAATTCGGAGTCCTCAACAGCTGAAACCCATGTCTTTGGATTCTGGGAGGAATCCAGAGAACTCAGATGACAAAGAATGGGACCCATATCCAATTCCACAGTGCAGGTGCTATGAGGCTCTAGCACTACCCACTGCAGCACTGTGCCATCATTCCTATGACAACAAATTTGAATAAACACAGTTACTTATCAACTTTCTTCAATAACTCCAGAACTATCGCGGCTACTGTACTTTACATCACTCATCTATAGTCACAACTACTATACACTGTTTTTCACGAAATCTCCAATTTTATTTTAACCATAGTTAAGGCAATTTTAAGCAGAAGGCTGCTGGATTAAGCCAAACTCCCGCTGCTGCTGTAGCGCCCATGAGAAAGGTACTTACCCTGAATTAATACAGCAATATCCCTGAGCTCTATAAATGGGTCAGATACTGTAAGTTGCTCTGGGTAAAAAGCATCATCTAAGCAAGTAATTACAGTATTGTGAAAAATTGTCCATTGTGTACTGAATGCGTTACTGAAATTCATCCCTGTGACTGCAACTCATCCAGAGAGCAGGCTCAGCCCATACGCTTACACTTATCTGTTTCAGAACCTGAGGCCCACAACCACAAGGGGGAGAGGAGCAGCACGCTGACAGTGCTCGTGCTGTAACAGCTCTTACATGAACCATCCATCCATCCATTTTCTGGGTCGCTTAGTCCTTCTAGGGTCGCGGTGGCAATTGGGAGAGCAGAGAAGCCCAGACATCCCTGTCCTTGCGACTTCTTCCAGCTCAACCCGGGGGATCCCCAGCCGCTCCCAGGCCAACTGGGAGATATAATCTCTCCAGTGGGTCCTGGGCTGACCTCGGGGTCTCGTCCCAGTTGGCCATGCCTGGTATACCTCCAAAGGGAGGTGACCAGGGTGCATCCTTACCAGATCAACTGGCTCCTCTCAATGCGAAGGAGTAGCGGCTTTACTCTAAGTTAGTTCCTCCTGGATGGCCAAACTCTTCACCCTGTCACGGAGAGTGACTCCCACCACCCTGCGGAGAAAACTCATTTCAGCCGCTTGTATCCGCGATCTTATTCTTTATGGTCATTACCCAGAGTCCATGACCATAGGTGAGGGTAGGGACATAGAAATAGAGAGCTTTGCTTTGTGGCTCAGCTCCCCCCTTCACCACTACAGTCCGGTACAGTGTTATTGTTGCCGCTGCTCCCAGTCCACAGCCGAACTCACGCTCCCTTCTCCCCTCACTCGTGAACAAGACTCCAAGATACTTAAACTCCTCCACCTGGGACAAATTCTCTCCCCTTACCTGAAGGGGGCATGCCATCCATTTCTGTGAGAGAACCATGGACTCAGACTTAGAGGTGCTGATCCTCATATCAACCGCTTCACACTTGGCTGCAAACTGTTCCAGTGCGTGCTGGAGGCATCCATGTGACGGTGCCAGAAGGACATCATCCGCAAAAAGCAGAGACATCACCTTCCAGCTCCCACACAGAATGCCCTCCTGACCTTCGCTCTGCCTCGATATCTTGTCCATGAAAACCACAAACAGGAGTGGGGACAAGGCAAAACCTTAGCGGAGTCCAACACGCACATTAAACGGGCTTGACGTAATGCCAAGTGTGCGGACACAGCTCTCACTCCGTGTATACAGAGGCCGAATGGCCCGCAATAGTGGCCCCACCACCCCATACTCCCAAAGCACCTCCCACAGAATTTATCAGAGGACACAGTCATAGGCCTTCTGCAAGTCCACAAAACACATGTAGACTGGATTAGCGAACTCACATGCTCCATCAATTATCTGAGAGAGGGTAAAAAGCTGGCGCAGTGTTCCATGGCCAAGACAGAATCCGCATTGTCCCTCTTCCATCTGAGGCGCCTCCTTTCCAGCACCCTGGCATAGACTTTCCCTGGGAAGCTGAGAGGTATGATACCCCGATAGTTGGCACATACTCTCCGGTCCCCTTTCTTAAAGACAGGGACCACTACAGTTTGCCAATCTAGAGGCACTGTCCCTGAGGTCCATGCAACACTGCAGAGGCATGTCAGCCATGACAGCCCCACAACATCCAGGGCCTTAAGGAGTGCCGGGTAAATCTCATCCACCCCCAGTGCATTACCACTGTGGAGCTTTCTAACTACCTCAGTGACTTCCACCAGGGAAATGGACTCTGACACCTGGAAGCCTCTGGCTCTGACTCCTGTAAGGGATGTATATTTCTCGGGTTTAGGAGTTCCTCAAAGTGCTCCTTCCACCTCCTGACAATGTCCTCATTTGAGGTCAAAGATTCGCCACTTTTGCTGAGCACAGCTTGAGTGAAGCTCCTACAACCCCTCCTGAGCTGCCGGATGGTTCTCCAGAACCTCTTTGAGGACGACCAAAAGTCATTTTCCATGGCCTCTCCAAACTCCTCCCATGCTCCAGATTCTGCTTCTGCAACCGCAGCCACTGTCGCCTTTTTTGCCTGCCTGTACCTTTTTGCTGAGCCAAGAGTCCCCAGAGCCAACCAGACCCTAAAGGCTTCCTTCTTCAGCTCTACAGCTTCCCTTACCACCGGTCTGCATCAACGGGTTCTTGGGTTGCCGCCGTGACTGGCACCAACAAGCTTTTGGCCACAGCTGCGCCTGGCTGCTACCACAATGGAGGTTTTGGACCCTGTTCCAGTGAGTGAGGGTATGCGCTTAGGCCTACCGGGTCTGTCCGTCAGTTTTCTCTGCCATCTGATCCAGCTCACCACCAGATGGTGATCGGTTAACAGCTCAACACCTCTCTTTACCTGAGTGTCCAGAACATGTGGTCTCAAGTCAGATGAAACGACTACAAAGTCGATCATTGATCTTTGGCCCAAGGAGCTCTGGTACCAAGAACACTTTTATGAGCATCCTTGTGTTTGAACATCGTGTGTTACAGACAAACCATGGCGAGCACAGAAGTCCAATAAGATTTCACCATTCGGGTTTAGATGGGGCAAGCCATTCCACTCAATCACCCCACTCCAGATTTCTCAGTCACTGCCAACGTGAGCGTTGAAGTCCCCCAGCAGGACTATGGCGTCTGTAGGTGGGGCCCTGTCCAGAACCCCACCCACTCTCTCCAAGAAGGTAAAATACCCTGAACTGCTGTTTGGTGCACAAGCACACACGAGAGAGTTTTCCTCTCTGCGACGTTAAGTAGCACTGAGGTAACCATCTCATCTACCGGGACAAACTCCAACTGTCTGGCAGCCAGCCGGGGGCTTGTGAGTATCCCCACACCCACCCGGCGCCTCTCACCCTGCGCAACTCCTAAGTAGGAGAGAGACCACGCCCTATCGAGGAGTTTGGTTCCAGAGCCAACACTGTAAGTGGAGGTAACCCCAACTATATCTAGTTGGTATCTCTCAACCTCCTGCACCAGTTCCACATCCTTTCCCCCAAGTGACGTTACATTCCATGTCCCAAGAGCCAGTTTCTGCCGCCAGGGTCCTTGACACCATGCGCCACCCTGCCCCCTCCTGTTGCCTGAAAGGCATTGTACTCGACCTTCACGCTGGACCTTGCGGGTGGTGGGCCCACATGGCCATGAACCATCCTACAGTTCAAATATTTGACTTTTGTGTCATATGACAACTCCATTTCAGTGGGAGATTATCTCTGCTCGAGTTCTGTGAGTGACATCAACACGCCCTTCATCAGAACTGCTGCAAAGTAATCGAAACACACATACACACACATACAGACAAACAGAACCTTTACATAACTTCCACCAAGCACAAGTTCTGCCTCCGAGCGTGGCCGCATAAAACTGTTTCTCAACGAAGTGTGACATTGCGTGAAGAATCGGAGAAATCACTTACTGTGGGTAATGTGTACTTCACTGTGGGGAACCATGTGGTGTAGTAGTTTGTGCTGTTGTCTTATCCTTAAGGTTTTGGGTTCAAACCCCACTCCTGCGGTAATACCCTTCATTTAAAATATCTGCCCTGAATTTAAACACTAAGAACATCTTCTTGTGTAAATCGGTAAATCGTTGATCATCTAACACTGTACGTCACCCTGAACAAAGCAGTCAGGTAAATAAAGGATGAGTTCATTGGTGTAAACTATGAATATTCCTTGCATTATAAACTTGGAGCAGAATGACTTTTGTTCGTCTCGTTTTTCAAAAACTGCCCAAGTACGTTATGTACATGATTGTGTACATGCAAAAAATATGCGGCACATGGAACGTGCATAATTATACTGATGCTTAAATTCACATATTTGTTACAATATTACCACTATACATGCTAAACAAAAGTACAACTCAAAATTAAATGCAAATTATTTTAAAAAGAACATTTGCACATGTCACACAGTACACCCTGTGATTCTTCCCTCCTGGCTCAAGAAAATTAAGGAGTAACACTAAGAAATGTTTCACAGCATAAACACTATTATTTACTCATTAACTCCCGACTGCCTTGCAAACCTGGTAGTAGTAATAATGAAAATGTGCCATTGCTTTGTGCTGGAGATGTGGTGTTACGAGGAGTGGGACAGACGGCCTGCGTTCTGACCTTGCGCTCGAAGAGTGAACCCTCTTGATAACGTCTTCACTGAAGTCGAAGTGAATTCTGCTCCTGTGGCAGGGAGACTTGAGAAACATTGCCCCTGGACAGCTTGGCAGCACGCACTCCTGCCGCCGCACGCACCTCACTCACAGCAGCAACAAATCCCCTGGATGAGAGTGGCGTCCCCAGCTGGACAGCGACCGGGGCTGCTGGGCAGATACGGCCTGGACTTCAGGGAACGGACTCGGCTCCTGGAGCACAGCTGCTGCCCGTCCCGGGACGCACTCACGCAATCACAGACACACACAGAGTGCTGACCTCTGGGCGGGGGGACTCCACTGACTCTCACTTTAATAAAAGAACCTGACACCAACAACATCTGAAGTTCATAAACATCAAAGCTGCTTGGCACTCTGTTTATTAAAAAAAGGTCTGTTTTTTCAAATTTTATGATCCTTACAAATGTTTTAAATAAAACACACACACACACACACACACACACACAACAGCTAGATTAATACATGCTCACATCTGGCAGACACACAGATGCCAGTATTATCCGTGCTCTTGTAGCAGCTAGACTGGATCTTGTTTGGCTCCTTATTATAGCAGAATATGAAATGAAATACACCAGTGTACTGGCTGAGTTTCTCATTTGTACACACACAGAATAATAAACACTCTGTCATGACTGGCCTTCGATCTTATGAGAAGTTTTTCTTCTGGAAAAATCCCAGCTCTGAGTGTCCAGAAACATCCGACACAGCTATTGTTTGTCATTCTATCCTGCAACTACGCTCTATAAACAAATCAAATCAGTTTAAAGAATCTAAAACTGTACAACAAGCAAACTACAAAAACACACAGTTTGAACAACAAGTTAATGAAGTCTCCAAGATGACAGAAAGGAGGCCGGGAAATGCAGCTCCCTCCGATGCAAGGCGTGCGAAAGCGGAGGCCTCTAATCCAAAGTGCACGGGCATTTCGGAACCAAAAACCGCTATACAGTGGTACGGTGCGCTTTCGGACCTGTAGGAGCCCGTATGGTGAGTGCGAGTCAGTGTGAGTGTTTCAGTGTAACTGTGAAGTGTGTCTGTGTGTCATTGTGTGTAACTGCTGAGGTCAAGATGGCGAGTCAGAGAGTCTTGTACAGGTGCTCTGGACACTGCTGACAGACCAAAAGGCCTCGCATCACCTGCACAGTGCCAGGCCCGAGTGCCCCACTAGTGGGGAGCATTGCCCAAATGGGTGCCACAATAACTGTTTGCTGTGCCAGGCTCAGGGGGTGCGGTGGTGCAGTGGGTTGGACCGGGTCCTGCTTTCCAGTGGGTCTGGGGTTCGAGTCCTGCTTGGGGTGCCTTGTGGTGGACTGGTGCCCCGTCCTGGGTGTGTCCCCTCCCCCTCTGGCCTTATGCCCTGTGTTGCCGGGTAGGCTCCGGTTCCCTGTGACCCTGTATGGGATAAGCAGTTTGGAAAGTGTGTGTGTGTGTGTGTGTGCCAGGCTCCTTCCTGTTGTTACATGGTAAAACTAAGTGCACAGACTCTGCCAGTGAAACAAACTGTCTCAGGGCAAGATTGTCCATACTGGAGTACCATGCTCAGTGCTTGATCCTCTTGGTCGGACCATGGATTAAAGCGCCAGCATAAGGATCGTGCTGGACCCTTTCCCAGAAGCACCTGTCACACTCCTTCACTCACACACACTACAGGCAATTTCAAGACACAATGTTTGGACTGTGGGATGAAGCCCATGCACACATGGGAAGGATGTTCACACTGTATACAGACAAGGGGAATTCAAGCCATGCGTGAATCTATAGCTGCAGAGCCGAATGGCACCAGCGCAATCAGCTGCATCACCCACAAAGTGCCAGCATTGTCACCACATTCGCAAAAACCTCCTGAGGTTTCCGCCTACAGTGATTTCTGTTTCTCACAGCTGCTTTGCTTTACTTTAAGAGTGCATTGCTTTTGAAGACCCAGCAAACTTCAAGACAGTTGAGGTCTCTCAGGATTCTTTCTGCAAGAGATGCTTCCTTGCTGCACCATAAAACCTGAAACAAGAGTGAGGCCCAGCGCCTCTCCGTAACCGGACCCTTTTCTGTGTACTGTAACATAGGGGATAAGCAGCAGCGCTGATTTGAAGGTTTTGATTACTACGCATATTTGACGATGTGGAGTATTTTGAATTTAATGAAGCAGCAGGGTGCTGTGTAGGAGCTCAAATTAATGCTTTCAATAATTTAGAGCAGAGAGGAAGAGGAGCAGAAGGCCGTGGAAGGGCAGGCCGCTGGGACAGCTCATCGCATTCCTCTTTAATTACAGCCATTAGCGCGAGTAAGAGGCATGTCTCAGGAACAGGCAAGCGACAAAAAAGCGAGGCAAAGGAAGTGCTATTTTTGGAAAGAAACACAAAACCCATTACAGTCAATACAAGCTGATGGCTGACAGCAATTTTGTGGTTTGTAATGTTCAGGGAGCTCCACAAGGTGGCAGATCAACACCGTCCACACGACAGCAAAGGTGGCCTGAATGAGGCCAGTGCAACTTAGCGTAGTATTTTAATGGCATGGGAAAAGAGCAAAACATACCACAAAAGGTGTCTTCGACTAGAATCAACTCAGTTCTAAGAATCAGTTCAGGGTTTTATTTACATTTATCTGACCCTTTTCTCTAAAACAGCTTACAATGTCGACACACCTACGATTTACTCGTTTACAGATGGGTAACTTTACTAGAGTAATTCAGAGAATATACCTCGCTCAAGGGTACTACAGGTGGAGGTGAGAGTGGGTTCAAAGGCAGCAGCTGTAACTACTACACTATCAGCTGTCCTGATATTACTGTCTGCTGAAAGGGATTTGGATTAAACATGAACTTTAATAATACTTAACTTACAAATACATGTAACTTCTTGTCATGGGTCTTCTCGCTGCCTTACACAGCTGCTTGCCTGCTGTCCTTGCGCTCATCCACAAGTCTAACCACAAGTCCCCAGCCTCGCACACGGCACACCTGTCCTGAGCGGCACGTCGCACTACTTGCCACCCGGAGCTGGGAGGGCTCAAATCCTGGGGCTCATCCCTCGCATCCAAGATGTACAGCACCTCTCATTGGTTGTAGAAGAACAGGATGGGGGAAATGGCATATTTGTGAACTCACGGGGGCTCACTGGTGGTTAAACACATCACATGAACTCAGAACCACCCATTCCAGTCCCACAAGTGCTCCTGCTGTACTATCCCCAATCTAGATCCTTATTTTTAAGTGCATTAGTAAAAATACCCAGATGTCAACAGATAAAATCTCAAGTCATTTTGGATAAATACATGAGGTAAGACACAAAACCATTTTATCAAAATGTTAATATTAGAGACAGGGAGCCAAGGAAACCCTGGGATGTACAAACTCTGTGGTTTCCTCCTCTGGGAATACAGGTGAATGAGCATTTTGCACCCTTGGAGCATCTGGTGTTTTGGTGCAAGAAGATCCTCCTCTTACTGGACTGCCACTTGAACACAGGTAAAGAAGATATCTGCTCATAGGGAAGGTGGGTTTTAATGATGGGTTGTAAACACCTTAACAAAAACCATTCAACAACCACTCTGGTATTGTGCCGGGTCGATGCACATAGCTCCCGTTTGGCTGATGAGGAGCTCTGATTGTACTGTCACTGTGTTTGAGTAAGAAAAACCGGTTCTCATGCATTCAAGACTGCAGATAAAAGCAAGCAGCATTACATTTATTCAATCAGCTGACACTTTTCTCCAAAGTACCTTATACTATTAAGGAACTAACATTTGTTTAACCATTTATACAGATGGGTAATTTTACTGGAATAATTTTAGGGTAAGTATCTTGCTCAAGGGTACTACAGCAGGAGGGGAGGATCAAACCTGGGATCTTTGGACCCAAAGGGAGTAACTTAAATCACTGCACTACCAGTTGTCCCTCTCTTTACAAGAAAATGATAACCAGCAACTTGTGTGTGATCCTTTAAAGGGTCACTAAGTTTCATGCAAAGCAAGATGGCCTTAGTGTAAAACACAGTGTGCAGCTTTGGATGTGATGAATGCTGCGCAGAACCCATCCCAGGACCAAAGAACACCACATCCCACAACAGTGAACTGAGGGCTTCACACAAAATGTCCAGCTTGGTTAAGATAGCTGCTACATATTAGGAAAAGTTAGTCTACATGCAGCTTTTACCTTTTTCATTTTTATGAGTAGGAACGAACCAAACCTTCACTCAGTCTGGGTCTGTTAGTTGTAGTATTTCAATAGAACAATGGTGGCACTGTCAAGCAGCGCTGGTGGACTGATTTTAGCTGCAGGTCCAGCAAGACCCAATAGAGCAATTCCAACCTGCAGTTTTGGATTGTGCCCGGGCATCAGTGCTCAATTCCAGGAGTACTGCTTTCTCTCAGCGTCTGAGTGGCAGAACTGGGTCTTGACGTCATGGATGGGGGGGCTCCAGACGAGAGCCTGGCAAACAGCCTTTTGCAAACCCAACCCTGCATGTGTGATACTGGTGCACACCACTAGATGGCACTACCCCCCAGAGTGGGTACAGAGTGGAGGGTGGCCCTTCTCCAAACACGATGCAGGGCAACCCGTTCAAACCTCAGCTTGAGGTGACACAGAATCCTATATACCGTACTGTGTTGTACGTGGAAAACGGGAAAAGTGGAACAACTGTTAATGCTAACACATGCTGCCTGTTGTCACATTTCAAAGATGTCTGCCTGCTTGCACTCCGCTTTGATTCCGAAAACACACAAGGTCCTGGTGGGACAGAGGAAGCACTAAGAAAGGAGGCGAGCCAAGGAGCAGCTCCGCTTCCCAGCAGCCACACTGTTTTCAGCAGATCACAGGAGCGCAGAGCGAAGTGTGATGGTTGAGAAGACTCACTTCAGAGCGCAGAGTGTGCCGAGTGTGCCCACCCTCTAAGCCGAGGACAAATATAAAGTGTCCATGTCCTAAGAGCATATACAGTCATACATGTCTCCTTATATGTGTGTTAAAACTTGTAGCTTTTCCCCGAGACCTCTCACCTTTTGTTCCCAGCAGAAGAACATTTTTCCTGTACACATCCCCGAGGTTCTTGCCAGATGCCAACAAAGGGAAGCATAACTGATGTCATAGAAATTCCTGTGTTCCATGTGCTCCGGGTGGACTCCTACATACCAGCCAGCCAGTGAACGCTGAAGGACTGGCTGAAGCTCAGGACACCAGCAGCCGTCATGCTGGACTGAGGAGCGCTCCGGAGCAAATGATGACAAGGACAAGCTCATCACCATCAATTTCGCTTCGGCTTTGATAATGCGTCAGTTCCAGCCAGGCGGTGTGATATCTCTGCAATGAGTGGGATGGTGGCCAGGAGTGTACAGTCAGACACAGCAATACTCCTGTGACATCCCGTCTTCTTACATTAACTCTGCCACATTTTTAAAGACTTCCCAAGTCAAGGTGAAGACCGGTAAGCTGAGGGAACACGATGCTGAATGGCACCTGGAAACACACAGAACGTGTGGTTCCAAAAGTGACGCTAAAGTGACAGCAACCCCCCCACCCCAGCCAAGCCAGTGAACATACACCTGTGGTGTGTACTGTGGTCCTTCCACTACCCAGCAAATCCTCAAGCTGAACACTTTTGCTGTAGGATGTACAGGACGGTCCTCACCAGTTGTGAGCTGGGGTCCAGCTGTGTGGGGGGTCCTGAATTGCGCTCTATAGAACTGCCCCAAAGTTACTGACATGGCACCACAGTGACGCAGTCAACACACTCTCTGTGTGGAAAGATGGGGAGTGCCCTGTATGCAAAAGGCTGCCGGCTGCTGCAGACAAACAGAGAGCCCTTCAAATGCTCATAGGTGTGTCGTTCCCGAGGGTGAACAGCATAATACTTACAAAACGTCACAAACGGGCCTTCTGCCGAGCGCCATTCCCAGGAGAGACTGTACCCTTTCCAAACTACAACGCTACATATGCCGCTTATTGTAATTGCCACAATACCATGGTGTCAACAACTCCCCAGGGAGAATCTGCAGCTGGCGAGACCCTAAAGTGCAGCAGAGTGCCACAGCGCTGTTGTTGGTCAATATTCTCAAAGCACGAGGTGCCAATGGCAAGGGCTAAAATTAGAGTAAGTAAAATTAGAAGCGGTTGCACAGTGTGAAGATGCATGCTGGACATGATGAAAAGGAAAGGAATACGATTCTTTCTGCAGATTTCTGGTGGCTCAACACTGCAACTGCGTCACTGCACATGTGACAGGGACGATTAAGCCCTGAAGTGACTGCATCAGCTGAATCAATAAGGTGTATGCCGAGAGACACACACACACACACACACACAGAGCGATTCTACTCAGAAGCTGAGCAGAAGGTACAGTGAGTGCAGTAAGAACCCTGCTGTCAAACGTCATGCACTTTGACCCAGCATCCATTTCCCAATGTAAAGAAAAGGTTTCACCAGTGAGTTACTCCTACTAATACCTGCCCCGCAGCTCCAGGATGAAAAGGGATTGAAGGCCCTGCATGGGCAGATAAAAGCACCCTTCACCATGCCATAAATTACACCAAGAATGCTGTGTGTGTCGGGGGGCTGAAACTGCTTTGTTTCATCTGTCAAAACTCTGACGCAGACCGGATACTCTGTTATACATATACTATTAGACCCTCTCAAAGAACAGCTGGAGCATCTGCTGTCACACTCCGATGTGCATCTGTGCGCGAAGCCGCACGAAACACTCGAAGAAGGCACGCAAGACATTCTTCCACACAGAGGAAGTGCAAGTAAGAAAAAAAACAGGAATGGTTTTCGTGCAGAGCATCTGAACATCCGCCAAGTGCTACTTACTGTGCGCACTGATGTCAGCAGCATCTTAAAAGACATGCATAATTGAAAGAGCTCCGGTGAATACAGTAGACATGTACGAATGGCACCATATGGTCTGCACTTTCCATGCCTTCTAAATATTACAGTACACTCTGAGCAGACCTCTTTGCATTCGGCACCCTCAGTTACACACGCGTCTTTTCAGCAAACTGGTATTATCATCCCTCTCTGCCGAGCTGAAGGCTAGCCTTTGCGGCCATGGCAACCAGATTTGTGACACTGCCCCCTTAGTCATTTAGGTGTCTCTCTGAGAAGTCTCAAGGATCTTCCATGACATGTGCCATGCTGTGGTTTCCCTTAGATGTCACCGGGGGAATCCAATGCCTCTTTTTCACACTAATACATCTCCTCTGGAATATTCTGCAGTGAAGTTTACCTGGGAAATATTTGTATCTTAAAAAAAAAAGCATGATGTACTTAATTCAGATGTGCTACGCAAGGTGAAAGACTCACTTAAAGTACACTCTCATGGAAAAGATTCTGAAAGACAGAAAGTGCAAACTAATTCACTGCAGCAAAACATGTCTAATAAAAAATGAATCACAGCAGTGCATGGAGAAGTAATTTGTTGTGGCTCATGGATATGACAGTTCTTCATATCATTTTTTTGGTAAGTGACATGATTACAGGCAATAACTCAAAGTTAAAATGTGATTGTTACGGATGCAGTCGCCATATGAATCAAGGAATAACTTGTGTGAGCTGGCTTGCAATACGGAGCACAAACGAGCCAGTGTTCTTTGTGAAGGAGATGGATCTCAGAGTGCCGGCCACAGGACAGCATTCAGCACTGTCTGGTAACACTAACTGGGTGAGGAAACACATTTTCAACCAAATGAGGTTAACAAGACCAGGCTCACCTCGGGGTCAGGAGCCCTGGCTAATGTGCGCCGCTGGCCGTGACCGGTTTTTGTCTCAGCTGCGCTCTTACATTTACATTTATTCATTTTGTGGATGCTTTTGTCCAAAGCGATGTACATCTCAAATAATTTATACATTACATTAAGAGACATAGCTGCAGACATGTAAGTCTCAAGTAATTAATTGTTTACATTTACTTGACACTTTTCTTCAAAGAAACCTGTTAAGGTATTTACAATTACATACCCATTTATACAGCTGGGTAATTTTACTGGAGAAACTTAAGAGTAAGTACCTTGCTCAAGGGTACTACAGCAGGGGCTGGGGATCAAACATGTAACCTTTGGATCCAAAGGCAGCAGATCTAACCACCACACAACCAGCTGATTGTGGAGGTGTGATAAGAATTTTGGTCAAATGCAATGCAGCACAAATCACATTTAAACCAAATGCTTTTTTTTAACATCTATCATTTTTCAACAGTGTTAAACTGAACTAGCATTAAGTGAGGAACAACCTGCCTACTACTGGAAATGTATATGTAAAGATGCTTCAGCAAGTTTTTTATTTGCTCCTCAAAGAAAAAGCTTAAAAATCAATGACTTCTAAAACCATGTTAGTCCTTTAACAAGAGTGCTAAAGGACTAATAAACAAAACTAAATGAAAAACTAAAACAGTTTTATAAAGAACTATAAAGAACAGTTTTCTCAGCAACAGGTTAACTGGAATATATCTGCACCTACAGGTAGGTGAAACAGGATCAGACACAGTCCAGGGGGACATAGTGCTATGGAGATCGGGAAGTAGTATCATTGTCATTTGTCAAAAATCGAAGTATAGGATGTGATGGTCTTCTATGGCTTCGTACAACAAGTCAGCCAAAATTCAGCACAGATGACTGCCAGGTATTGGGCTGATACATAATAATGACCATTTCCCTACTTTACATTATGGATTTTTTGTACGTAAAACAGTTCCACATGTGCAAATGGGTTGGTAATCAACTGAATTTTAAACTTTTTTTGCAAAAGAGGCCTCCGCTGAACACTTACATCCTCGCTCTCATTGACTATAAGTTACAGTGGTCCAAGTACTGGCGACGTAAATCCAACCATTATCCGGGAAGTAAAACAATGAGAGAAACCAGAAAAGCTGGTGAGCTGCAGATTACCCCTGTGACTTAGTGGATGTTGCCAGCAGGGGTAAATGTCAATGACGGCAGCAACGGGTTTTTACGTGGAGCCGCGCGTGTCTGTTGGCCGCATGTACACGTGCAGCATGTTTGCGCTGTGTGACGTTCCTATTTGACGTTCTTGCGTGATTCTTTTCCGTCTCGCTCCAACTCGCATCCTTAAAGCCTGCGTTGTTCCGCCGTGTCATGTGCCCACATTACCCGGGGTACAGACTCTGAATTTGTGTAGAGCATTGTATTGGCTTGTGATATCAGTTTGTTCTCCTGCACTGGCTCTCCGTCCCTTAGGAAGATAAAAGGCTTCTAAATATACCCAAGGTGGGCGTGGCCGGCTGAGCGAGGCGTAACACCTCATTTACATGCACATCGAGCGCAAGTAGAAAAAAGATAACAAAATGTTATCCTAGGACAAAGTGGATTCACCGACCAGCCTTTTCCCCCATCGATTCCATATGCTCACGAATGCACATGCAGTGTGCCAGTGGCTCTCCTTACATGTCTGCCAGCTCTTCGTGATTTCAGAGGGGTGGGCTTCTCCCCGGCGCTGCTCCCTGTCGATGATTTTGCCCTTTCCTGCTCTCCTCTGCGCTGACATAATTAACAGAAGCGTAGACAAGTATATAAAATGTTGTTAAACACAGTTCTTGGGCCATCGGTGGACAGCTACCCTCCATTACACATTACGCCTGTATTAACTCCAAAAACATTGTCGTTCTGTAAATTATTGGCCGGCTTTCAGAGCTGATGCTGAAATATGAACTTTTACAATGAACCTGAAAAGGTTTGTAATTCACCTTTCGGTAGAACTCAAGACACGTCCTAAACACAGATGAAGGTCATTTCTAAAGCACTTGCAGGCCCTGAAGATCCACACAGTGAATCTGTTTGGTGAAATATTAGATGGCCATGCTCTGAAACTGGTGCACTTGGCACCAAAAGGCCCAACACGACAGTACAGTCCACTTCAGATTGCTCACAGATGAATCACTCTCTTCATAATCCTAGCATTCGCAAAACAAAGGGCTCTTACTTTCATAATTCATCTTTGAAAACATTCATCTGTTCTCTCGCTCACGTTAAGTTAGCTGGACGGCACCTGTTCAGTTAGACTTTTGCGCGACAAAATATTATTGCGACATGTCCATCGTGATCTTCATTTTCTGGATTGGTTTGGATTTATTTAGTCTTCTAGAATATGCAAAATGACATTAAATTTACTGTTTCCATGTGGTTGTCTCCAGAATTTCTCTTCATCTGCTACAGGCCACTGATACTAGTATTCTCAGTGCTAAACACTGAACTCTACAAACCTAGTACGAATGGATGCCTAAGAACACCCACATACTCACAATGACCAGTGAAAAATCAAAATCATTTTGTCAAAACTATACATACATACATATATATGTATATGCATATGGTATACATAAAAAAAAAAAATATATATATAAATATAATATTTTTATATATTTTTTTTAAATCCCCAGCATTTAAGAGGTAAAAACCCTTTTAATGAGTCTAGGTAAGGAGCCTAGGACACCCACACCGAGGCACCTGGGTAGCTCAGCAGGCTGAAGTGCGCCATCCCAGGTGTAAGCTGTCCCGCAGCTCACATGAACGACAAGACTGAACTGGGTCACCTGACACTTTTCAATCTGTCCGACACAGTATTTCAGGTTACATGTTCACTAGCTCCTCTCACTCGCTGCCGTGTGTCACCATTAAAACTGGAACTAGGTGCTCTGCAAGCCACTCTGTGCCCCACCAGTGTTACCTGGTAATCAAAGAAATATTTGTTTCTCCATCTGACAGGAAATGTGTCATGAGTTCGATCTTAAGTTTGGTCATTTCTGCTTCACACTTGAGCTCTGCAGTTTCATGGCACATGTGCTGCTCTTACTTACAGGATTGCTTATCTGCGGGAGAGCTGGGGCAAACAGAGAGCCAAATGTTCTGCTCGGTTCCAGAATTTTGTGGCTGAATCTGCAAGCAAGGCTGAAATCAAAGCGCTCTGAGAAATTATGACGTGACCCTACAGAATAGTCCGCAGACTCGGAATGTGGTTAAAATGTGAAAAGTGCAGAACTGTCAGATGGGTGCCTGTACAATGACACCAGAAAACCTGTCTTCTCTCATGACACCACAGATAACTTAATCACACATATGTTCTTTTTCAGTGAAACTGGCTGTCGGCACAACCTCACGGAAACACACAACCTTTGTGACGGGACACAACTGGAGGGGAAAAGAACCCCTTTCAGAGGAGAGATCCTAAAAGCAGCACTGCTCAAGGATAACTGGACAAACACTCCAGGAACATCAGCTGTTCCTTATTTTCTCCAAAAAAACACTCATGGGCACTACAGCCAGTCATCGTTTGGCAGCGTAAACATCCAATGCAATGAAACGCCACCAACCTGGCATTCTGGGAATATGTTTTCAGTTATACTAAACTTAAAAAACAAGCTTCACCCTTACAGAAAGAAGAGAAAAATCACTTCAGCTTTTCACAATATATGTAATGTAAAATAGTAATAAATGAAAAATACACTACAAAAAACTACTTCTTGCAGATGTTGCAGGCAAATTTTTTTTTAATTTGTTCGTATAAATGGGCGAAAAAGTCATGCAGCACCTTTCGGGTTCTGCGTGACAGGGGTGTCTGCCCAGGAACGAGCTGTCCTGAAGAGCAGCCGGAGTCTCCTGCCACCGCAGACGTGGACGCAGATGGTGGCGGTTTGCATGGCCTGGCCTTCACGCCGTGCCAGTGCTGGCACACAAAGAACCATCACTGGGATTTTTTACTACACCCTCTCTGATACTGCGGAATAACATGTGGACCAAAACTGGGGGCCCTCCATTTCCGTCTTAGTCCATCCTGGCTGATGGCATCAATCAGGCTTAGAAGAAGGAAAGCCGTTTCTCTGGTAACTGTAGTCACTGATGTCTTGCCAGAAAAGTGTGCATTAAAATAAATAATGGCAGTGGAAAACTTTTTCTTGCTCGAGGTATTTACTGCAGATTTAAGTTCCTTTTACACTGAAATCAAATGTTTTAGGCTATGAAAAACATCAGGGAGCCCTCTTTAATGTCAAACTTTTAACGTGTTATAAACTTAGGGCTGAGCACTGATTCATTCAATTTGCAATGTCAGTGGACAATAACAATTTACATTTATTTATTTATCAGACACTTTTCTCCAAAGTGACTTCCAATGAACTCTATGTAATGTTATCAGTCCATACCTTATTCACCAAGGTGATTTACACTGCTAGATAAACTATTTACAACAGGTCACTCATCCATACATCAGTGGAACACACTCTCTCTGTTTGTGTGTCACACACTATGGGTAAATCTGAACAGCATGTTTTTGGACTGTGGGAGGAAACCCACACAGACATAGGGAGAACATGCAAACTCTACACAAACTGAACGGAGATCGACCCATGTTCTCTCACACCACCCAGGTGCTGTGAGACAGCAGCACTGCTTGCTGTGCCATCCTGCTGTCCCAAAAATGATTACATTTAGCTGATGCTTTTCTCCAAAGCCATTTACAGTGTTAAGGTTACAATTCTTTACCCATTTATACAGCTGGGTAATTTTACTAGCGCAATTTAGGGTATGTACCTTGCTCAAGGGTACTGCAGGCAAGGGGGAATCAAACCTGCAACATTTGGACCCAAAGGCATTAGCTCTAACCACTATGCAACCAGCTATCCTGGATCAAGGGCAAAACGTATCAGTGGAATTTCATTCCAGCAGCAGTCTATATATTCCAAATTTAAAACTTTCAGGTTGGACTTTCTGGGTTGTCAGTCTCGTGCTCTGAAAATGTCTTACTTCGCACTGGCTGATCAGATTACCCAATTAACATCACAAAACATGCACAACTAAATAAACACCTTATTATAATTCTAAAATTAGGATCTAGAAAATCCCAAAAACAGAGCACAAACACTTCACATTGGTGTCTATACCACTGTCCTCATTATATTCAGTCTTAACAAGCCAATATATATATAATTGTGAGAAAACTGGCATCCCTGATTATCTGAATCAAGTCAATTTGGCCTTTATGCAAAGACATCAATTGCAGTTCAAGGGGCCACTGTTGCTGTGCTATGCCTGTCCACGGTCCATTTAGATGGAGTGTCTGCCACTTGGTGTATCTGGGTCCGGGGAGGATGTGTTACACCCCCCACAGGGAAGAAATGCTGTCAGCCTGTCTGACATGAACAGGCGAAATATCCGCATCCAGTCAACGTGTTGCCATTTTGCTTTTCAATTAATACTATGGCTAAAGCAATGAAACATTTACGTGGTTATGACGGCAGGGTCCCAGAGTGTTGCCGACCACAGGGACACAGTGAGCGTTTGCTACTGCGACACACTCAGACAAACCGAGTCGGCACATGTCTGGTTCAGACCGAGAGGTGGGCTGCGATTAATGGTCTGGATAGCGTGCCGAATTGCCGGGTGCTGGGAGCGCTTGCCGCGGCGGCTCAATAGACGCCACTTCAAATGTCACAACACGACGGGAAACATCAGCGCTGTGTGCACGAGCGTGAGCAGAACTTGCTTCAGAGGCCGGCAGCAAAGATCCCCAGTACCATCTGTGAAATGTGCGGGGCGAAGCTGCAGCGCGGGATCAGCGAATATCTGACTGGACAGGGAACTGAGCTGGATCGGACAGATTGCGCCGAAATGAGCCCCGGTTTTACTGAGCTTCCCTTTCCCATCAGCTGCGCTGACGTCTAGAATTCCACCCCGCAGAGCAGCTCGTGTGCTCTTACAGTTTCACTGTGCAAATGCACGGATTTAGCCATTGGATTGAACAAGCTCAGCAGAAAATTAGCATATCATGGTGTCTTTTAAACAATCTGAGCTGCTTGTTTGTTTGTTGTTTGAAACATGCCTCCCTGAATTAATACCAGCTGAATACTGAAGAAAGAAAGCTGAGCAACAATCTTCTCTTTTTTTTAGACAAAAACAAACCCAGATGGAGAGAATTTCTGATGTAAATCTGAAGTCCGACTAGAAAAGAACTGAACATTCAGCGCAAGACAACCAACCTGGAACAAACAAACATGAGGCTAAAACAGATGGCATCAGAATCTTGTACCATGTCTAACACTGATGTACTCCAGACAAACAGAAAAACAGGGCTATATACTCCTTACATTTTAACAGTGATCTGAAAAACTCCAGCTTAAGACAGCACCTGTGCAAGATTCCCTGACAAACTAATTACTGTACACCACAAAATTAAAGCCAAGGCTTAATGAACATCAAATCCAAACAGAGTACACAAACTGAGGAGATCTATGCCATGTACATGACTGCTCATGGGTTTGTCAAAACAGAAGAAATCCACAGAAATTCAAAGAATCATGAAATGGTTGGGATAGTAAAGCCAAACCATGAGGAAGAGTCAAAAAGAATCTACAGCATTAAAAACTTGGTGAAATGAAAGTTAGTGCGGATACTTTTCCTGATTTCTCCTTGTAAATATTATGCAAAGTCCGAGATGCGGGAATGTGAGCAAAGCCTCGGTGGCCCAAACTCCATCTGTGTGTAAACAGAGTACTGCCCTTGTGTGCTCCTTGGTACATGTCAATGAGCTGGTCACCAAGGCCATTAACTCAAACTCTCCCTTCTGACAATGTCAACCAGAGATGTACTAATATGTGAAACCACAGAGCACCATCATTAAATCTGTTGTGTAGAGATTTAAAAAGTGTCTTTTACAGTTGGATGACTGCATGTGGGTTTTTCTCTAGGACTTTTCAAGCACCTAGTGTAGAATCAGATGATCACATGGTCACAAGGTCAAGAGGTCCGGAGCGCACAAATGTTCATTTCTGTATCGAAAAATCCTAAAATCCACAGAGATTCTGGTTAGAAGTTTGAGTCAGTCTATGTACTAATTCGAAACAATTGCAAAAACTGTATTTTCACAAAAATAAGTCACTACTCAGGTAATGCCCATTATTTGCCCCAACCACAACTTGCTCCAACAGCCAGATCAACCGTACAATGAATGACTTTATAGAAGACAGTACTGCCTACAATGACTTTACACTTACTGATTAATATTTTTATATTACTTTACATTATTCCGTATATACAGGCCTCACTCAAAGTGAGCGCTCATTCGACGAGAAATTACTGTTATTATTATGGTGAACTGATCTATCACTCGAGGAAAGTATTCTAAACATTTATTAATCAATGGATGAAATAAAAACAAAAGACATTTCTTTGGCATACTATATGGTTTTGAGCACTATTTTTTAGCAGTTATCACTTAAGAGATTATCTAGCTGGAAGGTTGAGCCAGCTTTGCCAGAGGTCTGTGCTATATTCAAGACAAAGGGAAGCCCAAGGGGGAGTCCTCTTCAATAATGTACACTGTCAGTGGCAAGCAGACAAGAAGAAAGCCCTCTACTTGCTCTGAATTAGTGATGACTACACGGTGTACTTTTGTTTCAGACATTTCAAAAACAAGCAATCAGCAGTCAGACAGCGAGGGTGGCGGTGGGGAACGTACACATAGATAAATTGGCTGAGGAAAAGCCTCAGAAACGCGACAGAGGGCATGTTAGCAGAAGAGGTGTGGGAGGATGAGGCATGGAGGGGAGAAATCGAATTAGCGGAGTCGTGAGCAACCACATTGCGGGCGAGGCCGGCCAGACGGCGCGAGGAGAGCGGCAGCATGAGCGATGGGTCCCAGTGAACAGAGCCCTGTCAAAAGGGGTGAGGAGGATCAGTTAAGATACAGCAGGGCCTTGCTGCACATTTCCTGTGCCTCCTCCTCCCAGTGGTGGACCAGTTGGGGATGGGCTCACAAGCCTGACCCTAAAGCATGAGTGAAATTAATGTTTCTCAAGTGACATTTGATGTTACCTATTCTCAACTCTTTGACTTGGCTGCTTGGTTCCAGTTAACATTCATTAATTTTATGGATGCTTTTGTCCAAAGTGACTTACAGTACAATTTTAACAGTCTAACAGTACATAGGTACACACACACACACACACACACACACACACACACACATTGTCTGAAACCGCTTGTCCTAAGCAGGGTCACAGCAAGCTGGAGCCTAACCCGGCAGCACAGGGCGTAAGGCCGGAGTGGGAGGGGACGCATCCCAGACGCAAGGCACCCCAAGCAGGACTCAAACCCCAGACCCACCGGAGAGCAGGACCTGGCTAAGCCCGTCACGCCACCGCACCACCTAGGTACAGTGAGTCAATAAAATAAACCATCAACAGAAACACTCACTCTAAGTACAGTTCAGTAAGTGAGGCCTTGCTTCATACAGGAAGCCCCAGCAATTCCAAACAACTAGGAGAAAAATGTCACCAACAAGCACAGCGCCAAGGCACGGCTTTGTTTGCGATCACAGACCCCACGAAGCAAACAAGTGCCCTACCGCTCCTCGGATCAAATTTCTTTCCAGTCTGTCTTCCAACTGGCAGACCATGCCTGTCCTGGCTGTCATGCAATCACATGCAAAATTAATGCTAGCAGGATGGTGGCTGAGCTACTCGGTCGATAGGAGCTGGCGAGGTCTACAATAACAGTGAAACTTCTGTAAAACTTCCACGCAAGCACAAAACCACTAGCTGTAGTGGGTCACACCCTATTGTTAAATAGCAGCAATGTTAGGATGAGTGCTTAAACAGTCACTTAGAGTGCAGTGAGGCACATTCACATCGCAGCCCTTTCCACCTGAAACAATCTCTTGACTGAGCTCATGGAGTGTAGAGGCAGGACAGCTTTTTGCAATATCGACACAGATGGATGAGTTTGTGACACAGCATGCAGCCCCTCTGTGTGACAGCCTCACTGTAGGCATGGCACAGCACTGGGACCATTTCTGCGTCGGAGCGGATCGCATCACACCTCTGCGCCCAGCAAACCGGCAGCTGCACACTCGACAGAGCCTTGACACCCGAGAGAAGGGAGCCGACATGTCTGTAGTGATGCTGACGGCAGGAGTCACGTCCCCCTCCCGCTTCCACGCATTTTACACCTTCTCCCATCATTTTACACTAGTTTGGGAGAAGCTAATTTGGGTCCATTGTGTAAATACTGAAACACACATTTTGTGCAAATACATGCGAACATTTAAAATAGTGCTAGTTTCTACTAGGAACAAAGCAAACTTGCCCCAACTGTTCTCCATCCTTGTGGGCTTTATCCATCTTCTTGAATCCCAGCAACTTAAATCATTTTGAAACAAGATAGTAGTGTAACACCCTCACACCTAAAATTTCATAGAGGTCCCCCAGGCAATGTCCCAATGCACGTCTTATTCCTTTACCACTGAATATTACTGAAGTAAAATATCTGTGTCACATACATTGCATGCTGCTATGAATAAATACATAAATAAATGAAGCCCAAACAGTCAGCATTCCTTCCTGAATAATTCCCAAGCAGAGGACAGACTCAGCATGCTGCAAGATTTATTCATCTCAGAGTCATCATAAGCTACAGGATTTAATCATCTTAAAGTCCTTCTGTGATCACAAGACATGTTTTCTTCTCCTTTCCTCTGTATTCAGCCACAGGGTGCTCACTGAAAAGCTGCATAACAGCAAATATCACCTTAACCTGACTGAGAATATTTACCCATCTTTCTACTACAAAGGTACAAAGGTGATGCACTGAAAATTCCTTATTGTGAGCTACATGTGGATTGCGGGATCACTTGAGAATGGCCTTCAGAAGAGGCCAAGCTATTAATGAAACAAAACTTAAAACTACTTCCCCATCTATCCATGCCATGCATTCATGTTAAATTAAAATTGTGTTATAATAAGTGAGTTTGTTTACATAGCATAATATACAATAGTTCAAAATTTTCAACAGAAATTGTGTGGTCAATAAGAAGACCCATCTGCACGGATGTTGTGGCTCACTCAACATTTCAGTTGTTTCCTGTTTTAAACAATTTGTCATTGTCACATGTAAATGTTTTTCTTGACAACACTTGCCAATAATGATAAAAGGTTCATATCTGAAGTGCATATCTGAAAAAAAAAAAAGACTCAGATCACAAGGAACCTTAAGTAACAAGGAGCATTTGTTTTATTTTTTGCAGGTTCCAGCATCACAGTGCTTCTTTGAAAGACCTGCAGTAAATTTGGTCTTTTGTGCCATTACTGGCAGCTTGTTAAAATATCTTTCTAAGGGAAACGCAATAATGGGATCAATTTGCTGAGATTACATGGTTAGGCAAAGGGAAAGTACGCAACTGATGACCATGAAGGATTTCACAGGGGAAGACATTTCGGCAATTAGGCATCTTAATGAAAAGAACATTTCTAACACGATCCTCAAAGGTGAATGTACATGGAAGACACCACAATACTTTAGGTCCAATAGGTCCTTAATGTCTGTTCTCATCACAGCAAAAAGCACTATAAGCAACATCGAAGATAAGCACACTTTCAGCACTTTAACATAGTACCAAGGGCATTTTTCAAAATTAGAATTTAAAAAGGATTAAATTTATAAAGGTGGGTTATTAACTACTACACAGTGTTTCATAGCTCTACTTACTATAACCACGTGTAAAGTTACATGCCAGGAAAGAGCTGTATTTTTCATTAGTAAACCCTCTGCCATCAGCATGTTGGATTCCAAATACCACTGTGTGGGCCAACTTGGACAGTAAAGATCCTGTTGCGTCAGTAGTGGTTTTGGGGTCAGTGAAGCAATTAAACTAAGGAAGGTTTACACACATTCCGATCGCTTTGTGAATTACGTATCCTAACTACGACATACATGCTATCAGAAATGTTGCTTTTTTTTTTTGAATATGGCTCTTAGGGGGTTTCAGTCCCATTCTGCCAAGCTGTTGATCTGTATCTGAAACAGACTGAAAAAGACTTTGGTACCTGCTAGCTGCTACAGAACAAGTACAACTGAACATCTCATTGACGAAGTCTTTAAATGTCCCATGTAGGAATCAGGTTATATGAAAGACTTTTAAAAGGCTGCTTAAAGCAGTGTTTGAAACATTTTTTTTTTTTACTGAGCTGCAGTGTATTTCAGAGTAACACTGTAATAGCACTGTACCTGTATTATCAGAGGCCTCCACAGAGGAGTTGACAGCATTTGTTTTCCCCGTGTGTTTTGCTGTTAAGTCCTGATGAGGGTGAGGGAACAGGAGGTTGACACAAAGTTAGGAGATCTGTGCCAGTTTAGTGCTCCGGTGCCTATCCTTGTAGTTGCCCAAAGGTCTTTTGCAACACATGATTTGTGCCGGTGCTCCAAAGCTGCCTGCTGGATTCACAAGCAAGCAGCTGGTGGGCTAAACCCAGACCAGTCTGAGAGTGACCTCCTCACAGCCTGGGTGGCACAATGCCCTTCACTCGGGCCCCACATTTGGTCCGGCTTAGCTGATGTAGGCCCATCAGAGCAATCCTCAGCCTGGAGCAGGAAAGCAGGCAGATCCTGTCATTAGTTAACCCTGCTCTTCAGCCTCATCCGTCCTTTCTGCCAGTTCCCCTTGTCACCACCGATGCTATCATCATGGAAAAAGGGAAACTAATTGCACACAGGCTGGAGGGCAAGCCATCTGTCAGGAGATGTCACTTCAGTCTTTTGTTTTCTTTTCCATCAAGATGATTTCCAAAACAGGCCTCATCCGCTTGCCTGCTGTGGTCTGCCCATGCGTATTTAGAAATAAGTAACCATTCGGCATTATCATAAACACCTGTCAAACATGAAAGTAAGTGTAGCTGAAAACAAAAACACTCATGAATGTAATCAAATGCACTTTCAATGCAGATCGTTTGCTTCGCAGTACAATAGGGTAAGCGATATGACGGACTGTATAAGAAAGGTAACGACTAGGGGCTCTTGCTTCCCGATGGAAAAGAGTGTCAGTCGTTTATGACTCTGAAGTTCCAGCCTCCAGGTAGGTCGGTATCCCGCAAGTCCCCACTTGAGCATGTTTCAAAATTCACTGCCACGTATATAGACATTGTGCTTCTGAACTGGGTGTGTCACAGTTATCTCTCTGGTGACACACAAGTTTCATGAAAAACAGTCATAAGCCCCTACTGCTCCACAACTTAATTTTGGACTTCCAGCGTTCATACGGTACAGAGCTCACAGATAAAGAGGATATTACACCATAACTGTAGCGTGAAATGTAATACACTAACTCTAGCTTTTACATTCAAGGACAAAAAGGGATAAGAAATATTCTGGGTGTCAGTTTCATTTAAAGCTGTCCTGTGACTTCACTGATGTTACTTCATAACCAAAAGAAAGAAAAGCTGCTAAGGTTTGCATTCATCTCCTCAAAAATCAATGATTCATAATTAAAGTGTCGGAACAGTGTCAAAGGAATGCAGACTTTAAGAACCAGCGTTTAAATTATACATCTGGAGGTATTTTTATCCTCATGAAAACACTGGGCTGTACTTTTCCTCCTTCATGAATAAGTACTGGCGGACGTCCTCAAACAAACGAACATTATCAGCCAACTTCTGGGAAACTGTCACAGTAGCAGCAGCCAAAATGTTTAAAGGATAAGACGCAACAATTCCGTATCGCTAAGGCCGAAAATCCACCCATCCCAGACCTAAAAATAATTCAAATTCTCTAGGTAAATTTTTTCATCGCTGACCCGCAACAGAGCAGTTTATGGTGTCTAATGAAACTGGCCAGGCCCGTGAGGTGCTGGAGAACGGAAAATTTGTAGGTGCTTTTAATAATCAGGCTGTTGTGAACACATTCAGCAACTGAGTAACAAAAAAACATCACATTTTCAAACAGGTCAGGAAGGTCAATACTGGCCTATAAATTGAAAGGACAGAAAGCCATTAGCAGAAAAGCAAAGGGTGCTATTGGGTAAAAAAGGCCAGGGCCGCAGAATGAGTATTTGTCCCGTCAATAGCTGGACTTGATCAAGCCAGGCTGCAAGACCCAAAGCCTGCTTTTCAGCCGCTACCTGGCCCTGTACAGACTGCTCACCTGTTTCAGTCAAGGAACATCTTCTGGCCCAGTCAATTAATCTTCTGCAATGACAGTTAAGCGTGATGCAGAACACACTTAAAATACTTCATTTTTTTTCTTCTAAATCCGTAGATCGAGACGATCCATACGTAACAGAGGTACAGGATGCAAAACAGTGAGGTGCACCCATTTTAAGGTATAAATGGAAGAATAATATTTTTTCAAACAAATGTTGACAGCTTACTTGAGTCCTGTGTGTGATGGGGAGGGGGCATGTTATATTGCCCACAATGCCACACGGGAGAGTCATGCCAGTTCTAACGTAGATGTTTGATGTTGAAATTGCAGCCCATGGTCTTCCATAAAACTATAACAGTAAGCGCTTCACATTTGAAAGCAGAATGCCACAAAAATATGAATTCCAAATTACAGATAGAATTCCATTAAGAAAACAACTACTGTGACTCAGAGGAAGAAAGAGGATAACTTTCTTGGTTTGACAGTAGCATAATACTGAAGAACTCCTATCTGCAGTACCAGTTAACAGTCATTCCCAATATTACTAAGTCCATTTGTATTAAAAATTTGTATAGAATATTGACTGAAACAGGAACCATCCATAAACCAACACTGATGAATTCTGACAAACAGAAGAAAACAGGGATGCCCATAAAATTAAATTACCAAATCATCCATTCGTAAAGCAGGTACCTTGAAGCTTAAAAATGAAGACCCTGAACTGACTAAATCTTGCTAAAATAGTTTCAAAGCTGAAACTGCAACTAAACCCAGCTGGTCTATACCAGTTTATTGCTCTAAAAGCTTAAGTATAGTATAATTAGGCAAGCACTCTCAGCTGGGACTGGATTTGTTGTTTCCAAGTAAATTAAAAGTGAAGGTAAATCACGCATGTGTTTCCAACACAGGCCTAATTACACTTTATTTTTGGAGGCTCAAGCACCAGTTGGAATAATCTGTGGGTTGGTGAGCATTTATTAAACTTTCTAATATTCTAAAAAAACAGACCACATACATCTATTTGTGGTTGAGGGCGCAACGCCTACACTGTCCTTGCTTCTCCCATTAAAAGAGACCAGAGATTACAGTGATTTTTCTGTCATATGATGAAAAGTGCTAATAAGGAAATAAATAACATAACTGTCTGACCCTTGTATGATGTGTACTCTTGTACAATAAAACATTATAGCCCAATGTCCTTAGATGGGAACTTGTCTTCATCAGTGCAAATTGTGTAAGCACATAACATTTTCAATGGACATCAAGACTGCATATTCAACCTTATAAAGACACAAACTTGCTGCAAAGACAGTGGAAATAATTTTCATTACTAAAAGTCTGCAGAGGTTCAAGGTTGTTTATACATATGCATCGATTTACATAACTTTGCATGTGACCCCAACTCTTGCCACAAACCATGATGAATATTTTAATTTTTTTTTTTTATACATTTGATGAGAATCCAGGTACATGTTGAGAGCCCAAATGTAGTTAAGCAGCGCTGAGTTCAAACAGTGCTTTAAGGTGAAATGCTTCCAGTTATTATGACCAGCCAAAAGCGGTACCCCCTACTGATTCCTTCTCTCTAACACACACAGTGTGAACTTCCTTTAGCAGACATACCTAAGCAGCATTTCTCTGCTTTGGCCTCTGCTGTGAATATAGCCAAGGTTATCTCAGGGTTAGTCATCTATATGGGCTTCAGCTTCATATGCATTTATAAACTACTTAACAGATTACAAGCTTAGTTTTTTCAGCAGCAAAAACCAAACGTGGATGCTCATCTTCATCATCTGTTCCCTAATAGTTTGGGATACTGTGTAGAGAGGGCATTTTCACTTTGGCTAAAATTAAATGTAGTTGAGATGAAATCACATAATGTGTGTTGCCAGGGATGTCAATATCACTGAAACAGAAAGATGTATTTCTCACAATTACATTCCTGTATTTTCATACACACACACTATATAGTATGCGTGTGTGTATGTATATATGTGTATATACATATATATATATATAGACATACATTGGATGTACGTATAGCTTCTTTACTTATAGCCAAGAAAAAATATTTTCAGTTTCAGTGGCAATTAGCTACAATAATCCTCTTGGTAGGAGCTAGTTAATTTACATCTGTACCCACAGATCTCACATGCTGGACTTAATCTCAATTTTTCATGGTTATCACACTACAGATATTGTGTTAAAGAGATAAAAGTAAGAACAAAGGGACCAGTTGTCTGACGCATGTGAACAAAGTGACATGGCTATAAACATGACAATGGGTTGCGGTTTTTCAGGCCGATGGGAAGATGGAGAGTTGCGAGCACTGTTGGCCAAAACAAAGCATCTTCTGTTAGATGAATGATACAATCTACTAGGTTAAAGAAGCAGAAGCTTAACCTTGTGATTTTTCGACGTAACACAGTAAATGAACTCCTATTGTGACCTCAAAAAAGTGTTTTTGTGAGGTTAATACTCTGGTGCATACAATATTTTCAGAATAACAAATTTCACTTCAGGCAATATCCTCATTTCACAGTGCAAACTGTAATCAATTGTCACATCAGAATTAAAACACTGGCTGTTCTCCAAAATGAAACATATCAATCTCTAATTCTAACAGTGAGTTTCCTTGCACCATGGACCTTGGCAGGCCAGACTCAAGACTAAGTTATGAAATTACTTTAACCATATGTTGGAAAAGTCAATCACATGAGTTCAAGAGAAAACCCACCTAGGACAAGACCCCCTCAGGACCAATTATTAACAAAATGTTAATTCTTCTGATTATTTGTAGTTTATGAACACTTCTCTGAGTTGTAACATACAACATTTATTATATAATGACACTGAAATAAGGAAGGCATTGTAAGTATTGTAGCATACATTAATACTTGGATTATGAATGTACAGCTCACTGTTTTACAACATAAAATTATTTGTACAATTATAAAGAAAGCATAATTAAAGAAACAACATGTCTTTGAAAAATAAAAAAGCAATATTAAAAACATCATTGAGTGTTTAGGTTTATTTAAATTTCATTTACTACCACTTGATGCTGTGTTCTACACCATTTAGAAAAGAACTAACAGAGAAAGACTGCAATATTTTATAGGATTACTTCAGTATTAAATTACTTAATTTATATTTTTCCTCCAACTATAATGGTATTAAATTGCATTAAATGCAAAAAACTGAAAAAAAAAAAAAAAAAGGCGCTTTTGTCATTTTTTTATTTGATTAAGAAGGTCTTGTCCTACTTTGTGTTTCAAATGAGGGGGATTTGTCCTGGGGGCTCTTTGTCTGGACCCCCTAATCACATACAGTGTAAAAAAAATTTTTTTTGTTACAGTAATAACAATGAGTGGCACAATGATGCAACATGTACCACTGGTGCATCACACACTGCTTAGGCAGTGGGTTTGGATGTGGGTTCAACTCTAACTCTGTGAAGATTGCATGTTGCTGCTTGTATTCATCTTTAGGTGCTCTGGCTTCCTCCCAAAATTCAAAAGCATATGTTTCACGTGAACTGGTGACTCTGAATTTAATTTTCCATAGTGTGTGTATGTGTATGATTGCCCTGTGATGGGCTACTGACCTATCCAGGGTGTACCCTGTCTCATCTCTTGTGCTCCCAAGACAGGCTCCAGACCACTGCAACTCTGCAAGGGACAAGCACTTATCGACAGAGAATTGATGGATAAGTGAAGTGATTAGATTCTGAGACATTTCATTCTGCATCTGCAACACAATAACATGACTAAGAGTATAACTGAAAAGTCACTCCACTGTATGCTTGTAGCTGCATGTTGACATAATCATTTGTTTCATTATTTAACAACAAAGTCACTTATCCCCTATTGAGAATCCATTCCATTACAACTGGACTGCCCTAGAGCCTTTGACCAGGACCTGAAGCATGGATGCTGGCCCAATTTCTGATGGAAATTTTCCCCTTTCCAGTTCAGTAAATAACAGAACCAAAAGTCAGTGAGCCTAACCTTGCTCTTGGGAAATAAACTGGATCAGGGACAATGAGAAATGACAGAATTACTCCAACATCAGAATACATACAATCGACTTTAAGCATGATATCCCAGGATGGATTGCATCTACTAGAATGTGGAGTTCATGTGGCACCGTTCTTCAAAAGCTTGTTGCCCTTGCAGAATTTTCTATCGACTTGTCAAATCAAACTCAATTGTTTGAGCAAAGCAGATCAAACACTTTTAAGGCATTTTTGTTCACAGACCAGGATACTAAAACACACCTTTAAATAAGTGAGCACCGTGTTCAAGGCTGTACAATAATTATAATAGAGCTGCCATACAGTAGAGAAGAGAATACAGGACAGGCTGGAGGACTATGTGTTGAAATGGTGCAAATCTGAGAAGACTTGCTTCTAGAAAGTGTTAATGCTTAATTTTTTAAGATGTCATATGAATCACACATATCACTTAAAATATTATTTTCACATAACTGGCAGCTTGGAGATAAATTAAACGTTTGACGCATATAGCCATTTCAAGCCAAATGATATACTGTATTTCACTGAACTACACACACACACAGTCTGAACCGCTTGTCCCATAAGGGGTCACGGGGAGCCAGAGCCTAACCCAGCAACTCAGGGAACAAGGCGGGAGGGGGAGGGGACACACCCAGGATGGCATGCCACTCCATTGCAAGACACCCCAAGCAGGACTCAAACCCCAGACCCACCAGAGAGCAGGACCCGGTCCAACCCACTGCGCCACCGTGCCCCCCACTTTCACTGAACTATGAAAAAATAAATATTAAAAAATATTTTAATATCATATAAATTAAAACATGGATATTTTAATATTTTTAAAAAATTATTAGAAATATAAAAAAATTTAAAATGGCATACTCAGACTGAAAACTTACTGTTCCTACGCGATAACTGTCATTTGGTGAAAAAAAAATTCCATAATCATCCATATTCTACAATGTGAAACATTATAGGAGGGACAGCTTTCTCACAGCAGAGACGCTTGATAAATCATACTGCAACATACTGCTTAATGTTCCGTTTGGTATAAATCCCCCCTGTGGCACATCCGCCGCCCCAACCCCCCGGATTTATTCCCAAACTGGAAATGAAAAGAACGGCAGAAAGAGGCTTTCTTTAGAGACGTCTTCCACTCCACTGCCTGATTTTCCTTCTTATGCCACTCATGCGGCACTTCTTTACTCAAGTGTCCCCTCTGCGAGCCACCTGGCACAGGAGCCGCAGAAGAACGGGAGCACTGGCCTAGGTCAGAGTGAACATAGGACAACTGGATATATTCTAGAAACTCTGTATGACGCCACCCGAGCAACAAGTGATGGCGAGATACTCCAGATGCACCCAGTCCCCAGGATCTTTTAAAGGCATTTCAAACCATTAACACTCAGTAATTTTTTATTTAAAGGCTGTCTAAATAAGAATCGTTTGGACTAGAAGGAGGATTGCACACATATGTAACCTGAATCTGCAAATGGAGGGAGAAACATTGCTCTTTTACAAAAAGCAATGGAAAAATTTAAACAACTCGAAGTAACTCCAGGGCCAACACATGTCAAATAAACAAATTCAGATAAGGTGCGAAAGTAGAATGTTTGTTAAAAAAAAAAAAATCTAAAGAATAACAGAGTGAGTACAGGAAAACTGCGAGGTTCTACAGGGCTGTCGCTGACAGCTGCCTCACGTTTTTCGTTAGTTTTAAAGATCAACAGACAGGACATCAGTCTTGAGAGGAGAGAGCATTGCTCCTAAAATCAAGGAGTGCTAACTAAAGACAAGCACGGTTATGAAGTTCATCCCATCAAAGTATGACACATGTCCTCTTCCACCAAAATGCCATCACCAGGTCATCGATTCTCGCACAATATGGTAGCAGACAAGTCTTATAGAGCCAACAAAATAAGCTGCAATAAGCACATATCAACTTCTGAGCTGATGTTATGAAAAACTATAGTAACCAGTATAATATAAGCAATAACACACAATGAGAAATAAAAGCTCTTTCAATCTGGACTAACAGACACACACACACACACATTTTCAGAACCGCTTGTCCCTCACGGGGTCACGGGGAACCGGAGCCAACCCGGCAACACAGGGCGTAAGGCCGGAGGGGGAGGGGACACACCCAGGACGGGACGCCAGTCCATCGCAAGGCACCCCAAGCGGGACTCGAACCCCAGACCCACCGGAGAGCAGGACTGCGGTCCAACCCACTGCGCCACCGCACCCCCGACTAACAGACAATTTCAGTGAAATGAAGAAAAGCAGGTGAATCATCAGCTGATGTCTTGAATCTAACTGAATATGGTTAAAATAAACACATCATGCATTTTGGCTAAACTACCTTCAGGGAGCTACATCATCAGCAAACGCTGACGGTTGTGCCTTTAAATGCTGAAACAGCAGTGTTAAATTACAAGTCGATTTGCTGCTTTGTTCAGTATTACTTGGATATGCACTGTTGAATGTTTTGTGTTTATAGTGTTCAGATCACCATTCATAGCAACGTGAGAACTTCCATAAGAAAAAGATCATGTAATTTTCTGTGTGGTGTTTTCATTTTACGCTTCATATATTAATCAGCTAATTTTGAAAGCATTTAAAAAGTAGACAGCTAATGCTTCATGGTTCGACCATTGCAATGATTACCGAGTCTGAGGTTACAAAGTTCGAGGTCAAATTTATACTTTCTGACCTCAAAATCTATGTTGTTGTGCTACACAGTACACTACTAAGTGTGCATTTTCCTGTTAGATTGGGAACATGTCTAAATGGAGAGTAATAAGAAGGGCTCATTGTGCTGAAGTACGTGTGGCAACAGCGAAAGGGCACAGTCAGCAGAATGACAACTCAGGAACAAATGACAAATAACTGAACAGAAAAGAATAAATCAGTGGCAGGGTTAAAAACTGCTGGACCACCAGACAGGACTAATATTTTTAAAGGATTTACCTGGAATAGCCCTGGGTGGTAATATGGGAAGGCTAGTAGTGAAGTGGTTAGAGCAAAAAAAGATGGCATGTTCAATTCCCACCTCCAGCTGTAGTACCCTTGAGTAAGGTACTTACCCTAAAATGCTCCCGTAAAGTTATTCAGCTGTTTAAATGGGTAAATAATTGTAAGTAGCTTAACTTTGTAAGTCGCCCTGGAGAAAAGCGTCCGCTAAATGAATAAATGTAAAAGTAATGGTTGTGGGGTCCTGAAAGCGCCACTGTCACTTACTCAATCCTCATGAGATGCAGAGAATCTGTCAATACACACACACACACACACACACACACACACACACACACACACACACACACACACACACATTTTCAGAACCGCTTGTCCCATACAAGGCGTATGGCTGGAGGGGGAGGGGACGCACCCAGGACGGGACGCCAGTCCAACACAAGGCACTCCAAGCGGGACTCGAACCCCAGACCCACTGGAGAGCAGGACCCGGTCCAACCCACTGCACCACCGCACCCCCCTTCTGTCAATACAATGTCCTGATAAAGAGCTCACAGGTCAGGCAGAGAAGGTCCTGATGAATGGCCTTGTGCATGTGTTCAACAGGGCACCTGTGTGTGTCCAAAAGCACAGGTGTGAGACCATGTCCACCGAGGAAGCTGCGTGTCCAGCAACTGCACCTTGTATCCACATCCGAGGCAAGCGTTGAAACATAAAGATCGATGGCAATATTTAAAAATTAAGTTGCATTTCAACAATCATAGACCTCATTTACTCACAAAGGATAGGACCCTGGTACAGATGTGTATCTGCAAATGCACGTACACTTTTTAAAACAAACACACAGAAACTTGCCTGCATTATGACAGTTGACCTCTGTGAGGGCAAATGAATGGTACCAGTGTTTATACAAAGGAGCGTCGAGTGTTCAAGTAACATAACGCCAGGAGTTTTAGGTAACCGAACATCAATTCGCTTCTCTTGTTTATTTTAGCAGGCAATGACCCCAAGGTAATGCAACAAACAAAAGCCCAAAACCTCGAAAGAATAAAAGCGTTTTTGAGAAACATCACGAGCTGACTGATCCTATTTTTACACATTTGTGTGATCGCCAATTCAGCCCCCCATTTCTGATCTGTTAGATCTGACGCGTGGAACCAAAAAGGAAGCCAGCACTTCTGAGCACCACCACAGTAAGAATAACTACTGTTTTGCAAATGTATTTGAATTGTAATAAGGGGTTTCATTAGCCAAATGTGCTGCATTTTGAAATCGAGGTCTGTTCAAACAATTCTGTCCAGCATTAAAGGATGTATGATTAACGAACAGCTGATAATTAAGATCAAAAATTCATATATTAATATTAATGCCAATACTTCAGTTACTTTACATAATAAATGTGAGCCTTGCATGAGAAAAGCAAAAAGAAGGTTGTGTAGGATATTAGGTCATTTAAATGAGACATTTCTCAGAAGGTGGAACTTTTCTGTTGCTTCATCAGAAGCAAAAGTTTTTTCAAGCATGCTATGATGGATGAAATATATACACCTATGCAATATGTGATGCTTTCACAAGCACAGTTGAACAGGAATAAACAAAAAAATATGTAAATATGCTAAAAGGAGCTGGAATAATGTGTTATTGTCAGAACTATTACCCCTTGACACCTTCTCAGTGGATATAGTGATAGCATATATCTCTTATCTATCTCTTATCTCAAAGTACTTTAAACACACCGAGCCATCCAGCTGTGTCAAATGAGATAAAACTGTGAGCCATAATAAAGGATTGCAGCAGCAAACATTGTTGACACTGTGAAGAGCATCTCTGTCTGTGATACACCGTTGACTCCTTGGATCTCTCCCCCAAGACCGTGTCAGATGCTGTCAAACCCAAGAACCCATGCGGACGCGTGCAGACACAAAGTGGTGTCGGATGCTTCTGAGAATTACTGAGCAGCCCAGAATGGGGACAACCGGGTTATTGTGTCCTCGAGAGAACGGAATTGCCACAGTCTACAGCCTGCTGGTGTACAGGGTGCTACTTCACCATGCCCTAGTGTTAAGACTGGTCTCCTCAACTGGCCTTGAGCAGCACACCCCCCCCACTCTGACCCTTACCAGGTATGTGCCACGGTGAAACGCCGTCGCTGGCGGATGCTCTTGTTTACCATCATCTTTCTGAAGAGGCGCGGTGAGCTGCGCGGGGAAATCTTGGGCGACGTGCTCCGCTTCCCTGCTGATTTGAGAGGCTCCAGTTCCAGGTGCATGTGCTCCCTGAAGGTGCGGACGCAGAGCTCCGCATCAGGGGCGACCAGCTCATTGGGAGCAGCCTCTCGGACAGACATGCTGGTCTTGTCCGGCACAGCACGGCACGGCTTCCTTCTCGCTTCTGGTCCTCTTATGGCAGTGCTGAGGGTTCTCGCACAGCTCAGCGCTTGCTGATCAACACCCGGGTCCCGCTCCTGCTGAGCAGACGTTTGGAGGAAAAGCTTTTCAGAGCATCGTCACACTCCCCCCAAGAAAAACAGCCTGGGTTCTCCGGCTTGCTCACTCTCGCTCTCTCTCTCTCCCTCTGTGTCTTCTTCTGTGTTAGCAGCCTCCTGTTGGGTATGTTATGTTGGTTAAGAGCACACCAGCACTCCCTGAATTCATTCAGCACCAGGAATAGCCCTCATGAAATATCCTTCCAGCTCGGAGTTGAACACACCCCTCATCTGGCTGCCCCCCCCAAGACAGCATGGGGCAGAGAGGTCCGTCTTCCTCACACAAAGGTTACAAACACACTGACGGGTCGCCTTCCACAAGCTGGGTGAGAACCAGAAAGCACAGCTGTACAGCAGCTAGTCAAGGCATGGATGATTGCTCATTGAAAAAAACATTTCTCAAGTGTGTACACTGACAGAGTGGCAGAAGGCTCCGCCCCTGCTGCACACTGATTGGCTGCAGGTCTTTTTGACGACAGGGAGCAGCATCCTGTGACATCTGTGGGTGACGGTGTAGCCACGGCTGAATTCTGATACGTGGTGACCTTTAGCAGCTTGCACCCATTCAGGTGACAGAAGAAAACTATCAGGGCAAACAAAGGCAGTCGAACTCTACACTCTGCATGCGATACACAAGAGGAAACAGACGGGACAAGCATTTTGTTCGTGTGTGCAAAGAAAAGACAAGAGATCATCTAGAAATCAGAATTTATCTGTGTCATCAATGTAAGAAACAGAATGGGGCAAAATATTTCAGTCAGAAACAGGTTCAAAGTTCATCCCAAAATCATAGCAAACATTGCCTCCCATAAAAAAGAAGTATGTCTGCATATCGAAAGAAAAACAAGGTACATGGTGAGAGTTGCTTCCATAAAATGGGGTGAGATGCTGCAATGACCACCTACGATTCACAACCCACAACATAGAGCGACACAATTTTTCCAGAAGCGATAGATTCCACTATTTGCAGGAATTCTTACCGTGGCAAGGGGGACCAAGGTGGACACAGGGTCCATGGCACACGACTTCGGTTCCAACGATAATCTTGATGACCCCGGTCAGACTAACATTTCCATGCAAAAAGTAAATCACTGGGGGTGTGTTTTTTGCACATGTGACTTTAAGGAGTAAGTGTTGCAATAAATTCCTTGGTATTTGTGGTAGACCAACTACACAAATATTCCGGGTGGGTTGCCAAACATTTCCATGCAACTGTTTCACACATAACCTTGCAAGGCATTCTGCTGTTTATGTATTTATGTGGCTAGGCAGATGCTTCGCTCTAAGGTGAGAATGACATTTCTGACTAGAAAAGCATAGCATGCAATTTGCATGTCTTCATCCACCGTCCTCTGCGATGTATAGCACAAAATGCTACGATTCTTTGCAAACATTCACAGACTGAGGCCCAGAAAGAATGTTATGACAAAGAATACGGCGAGTGACAAGCATCTGGAAAGACGTCCTGTTCCCAAGTGCAGTAGCAGATAAATGCTTGTTCTCAAAGCACGGGACAATCCTGAAAATGACAATTCATCTGTCTCTTGTTCTGAGGGCAACATGACAAACAATTAGGCTCACAAAGACAGCGGAGACTCGTTTTTTCTTCGCGTTTGTCTCCAAGTTTTTTTGTTGTTCGATAGACCGTGACGCAAATACTGCGGGGTCCTATGTCTTCCTAGGCTTTGTGCGGAGCAGGAGTGTTGATTTCAACAACGACAGACAGCTCGAACTCCCACGTGGTTCTGCTGCCTCGGGCCCCGGCTACATTATTGAACCCACGGCAGGGGGTGACAGCAAGCACCGCCTGCCAGTGGCATTCAAGCACAGGATCGTAGATCAATTAGCACGACAGCGGGTGCCGAGACATATCAGTCATTCTCAGCATCACAGTTCCTTCACTTAAACCAAGAAATATATGTAAGGAAATTTTCCAGCACAGGCTAAGGCTAGCAAATGGTGGAGAAAGATGGAAACTAAACTTGGGCTAAGAGCAGGAGGAGGCAGGAGCTGCATGATGGACAGCTGTCAAGGTCCTGCCCCTACCCTAATGGAATGACCGTTAACTGCACACACTTGAGGGAAATTTTGAAGGACTTAAAAGCAGCTGGCCTGAGGACTGAGGATGAAGGCTTGAAGGGTATGGTTTGTTTTATTGCTGGCTTTGCCTCAAAGGGATCTCTTTTTGGTTTAACGTAAAACCGGTTTTTGTTGGCAAACCTGCTGTCCGGTGCCTAAATCTTGCCCATGTTGCTTCATCCGCTCCACAACCGGCCACAGGCAATCAACCTTGGTCTCTGCCTCAGTTTACTCTGCAGACTTGTAAACCGGGTGCAATGACAAGGTGACATGTGCACACAAAGCAGTCTGATCCAGGGCACGTAGACACGCCACGCTGTGGTCTCAGTTTACTCAAACAATACTCCTGTAAAAAGCAAATACCCAGAATGTGTACAACAAGCAGCAGCTGGACAGTCAAGCATTTAAAGATAAGAACATTGTGGCTGATTTAAAACAGGTCCTTCATACAATAACAATTCGAGATGGAATCCACCATGGTGCCTGCAGTGATGCACAGTTAACACTGGCAAAAGGAACACTAAAAAGGTCTGGCTGACCTTGAACTGACCTAGTAGCCCAGCCAGAGATTTTATTTGTCATGTGGCATCATGTAATGCTACACATGTGCAAAGAACTGCGTCTGGGACATGGTATGAAAACAACGAAATTAGGACGGCTGCAGAGTTAAAGCAGCCGCTGTAAGTGACAGTGGTTTAACCAAGGTCAGAATATCTATCTTAGAAGAGTAATTATACTCTATAAGTAGCCTGGAGTAAATCATACCAGGCAGAATAAAATTTTAAAAAATTCTTGCTTATGTCAAACCTAAAGGTGTCCTAGATATAGAAAAAAATTAACCCCAAAAATAACTGTCCTGGCTTATTTTTCCCTGCAAATGTTAAAATCTATCGCTTCGGGGCCAAAAATGTTACTGAAAAGGAAAACATGAAAGAAAATGAATAATGAAGAACTGTAGTACTGTATTACAGTACCTTCATCTGCATCCAGAGCAGCAGAAGCAGCACCATGGGACTATGTCAAGAAACAGAGCAAGAGAGGCGGGTCTAGATGGCACTCTTACATTTACATTTATTTATTTATCAGACGATTTTCTCCAAAGCGACTTCCAATGAACTCTATGTAGTGTTATGAACCCACACACCTTATTCACCAAGGTGACTTACACTGCTAGATACACTACTTACAATGGGTCACTCATCCATACATCAGTGGAACGCACTCTCTTTCTGTCACTCACACACTATGGGGGAACTTGAACAACACGTCTTTGGACTGTGGGAGGAAACCGGAGCACCCGGAGGAAACACACGCAGACACAGGGAGAACATGCAAACTCCACACGGACTGAGCGGGGATCGAACCCACATCCTCTCACACTACCCAGGTGCTATGAGACAGCATGGCAGGCTGGAAGAAATGCAACCAGGCACAACTCTTCAAGCACAGGGAGGGCATAGGCTTTTCAACGGCCATCACCTCAGAGCTGACTAGAGTGGAAGGAGGGCAGCACGTCACCCTGAAGGAGTCAGTATAGAAGGCAGCTGCAAGGCAACATGCCGTTTGCGGTGTACAGCGGCGTGCCATCGGAAGCAGAGCACAATCAGAAATGCACATGGCCTTGTTGCTAAGCAGTGGCTGAGTCCCATTTTGACCTGAACAAACAGGGGCAATTTTAACACCAAGACCTACCACCTTGCCCATGTGGAGGTTTCTCCCTTGAGACAGGAACACATAGGTAACTATATAAATAATGGCAGATCTCTGGTGTAACTGGTTTAAGAAACCAGCCCTATGCCCTGTAGGTGGCAGAACCTGTGCAGTGACCTGGAACAAGGACAGCTACTAATAACCTCAAGAATATAGATACTTAACCTGAATGTGGTTGTATGACCAAATACACCAGAAACCACACATTTTTCCTCTGGACAAGTCTATCTACAACAGTAACTAAACCAGTCATTACACAGCCTAAAGAACTATGTAGTGCAGTAACACTGCTCAGTGACCAAAACGAAATGTTATGTGCATCTTTCTGAAGTGAAATAAAACGAGATATCCAAAAACTTACAGTACGTCTCTTCAACAAATGTGCTGCAATGATCTGACACGACAAGCTTTCTACCATAAATTAAGATGTCTTGCTAACTCATTTTACCATAAATAAAAGAGCTGTAAGTCGCTCATTTCATCAAAACCTCACCTCATCAATGACACCGCCCTCTTCTGGTTGATTATTGTTACAATTATCAGGACAGATTTGAGGCAGCTGCCTGACACTTCCTCATACAAGCGAGGCTAATTTTTAATGCATATCTATTTACACAGCATAAAACTGAAAAATAACAACAGCGTACTTAACGACTGATGAAGACGCAATCACCACATGAGTCCGTCAAATGGGCCTCATTAACCTTGTGGCACCGTTGCTTGGTCCCAATGGGTTTGTGGTCAGTCATGCCCTTAAAGATCTCTGGCTGCTGAGGCTGCTGGGATGCACACTTGAACAGATGACACTGATGAGCACACAGCCAGTTCAGGGCAATGGCCATCTTTACCTGCACAGGTAACAGCTGGACCTGCCCCACAAAATTCACCTCATTAAATAGAAAACCTGAACTGCAAAACCAGGAGGAGGCATCAAGCATCATTACACATATTCCACAGTTACAAATGTGAATTACACTGGGAGCACTCTGGCAGCAGCAGGTAGCATAGCATTTACAGACATGGACTTGATACCCGAAAGGCACCAGTTCAAGAAATTGAAAGTATTTAGTCTGAATTTCTCTAGTAAAATAACCTGGTGCACAAAAGGGTCTCTTAGAACAAAAGCATCAACTATTCAATTCAATTTATTTTTATAGAGCGCTGTTCTGAACAAGGTGAAACAGAACGCTGAACAAAGATCAAACAGTAAAAATCAAGTGCAACAATAATAAGAAAAATAAGAATAATAACTCTCAAGGCAGCGGTGCAAAAGCCCCCTTGCTGATTGTGAATTGCAGTGAACCATGTTTGGCCAGTAAAACACAGACACTGCAGTTACCTTAAGGAATGGCCACACTGTGCTGTTACCCTGGTTTTACATAAGTGTTCTATCTTTTCTGATAAGAACATGTACTACTCACGTTCATGTTCTAAAAACAGACATTTCATATCCATGCCATAGAAACTCTAATTTAGACGATATGTTCCTGCCTTTCATCTGCAAACCAAACACGGCTTTGAATGTTTTGTCTGCATATTGAGCTGGTGGAAGTGTGTGCAGCTCAGAACCTCGTGCCACATGGGTCCACAGGGAGCATGGAAAGCAACGCAGCATGACAGAGATCCTCTTCCACTTGGGCATGTTCATGTGATGAAGGGTTTATTCTATAACTCAAACTCCTTATGTTAAGAAATACGGAAAACAAGCGATTAAATGAAGTGGAAATGCAATTAAATGGAAAATAACCTCTTAGGTGCAGAATCTGTCAACAGCAATTTCTAATTTGATGCCCATATATTTAATTATCATACTATTTAACAAAAGAAACTGATGTTGTCTAAAAGCACACCTTCAAGCTTACATTTGTCTACAGTTCTTCAGGGCTACATACTGTAACAACTTCCTCTACTTCGAAATTTCTTAGAAATCTCATTGTTGTTACGGGTACTGTACAATTCCCATGGTTAGGGACTCATTCCTATGTCAGCTGTAGTATGAATTTCTTAAAATGTGAATTAAAAGCATGCTTATTTCATATACGCACTTATTTTATGTTTTGAACTTATTTGTAATTAATATTTTACACCCTGTTTAAGATTTGACAAATAATTAGCATAATCTACATGTATGACATCATCCTCTATGTACTAATGACCGAAAACCTTTCCCCAGGTGTTTACGATCCACCAAAAATGAACTTTCTTGTCACGCACAGCATCCCCTTAGCACATGCTGACCTGTCAGATATTCATGTAAGTGGAGTTTCTTACCCAAGAGAGCATCAGAGTCCCCTGAACAAAGTGTTCTACCTGACTCACTTGTGTGCAAATGCATGTCTCTGGCTTACATCTCATCTGCCACATGTCAGTTTGTACAATTACATTAGTTTTTTACAATAGTAAATTAAGCATGATGCTCCAATCTCCTTTAACTGCATCATCATAAGCGCCTGTTAATTTTCCAAATGCTCGGCAGATGCATAAACCTTAAAAACTATTAGTGACATCAAAGCAACTTGTTGATGAAAGTCTGATCTGCGCTGTTCTCTTAAATTGAAAAGTAAACATTGGCTTAACAGGCAGACTCCAGTTATTAAGAGACTGTTGTTTGTAAACTTCAATGTCCATTGGGATCACAGTAACATACCATCTGTTTGAATGTAGTGAAGCTCTTAAAAGAATATAAAACAGATAAATTAACCTCCTTGACTGAGAGACTGAGGGATGAGTTTTCAGCTTAGAGAACTAAAACCTGTTCTGTCTGCAGTGACTCAGGTTGTTTTCCCTGTTGATAACAGCACTTATTGACAGAAGACACTCGGTCCAGTTCATCAGAAAGCAGGAGGAAGTAGACGCTTATATCCTTACCCCTCGGGGTCCACAGGCGTGATGTCTATGCGTGGTGGGGCGATGAAGGGCAGCGTAGTGGGTCGCGGGATGAAGTCTTCATCAGGAGTGCGTGGCCTCTCCATCTGCCTCCAGGACAATGGGGGCAACTGCAGGTTTCCCGAGTAACGCCTACGCCCCCTGCGCAAATCCACGCCCAGGGTGCAAGTGTGGGGGGCAAAGGATTCCGTTGGGCTGCAATCTGCAGCATCTTTGCCATCCTGGGGAAGCAAGAGGACAGTTTATACCGAGAAGTTTTTTACAATTTGAAGGCATCAAATAATAGGACAACTATAAATGATGTATTGGTTTCCAGTGGAAGAAAATTCTGACACGCAGAGAATGCCATCCTGTATTGATTCATCGGAAAATGCATGTATCAGCTCAAATTGCAATTCCTATCCAAAACTATTGATTATTTTGTAAAGGATTCATGGATCACAGCACAAAGCCCTGAGTTAACTTGGAAATGTGTTATCATGCGGTTCCTCAACATCTTATATTACGATTAATTTTTGCTGTGACAAAGGGGCCTTAAGGTTGTCTCATTTCTGAACACCTCTACATTATGAATCATTTGAATATACTCAAACAAGCAAGATTTTAGTATGAATCAACTCTTTACAATGTGTATTCCACACCACCGTCTTGCACTTCACGAAATCAAAGTGCACTTCATGACCACTAGCAGCACAACTTGAATCTATGAAATGTACACTAGAGGGAGTCATAAGCCTTGGATACATGTCCAGCATTACAATAGTGGTGGCCTCAGTTTGCACGGTTAAAACAGGAAACCCAAACACATTCAACACCTGATCGAAGAGAAGATGGAGCAACACACACTGACCAACAAGGGATGTCCTGGTCATACTGTCATGTGTAACTTTCCCATGTAAAATAAGCTGCTTGTTGAAAAAAGAGCCAGAGGTACAGCTTTTGAAACAAACACTGGTTGTGTGTTACTCTGGTAACACTCAGATACTGTGGTGGTGGCACTGTGTATTATTGTGCATTTGATGTACACTATTAGGTGCATGCCGGGGGGTGTGGTGGTGCAGCAGGTTCAGCTGGTGGCTGCTGTCTGGTAGGTCTGGGGTTCGAGCCCTGGTTGGGGTGCCTTCCAATGGACGGGTGTTCTGTCCTGGGTGCGTTCCCTCCCCCTTGGCCTTGCATCCTGTGCTGCAGGGTAGGCTCTGGCTTACCACAACCCCGCACGGGACAAGCAGCTGACAATGACATGACATGATGCAATGGACATGCAATTGATTATTGACCATTAAGTTCAAGAAAGGCCTTCACACACTACCAGCTTGAGGTGGACATTTATATTTATTCACTTAGCTGACACTTTTCTCCAAAGCAGCTCACAATGTTAAGCTAACTACATTTACTTAGCCATTTGTACACCTGGGTAAATTTTACTGGAGGTACACACAATTACATTGCCTTTCATCCACCACTTGTGCAATGCAGAGTAACAGTCGTCTGCAACCTATCCTGAAAGCAAAGGAAATGAGGCAGTGTACACCTCACACAGGATGCAGGGTGTGCACGCACACACACAGATACACCACTGCTATCTGTTGTGCCACCTGGAAGAAGAAAAAAACCCTTGATGTCAATGCAATGATCCTAAATGCATGGTTAACATGATAAATGTTGCATCCTTCAGAGAGCAGCACACCTGCACCTGAACAGAGCAGTGAAGATTTGTGAACCTCCCCTTTACAAGAGGGAGTTGTGAAAGCAAACAGCAAGTACAGTAGCCATCAGCATGGGTGCATTCAACAGACGTTGGTCTTTTTAAAGGAAACAATTCAAGGCCTAACTGTACAAACCACTCAGGTCCTCCCCCCTTGGGTGGGCTCACCTAAGCCAGGCGAGAAAGAGAGCTGGAAGTGCAAGGACTTTCTGTTAGTGCTGATGGGGAGACAGGGGCAGAAAGGGGGGTTAAAGTGACATGGACAGAGGCAAGGGTTTACAATGGTGGGCAGATGACCATGGTACACATGTAACAGGGGAACCAGGAGAGACTGGTGTTAGTCTGGATGCACTCTGAATTGAGCCACTGGATGTGTATGAGTGGGAGGAGACAGTGTGCCCGTGTTCTGTAAGAATGCTGCCTGTTTTACATACTGAAAAAGCAGCAAGGACACTCAGACAACATATGTAAGCACAAGTACACACACAAAGAGTCAAAGACACTTCATGGAAATAACTGCCTTCAGTGTACAGAATAGACAGGACCAATACACAAGCAGGGGATGTTAGAGACGTGCAAACAAAACAGTCTGTGTATCACTGATTGCACCAACCCTGAAAACAGAGCAGACACCCAAAAAAGACCTCAATCACTCAGAACTCAATCAACCCCTGTATTATACATACACCCAGCATAAATATGTTGTCCCTATTGCAGTGGACGGAGCAATTTCATGTTTCAAAATTTGCATAATTTTCATTTACTTTAGGAATTGGACATATGGATCACAAAATATCAATATGCATTAGCCTAATATATAGACAACAAATGGTAAAATTTACCGGTAGAAAATGAGGAGGACCTACTGAGTGTTCATCTCATTTCACAGCATCCAGACACACAGGGGATTCTTCCCACTGCTCAATCACAAGGAGCAGCAGTACCGTGGGATTTCTCTCCAATTACCATCACTGGTATCCAATTACTTCCTCGTTGTTCCCCCAGAATGCACTCAGTTGTACTAGCTACACTGTCACGCTGTGATAGCCTGCTTGCAGCATTCACCTCTTCGCATCCCGGAGAATCGCAGAGCGTGCTGCTCGGCTTTGCTTACTGGTGTTTCCACCGTCACAAGCAACGAACTGGCCTGAATGAGCCCGAATGAACAGTCCTGAGCAATCCATGTCATTCAGCACAGAAGACAGCCTTTTTGAAAATTTCTCAAATAAAAAAAATCCTCCTACATTTAAGATTATTCATTTAACAAATTAGAGTACGGCAACAACAAAAAACGGAACCGCCAACATCGCAATGACGACAAAAGCACTGAATTGCCGCAAGGTCACAAATCACAACTGTATTGGACAGATGCTTTTCCCCTTTTCCAGCTACATACTTTTCCCACAATTTCTTCCCGAACTTGCAGAGAGAGGCAAACTGAGGACTATTTTCCTCCGAAGAGAAAGGCCAGAGGCCCTGCAGCACCAGTGGTCAGTGTTACACTGGGACATGCCATCAGCCTGCAAACTACTGCATTGTTCCACACACACTTGCGCAGGCTTGTACTGGTCACACAAGGAAATACAACGTACTAGGAACAGCATTGAGGCGCCATCTGGAGCTCAGTCAAATCCAGCAGACCACAAAGAGGACTGGTTGGCACTCGTGACATAGCACTGAGAGGAAGTTCAGAGCACAGGCAAATTCTCGTTCACCTATTATTTCAACAACATCAGTGGTGCTCCAGCAGGCAATATCATTAAAATACATTTTACAGCTAGAAGTTTTTCATGGGACCATGAAATCATTACATACTACCTTGATGACGATCATGGTACACGGAGGTTTGCTTTATCTCCTTCCATGTTAAAAACTATTTTATATACAATATACATATTGAGGGGGCGCGGTGGCGCAGTGGGTCTGGGGTCCTGCTCTCTGGTGGGTCTGGGGTTCGAGTCCCACTTTGGATGCCTTGCGACGGACTGGCGTCCCGTCCTGGGTATGTCCTTATGCCCTGAGTTGCTGGGTTAGGCTCTGGTTCCCTGCGACCCCGTCTGGGACAAGCGGTTCTGGAAGTGTGTGTGTGTGTGTGTGTATTTATACACCTAATGGTATTGAGGTGCAACACATATTATATGTATGTATATTTTAATCTAACTTTTATTCATTGTTTTTTTTGTTGTTCTTTCTGTTGCTGGTTTCTGAGGGTTGCCACACAAAATTTCATTGTATTGTATACAATAAGGGGGTGCGGTGGCGCAGTGGGTTGGACCGGGTCCTCCTCTCCCGTGGGTCTGGGGTTTGAGTCCCGCTTGGGGTGCCTTGCGGCGGACTGGCGTCCTGTCCTGGGTGTGTCCCCTCCCCCTCTGGCCTTACGTCCTGAGTTGCCGGGTTAGGCTCCGCGACCCCGTATGGGACGAGCGGTTCAGAAAATGTGTGTGTGTGTATACAATGAAAAGAAAGTATCTTAATATTTTCACCACTTTTTTTCTAAGCATAAGGGCATCAGTGTAATTCTTACATGTTTCCGCCACTGATAATAATCAATGATTACCTGCTGGCAGGAGCAAAAGCCCACACACCTTTGTCCATTATCAGGACAGGGGTCAGGGAGCACAGCCCTGAGCATTTTGCATGAAGAATAAAAATGTTTTAGAACGCATACAGCTGTGGCCAGGCTGCTGCTAGCAATGTTTGTTGGCTGCTGCGTGGGCTTGCATTATCTGGAGATCTCGTTTATGTGATTTATGAGCCTGAATTGCGTCGTGATGAAAGCAGCCTTCAACCGCACTTCAGAAAGGCTTAGTCGTTCAATCTGCACCTAAGGCGATGGCAGGATCAAACCTCTTCCAGGCAAACCAATCAAACACTGCTTTATCCACTTTGTTTGTGGAGTTTTTCATATGTATTACTTACTGACTGCTTGTTCACTGACTGTACAGATCAGACCACAGGAAAAGGAGCAGATGTTGACAATGAGGTCTTGCAACAACTTTTGTCAAATTTATAGTATTTCTGAGGTGGCATTTGAGCATTTTCATCTAATTTGATGTCCACTTCTGAAAAAAAAACACTGTTTAAATCACATAAAGTAAGGTTTTCAGTCTGAATATGTTGTCATTATTAAATCTGACTGCTACATAAGTCACAATAAATTAGAAATTTTCAGATTTCCAACAACATTCACTAATTTCACTGGCAGAAGCAGCTGAAATGAAAGATTTTTTCAACCAAACGTATGAAAAAGCATCAAGAGGCTTTAGTAATGTGTAGTAACTCAAAACCAATAACACGGAGCTGCCAGGAGCCAAACGTCACAGCTCACTTGGGCCATCTAACAACATGTCCAGGGGATTACTGATGCAGAGTACTAGAAACCAAACAAAGCTGTACATCAGTCATTACCATTGTAATCCCTAAATAATTCACCCTACTGCCAAGCCTTTGGAAACATGCTACTCCAAGTCCTTAGTGACTCTGGAAAACAATCAGATTTTAGAAAGGACCAATTTGTAAGTGTTAGTAGTGTTATAGAGATCACCTGCCTTGTATATTTATTCCAGCCACAGCACATACTAGAAGTGACCTCATACACACAAACACTGAGGCACTGTGGTAAAGCTAGGTTGATAGGGGAAGGGACTGAGGTTGGTGGACGGTTTGTCCCAGACAGCCCAAGCTTTGGGGTTTACAAGAGCAACCCAATCACAAAACGATTACGCAGAGAGTTGGGGTTGCCATGGCAACCCTCCGGCTGCACATACTTCAAAAGAAGAGCTTGAGTATCGTGGTATAAGAATGGCAAATAAAAAAGGAACAAATGTTTCTCTCCCGACTGCCAAAGTCATTCCTCTCCAATTTTTGCAGTCATCGAAAATACAAGTTCTAGGAGGATGCACTCCTGAGGTTGATAAACATTTGCAGAAGAACAGAAGGGGATTAACCCTGCAACAAAGAAAATATATACACATAAAAATACATCAAAATGACCTTCCACTGATAGAATCAATTGATAGAAAATGGTATAACAAATAAGACATGTTTAAATTGCACAAGACAGTGTAGGTCAGTCCATGCCAATGCCACTTGAAGAAGACAGAAAAAGTTTTAACTGCAATGTAGAGCAACTGTTTTTTTTCAGGTTCCTGAGTGGAGGTCATCACAGTCACCCATCCAGCCAAGCCTCCATGAGGGTCCCCTCACACTACCTGAGAACATAAACTTCACAATAGTACCTTCAATATTCTAAAGTCCAATGACCCCCAGAAATCAACACAGTACTCCCTGAAAAAGCCCTTCACTGGAATCCTGCTCCAATGTTCTTTTTGATTTTGCACTGGATCTTCATGTTTGGTTTATTAATCTAGCAAAGAATGAATAATTCAGAAAAACACAGTTGTGCTGCTGACCCAGATGGCGTATTCATTCACAAACACGCTATTGCACACACTCACTCAGACATACAACATATACATACGTATAATCTGAGAGTACGAGAAGTGAGCTGGAATTTGGCTCTCCTGTCAGACTAACTGTAGGGCTTAGTTTGAGAAGAGACCCATGGTCAGAGTAGGAGCCAGGGCACGAATGAGATCATGTGAATACTGAGATGCAAAATATGTAGTGCTGGGACTAGTGGAGAGACCAGGGACCTGATAGAACTCAGATGAGGTAAAAGATGGGAAAGCGTGATGGGAAGAGGGAAATGCATACTGTCAGTGCTGAAGGTATCAAGAATCTGAGAGTGAAGTGGAGCCATTCAAAGCAGATTCTAAGGATGAAATGGAACCATTAAAGGCTGAAGCTGTGAGTACATTAGAGTTCTTCAAAGCTGAAGTTGAGGATGAACTGGGACTATTCAAAGTAGAAGCTGGGGATGACTTGGAACTGTTCAGAACTGAGTTAATCAGGAAGATGTGAGTAAAGTGGATTTTGGAAGTGAAATAAGTAAAAAGCTGAAATGATCTTAATGATGAGGTGAGCAGAAAGCTGTCAAACTTGTCTAATGACACATACTTCACCTTAAACAGACCTTCTTCATGGAACTGTGCCTCATCAGAGCCCACTTTGCTTAGTATTTTTGGAGGTCTATGGTTCATTTAGCAGAGGACAGTATCTATATGTCCTTTACTTCACTATGTACTTCAGAGTACTTCCTAGGTACACCTCATCTGGAGTGGGAGTGGACAGCAGACAGAGGGAGATGGCATGGCAGAGGGAGATGGCATGGCTCACGTTGTTGGGGGTCACCATCAGCACGCTTCTGCTCTTCCTCATCTTCTGTGCGGTGATCCTCTAGGCTTCTCAGTGTGACTAAACCCACCGGGACACCTATGGAACATATATACATGAGATTTAAAACTGGAACAGATGAAAATGGTTAACCCTCTCCAGGCAGACGTTGCAACATAGCATCAGTTGGTACAGATTTTTCCAACTGCTAGTATTAATTTGGCCCAGAGAGGGTTAACAAAATGCTCTACATGTAAAAAAATCAAATGACATTAATTAAAATTATGATCATAAAGTTCTGAACTAACCGCAATCTTAAAACTTAACAGGTTTAGCAGTAATTGAAAAAAGATCATCTACTTATACCTTCCAATAAATTACTGACTTGCATGTCACTTTGGGGAAAAGAATCTGTTAAATGAATAAATGTAAATGTTAATGTAAATACACTGAGTACTAATATAAATAAAAATATAGACTGCAAACTGTTAGGTAAGTACCTGGATAGTAGATCTACGAATTAGCTTTACTCAGTCAGTAGGTAATGTGAAAGTTTGCCAGATGGTCAGTGTTTTGTTCAGGACATCAAAAGCAGATGGTATCAAGCAATGACTTGAAAACAAATTAAATAATTACTTTATTGCAACTTTCTAAATATTGTGTAACTTAAGCTATTTAAGTGATATTCCATGGGTGATTCTGACATTTAATTTCAGGTTAAAAAAACAGTTTATGTGAATAGATAGCTAGCTAGATACCCAACAGATGAACAGCGACAGAGCAATTTCCTGTAACAGGTTAACTTCAGCTGGATGTGGATTTCACATCCTCAAAAGTTACACTTAACATTAAATTTCAAAGGTAAAATAAGCTTACAGTAATAGTACAATGTTAACAGAAAATTTGTCAAAATGAAAGAAAATTTACCTCAAAAAATACTTTTGTGTACTGCCCTCACTCATAGTTACTTCCTTGTTTACAAGCACATAAAATAAGCATATTAATATTAACTTACTGTAGTGCCCCCCTATGCAGGTAATATTGGAAACAGGATCAAGGTTTTAAGAAAAAGCTCTTTATAAACCACATACATCACATTTCAATTATCATCTTGACAAAGACACCCCCAGACAGTACAAAGTAGTCACTGAAGACCAGAAAGTTCCCCCAGGCCTCTCTAAGCTCCCCTACTCGACACAATGGTTAGGAGGTCACCCCTTAAACCCCCCAGAATTCCCCAGTGGCAAACTAAGCATAAGCAACATAACAACCAGTCAGAAAGGAACACAGGACTACATTCAGGAATAGACACAAACACCAACTATTTACATTAATCTACATCAGCCCCCCTCAGCACCATTACAGTACTAAACAATACCTTTGCAAACTTTATAGAACTGTGTCCTAAAATCAGATGTTCAGTCAAAACAATCCAGCAATTATGAGCAAATTCAAATACATGTATACTAGAACAAAAACATTTTTACAGTATTTTGGCTGCAGAGGGCATAGCTCATAGAATTAAAATTCAAATCCCACCTCCTGCCATAGTAACCGTGAGCATGGCCCTTACCTTTAAATGATAACAATCCTGTCCCGTATAAATGAGAAAATCATTTCAAGTAGCTTCACATTGCAAGCTGCTTTAGAGACAAGTATTATGAGCTAAAGTAAAAAGAGGTCCAGTGATTACTCTTTCAGGTTGCAGTTCCTGGCCCTCTTGTCACTTCTCTTAAGCAACCTTACTATAAATACCCTGTAGCATCAAAGGGTAAATTGTTGTAAAGTGTGATTGTTAATGTGTTACATAAAAAATAAATGAAAGATAGTGTGTGACATGTGCATATTCATGAGCTTAGACTGAATATGATGCCACTAATTTTCACCCTATACCAATCTGCTTGGCAACTCTTCTGTTGTTCTACATCAAGGGGAACACTGCGATTGACAGCTAAAAATGGCCAATGAAATCCGCAGAAGAAGTCAGCTGACTGGAAGAAGGTGTTGCTATTGGTTCATAGTACAAGGAACTTGATTGGTTTGAAGGAGAAAATGTTAAACATGAAATGTTCTCAAGTAATGTGAAAAAGGTCACAAGAATGCCCGAGTCAGTGTGTGTGTGTTTACAAAAGTACTCCGGAAATTTAAGAACAAGAGACAAAACATAGCTTGTTTCTACCCAGCAAAACTGAAATCCAGATAACCCTAACACAAAAGAATATTTCCTCTAATTTATTATCTTATTGAAACTTTAATACAGCTGTTCTAGCTACAGAGATGTTAATTAATGTTAGCCATTTAACATTAGCTGTCCAGCAAACTTACATGAAATTTATGTAGTTTTTACAGAGGTCTGCTAGCTAACATGATTCTAATCTATCTTTTAAATTAATTACCACAACCTGACTATTTATTGTGAGGTTCTAAGTATATTTTAGTGCTGTTATTTGCAATTACTGAGTCAACAACTTGGTGCTAAGAAGGTGGGGTTTGTGTACTAAGCTTGTTACAGTTATTTACCAGTTATATAGCTGGTGAATTTTAATGGGAGCAGTTAACAGGTGCAATCTAGTTCAAGAGTATAATACAGTAGGTATAGGGATTTAAGCCCCAATTCTCTTACTGAAACTCAGGGCTCAAACCACTACGCCAACTACTACATCCATGGCTAAAGTTAGGGTTTCTTGTGCTGTGCCATTTAAGTAATGTGCCCATCCACTGTCAATGACATCTGAGCATGTACTTGGGTACAATCATTTCTGCAACTATGGAAGTTTTCATAACGCAAATTTGGTAATACACTATTGGTAAATGAACAATGTCAGTATAACGCCCAACATGTTTACATATTGCAACACTGAGTATAGTAGCTGAACGCAAATTAACAAGCTGAACACAGCAACCCACCGGAGGAATACACATGGTAGCACAGTGTGTATGTGTGCTTGCACACACAACTGTGCATTTCTATGCATACAAATGACTCTCATTTCTCCCAAATACTTTGTTTTGGAAGTTTTGATTGCGGGGTTCTTTTGAATTTTCCTGTTATTTTCACAAAATATTTTTTATTACCAAAATTGAACAAGCATGGTAGCACGAATGTGCCTAAGAAGAGTGCTGGTGATAAAATTTTGATAGTGAATATAAAAGAAAAGCTTTAAAACTTAAAGAAAAGCTTTATGATATAAAGCATTCTGAACAAAATTAAAGAATATGAAATCTTTTGCACAACTGGCAAAAAGGAGTCAATATTACATTCAAGCTATGAAAACATTTTTCAATGTAAAGTCCTATATCTTCTTTACTATTTGAAGTAATACAAAGCAAAGACTGAGTCACAATTGAGCTGCATAAATAACAACAGACTGAAGAGAAAACATAAGTTTGAAAAGCTTCAAATTGCTGAGACTACAGTTAGCCTTCTTTCGATTTTCCACTTCCAATAAATTAAAAAGCACTACCATAAACACGCTAATGTCAATAGGAACTTTAGTGTTTGTCCATGGAGCAAATATATTGAACAACTAGCCCATTTATTATTCATGATCTTTAATAATATGTATGCGCTTTCATAACAGTAATGGTCCCATTTTGAAAGCCCTGTAATAATACATTCCTGATAATTTTCTTCAGTACTGAAAATAACATTGGTTTTTAGAACCGACAGCCTGTTTTGTAACAATATCCTAGTGTTTATCTTAGTTCTTGTCTGCCTAATGTTATTTTGGTCTCCTCATCTGTGATTCTTCCTAGTGAAAGGATTTTGTCTGTTTATTAAGTATTGTATCATGCTGTACTCTGGATTCAGATGAGGCAAAGAAGATTGCACGAACACCTTTCATTATGAACGCCTACTGGAACACCGGCACACAGAGAGAAGGATAGGCGCAAACACAAGGAAATAATGCTCACTGTCCGGGGACCCCTTTTCCTCAAGGATCTTCACCTCAAGTCAGCCTTCCCAGCCTGCTTAGCACCTCTCAAGCTTTCCTCCTCTCCTCATGCTGGCCAACAGCCACTCACCCCCTTATATTCCCAGTGAGCCCCACAGCAGTTGAACAACTAACCCATATTTTGCCCACAATTCTCAACCAGTCACAACGAACCCATTTTCCCGCTACAACATGACACTGCTCAGTAACGTAGGTCGTTACTGTCATGCCCCCCACGGCTGCGCAACAGGGAACACCTGCTTCGAATTAGCAAGCACAAGCTTAAAAAGGGGCTGCGGAACACAGCCCGATGCGGAACCTTGTTCAGCCTTGTTGATCACTTGCGCTCCTAGTCTTGCACCCCGATCTTCGTTCCTCGCCCTGCTCCACGCTCCTCGCCCTGCTCCTCGTCTCCGACTCACTGGTTTGCCTGTTCACTCGCCTGTTTCTTGGATTATGGTTCTTGGATTTGCCCCTTTGGATTCTGTTTGTACATCGGTGACCCTGTTCCCTGACAATGTCTACTGAACCGCCCCTTGACCAAGCTTCCTGTGCCCCGCACTTGGGTCCGACGCAACCGCGCCGGGGGAATAGCATGACAGTTACAGTATGAATTAAACATAAAAGAACAAGGGTAAAGAAAGTAGGACAAGGGAAGCACAAAATAGACAGGCAAATACTTTCCATTTCTTTATGCAACTAGACATTAAGTAGTTTTGCTGTAGGGAGTGTACAACATCAAGGCTCTTATTGAGGCCTGAAATTTCAGGATGCTGGTGACAAGTCACACAGAACCAATGGCTGCAGGAAACTAAATAATAAAATAATAAAATACAGAAAAGAATTAAAGGCACGTTCACATTAGCCATAATCATATTACCACAAAGATTTGCTGTTGTTTATGCATGTTATAATCTCTGTGGATCTCATCACCATTTATCACATTCTTATGAAAACTGGTACTAAGTCAATACATGGGGTTACACATCAATGTTTACTATGAATAACATTTTATCTGATTAAGTACTTGACTCACAGATATGTGTCTGTTTTGATATTCTGCCTAGAGGAAGGTGTTATGCAGGGATTTGCTATCGTCAGCCCTTATCCTCAATCCCTAGTAAGTTGTTGAAAAAGAGCTTCCAATTAAAATTATAATGTCTCATAGTATTCACTACTGGGAAGTACTACATACATAGCTAAGAAAGAGCTTGAAACCTAATTATACATGGTGCACAGTGTGCACTGCATTTCATGTGTGACATTTCATGTGTGACTTTTATGCTCTTCAAAACCTGATTTTCCACACAATAATTATAACTGAATTCTTGCTGAGTACTTAAAAGAAACTACTGGGATCATTTAAAAATAAGGTGAATTCATACCTGTGAGAACTCATTTTAGCATGGAAATCATATATTTTTCCACACAGCATGTTAGGTAATTTGAAACATATGTTAGGTGTCAATTAAACAGCTTTCATTAAAAAAAGAAAAAACACTGCAATATTCCAGGAGCACAACAAGAGTCAACTTGAAAACACTACTGACACATTTGTCTTTCTTCAACTGGTACATTTAGCAGAACAAATCATGTCAGTCAGGCATGCAGTATGTACCTACTCAGCTATTTCAAAGCACAGGATGAGAAGTACATGAAAAAAGTTTGTCACTTAACATTCACCTTCACTGCTCTATACTGTTTAATACAGCTCTTTGACAAGAATCTCAGTTAAGGTCATTTTGTCATAAACACAGGAGGGTTCATATATCACCAGTCTTACTATGTCCATTATACCATTAATTATTTGTAGTATTGACCTGTTAACTCCACAAGAATGACAATACAAAGATATTTTGATTAAGTGTGAAATGATCAGAAATTTCTGTAGTAATTAATATATAGCCAATTATCTATTTTTCTGATGCTCTTGTTCAGAGCTCTGTGTCACTGGGTGAGAAGAGTGCTCTATAAAAATAAATTGAAATTTATCTATATTTAGGTGAACAAGAAAAACACAAGTCAGTGAAAAAGACAAAATTCTTTAAGAACAAATATTTATGAGGTTAAAAATTAAGTACAAAGTACACTGACAGTCAAAGTAAAAAAAATGACATTGCATGGCTGTAATAGAAAAGGATAATATAATAGTTTTATCAATAACACTCCAGGCATCAGAATATATCAGGTAATTCTACCTTTTTCCCCTGTCACATAAAAAATTCTCACACACACACACACACACACGGGGTCGCAGGGAACCGGAGCCAACCCGGTAACACAGGGCATAAGGCCGGAGGGGGAGGGGACACACCCAGGACAGGACGTCAGTCCGTCACAAGGCACCTCAAGCAGGACTCGAATCCCAGACCCACCGGAGAGCAGGACTGTGGTCCAACCCACTGTACCACCGCACCCCTCATAAAAAATTCTCCACATATAATTAAAACAATTTTTTAGACAGGATTAAAAGGAATTGTTTCCAAGTGACGTTGTCACCTCTGTCGTCACTGCCATTATGATATAAAACTGGGATTAGAAAAAAATAAAATCTGTGTTACATAAATATAATACTGAAGGTAATCTTCAATAAATGTATCTTTTATGTTTAAATGTCACTGCAGGCTCATAATAGCTAACATGGAGCACCTTGGACTCTCTAGAAACTGGGAGTGATAAGTGAAGTGCTGAGGATCTGGATACCTGAGAGCTGTGGGACTCACATGAAGAGAGTTAATGTGGAAGCATTTCCAACTAACAGAATGAAACACCTCCAATAAGACAAATAAAGACAGCAGTTCTGGCATAAAAATGGAAAAATGTCTGCACACTTACAGTACTGCTAAACATGCATGGCAAAGTGGTTACAACTTCCTGACCTCAATGCCATGGTGCCACAGAGTCAGGTCTGAACAGATTCTCTTAATAAAAATTCTGACAGAGGATAAAGCTTTGTTAAACTGGTATGCTGTAATACACACTGGATTCATTAACTTGCTGTTTAGTTCACGACAGAAATACATTCACTTTCTAAGCTTTAGAGAAAATACGCAGAAGAGATATATGGGTGATCTTTAAAAGAATAAACATTTAATCTCAAAACCCTTGTAAATACCATAAAAATGTATAATTCTCTCTATTATTGCCCACAGTTTCAAAGACACACAACTGTTCTGTCAAAAAAAATGTATGAACAAATGTATCTGGATTAATCTACACTACCATTCCTTGATGGCATTCCTGTATGGTTGGAATGTGGATATCAACCTTGATCCCAGATTTAATTTGGAAGTACCAACTGAATACGAGACAAAAAATTACAGCATCAGTAGGATAAAGCAGTGAAGCATTAATATCTCCTTTCTACTGTTATTTTTTTCAATAATCTTGACTCAGCATGAACAGTGTGTTGTACATAACCCTAACCATCAGTGGAGATGATTCTTATTAGAGACTTTCCCTTGTTTGCAGGCTGTCGTGCAGCTTTAGTATCAACTGCACATCAACAGTGACTCAAGAACAAGCCACGCTGACATGAAAATAGGAATCGGACTCTGTATTAGAAAGTAGGCGGTGAACTTCACAATGAAGTTACTTAATAACCACATCACATAAACAGGAAGAAATCTTGTGCACAAGGTCAGGCTGGGATATTATTGTGTAACCATCATTGTTCCTCAGGATTTTTAGAACAAACAGGAATAGTGAGAACAGTAGTTTCATTTTGAAAGCTGTTCTCACTTTGAAACTCACTTCGAAGCAATCATTTTTTACAGCATCTCAACTGCTTCTGTCCTCGCTTTGGTACAATTTCATTTGGCTGTGGGAGGAACTGTAATGGCACAACAGTATTCTCTAAACCATTTAGTGTATCTAGGCAATAAAGTACATCTAGGCAATCTAGGTAAACTATTTAATCCTGCTATCACCGATATATTAAGCTTTCCCAAGACAGCATAATGCCCATTAGGATGTTCCATACAACAACTTTAAATAATAAACTTGTTCTGGAAATGACTGTTCAGATTTTGCGCGAATGAAGCTACATCAGTTTACTTAATACTTCTGACTCCAAGGTCCTTCCCTTTGTTTTGCAATAAATACTGTAGTTAAGACCATGCGATACAGTCAAAAGAGGGCAATGACTTCTTTTGCTTGACCCACACATCTCTTCATACTAAGTAATTATTATTACAAAAACAAAACACAACAGACTAAGAACACTTTAAAAAGCTTATTCAGTTCACCAAACTCCTGAATTATGGTTCACTATAAGCTTCCCAGACAATGCATCATAAATGTCCAAACTATACAATCAGTAGCAGATATAACAGCTACTTTTAGACCAAGATAAAACAATGCCGGGAAGTGTCTGAGGTTTATGGAGTTTGGCTCTACCCATTTTCTCTGTGTAGGTTCTCCTGGGTTTCCTTTGTTTTTTCCACACTTTTGAAAATCACTACATCCAGGACCCAAACATCTACCTGTGGGTCTGCAGTTTTTTTGTAACCTTTTGAGGATATTCTTTGAGGAAAACCTCTCAACAGCCTGCAATAAAAAACTCAGAATGAACTGAGAATGAACTAGACAACCCGTGTAACCAATAAATAAATGGCCATACGATGAAAGAAAGAATTCACCAGAAAACTTTGGATTTGGTGGAAGTAGTTCATAAATGGGCTCCTCTATTATCCTTTATGTTCCCTTTTGATGATTAATTGACAAAATAACAGTTTTAACAGTTCTGGTTTTACACATGCACTACATAAGCACAGCAACTATTGTGCATGCGTTTATCCTACAACATCCTAGTTCTGTCCGCAGTCTACTATTTATTCCTGACACAGACTCTAGAACACTATGGTCTTCACTGTACATGAAGTTACTGGAAATGGATGGAGACGATGCTTCTTGTTAATACACTGGTTCGCCTACTGCAGCGTGTCCTGTTGAGAAGAACAGCCTTTGTGTTTGCTGTGCAAAGCAAACACAGAGGCTGTTCTTTCGAACACCTCAGGGCTCTGCCTTGTTCTTATCAATCAGGATACATAACTTTACATGACATTCATAATCAAATGATCTTTCTCCAGGCACATTTATTATCGCTTATATAAGGACATATTTGAAAGCACATATTTGTTTAAAAATCAGATAATTCTGTTGATAGAAGAACAAACTAAAATTAAACTAAATTGGGTCTAACAGTCAATAAATCTTCGCACTCTTCAAATGAAAACGTGTCAATATGGCACAGTTATTGTGCTTGCTTCTTAAATATAACCTTGGGTGAATTAATGCCAGAATCAATATGCTTAAGCTAAATGCTTGCATTCATCTGAATCGGTCTCAGTTAAGTGGAAGAATGCAAGGACCTTCAGTATATTTCACAACTGAAGATCTCTGTATAAGAGGCTTTAAACAACACACACACACACACACACACACACACACACACACACACACACATTTTCAGAAGCGCTTGTCCCATACAGGGTCACGGGAACCGGAGCCTACCCGGTAACACAGGGCGTAAGGCCGGAGGGGGAGGGGACACACCCAGGACGGGACGCCAGTCCATCACAAGGCACCCCAAGCAGGACTTGAACCCCAGACCCACTGGAGAGCAGGACTGTGGTCCAACCCACTGCGCCACCGCACCCCCTGTGCTTTAAACAATAGCTTTTTGAAAAAATATCACTGCGAAGTATGCATTTTAATTTCAAAGTGTCCTTATATAAATAGGAAAAGACAATTTCCCATGAATACAGTGAGCCATGAGCCGTTAGTACAGAATACACAAGCAATAATGCACCAATAACCTTTCACAGCCACAGATTTTCCACGTAGAGGATTATTCAACATGAAGAAAGTGATCATCTGTACACAAATTTTCCTTACAACCCACACTGCACCTCCTTGTGCACCATCTCCATGACTCCTGAACCACGCAGTCATCTGATATCGTCTTCTATGCCATACAGTAGAGGTGGCCCTAGGACAGATCTAACCTCTCACAGGTCAACAAGGTCAGCTCATTTTTCCCAGGGGGAACCACAGCAGCCAGATCCACAAACCTAGGGGACCTCTAGTGATTCCTTGACAAGTCTTAAAGGGCGATAAACACAGTAATGCAACAGAATAATAGCGCTCCCCATAATATTAGAGCTCTGAACATCACCACAGGGTAGGATGTTATATTGTTTCTTAGTGAGTGTAAACAAGGACTACATGGTCTGTAGAATACCTCACAATACTATATAACATCATTGCAGCAACCCTGACATAAAAACAAATCATTTTCTAATGAATGCTCTTAATCTCCTCCAAACATTCTGCAATTATTCCAAAGAGGACATTGTGTTTCCACTTTCTTAGTGTCAGGAGGGCAATTTAAACATATACGCGAGGAACATTATGCACAAGCTCTCCACCTAGGTGTCCGCTGTGTGGGATACCTCTATGGGGTTACGTTGCCAACTGGATAAAGCAAACAAACAAGAGAGTCTCCTCTGGGTCCTCTGAGGAGCACCCAGGGGGACTCTCGATGTTCCGTTTTTCAGTCCCCCAAGGCCACTGAATCTGGAGCGCGAAGAAAGCTGGCCATCAGTAACGATTTACATTATCTGTGATGGAGCATCAATGCTGTTACTGTACATGTCAGATCCAATCCATCTGAAATGGTGGATGTAGGGTGTGAATGCTGTGGAAAATAGCCAGATTAAGTTCGTTTTGATGTTCGGTGTTTGAAAAAAGTGAATTTTTGGGCTTTTTCATCTCCAGTCCATGGATTTCTTTCTGCAGGTCCTGCTTTTTCATTTCTAATTGGGAAAGAATTACAGGAGAAAAAATGAACTCTGCAACAATAAAGCTTTGGCCACAAACAAGTGTACCTTTGCACATAAGATCAATACATGCTAAGATTTCTGTGGGACTCCTCAGAGTACAGTCAGAAAATTCTGGCAGCAATTTCCAGCATATTTTGTTACATTTTTTGCTGGCCAAACTCGGAGCGATACTCTCTCGTGATGCTGGGCAGCGACAACGATCTGCATCTCCAAGTCTGTCACGTACTGGTGTGTATTAGGTGTATTAAATGTATTTTCGACTTATGATGGGTTTCAGGGAACATAACCCCATTGTAAATCGGGGACCACCTGTACTCCATTTCCTACCTTTCCTCACCTCAGTGCAAGCTCTTGCAACCTTTGGATCACGTGAGTCCCTGCACTGTAGCACATCCTTTGCCTGTGTCACACTGAACTCCCCCTTTAGGCTCCCAAAAGGGTAAGTTAGGTTGTTTTTCTGACCATACAAGGCAATGCGGCTCAAGCTTTAAGACACGGCAAGCCACCTGTGAAAGTGGCAGTATATCTTTCTCTTGAATGGCACAGCAGTCAATACTGGGATTTCGTAAATCAGAAGCGGCAAGAAAACTCTCAGCAGGTTGCCATACCGATTTACCCATGCTTTAAACTTACTTCAAAGCCCTGACTTATTCACTGCTGCTAGCCACCCTTCCAAACTCTTTGCAAGCACACACACACGCTGACTGAAACAGCTTGTCCCAAGTGGGGTCACGGCAAACCAGAGCCTAACCCGGCAGCACGGGGTGCAGGGCTGGAGGAGGAGGGGACACACACATAACAGGATGCCAATCCAACACAAAGCACCCCAAGCGGAACTTGAACCCCAGACCCGCGAGAGAGCAGGACCCAGCCAAACCCGCTGCACCACTGCGCCCCCTCACCTGAATTACCACTGTATGAATAAAAAACTACTCAGGTTACTTTGATTCAAGCTATGCTTTTTAATAATCTGAACCATTAGCAATGCTACCATCTTAAATGTGGATGTAAGGTTATTCCTGTTCTAAAAGCTTATTGAAAAAACTGAATTAATATTTCCTAGGGCTGGAACTCAGCTCCAGACAAACTGTTAACACATTTGACTCTCGTAACATGGAAAGAAACTTTTTAAGACTTACTCACACTCAATATTGTCCTCAGTGATCCCCCATTAGTTTCCAATATTGGTGAATAAATCTGGACAAAACAGTGAGCTCTGACTGGTCTACAATAATTTCTGATTGGTTTAACAACACAGAATGTGCAAACCTTGCTCCTGCCATTGCTCTATTACCCTAAATCAATAGACTGATCCTGAGCTTCATCAGTATAAATGGTTAAAAGCTGTTTTAGATGAATGTGTAAAATTAATGATTTGGAGACTTTGATTTCTCCACGGATCACAAACTGAGGGGTTATGACAGCTGACACTAGATTGTGAAATCCACAGAGGGAAATGGCTAAAAGTGAAGAAGTGTTGCCTTTAGTTCAAGGTTAAAGTCACTTGATTTGTTTTGGGAGAAACAGTGGCTGACAGCAAAAAATAACTAATGAAATCTAAAGTCAGCTAACAGAGAAATGGTGGTACTATAGGCTTGCAGTAAAAGTGACTTCAAGGGTTTTAAAAAACAAAAACACAAATTGCAGAACATTCATAATGAAAAGGGTATTATAGAAATTAAAGTGAGTATAAGTACTCTTTTTAAAGGATACTGTTGCTAAAACTTCTGAAAAAAAAAACCTCCACAAATGTACTTAAGCACAAGTAACGGACAACATGTAACTTGTTATTACCTACCTTGGATTAAGTGTGATTTCCACAAGGCCATATGATGTTCCAGCCTATGTTAACCAGACAAGCAGTGCTTGCAGAAGAATGTTATCGTTATTTGTAACAGCTGCATTTTTGTTCATCCATCAAGGAAGCACAAAACGCACATACTACCTAGGAAGCAAACATGGGAAATAATGCATGACTGGTTTAAAAAAGTTATTTTTATACACAAGCTAAATCCTTTTTAGATGATGCATGCAATCATGAATGAAATTAATAAAAACAATGTTAGTTAAAATTTATTATCTGAAAAAAAATGATTAGTGGCCTACAGTTGTAACAGTCCTTCTGGAAATGGCCTGTCAAGATCAATTGCGTCTTGGTCTGCTTGGAGCAATACTTCAGAAACGCTAGTTCAGTTTCATTATAATGCCAGTTACATGTAACTGTATGTCCTTAAAAACTGTAAAACACTGTCATGGTGAACAGTGGGCATGGAGTAAGCTGGAACCAAGTGTAGGGTTGTTTATTCGGTAATAAAGGACTAGGCTTGTTCTTGTGGTCGTGGACAGGCGAATGGTCAGTCGATCAGCGAGATGGACAGAGGCAAGGATCTGATATTGTGGTTGAGGGCAAAAGGTGAGCAGTTGTAACTAAGGAGACGTGGAGCAGGACTAGGGGATGATGAGGAACAGGACATAGAATGGGCAAAGCCAGGCAGGGTTTGAGACCGCAGAGGGGACGGAGGCTCCACAACTGGGCAGTGGTGGAGTGGTGGAGGCATGGTCATGACAAACACACAACTTTCTAGAGATTTTGGATCTAATTGGGCCATTTGGGTGTAGATTACGTTGCCTTCCACTGACCGAAAATTGCACGCAGAATCTATAAAGATCACCGCTTTGCAAAACAACAGACACGATGGAAGTGGGTGAACTGTAATGTTAAGTAGCCCTAAGGTAAGGTCATCAAAAGTTTAATCAAAACACATGATGGCTCTGTGCACAGAAAGTATATGAATCAGAGACAGATCATATTTATTTGTCCTGAAAAAAGTCCTTTGTACACTTACGTAATATATTTGATCTTTTATACTGAAAAAAGTACAGCCAGGCACCATGTTGATAAAATGTCACTACTATGTATTATGTATGATTAAATAAACCCAATGCCATTATGTTGCACAACGGTGAAAAAAATGAACTTTATTCCATTTAACTGTCTTAGCAGGATTTACTGAACTTGCCACTTGAATTATGACTAACTGAAATTCACCTCTTATCCATGCACATATGGCACATTTATTTTAAACAGCATGACACATTTATATAACACTGTGTACGTATGAAGGGTTCTCACAGAAATACCCCCCTCCTTTCTCAAATGTGTTTATATAAAGGTAACTCATTCTGGCCATCAGCCAGAAAGGCCCACATCAAGGCTATGTCAAATCGCTCACACACCTGAATGTAGACTCACTATGGGCAGCTGTGTTTAAGAGGAAACAACAAAAGCCTATTCAACAGCTGTGGTGCACCATTAAATGAAGAATTCAGTGACTGTTTTGCTGTGCTTTGGCTTAATCTGAGCTGTCCTAACAGGTGCTAAGCATAGTAAATAGAAGAGAAAATGGATATCCACAAGCCTAACATAAATAGCCACAATTGATGCCCTAATACATCATACACCTATCAACAGCCTGTGAAGTGCTGCCCATTTAAATCTCAAATTAGTGTTGAAACAGCGCATACTACCTAAATATTTAAAGAGCACATTTCTTTTGTATATTTTAATAATATGGCCAAGTTAAGGAGGAGAAAACCAGCACCTTCTGCTCTGATGACTTCACAGTGTGTGTGCCTGGACTACCCTGTTCTACACACCGGCTTCAAGAATTTGTCCACTACACTGTCCTCCTCAAACCAAGAATGTCCTTGCAGCGGATGTCTGTCTTTTATTCGGTCCTTGTTTTTGCTAAATGAAGCTTAGACAATCTGAGAGCACAAAACAAAATACACCAAAAAGCAAAACTGAAATTATGATAAGATCCAACCCTAACTTTTCAATGAATCAGGACCTCACTACTCTTCAGACTCGCTGAACTCACGTGGGCATTGTAAAATGTTCTTGAAATAGTATGGGACTAAAAGCGACTTCTAGCCACTATCCACTTGTTCTGTTACTTGACAGATGATGAATACTGCAGATTTTCTGCACACACTTCACTCAACTGGAAATTTATAATTAGTCAGTAATAAAACAATTACACGAGGGTAAGCACTCCTCACACACTGAACATCAGTTAGGCACCATTTTGAATTGTATCCATTATGTAGATGCCCTTATTAAAAGGGACATATTTTCATTTCTTTGACAAAGTCAATGAAGCATTATTGATAAAATTGAAATGAAGAGCACATAATTCTACTCAACGCTTGCATCTTTATTCTGGGAGCTGAAGAACCCTTAGAAGAGGCAAGCCTTCATTCTGGACCTCTCACATGTACTGTTGGTTACATAAGCACCACACATTTCCATTAATCAAGAACAACATGACATTTGATTAACCACACAGAATTGATTTGCACTGCCACAACTGTCTAGGCCACAAAAGCTAAACACTTATTTACGTGAGAAACTGTCTGCAATGTGTGCTACTGATCATCTCCCTTTTCATAACAAAGCTGCAGAGGTCAATACTAAAGCTGTTTACTGCAACACAATTAAAAAACTATTTCAGTTTCAACCAGGCAGGACACATTGCAGTTTTTCATGCCCTGCCAGCTTGTAACAGAAATTCTGTAGCTCAAAAGTAAGCAGTAATTTCTGCTGGGACTCTGTACATGAAAAGCACTGTGATGTACAGAACAAACACAATTTACCTCAACAGCTGTAATAAGAACACTTGTATAAAACACACCTCAAGAAGTAAATAATTTATTTACAAAAAAAAAAAAAGATTATGCTACCCGTTGCAGACTCAATTCTCATTATGCAACTGGTTTCAATTTGGTTTATTCATCCTACTATTTACTTCAGAAAAGTGTTTCATTTTTCCATGCTGTTACGCTAAGACAAATGTGAGAATTAAATATGACAGCTCAAAATGAGACATATTGAGAAATACAGAATAAAAAAAATTTTTAAAAGTAAATATGATTCTTCATTTTTCAGGTTTAGCCCGTTTACTTGTTTGTTTGCCCAGCTAACCCTAACCCTAATGTAATACACTGCTGGGATTTTTGTTGGTATTTTACTGTTAAATCTAAAAATTTCTGGAGGAAATAAAGCAGTTATTTACAATGCATAACGAACCACACTTGAAAGCATAGCTTTATGTAAAGGCACTTAAAAAGATGCTTATCTGTCAGGGGAAGAATGTTTCAGTTTCAGCTTTAACAGCATAGCAAGAATAGTAACAACAATAAGCTCAGAGTAGATTTCCAAAATTACCTGAAAAATATCATTAACCGTTATTTACCCAAGATGAAAAAAGAAATTGTGGTTTGTATATTAAGCTACCTACAATTATTTACCCATGTTTGCAACTGGACGTTTTTAACGGAACAAATCAGGGTAAACACCTTGATTGGGGTTCTATGGTTTCTTCAATTACCCGCTCTCTGTTGATAATATATGAAAAATGTTATTTTTATTTTACAATAAATCTGAGTACATAATTCTCCCTTCTAATTAACAATAAGGTTTACCACCAAATTAGCATAAAACTAAACTAAATGTAAACAACTGCAAAAACAGATCAATGCACTTCAGTATCGATATGCGTGCTGCACTGCACATATGAAGGGGCAGAAAGAGCAGAGGGGTCACTCAGCTCCTGCGTCACCATGCAGAGGAGCAATCTGCCCTACAGGCACACACTGCCGCCAGGCCAAGAATAGTCCAGCCTGATGCCCCAGAAAGGAGGAATGAATTAACAGTCATCATCAGACTCAGCTTCGGGCTATCCCTCTGAGAAAGGTTACTGTACTCCCAAGATCCAGGAAGGACACAATGAATGTTATACTAACCCTAAAAACACTGTAAATATCATGGGGCTGCAATTATAAATAAAGCATTACTGAGACCAGCATTTAAGCACCTCAGGACTGCCCAGACTTGCATTAGCTCTTTGTCTGCCAGAGCTGTATAATCCTTTGAAAGTGCACTGGCCAACGACGGTGAATATTTCACGTAAGAGCATCCTTTACAAGATGGTCAGATAATAAGTAGATGCTACTTTTATAACAAAGTTGCAAGAAAATTGCAAGGAAAATATTTCAGGATGGCACTTTTCAAAATGCCACTAGTAATAGTTTAGATGCTTTTAAACTTGTGATCCTGAAAGACATACATTTTATTCTATGTTTGATGTAAAAATGAATTGGGTGAGAGCATGTAGAAAATTAAACTTTAAAAAGTAGACTTCTTTAAAACTGGCATGGACACTGGACATGTAATAATGACAAGCAAACTCAAATAGCCAGCAGGCTGTCAAGCCATCCAAGGTATTATATCTTATACTTTATATCTTGATGCTTTCTGGGTAAAGTCTGTGTATATCTACACAACAACATCTCGGTGAGAACAAAGCAGACTACTGAGACAAATGCTTTATACTGTTAACATGCAGGCAAAATGTAAAATATAATATAACGGGATACACACATTTTCAGAACCACTTGTCCCATACCTAATAAATATACAGAGATAATAAAACTAACCATGCATGTGCACTGGTTTGCTGAGCTATGGTTATGAACATTAAGGATAACGTATGCTTGACGTCTTTAAATGCCATTTCAACAGGAATGGAGACGTAGAACCACTGTAAATACTACAAATGCACATGTCAATTCAAGTTAGATCCTAGCTAGAAATAATTCGATGGACAGTAAAGTGAAATGTATTTTTTTCTCATTCTATATTCAACAGAGGTGACATCTAGAAGGTAAAAAGTTCTTGAAAAGAGTGCACTGCAAGAGTTTAACAAACTTAGTTTAACAAACTTAGCATCTAATTGCCCATTAAACACACAATAGTTACAATTACATCTCTTTCCTTTCAAAGACACTGCATAGAAATGTATCGCTTAGGCGTCACTGGCAAGGGCCTTGCAGACATGCAGAAGACAGTTATCGTATTGTGGTTCTGAAAGCACAGTTAAACTCATGACCCCACTCAAGCCTTGTTTCTTCACAATCCCATCCATTTTTATCAGACTACCATTGTGAAAGAGAACCTCGCATCAGCATGTTAAAGACAAGGCTAAGAGCTAAGAAAAATGTGTTTACCTGTCTAATCTTTGTCGAACTCTCCTAGCTGTGGGCCACTCTCCTTTGTGAGTTTTGCTGCTTTTCACTTCATCTCTCCAGCAGCACAGTATGGCCAAAGGTAGCCACCAGTACACAGCGACGGTACTTTAAAAGAGCTGCACATCAAAGGTCTACCGAGACAACAGCAGGGGCCTGTTCCTCCAGTGATGGATGACAGGGCCCCTGTGTGTCAAACCCACAGTGGGAAAACAGGGATAACAGCAACACGGTGTCTCTAGGAAGCAGAACAGCACTTCATTAAAGAAGCCTTCGTACTGGAGTACACTGGGACTCACTTTGAAGTCTTGCTCAGACACGATCATAAAAAACACAAATGGGCTGAGACTAGGATTGGCATTTACGGGATTGTGTTATACATCTAAAGTTTATGAAGTCATCATGCAGGTACTCTACTTCTGAAAAAAAGACATGCATTCTTGTACATGTTGACCCATTCTGTGAGACTAAACAACCTGTTAGTCGTGTGGAGGGAAAAATAACATCGAGACACAGGCATATCCATGCATAACGTCTTTAAAGCATGAAATGAAAAAAGTATCTGTTCAGTCTATATAGCAATTTTAGTAATGGAAACTTAATTCTTAGAACACACATACAGTGGAAAAAGCAAAAGGTCAGAATTAAGCAGCTATGAAAAGATGGGGCAACAGGTTCCGTAGTCTTTAGAATTCTACAGAATCTACTTGAAGGACATCAGTTTGAAACCCCCTTCTGCTGTTGGACTCTCGATCAAGGCATTTAACCTGAACTGACACAGTAAGAATACCTTGCTCTATAAACAGGTGAATACTTGTGAGTAGCTTGCTGTGCAATCCTAATAGTATAAGGTTGCCTTGGACAAAGGGACCAGCTAAATAAAGGTTAATGGTAATATTGTCAGCAGCAGAGGATCCCTTCTTACAATGTAACAATACTTATTATCGCTTTAATTGAGGCTGAATTGAACTATATCCCGTGTCTGAAAAGAACATCAGAGGCTTTCTGAGCAAATGGCCCTTAAAATTAGAAATGTACTTATTTTACTCACGCTTTTACCCATTATAGAGCTGGGTAATTTTTACCGTATCAATTCAAGGCAAGTTCCTTGCTCAAGCGTCTTACAGTAGGAGGTGGAAACCAAACCTGGGCCCTTTGAGTGGAACATGGCAGCTTCAACCATTACACTACCTGCTGCCCCTTCATTAAATTGTAGGTATGCAAAGCTTAGAAAGTAGACTGCTAATCCACATAACATCAAATGTATAAAACTCTAATATGAAATGTTCCACAGTTCTTCAAAAAATCAGAGGAGCCATCAGGTTCAACAGTATCTGAGCTATTCTCACAACAACGTTGACATGTTTTTAATTCATACACTTTGTGTGCACATCATTTTGAAAATGCACAAAACTGACAAGACACAGAACAGTCAGTCAGTCTGTCCGTCAGTCACACAGGACTAAATGTCAACTGATACTGGCCTGCTCATCTAAAGCGACTTGTGATTCTTCCTTTTTTCCAAACTCATTCTCTATCCACCTGACTTTGGCTTTGATCTGCCATGCCTTCCACAGAGCAACTACTTTATTCTCTTTACCTGTCCTGGAGCCAGACACAGAGCAGTCCCTAAATCACACAGGTCCCAAAATAAAACACAGCAGTAATAAGAGGTAACAAACTGCACTCCAGAGATCACCTGCCAATCTGACACATAGCAGGATTTGCCAAGTCTCTGGCACACACTCCCCATCCCTGATTCACAGCATGCACACTCTTCCCCAAACCCATTACACCTCTTACTCACCCCACAGTCCATGACACACACTGCCCTATCTCGGTTGACAACACTCACTGCTCTCCCTCAGTCAATGACACACTCCCTTCACCCCATCCCGGACACTGCCAGGTGCAGCACTCTTACAAGCTTACTGACTTATGAAGACGAATTTAAATCGGAAAATTTAATTTCTCAATATAACTTTAAAATATATAACTAGATACAATGAACAGAAATTGCAAAACACCACTGTTTAAAATGCTACTTAATGCATATTTCCCCAAATCTTATTGAAGTGTAAAATTCTAAATTAAATATTATAACTGCTGAAGCTTTTTACAGCAACAGTTCTGAACAAAATTAGACTATTTCAACCATCCATGCAAGGCCGCTCAAAGATTAATTTTATCTAACGCTAGTAAAAACCTGAAAAACTGATCAGATTTGTTTGGATCATGTTTAGAGAGCCTGACTACAATGAAAATAGGAGCAACCACAGTTATAACAGTGTGTGAGTTGTGGAAAAACATCCCACACGTGCAACCAGTGGGCTATCTGTGTTCTCTCTCATTGCTTTCATACTACCAACAGACCAACACACCCTGTGGGTCCAGTGCTTTGCACCTTCCACACGCCAAGCATGGTCACGTGTTCGGCAGTCTACCCTCATCAGAGATGCAATCAATACTGTAGTGTGCACCACTGTCCTGCGTGTGGAATTGACCATTTTAGCACTTCCCTGTTCAAGCCTCATCAGATTTCAATGTAAAAAGTTACATAAGAATCACTCTAGCAAATCAGGTACAGAAATTGAAAAAATAGCAATGAAAAAGTTGTGATTGTTTGTAGAACCTTAAAACATTTCAAGGTGTCAGTTCAATAAAAACTGATTTCAACTCATTACTGGTTTCACAACTAAAACGTTTTAAAAAGCACATACAAAGGGTGAGCAAAATTTTCAAAACACTTAACCAGATATGAAGAAACAATTATCTAATGTATCAGTCTAGAGAAAAATGAGGAGGAAAGCTACCTCAGCACAAGCTTTTGCCTTTCAAAACAGCTTCAATTCTTTGTAGAAAGTGATCATACAAGTCTGGAACTGTGCATAGGGACATATTAACCTATAGTGACATTTTAAAAAAGCCTCCCCTTATACTCTGCACTTCTTCACATGTTCCAGAACATCATATGGGGCTGAATGATGTTCAGATTTGGCATTTAGGGAGGCTGTGCAAGACATCTACTTTTCTCCTGGTGTTCATGAATCCCAAATTTGTATAGCTGTTTGCATATGGGCTTTATTATGTTAGAACACAGGAATACTGCAAGAATAGTTTTTACCTCACAGAACATGCCTTGTCATCAGAAATGGCTTCAGATTGCTTTGTTTTTATAGGAACCGCACAGAGAAATGATCAGATACAATGACCATCAAGATACACTTACCTATGATTAAAGATTCATTCCCATGGCCACAAAAAAATCTTGGTTAAGCCTTTCTTTGGTCTTCTTCAGACATAAGGTGAAGGGCAAGCAGAGCAAAAGACAACTCTTAGACCATATGACTCTAACCTAAGGAGTCCATTACTCAGTCCAGGTTATGAGTTTCTGTATATTTGTCTCAGATAAAAGCAGTTTCCAAACAGGAGCCCTACCATAAACACCAGTTTAGGTCCTTTGTTACACTCGCAACACAGTTTTTGTTCACAAAGGGTCACAGCAATGTCACTTCGTTCTATGACAATTTTTGAGGCCATGTTTTGTGGTTTTTAGCAACTATCCTTTTAAGCATCCATCTAATACCTTTCACTGACATTTGACTTGTGACCACAGTTTCTGTGTTTAAACGTCGTTTCTGCATGTTTAGCATGTTTTGTCATGATTCACAACACATTTCCCCTTGAATAATTTTGCAGTTTTGGGTCTGATGCCCTTGCAATACAGACACCACACTTGCCCTCTTTCAGACTCACCTGTGTCCGGTTTCTTTAGAAACTCGGGTCTTGAATTATAATATGAGTGATCTTAACATGAGTTATCTGTGCAGCTGTGCAGCTTTAACACAAAGATTTAGTTACTTCAGTGCACAACCCATTTCGTGTGATTTTTCTGATATTTCCTCCACCCTACATTGATATGTGACATTCCGTGGGCCTCCCACATTTCAGCCTGTTTCCACTTGTCAGGATCTAATGTCCATTCCGGTCATGCCTGGGGTCCGTTCTCACTTCTCGGCTCAGAAGGGTGGGTTCGGCTTGCGTAACAGGAGAACCTAGAGAACATCTCTGTGTCCGTCACTCGGCCCGCTTGGCATCTCCATCCCCTGCGGTACTAGTGAGCATCGCCCCTGCCATTTCTCAGAGCTCTTCAGCAGAAGAACAGGGCTCCTGCTTGGGGCCTGTGAGAGACGAGGTTCAAGAGCTTTGCTCCTCCGCTGGGTTGTGCTGGTAAATATTTATAACTTGGCTTTACCATCTGTGATTCAGTCTGTCCAGACGCTGGCAATTGCTTAATCATAATAACACACGGAGCTATTTTTTTCACAGCACTTGTTTCAAAGCGGGGCACAATACACACACACATTTTCAGAACCGCTTGTCCCATACAGGGTTGCGGGGAACCGGAGCCTACCCGGTGACACAGGGCGTAAGGCCGGAGGGGGAGGGGACACACCCAGGACGGGATGCCAGTCCGTCGCAAGGCACCCCAAGCGGGACTCGAACCCCAGACCCACGGGAGAGCAGGACTGCGGTCCAACCCACTGCGGCGGGGCACAATATTAATTCATAATGTTGTACGGATATTAATGAAATTAAACAGTTTTCATTAATGTTAAATAAATAGTACGAGTGATAACTTACAGATAATGTCCTATTTTCTGTTTCTGTGACAAATTTAAAGCTATTTTAGATTAGAGGCTTACTCCACAGAACTGAAAATGACGCTTCTTGTAAGACAGAGATGACCGGACACCAAAAAAGCTGCCTGATTCTAAGGGCATCTTTGCTCTTCCCACGCTTAGACTTTGATGATTTCCTTAATTTAAGGAAAAGTGCAGCTCAAACTGTTACGATAATATCGATATAATTGTCGTCTATTTGCGCACAGCAGCAAGACTCATTTCCAAAAAACCAAGCACACTTCACTTGCACTGCTGATTCCTACCTGAATAAAAGCAGTCCAGATTTTTGAGATATGAGAAAACTATTAATTTAACTGTATTTCTTCTGGAAAATACCTGTTTCCCTGTGACCTCATGTACCTCATACTACTAGGCTGAAGTGAAATGCGCGGATGAGGCAACCCAGCTCGAATTATTAATATTTAACTGCACAAAACACGGTAGGAATCATGAGGACAACTCGAAAAGTCTATACTTTTAATCCGCACCCAATATTATGTCACTTCCCACTTAAATATTACCTCAGAATGTTACTTTTTCTGTTGTGCTACGCTTCAGTTACGATCTCGGATGACTCGCGTTTCAGACAATCATGCCTGGCTGTTCTATCAACGTCATCACACCAAATGGGCAAATAACTGATTCTGTCAAATAAAAACTCGCCTTTCCGTTTCAAAAAATAACCATGCAGTAGTAATAATGTGCGCACCGGCAGTTCTATCAAGAAGCGCGACGCCTGACAAACGAAACGCCACAGAGAGAGAAGGCGGGACGGCGACAGCTGAGCAGAGGGACGAGCGAGCGACTCCGCTCAACATTCACTTTGCTGCGTTTTCTCAACAGCGACTTAGAACTATTCACCCGTTTATTCGGCGGGGTAATTTCACGGGAGCAGCAAGTTAACACAACTACCTCGCTCAATGGTATTACGCTGGGATTCAAACCTGAATCCCAGCTAGAAGGACAGTAGCTGGTACTAACTCTGTCACGACGAGCTCAGAGCGCCTCACACACCGCAGCTCACACACTCCTCGGGCGAGTGAACAGAGCTTCCCTCCCTGCGACACTATCAGCCGGAGACACGTCCACTGGTGTTGCGGGACACGCTAGTAAAGCGCCCAGCGAAGTAACGTACTGGGAAAGTGCAAAAGGAAGTGGCAGCTGGCGCTTGAAACGGTGCGAAAAGCCACATGGCAGCATTTTTGTTTCTGCGCAAGGTGTCTTAGCCTCATACCTCCCACAGCAGTTATTCAGTGTGCGAACGTGACACTTCAAAACCGCTGATACGACAGTGATAACGTTTTTATTAAAGCTTTGAAATCATTCACCAGGACTCGGTGAAAAACGCGGTAAAATCACCGTCGGTGAATAGTGCTTAGTGGGCTACGACGTCGTCCTGTATTTTCTGAACAGGTCCGTCGTTAAATTCTCCCAGATTATTCCCAAACAAAATATTTTGTAGTATTCCTACCTGACCCTCGATCATGTTCATCCAAGAACTGTAATTACAGTGTAATTAATTATAACTTCGTGACAGAAATGAGGAAAAGGGAAAAGTAGCACAAACACGAGCTGCGGCTACTTAGTTTCCGCCAACTTGATGATCTATTTCTTGAACTCTTTTCTCTATCTACTATGTCCATCGTGGCCCGACGGCGAAGTCCGTGAAGCCACATTTACAGCAAAAATGTGAAGAGATCCGTGACTCACGGCACCCCCTGCGTGTGCTCGTTCACGCGGTCGGTGGAATCCCGAACCCCACGGAGACACACAAACAAGGTCTGATCCACAGGCGGCACGAGGACAAAACAAAAGCCACTCGAACCACATGATCCAAACCAACGGTCCTTAATTACACACGATAAAACGGCACCGCCACGCTTACCTCTCGGCAGCGAATCCGCTTCAGTTATTTGTAATCATCATGGACATCTTCACGTGCAGCATCTGGGAAATGCAAAAAAATATAGTAATAAACGAGAAAAGTGGTGAATCGATCGTTCGCGGCTCCTATTGTTACTGCGGGTCACCGCGCTGTGTGTCACCGTGTGCGCGCGCCCGCCTGTTCCCACAGTCCCATGTGTAGCTACCTACCCCCAGCGGAGAACCACCCCCCCCTCCCGAACCCAGCTCTTACCCTGCTCCGCTCCTCCGTCCCGCTGCTCATCCCGATCTCCACGGATGCTCGTTCGCTCCCTTCCTCCGCGGAGGACCCGTGTCAGCGGACCCACGGCTGACGCCAGCGCGACGAAGTGGTCACCCCACGCAGATAACAGCGATTAATATCGCAGCGATGATCACGGCGCTCGGCTTCCTCGCTGCAGGAGGAGTTACTTACGGGCTGATCTCGGTGGACGATCTGACACACATCCGCCCCGCTCCTGCTGGAATATGAGCGGAATATAACTGGAATACGAGTGGAATATGAGCGAACACTGCCGCGAGCGTCGCGCACACGGCTCCCCTTCTCCTCTTTTTCTCTTCTTTTCCGCTGAGGCTCCACTCTGATGGTCTCATGGTCCCGTTCTCTCAAGGAACAACGCCCGTCCTTCTCTGTTATCTTCTCCAACATCACATGATGCTCGTATCACAGAGCAGCAGCAATAATAATAATAATAATAGTAATAATGATAATAATAAGTATTACACATATAATATATAATTATGCACTTAGTTTCAGTGAGGTATCTAGAAATCTAGATATTGTATTAGATTACAGCTTTTGGCCTTTGGTTTTTACCCTAATTTAGTATTAATAACGTGTCTCGTGCAGGGGGTGCGGTGGCGCAGTGGGTTGGACCACAGTCCTGCTCTCTGGTGGGTCGGGGGTTCGAGTCCCGCTTTGGGGTGCCCTGCGACGGACTGGCGGTGCGTCCCCTGGCCCTACGCCCTGTGTTACCGGGTAGGCTCCGATTCCCTGCCACCCCGTATGGGATAAGCGGTTCAGAAAGTGTGTGTTTCCTGGTCTTCACTGAGGGGGAAAAAAAAAAAAAAACGTCTCAGCACTTACGCATTGTTTAGGATAAAGTCTTTTCTCTTTTAACCCATTCAAATTAATATTAACTATCAAACATCAGATGCAATACAACTAAATGTGAAATCAGAGCAAGGACAAAAGTAGGAGAAACTATCTGGTGCAAGCCTTTCTTTACTAGCATCTGAGAGTTCAGTGCAGGTGGATCCTTCATCAAAACAACCACAAGACATTCAGGTTTGAATCTCCCCTCTTGCTGCAGTACCCTTCACCAAGATACTTTACACCAAAATGTTTAAAATGAGTAAAAAATATTCCGCTGTGTAAAGCACCCAGAGAACTTGAAAAAAGCCCTATATTCTGAAGCAATGTTCATTATTTTTTCTTGCACCTAGTTCAACTCCAGTTGTCACCATCCGTATGAGTGGAGAAAAATCAGCAGCCCCAAGCCAACAATCAGCCTGTAGGAAACTACTCATTTTCTGCTGGATGGCAGCAGTTTTGGACACTGCAGGCTGAACACATTTTACAAAAAAGCAAAACCTTGCTTTGCTTTAAAGGCTACCTGGTTTGATCCCACCTGGAACTAAATGTTAAATATCCTAGTAGCCCAAGTGCCAGGCACCATGACTCACACCAGGGAGCTGTGGGTGTTTAGAGAGGCAGAGAATGGCTGGTTCGCACTGGTGTGAAAGGCACCGCAAGATCTGCTGTGCAGGGCGTACGCAAGTGTAGGAGAGTGTCGGAAACCTACACACAGTATAGGTTAACACAATTAGCAAACGCAATCTGACAAATTATCTTTTTTCCTTCTGAGGTCCTATTCAACTTAGTATAGTATAGAGTATTTCAAATCTATCACCTGTGTTCATGGCACAAATTTTATTAGAATTACATGAGGCGAAAAATAGAAAGCTACATATGTGCTGTGGGTGAACTCTCTCTCTGAAGAGCAGGTCAGACAGGGTTGTAGTAGCTGGGCAATGACACAACCCACACACACACTGTCTGAAGCCACTTGTCTCAAGGCTGGAGGGGGAGGGGACACACCCAGGATGAGACGCCAGTCCGTTGCAAGGCATACCAAGCGGGACTCGATCGCCAGACCCACCACAGAGCAGGATTCGGCCAAACCCGCTGGACCACTGCGCCCCCCATGACCCAACCCACCACTCCTTTTCCTTTGGATGAACTGTACTTTATGGGTTCTTCAGTTTCCATTGTTGTGGCCATCATTTTATAATCTCCGAGAAGCATTTAGGACAAATGTGTTGCCTAAGCTTGTTACCGAGCACAAGGCAGAATGTCTCATCCTTCTGCTTCTCATCCTTTCAAAATCGATGAATTCCCAGCACTGATTGAGCACAGTGAGGTGCAAAGCGAGTCAGATTTGAGCAAAGAGTCTACAGTGACACAATAAGTGCAACCCCTTCTCCCCAGGCTGGCACCGTCGGGTCACGTGGTCGCAGTCACATGAAGAGCCGCTTTCATGAGCGCCCTAGCCGAGTGGCTCCCTTCCAGACGAGGGCTGTCGACTACGCCAGATGTGCGCTAACTTTGTGCGCTTTAGTGACCTCAAGATATGAGTCACTGTTTGATGCCCAGAGCACTGTGTACTGTAATTATTCCATGTACTCTTTTAGGATGAGATTTCAACCCCGTTCAGGCATTCGGGCCCGTACCAAATTGAATTTTAACCATTTTCTCATTTTCTAGTATTTAAATGTTCCTCCTGCTCTGAACTGCATTATGCGTACAGGTCATATGGCACTAAATGTATTTATTATCTATCAGCTTGTGAGGAATTCAAATCTGGGAGAAACAAGTTTGTGTTGGACCCACAGAACAGCTGTAGCTGGACTTTGGCAAAACAATAGTTGACCAAGAGCACCTTAGGCAAGGTGTGACCATTTCATCATGATGGAATATGCTGAAGACATAACTTGCTTACTGCTTGTGAGTTTGTGTGTGTGTGTGTGTGTGTGTGTGTGTGTGTGTGTGTGAGTGCGCGCGCATGTAATTTCAGCCTTCCAATCTAGCTGAACATCCAGCCCTTGGGGTATGTCCTGGACCCCACGCACCTGGTAAAAATCCATGGAAACCTAATACTATGGGACAGTTAACTTGAATGTAAATGTTATTAGAGGGGCGGCTCTGGTTGCTCCTTTGAAAACAGTGTTAACACAGGCCTGAGGCAAAGTGTCGGCCTCCTCTCAGCAATGCCAAAGCTCGCTCGAGATGCAGGAAGGACAAGGCCAGTAATTACAACACAGTGCTGTGGATGTGAAGAAAACAGTACGGAAGCAGTGGATAAAAATAACTGAAATGTAACAGCCAGCGTTAAAATGTTTTTTGTTTGGATATATTAAATGACAAAGAGCATTAATGAGCAACGATCTTACGCGAAATGAAAAAATCCATGCAATGTGTGCAGAAACCCTGAGAGATTTATTCCAGAAATTCCCTTGAAATGTGTTGCATTTACAAGTACTAAGCAAGGTTGCCTTGAAGGGAAGATTTATAGCCATTTTTGTTTTGTGTTTTGTGTTTGTGATTGCTTTAATGAGCAATGGTAGAAAAAATGACAATGAGTTACTCTCACAGGTGTTATATTAAGCTTGGGAAAATAAGGGATGTCATTATTATGAAGCAGCAATAGTGGGTGAAAACACCATAAAACTGCGAGGAGCGTGCGTTGGTAGACACTGTGAGGTGACACAGAGGAGCACTGATTGACAAATGTGGGCGGTGAGAACCCTGTCTCCATGAACACTGTCTGAAGTGAACTTTTCGCAAGGTTGAACTGGAACCGAACGGCGCATTTCACTTATGCAGCACTGCCTTGCCCGCTTGTGGGTTCACGTCTATACAGAGCATAGCGGTGCGGTCAGATGAGAGAGATTTGAGAGGTGTGAGTCTTGGCTTGAGGGGTCACTGTTCAGCATGGTCTTCATGAATTAGTGTGTGTATGTGTGGTGATGATCCACAGATCACCGAGGCCTTCCTCCAGTAGTGGGAGATTCTAACAGTTCTAGAAGTGCATGGAATACGTCTTCACCTCTGTTGGCTCGGTCTGATCATTCCATTATAAGGGGGCTGCGTTAAGGATTTATGGCAGATCGGTACATTACTGTCATCTATACCCAGCTTCATCCCTGCAGGAAGGGAGGTCTTTCAGAAAGATGACTCACCAGCCCACAGGGCAAGTGTTCTCAGCAGGTGGTTTGAGGAGCCTTTGGATCAAGTTGGCCATTATCCACTCTTGTCTCAGTCAAGCAATCTTGGAGGAGTTTTGCGCAAGAGGAAGAACTAAATTGCTCTGTATAGTAGATCTAGGCAAGGAACAACATTCCAGAACATTCCATGCCTCCTTCCTCTGCTGTACGCAGTGGGCCAAGTGCATTCATTAGTCCGTTTCCCCCTTTGACTTAAATTAAAAAATGAATAGAGACAGTCAGTGTAATGATTTCGCATGCAACATTAATCACATTACATTGTTATTAACATTATTCACAAAATGGACAGGGCTTTAGCAAGTCTGTTGTTCTTCTAATATTCCACGGTACTTTTGAACAGCATCACAATAATGAGCCTGCCACACATCTCAGGTCCACATTGCTGTGGCGAGGGATTGTTGCCAGGAATCTTCTGTTCAAAGCGGAATTCAAATTCATTCATTGTTAAAGTAGCCCAGCCTTAATTAGGAAGGAAAACCATCTGGTCATCTTTCAAAGGGTGATGGGAGACTGCTTCCACAAACAAACACACACACACACACACACACACACACACACACACACACACACACACACACACACACAAACATACAAACAGCTTCTTTCCACCCCATGAAGCTGCAGATCAGGTAAACCAAGCTGCCACACAGCTTGATGGTGGAAAGCATGCGCATCTCTCTAGGCATGCCAATTACCCATCTGTACGGGATTCCTTCTTAAAATCTGAATGGCCTTGCTGCCATTCGGAATCAGTGCTGAATGATAATGAAGAGGCGTCTTTCAAGTTACTGGTATTCCAGCTTCATATATTTTTATTTTTTGACTGTGGTAATTTTCACAGTACAGCATATAGTACAGAGCCCCATCTGTCATGTGTGTTATGTCGTCTTAAAGACAAGGTCCACATGTCAAAATGTTTCTTTAAGCTGTTGCTTGGCAACACTATTTTTACGAGAGATACGGATCTTAAAACAATGGAAGTTTGCTTTATTGCATTTCTTCGCTGACCTGCTAACCATGTGTTCCCAGTCACTGCTAATTAAAAGACAAACTGACCTATGGAGAAGTTATTGCACAACATCTAATCTGTTGATAACTAACACTTGCGCTAATGAAGCAAGGAGATAAACCGGAGTCCCCCCGGTGATAATAACTGCCCTTGTAAAATCACCCTGTTTTTTTTTTTTTTTCCAAAATAATCAAGAGAGTCTAAATATTTCAACATGACAGAGCAGGGTACCAAAGGCATTGCCTTCACCTGCTCACAGTTTTTCAGTATCCATCAAAGGGATACCCTGCTCCTATTAATGAACAAATTTACCAGAGCATATTATAAACCCAGGTAAATGACAGATGGTGACTTTATCCCATTGAGTCAGGAAAGGGGCCAGATCAGTTCGTTTTGGAAGTGACCAGTGTCCTTTGTGCCATGAGTAGACAGACTTCGCCTTTTTTAGGACCTGTAGCCCATGTATGCAGTGTTTGTGCCTGTGGCTCCTACTATCGTAACACTCCAGTTGCTCTGCTGATGGTGAGCAGTCAGAGGAGGTGGCCTTGGATGAAGAATACACTGCTCATCATGGTCTGCCTCTGGAAAAGATATAACCAGAGGGAACAGAGATGGTCCTTGTGTAGCTTTTTCCACTAGCTTTGAGGTAACTGTGCTTTACTACAATTAAATACCTTTCACAGATTTGAAATAACATGGTCCTTCCACGGGCTTCAGTTATCAGCCTTCAGATTTCATCTTCCACTGCTCTAGCTGGTGCTTTTCCAACTCACCATACTGAGCACATTCTCAGCTGATCTCACTGCTATAGCCACTGGAGACTTTTCTTCTTTTCCACTCTGAGCACTCGTTTTCCTTACCTGTTCCTTTCTTTGGAAGGTAGACTTTACTAAATTGCCTTTATATGGCACCCGCACCTACAAATACACACACACACACATACACACACAGTCTGAAATCACTTATACCAAGCAGGGTCACGGTGACCTGGAGCCCAACCCGGCAACACAGGGCACGAGGCTGGAAGGGGAGGGGACACACCCAGGAAGGGACGCCAGTCCATCACAAGGCACCCCAAGCAGGACTTGAACTCCAGACCCACCAGAGAGCAGAATCCAGTCAAACCTGCTGCACCACTGCACCCCCCCTCGCCTACAAATAATAAAGGACAATATGCAAACCTCACATAACAGGCAAACAAACCTGCAAAGCAGACGCTCCATAAATCATCGCTGTACAGTGTCACTGAAAAACTTCATCTGTAGCAGCTTAGGGTCTATTTTACATATAATAAAGGCTTCTCAAGTTTCCATTGCTTACATAGATGTTTATAGACTTAATAGAATTCAAAGTGAGGAGCACATCAGTTCTGCGTGTTTTAGACTGCAGTGACAGAATCTGTTACTATAATTATGGGTCTAATAATCTCATAAATAGTTGATTCAGGCTTTAGCTCCATGAAATACAATACTGAGGATGATTAGCTCCAAGTATGAAACTAATGAATGTTTCACTGGCTGATTTGAGAGTACATGGCACAGTTTGGAGGAACTACTGGGAGAAGGATTATCTAGAAAATTCCATAGGTATACCACAAATGAGGAGATTTTAGCTCAGGAAAGATACATGTAATCATAAATAAGTTACAGCACCTCTGGGGCAGCGGGTAGTGTTGAGGTTAGAGCTCTTGGCTTTAGACTCAGACATCACAGGTTTGAATCCCACCCCTTTCTGCAGAATCCTTGATTAAGACACGTACCTTTAACTGCTCTAGTTTAAAAGAGCAAGGATCTGTGTAAGTGGTGTAAACAACTGCAAGTAGCTCACTGCTCTAAGCTGCTCTGGAGGAAAGTGTAAGCTAAATAAAAATGAATTTCAAGCACACACAGTCTGAAACCGCTTGTCCCGAGCGGGGTCGCGGCGGCGCAGGGATGGAAGGGGAGGGGACGCACCCCAGATGCGATGCCGGTCTGTCGCAGGGCATCCCAAGCAGAACTCGAACCCCGGACCCACCAGAGAGCGGGACCCGGCCAAGCCCCCCATGCCACCGCACCCCTCCTTGAATTTCAAGCAGAGGAGTGTAAAATATGTTGGCATGTCAGTTTTGTGTTTGGAAAATTAAATCAGCCAAGTATGATGAGCCAGAATCAGCCCGCAACCAAGTACTGGTCAGTACATGAAGCACAGCAGTAAAGTCCAGTAAACTCAGAATGAATGAAGCCCAGTGGAAAATAACATCATTTGCTTGTCTCTGAACAAGTGAAATTTGAAAGCCCTGCAATGCAAATGTGTTATCATCATGTAAAGCAGTTCCCCTTCCCAGATGCTTAAAGAACATGCAAATGTGTCAGTGCAGATAGTCTGGATTGCCGGGATATAATTTTACAGCAAAGCATGATATGAACAACACAACAAAGCTTGCGCTGATTTTAAAACTGTTTAGGTACTGTTTTTGCTTTTTGTCAACCAACACAGCACTACCACAGGTGTACTTGGGTCTCATTTGTGAAGTCTACCACAGCTGTTTGAGTATGAAGTGAGAATCCCTGTTTCTAGAAGTTGGAAGATGCTAATATTAAATATTTGCTTAGTTTTCACATAACTGTCCTCCATCATAGATCCATATTAAGTCAAGGTGTGTGGTGGGTGAGACATTGGTGTTACTATTCCTTGTTCCAAAAACTGTGGAAAAACAAGATAGGAATACCCATCCCAAGGGGTGTGGATAATTTTTTTAGATCCAGTGTATATATATATGCCTAGGACACCAGTGACGATACTCAGAAACCAGCATTTTACACGCTGCACATTGTCAACGTTCAGTTACTGATCAGGATTTGCTTCTTTGTCGCTGTCTGCATTTCCAGTAAATTCACAAATGATGGATATACCATCGAGTGAAATCCAACTCACAAGTGTGTAAGTGTGAATAGAGGCAGATGGTTCACCCGGTGCGACAGAAAAGAAGAGATGATCTCTGGTCTCCGGCCTGAGCTTCCAGTCGTCTCGGCGGTAGGGCTATAAAAGTCCCTCAGGTGAGAAATGCACACCCTTCACCTGCTGGATCTGCGAGATCTCACTGACGGGCCCTCGATCGTGTCCACAGTTTACTCCTTCCCCTCCTCGGCTCAGCCACAGGGAACGCTGCATCTGGCCGGCGTCACACAGATTTATTTAATCCTGTGACGACTGCCCCTATCCCTTCCTACCGTACTCCAGCCCCTCACCCACCCATCAGATCCCACCGGCCGCAAGTGTCGCTCCACTTATGAGACTTTCCATGCATGTCGTTAACCGACTGTTTAGCCGTCACAAAGGAACCATTCATATGGCAGTGTCATCTGAACGTGTGTAATGCAGCTCAGCGATTACCCTGGGTTAATCAAATATGTCTTCCACCAATAGTTTCCAAATTCTCATGGCCCGGTAGGCTTTTCTCGGTTGAAGAAAAAAGAGACTGTAGTCCACAGCTGCATAGCTGCTCTCGGATCAAGAGGGAGGGAGCAAATAATTCATTACTCTGGCTGCGTGGACGGCCTGCGTGACCTCGGAGTAACCAGGGAGAGGGGATTACGGTGCAATCGGCAGCATGCTACACGCGTCAACACCGTGGTTGTCATGGACGAGACAGCAGGATCTCAGGGCTGCAGACCAGGTGCTTCCACCTCTGGCTTGGCATCAGAAACCAAAGTGAGGTTTGCAACCCCTGCAAACTTCCCAGATTCTGAAATTGTTTTAACACAGTCACCACGATGCTTAATTCTCCACAGAGACTTTGGCTGGTGAACGATGGATAAAGATTAAAATGTGAATCTCTTGCTTTTTGCTGCTGTTTTTTTTTTTTTCTTTTTTTTTTACTTGCTGTCTGAATTCCTCACTGGCGCAATTTTAAATGGCGTTTTAAAATCAAAGAAAACGGATGGACTCTTTACACAGTGATGCGAAATGTTGTGCGAATCTAGGTCATCCAGAATAGTTCTAGTTTCAAGAGATTGACAGTTTAGATGCGCAGAGATTTCAAGGTCACCGCCGTGAAGACACCCTCAGAAAGATGTCTGAACTCAATTTTACAAGTTAACAAAAAAGGAAAGAAAAATGAAAATGTGGTAAATTAAAGGAACTCTTTGCACTGAGCGCGAGGTGTGCGCCCATGGCAACGCGACAACCGGGCCGAACCGATGCTCGGTACCTGTCCTGTTCCTGTACTGCAGATGGAGTGTTACAGCAATAAAGAAGTAATCTGAGTCAAAACCTGGAGATGTTTCAGCTTCCTAGTTGACCTCCATCAGCCAGACACCATTGAAGGGTCATCGCGCCGTGACGCAACCACACCAACACAACCTGTGAGGGTGGCACTTTGCTCACAGAGCACTCTGGGTCCAGAGGAAGGGCTGCCCACCCAACATCTTCTAGATTTGCCTCTCAGTGCAAAAACTCTCAGCGGAAGCTCTGCTTCTAAGAGCCTAGAGTTGAAATTCACACCAGAGGAAAGGGCTGTACCCCCCGACAGACATACACGGTCTACCCATAATTCCACCTGCAAATTCCTGAATTGCTATAAATTTAGAGTAAGGACCACTTTAAAGACACAATTGCTTCATTTTACTTTCTATGTATACTGTAAAGGGCAGCTAATTGCCTTGCACTAATGGTGGTTAACTTGTGAATACAGGTGGATAGGTAAATGTTCATGTTTAATAACTTTTATAAGAAATTGATGAATAGTTCGTAAACCTTTATGCAGCTACTCGTGTGACGTGCAGTATACTGGTTCATGTGGTGGACTGTGACAAATGAACTGTGCTTTAGAATCACGTGTCTGCATCCCAATCTCTCCTTCTCTTGCCGTCACTTTGGAGAAAAAAGTCTGCTGAATGAATAAATGTAAATATAGGTGGTGGGCTGCCCTTACAGGAAGGACCCTGCTGCCCTTTATTAAGCATCGCTGCATGGACACGTAGAATTGTGACATACTTGAGCTGATTTCGATTTGAAGGGTCTGTTAAGCAACAGAATAATAATAAAAACAGATGGAAGATTAGGGGCAAATTATGTAAAACAACAGGACATCAAATTTACGGTGCAACGTATTCACGGGGAATAGAAAACACCTTATTGCACTGCCCATGATGTCCCTGGAATAGAAACAATTTCTTTGTGGCAGCATTGCAAGTCCTGTAGAAAATGACACAGTAGCACCGGGACACAGAAAGACGGTGAATGTAAGTCTAAATCTGACAGATTTTGTCAATCTGGAGGAGCAAATGTGAAACAAATGGGTGCGATTCGGGTGCGACTGGAACAGGGCAATGACCAATAAAAGAGGGCACCCTGCGCTATAGAGGGTGGTCACAGGATCACCCCTGGATGGCGGTATGTGGGCGCCCTCCCCAGATGAGCAGCTCGCTCTCTCCGGCACTGTGGATATTTGCTCCACGGCTGGCTGCTGTGCACAAGTTGTTCCTCCCACAGTGGAAAGAAGCATTGATCAGAGCCTCGGCAATGTGGCGCACTGCTTCGTACTGAATAATAGTGAATAATGCTGCGTAGTGCTGTGCCCTATCCGTCTCTAAATGTGCCGCATGTGGGAGACAGGAGGAGAAGAGAGATGGCTAAGGAGGGAGGGAGAGAGAGGGAGAGAGACGCCTTTAGAAAAATTGCCCGTTTTCACAGTTGAACGCTAAAAATATAAAGCTTCTGCTGGGAAAACAGAAAACACAATTTAGAAAAAAACCGTTGAGATCTTGGAATTATGACATTATACATTTTTTTTCAGACATGAGGTAGCAGCCTACATCTATGCTAAAGTTTTAAGGGCAAAACTCATTAACATAATACTTTTTACAACTGTAATTTTCGTTGGAAGGCTTCCAAATGTGTCAAATGTTATGCCAGACTTGAGAGAGGAATTATATCCATACATGACCGTACAAGAAATAGTATAAACCGTAATAGTATAAACCTCCACCTCTGGCCACTTAGTGATTCCATGCATTAAAGATCCAAATTCTAAAGTCTGTAGCTACTGCATTTTGCCACTGATGCGGTGGAGTGACCTCCCTATCTCCCTCAGAACTGCTGAAACTCTTTCAACCTTAAAGATCGGTCTCAAAATTCATCTCTTTCATACCTCTATCTCTCCTGTTTTCCACACTGGTGTTTAGACATCTATCACATTGTCACAATCACCTTCGAACTTTATAGCAGACTCGATTCTAGCAGCTATTCATATATTGTGTGCTCCAAAGGAGCTGGAATTGGATAAACTTGTAACTGGTTCAGAACTGATATGAGTTTGTTAAATAAGGTTGCTAAACCCACCATTCCCGGCCTCACCCGCCAGGACATCACTGACCGCAGACAGGAGGTGATCGGGTGGTGGTCGGGTGCCATACTGTCACTTCCACGCCCACAACTCAACCGACCGCACCTGACTCTGGTCCAGCACCTGACTGACTGCTCTCCCTTTAAAAGACCCTCCTCAGCTCCCATACCTTTGCGGAATCTCGTCAGAGACAGCAGCCCTCCCTCGTGATGTCCAGTGCACTCTCAACACTTGTTCTTCGTTCTCGTCTTCCGTTTTTCGTCCCTTCGCTTTGTTTCCCGACCACCATCTTTGTTCAAACGCCGACCGACCGACCTTTCGCTTCGTTCCCTGACCTCGTCCATGGATCCTCGTCCATGGATCCTCGCTCTGATTCTGACCGCCGATCGACCGACCATTCGCCTGTCCCCGACTCGGAGAACTTGCCTTATCCCCTGAATCCAGACAAACGACTCCGCACTTGGGTCCTGCCGTCCCGGTTCTCTTGGCCCTGCATGACATATACACCGCACATGCAGGAGGATTGTGAGTTTACTAATCTTTGATGGACAGATCGTTGCTGAAAGAAGAGCCATTCTAATACTTCTCCCCAAAACCTCAGATCTTCAATGGAACTTCACTGATCCATTGTGGTACACAATCACACGTGGCTTTATAGGTTTTTAGCATAAATCTAGAAAAGTCGATGCTCTTTAGAGTTTTACACAAAATGTACCCATACTGTATTATTCAACATGAAATGCAAATAGTGTTTTACCCCATTAGTAAGCAACATGAAATCAGCAGCAGGGACTGGGAGTAGCCTCAAAGCAAAGCTGCTGCTCTGGGACTTCTCAAAGCACTTTGGTCAGATAGAAAACTACAGGATCAGCCCATGCATTGCCAAATTCACATGTCATTTTTTCTCGTAAATGGCAGCTTCATTCACAAGTTCTTCTGAGGTCAGAGCCTTCGGGAAGCTGTGATGACCAGGGGCACCACGCTGAGTGGCATCAGTTGAGTCTGAAGTCAAAGGGCATGGATCCCAGGGAAAGGCCTTCCCTGAACTTTTCTGCGTTCATGCTGAGCTGGCTGTGTGATCAGCTGGAGGCTTAACAGATGCTGCTGGTGTCTCCCACCCAGCACCATGATCATCTGCATAAGCGAACATCCAGAGGACTTGGAGAAATATCAGCCTGTGATTCAAATGCCGTCGAGACACGAATCACTGCACATTTACTGTTCAGATCAAGCAACATTGGAGTGTTTTAGCTTTCATATACAAAGATAGATCTAAGGATAGAGAACCAGGCATATGTTCATATGTTGTCTTCTTTTTTGTTGACAAGAATAGAAAAATAAGAAGCATACAGTATGTGGTAATGGGTGGACTTGATGTTCTCCATACTGGTGAAAGTATGTTGGCCAAGCCAGTAGGCAGAAGCTCATTCAGGGTGTCTTACAAGGGCTGTAAGTTCCTTTAGGATGGATGGATGGATGGATAGATAGATAGATAGAAGCAGAGCCTGTACAGATGGTTCTGATGACGTGAGAAGAGTACTGACAAAAGAAAGCCAATGCTGACCAGCTGCCCTAAACTAAAGTGTTTGGGAAATGATCCACATTAAGCTTCGTTTTCCTGCAATGAGAGTCCTACTCTGGAAACACAGTGAGAAGTATCCCTTTTTTATTCTTGTTCAAATTCACACCGGAGTTTTTACAAGTTTCCGGCTTCACACAAGATCACGCAAATGTCGCCAACGGCGGAACAGAGAAAATGAGCAGAAAATTTCGAGCTGCACGAGGGACGCGGGGCTCAGTTACTGTTTTCCCGCCGAAAGGGTCTCCGCCTTCAGGAAAATGAAAGAGCTCCGGCGCCCCCTTCAGGTGGTAAGAAGACGTGCAAGTAGGGCTGTTTTATTCCTTCCGCTGCTGGGTGAACGCTCTTTTTATACCAAATTCTTACTCAAACGGACTTCTTTTCTAAACAAATTATTATTTCCTCTTGTTCCGCACCCACTTCATCGCTGTTTAATATATTACACGACAAAACACATTACATTTCTCGGAAAACATTAATTGCATAAACGCAGAATTTCGATTCGAATTTGTTTTAAACCGCAAATGAAACGGCAAGTACCGTCGTGTATTATATATACACACAGTATGAATTACAATGGAGAGTAACTGTGGACACGTATTTTGCCGAATTCCCGTAAAAATTAAGTGTTCACCCTTTAAAGGGATTGTTATGGGAAAGACTTTGTCTTAACAATGTGTTTTATGTTATAGTTGCTTAGCAATTTTGTTGACCAACTGTAGGAAATGGTATTGGGTTTGTTGGATTGTGGATTTTAATGTGTTGTTTTGTTGTGTATTATTGGTAACTTCATTAAATAAAGTTTAGAATAAAAAAAAAATATATAATTGCCGGTAGGCGGCAGTGTTGTTGCCCTTCAGATCGCTGCTGACTGAGCTCAAATCTTAAAAAAGAGCGTTTAAAAACGACTCACCGCTGACTTATTTAAAACTAGATCACTTAACTTGAAGTGGAAGCAGCTGCAATTAGTTTACTCGTGGCCATGTCAGTTTTTACTGTTATGTCAAATTACGTAATGGCGCTGAGGGGAGCCGATAGTTCAATGTAAATAGTTCGTATTTGGGGGGCGCGGTGGCGCAATGGGTTGGACCGGGTCCTGCTCTCCAGTGGGTCTGGGGTTCGAGTCCCGCTTGGGGTGCCTTGCGACGGACTGGCGTCCCGTCCTGGGTGCGTCCCCTCCCCCTCCGGCCTTACGCCCTGTGTTACCGGGTAGGCTCCGGTTCCCCGTGACCCCGTATGGGACAAGCGGTTCTGAAATGTGTAGTTCGTATTTAGTGTTTATTCCTGTACAGTCTTGTGCCCTGTTCTGATTGGTTGTTGTATTGCTTATGCTCAGTTTGCCACCAGGGGAATTCTGGGTTGTTCCAAGGGGTGATCTCCTAACCGTTGTGCGGGTTTGGGGGGGCTTAGAGTGACCTGGGGGAACTGTAAACTACTTAGTTTTGTTAGAAGTACTACTACTAGTTTTGTTCTTTGGGCACTTTTAACTAACGTTTTTAACTTGTGGGTTTTATTTGTATAGTGTTTTATCTACAGATTTTAATGGCCTTGTTTTATCAGGTGATTCTGTGCACTTTGAGTTTTTATACTGATGATTACTCATGTGTATGTTTGTTTTGTATTTATTTGTATGTTTTTAGGGGTCTGATCAAGTTTTATATTGTAATTTAGAAGTATTTATGTGTTTTGAAGGATATGATATGATGACTTCAGTTGAGCTGCTATTGGGGGACAGTCCTTTTAGGTATGTTGGTGTGGGAAACATGGGTCAGTTATATTTTTTGAAGCCAGAAAGGGGATTGTTATGGGAAAGACTTTGTCTTGACAATGTATTTTATGTAATGGTTGCTTAGTAATTTTATTGACCAACTGTAGGAAAAGTGTTGGGTTTGATTGTGGATTTTTAATGTATTGTTTTGGTTGTGTGTATTATTATTATTATTATTATTATTATTATTATTATTATTGATAACTTTAAATAAAGTTTGGAAAGAAAAAAAAAGGCAATATCTTTGTATTAGTTGGTTTTATTGTTTTTCATTTTAGTTTACATTTTATTCAATAAATAATTCCTCAAAGCTGTAATGCCAACAACACAGATTTTAAATGTTAAAATGATGGGTGAAGAAATTTTTACCTGTGGAGTTGGACAGTGGGTGGAACTAGACACCTTTGGTGGGCTGGTAATCCATTCTGATCCATGGAAAAAAAATTCAAAAGACATGTATATGGGCAATAAAGAGCATGATCCTGTTATCCTTCCTCCTGAGCCTCTTTCCAGTAGCTCCATGAGAGATGTTAGAGTACTTACTGAATTATTATTTATATTATTAATCTACTGATTGCTGAGATGGAGGCCAATTGGGGGGGGATCAAGTTCCATTCTGCTACAATACAAATCTTTCTCTTTGTTACACAACATCCTGGTGAATGGTGGGAATCCATAGGGGTATGAAGCTGGGCACACCCTGGAGACAGACACACACTCAGACAGACACAAACAGATACACGCCACCAAACTCACCAAAGAACTCAAAACTGTGTGGAATGTGAGGTGAAATCCTTGGTGCTGAAACAGCAATGCATGTTTTTTTTTAGTATGATGCCCTCATTATTCAACTTGTACCATATTCATAATAAAAATGTTATGTTTGCCCAAATTTTACAAGTGTTCATGATGTTTCTACCACTTGCGAAAATTACATTAAAAACATCTTTTGACACCTGATTCAGATGTTATTTAGATGCTAACCGTATCACCAATTCCGTCTCTTATCTACAGTAAAACTGACCCACTTCACAGTCTCATTCAGAACCATTGTAGAATTTTTTTGCATCTTTTACATGGCACAATGAAATTAGCTCAGAGAAAAGACACAAAACAGCTCTCTGTATTTAAGAAACTAAATACTGCCTCCCTCTAATGTTTACAAAATTTATTGTCACTGGTAATAAATACTTTATTTGACTGTGAAAATATCTGAACAATTTTAGGAACATTCTCTTACAATGTAATTGCTGGTTGCTCTGTGCAAACATTTTGTGACTGGATTTCTTTTAAGGTTTCTCCTTTTCATTTTTGCTATGATCAGCTGCTTGCAATAGAAAATAGCACACATTGAAAATAGATCACATTGTTACATTTTCATATGTCAAATACAGAATACAGTACAGAAAAACAGAAAAGTATACATTCAGTTTTAACTCAATAACATTTTGCGCAATAAAAATGACAAATGTAAGTTTCCATTACAATCAATATTTCAGCAACAATGAACATCATGCTTCTTAAGAACATCAATGTCAGTTTCACTCTAGCTTGTGAAATGATGCCCAGAATGCACTGCCAAATGCAGTGGTTGTAAAGATAATGCCCCTTTTTGCTTTAAAAACACCATAATCCACAACTACAGGTGCCGCCTTATGCACAAGTGATGTTCTCTGCCTTAATTTGAAGATGCAAGCCAGCAGTCTGAAAGAGGAAATGTTGAGCGCAGCCCTCAACTGGCACTGGCATGTGGTCTGGAACGGACTGGCGGCGAGGCTCCGCTGGCCTTGGGACGGATGTGAGAGCAGCAGGAGTGTCATGGTGTGTGAGAAATGTCACAGGTCAGGGGACCTCTGAAGGGACCACTCATATGCCTTGGAGCTGTCCAACCTGTGCGGTGCAGTTCGAAACTGAGGCATGTACAGGGGGACATCTTCAACCGCTGCCTCGGTCCCGCTCCAGCCAGACCCCTGGGGGCCAAGGAGAGGACTGGACTCCAGGGGGAGCTCCGGGCACTGCCCACTGGGAGGTCCCGGTGTGCCCTCCCTCACGAACCGGACAGCTATCCCATCGTCTTCCCCTTCTTCGTTCCCCTGGTCTTCACCACCCTCTTCCTGCGAGGTCATCCTCAAGTAGCACAAGCTTTTCTGTGTGTCAGCTCTTCTTGGTGCCTCGTCCTCCTGCTCTGAGGCCTCGGAGAACTCCTCGGCCGAGTTGTACGAGCAGGAGTGGCGAAGGCTGGACTCGCACCGTGGGCAATTCTCCAGTTCCCACATGCCGCCTGGAATGGAGCCTGAGATATCAGAAACATTGGCAGAGAAGTTGCCCTCGTCAGAGGAGCTGCTGAGGCTCCCTTGTTGCTTGTATAGGATGTTGGGCTCCTCTGGGAGCAGGACTGTGGCATAGGTGATCCTGGACTGAGCAGAACCTTCTGAGGACCTGGAGAAAGTAGGTGTCTTGGGTCCCAGTGGCTCCTCACAGCCCTTGCATGGAGAGGTGCCTATGGATCCTATCTCCTTGGCTGGGGATGCTGTATTTTCCACAATCATGGCCTCAGAAATGATCTCCGATTCCAGGAGCAGAGGCTGGGAGGTCAGCCATTCGGGATGTCGGAACAGGTTCTCAATGGCCTCCACCTAAAAATGTTCACCTAGTTATTCATGTGCAGGACACACATCTAACTGAACATAGTGCAAGCCCCTAAATGTCACAACTGAATGGCTATTACCGCAGAGAAAAACTGCCCACCTATGCACATTCAGATGAGATTTGGTATTGTTCTGACAGCTGAATTAAAATGACCTGCATTGTCGGTCCTCACACGTCTTCACATAACTCAGTGCAACTTCCCTTTCCAGTTGCTTACACACACCAAACTGGGCAAGACAAGACTGAGCCATCAATCCAGATCTGATCCTTGGCAAGAAAGCAGTAACACAAACCTTCTTAAAATCCACCCCTTGGGCCCAGGAGCAGTTGTTGGGGTTGGGAACATCTTTCCACACAAGCTTCTTCATCCTGAAAAACAAGGGGTGAGGGGCATCAGCAGGAAGCTGCAGGAGAGTTTGTTCGCTTGGTGGGAGACCACAGCCATGCGCATGCCTTGCCCTGATGCAGAGTCTGCTTGGAACATCCATTAGTCATCTCCGGCGACCTCAGGCATCCCTAGAGCCCTCCACCAGAAGCACCCCTGGGGAGAATCACACTGCCGAGACTGCTCTCCTTCACACCACCACCCAGACTAAACCGTTGGGGACACTGGCAGTTACTGCAACCAACAGGAGAGCTGCTAAACAGCAGTACACTCTTCCCACACAGCTCTCTTCAGAAACGGGCTACAAAAGTACACATTATCTAAGGAGATATTTTTAAGTTTGCTTAATGAGAAAGAAAGAGTTTTGTGAATGTCAGGAGATTGGTGCGGCTGTACAAGTGTGATAATTGGGGGGGGGGGCATCAGAGATTTGTGAAGAACAGCAAAGTGTGGGTTTGTACTTTTGTTAAATTAACCTTGTCCATCAAGTCTGAGTCAGCAACATCTTTTCTGATCTGCAGAACAATGCTCAACAGCTCAAATGAGTTTTCTCTTTTTAGTAGCTTCTTACCGCGAGAACAATAGCCTGTTTAAAAATTAATTTTTCAATGTTTACCTGCTTTGTTTTCCAAAAATGACAGTGACAAGGCTGTTACATTTTATGTCCTATTACGAAGGTCATAGTAATGGAAAATTTCTATGGCTTAGTAACTATGAATTGCAGCTTTCTCTTAGCAGCTTTGGTCTACAGTAAGACTTTTTTCCAGCCACAAATTAACCCCATATTTTCCTTTGCCAAACAAAATAGAAAATTCTTCCTTCCCTTCTTATTTACTCAGTTCTTGGTTACTCTTACTCAAAGTGATATACACGGCTATTAAGGAAAAGATTAAGGCTGTCTTCAGTAATTATGCTCGAAATGATTCATTATAAATTTGTCAATTTTTTCAAAAAACTTGTGCACCCTTCCCTTGATATCCAAACCTAATTCTTTAATGCAAATCCATCTAGTTGGGGGTTTAGATACCAAAGAAGCTATTCCAATTATTTCTTACAGAAGACATTTCAATCTCATCACATTTTTTTCTCTACGCTACGATATGAGCCACTGGGAACCACAGCAAAATTCCTTGTATGTGTGTGCATACGTGGCCAAATAAATCAGATTCTTCTTCTGATTCTGATAAGTTCTCTCAAAAATTACCTCAACATGATCTACATTAATTACATTATTGTAAGCTTAGTATTATTATTATACTGTATTATTATGTTATAAAGAGATCAAGCCAGTTATCAAACTAGTTGCCCCAATTATAAATATGTCCTAAGGGTACAGTTTCTGTTGTATGATGTGACTTAAATGATTTTTTTTTTTTTTAAATCTTCTTACATGCAAGTTTCATTACAATATTTGCAGACACAAGGAAACAGCAAAAAAAGTATTTATCTTACTTGTTGACTGTTTAAGCAGCATGTGTAGTAGACATAATTCACATTCAATGTCATATTGGAAAATGAAAATGATAATTTAGGGCATAGGTTATCACTGCCTGTACTGAGGACTTTGACTACGGTGTAATGTTTTAGAAAATAGGTTGTACAGCATTTTCTGTACATTAGTTAGTCACAACTTTGTTTTTCTCAATATGCTTCAACGCTGAAAAAAGGATATGCGCATGTCATTGTTGTCACCCATCTCAGCAGGCTGTACAGACAGCTTTCTATGCATTCATCAGCTGAAAGTAGTTACCCATCTGAGCAGGGGGAGTTCATTCAGTTTGAATGGGTGGGGATCTTCCATCCTGTATATTTGTGCTTACGGACTGAGCAGTCTAGATAGTTGGGGACAGAGTGCTTTTACTGAGGTAAGTGAATACAAGCTTTCCTTGCATAACAAGGGTAATTTGTTCCTGAAAATCTACTCATCAAAAGTAGTTACATAAGATAAACTCTTTATTACCATTAATTCAAATAGGAAAAATAAACATGTCCCTGAGACACAAAAGATTCACCCATTTTTTCACCAGAAATACGAAAATCCTGCCTAACCTTTTAAATACAGAGGAAACGTATTTACCAACCCAGCACAGCACAACTATTCTGGACTCTTTTAAATCCATGTTTAAGAGCCACATGTTCAGACTCACTTACATGACGCTTTTCTCCAATGCGACTTACAATGTTAAGCTATCTACAGTTATCTACCCATTTATATAGCTGGGAAATTATACTGGAGCAATTTAGGGTAAGTATCTCGCTCAAGAGCACTAAAGGTAGAGGTCGGATTCAAATCCTTTGAGTCAAAAAAGCAGCAGCACTGACAACTAAACTATTCGTGTGTTCTAGACCCTTTCCCTCTCATTTATTTTGCTATTATTGTTGTTTTTATTTTCTCATTCCTGGGTGGCATAGTGGTGCACCAGGTGTCTCACAGCTCCTAGGCTGCAGGTTCAACTCTGACTCAGTCCGTGTGGAGCTTGCAGGTTCTCCTGATGTTTACATGGGTTTTCTTGAGGTGCTCCAATTTTCTCCCAGTCTAAAGACCTGTTTCAGGTGAATTAGTGACTCAAAATTGCTCTTACTGTCTATGTGAGAATAAATGGATGTGTGTATGCAATTGCCCTGCGATGGATTGATGCCGCTGTCAGGATGTACAGTACCCTGCCTCATGCACTATATTTTAAAGATGGGTTGCAAACCACAATGACCTGAACTGAACAAGCAGATGTTGATAACAAACACAATCTTTTGTTGTTTTATTGTTATAATTTTTAAAATGTCGTTAATTTTTGTTGTTTTATTATGTTCTCTTGCTGCTTTTTAAATGCTGACATTTATTGCAAACTTCCTTTCTTTTTACTATAAACCACTCTGAGAAGCTCTTTTGAAAAGGTGCTGAATAAGATTATTATTAGAACACTAATGGGGAATTTATTGTAACATGATAACGCGTGTAAACTCTCTCTTTGTCATGTGGATTTTAGGATGTAAATTAAAATTACAAATCTGAGTTCTCATAAAAGGACGGTTTGTTATAGATGGGAAGCCTGCACTGATACATTACATATTTGCATTGCATGTATTCATGTAACAAGTATCTGTACAACAGGAAAGGGTGTACGGGTAGATACAGAAAAATGAATTAATTTCTCTTCTGAGCATTAGCCAAGTTCTCGTAATCATAAAATTAATTATATGATTTTATAATTAAAGCTTTCTAGTAACTAAATATTGTTTTCAAACATAGTTGTATGGAGAAAACGTACCAGTCAATCCCATCTTTCATCGCAAGACAGGTCAATGAATCATCAATGAATCCATCTATGAATATGGCTCTCCTTGCAAGTGAAATTTCTACATATACAGACTTGTTCGTTTTAAATAAAGAACATGTATGATACATGCTATACTGAGGTGTTAATTAAGATCATATCCTATATACAAAGCAACAAGACAGTGCTTGATGAGAGTCACTCGCAAGAACTAAACTGAGCTTTTTAAATTTAACAGGCTTTGTGTGTTTAGCTTGAATTAAAATGTGTCTACTTTCCTATAGTCGTGGGGGCGTGGTGGTGCAGTGGGTTTCTCTCTGGTGGGCCTGGGGTTTGAGTCCCACTTGGGATGCCTTGCAACGGACTGGCGTCCCGTCCTGGGTGTGTCCCCTCCCCATCCAGCCTTATGCCCTGTGTTGCTGGGTTAGGCTCCGGCTCGCCATGACCTCCGCTCGGGACAAGCGGTTTCACTCAGTGTGTGTGTGTGTGTGTGTGTGTGTGTGTGTGTGTGTGTGTGTGTGTATACTTTCCTAAATAGCAAATGCATATATGTCAGTAACTGAAATCCCAAAAAAGATTTTTAACACTCTAAAGAGGAATTCCTGTTCATCCTAAGATCATCAGTGTTTCTCACAATGTAATATTTGCATTTAGCTGACACTTTTCTCCAAAGCAACTTCTAATGTTCAGGTAACTACAATTATTTACCCATTTACAAAGCTGGATAACTTTACAGTGGAGCAATTTCAAGTAAGTATCTTACCGAAGGGTACTACAGCTGGAGGTGGAATTCAAACAAGTAATCTTTTGTGTCCTTTGCTGTCTTACAGCGCCTGGGTGGTGCGAGAGGACGTGAGTTCGATCCCTGTTCAGCCTGTGTGGAGTTTGCATCTTCTCCCCGTGTCTGTGTAGGTTTCCTCCCACAGTCAAAAGACGTGTTCAAGTTCCCCCAAAGTGTGTGAGTGACAGAGAGAGTGTGTTCCACTGATGTATGGATGAGTGACCCAGTGTAAGTCACCACGGTGAATAAGGTGTGTTGGCTCATAACACCACACAGAGCTCGTTGGAAGTTGCTTTGGAGAAAAGCGTCTGCTAAATAAATAAATGTAAAATGTAAATGTCCAAAGACAGCAGATCTAGCCACTACACTACCAGCTGTCCCCATTACTATACCAGAAGCAAAAACAAAAAGGGACTGTAGATGTTTCCAGGGACATGTAGACCAATAGGAAAAAAGAAGAAGCTCATACTGGTGCTGGGAGACGGTCAGAGTCACAAACAAGACCACTGACAGGAAGGCTATAATCATGAGGAGCGTGTAGGCTGCCTGCTCCCCTCCAGGGTGTCCTCTGTCATCTGCAGGGAAAATCAATGCCAACAAGTGAGAAAACACGTGTCTCAAAACAGACCTCTTCCCTCTACAGAATGGGAGGAAATGTCTAAGAAAGTCCTTGCCTTTAGAGGACACAGGCTCCCCTTCTCCATTCGCATATATTGGGAACAAAATAAACTGATATTCCTCTGAGGCAAAGAAAGCACCTGTGGAGTATTGCAGAAGAACAACACATGGATGATACGCAATAAAAGAACATAGTGAATCATGCTGAGTCTGATTAACAGAATACCATTACCCGATATACATTCCATAAAGTGGCCCAAATAAATAAACTGCAATGTTTTCTTGAATTTCGTTTCTTAATGTGTTTGTGACAAATAGAAATAATTAACCGCTAAAATTTCCATTAGAACTATTAATTCTCAAAATCATTCCAATAACAAAATGGAGTAAAATTAGGAAATTGTGCTTTCCTAAGGTGAAGTACAAAACATAGCGATTCATTGCTCCAAGACTTTAGGCAAAATCTAAGAACAGAGTTGCTCCTGCTTAGCTTCCATCAAGTACTCTGTGAACAATTGAAAAAGAACAACCTTACTATAATTACACGTTTGTTCAAAGCATCTTACAATAATACGTAATCCTCCAGCTGAATATTTTCCTGGAGCAATTCAGTACTTTTCTTAACGGTACCACAGCAGAGCTTCTCATGCAGACAGAACTGCCAACCCTCAGGTTACACATGCTGTACTGGGCCCGTGATGCTTTCTCTCTAAACATCTGTTTAAATCAAAAACACTGGACATTTAAGACATTCGGCCTGTTGAACTGCAACAGTGGAGCAAAAACTGGAATCTGATTTTCTTACAAGGACTATCAAACTTGTGTGTTGTGTAGTATCCCTACCAAAGCATTTAAAACGAATTCACATTGTTTGCAGAGAGGACCTACCATGCAGGTGAAAGGCACGAGTCTCTGGGGGCAATCGCACCCAGTCCACCCTCTCAGCGGCATCTCTCTGACCCTTGCTTCTCCACTCGATGACAAAGGACATAGGGCCAGAGGTGTTTGGAAGCAGGGTCCAGGAGAGGGCTACACAGCTGCTGTTTATCATCACCGAGCGGAACGACTTCACGGCCTGTGCTGGAGGTGGGAGGAAGAGAGAGCAACTCAGTGAAGAAACCTATTAAGGGCTGCTGGTGCTAATGCACACAAGAAGACGGGTCTCGCTTTACATGGGAGGAAATTACATTTCAGTACAGCTGGTGTAATGAATGGCTATGAACTATGAAGAGCTTTCTTTATTTAACTTCATCTGAATGGTGACCCTTCTGGCAAGCTAAAATAAACTGCGTCCAAACAACACACAATATTCATTCCACATTTCTGATATTAAGGCAAACACAGGTAATGGAGCGGAAAAACAAGTAAACAACCTGCAGCCCCACCATCAAGGGTTAGTTCTGCCTTTTACCAACATTTCAGAGAATTCAATAAAGTTAGGCATGCATATTGTACCCCATTCCATACCCTCGAGTATGTTACTGAAAGAAACTGGGTTCATTTTTTTAAATTTTAGGGATGTCTCATCACAATGCTAGTTCAGGATCTTAGCCTATGTTTTGTTTTTAGTCTCCAGATATTAATTGGGTGGAAAGATCCTCTCCTATGCGTACAGTTGGTTTAACTCTAGCAGCATTAAGAGTTCTGGGTTTGTATCTGAAAGCTATGGAAGAGTTGAGCATTCATCTCCTTAAAGGAGACACTGCTAGACTCCAGGGTAAGGAGAGGGAAGAAAACAACTACTTCAGAGTTCAAGAATACATCACATGAGAGGTCACCTTAATTATAGGTTTGCTCTCTATACAGGATGACAAATTATGTTTTGGCATGTTCAGCTACTAGTCAGAAGGTTGCCATAACAAATTCCAATCCTCTTTGATGTAAACCAGATCTGTCTGCTGTTGGACAAATAAGGCATTCAAAGCAAAGCCTGGCATGGCTAGAGAAGAGCAGGCAGGCAGAATGCAGTAAAACCACTAAATGTTTCCAGAGCAGATCAACAGCTGAGAATCATCATCTGGAAGCCAGAGAAATACAAAATACTGTATTTCGAACTTATGCATATAAGAAAACAAAAAACTTTCAAATAAGATCTAAACAGAGTCAAGTAGGAAATATTTGTACGCTACATCCATATGCTCCATACTTTCTCCCTACCAGTTTAACTTGACCACTAAACACATTATAATAGAAGCTGGATTATAATACAGTGGTTTCAAAATTTTTAGAAATAAAACAATCTCCAATATACTCTAATAACAAAGGGTGAAGAAGACTTTAAAACCCTACTGAACAAGTCAAGGTGGAAAGAGAAAAAATGGCACCATGAATAAATCTGAAGAAAGTTAAAATCGAGAAAACTGGAACAGCAGCTAACTTTGATGTCGATGGCAGAGACATAGAAGCTGTTGACAAATTTTGCCTCTTGGGATCAATAATCAGCAAAAAGGATCTAACAGTCAAGATCTTTCCAGTGAAAGATCTGGAAAAATTCCTGAAATCTGCTGATGCACCCTCAAGAAGAAAAATAAGAATTGTTCAAGCAATGACATTTTACAAAATGCTGTATGGTTGTGAAAATGAAACTTGGCAAAAACAAGATATGAAAACAGACTCCTTTGTGCTGTGGTGCTGGTAGAGACCTTTAAGTTTAATACCATGGACATTCGGGGAAATAAATAGATGGACCTTGGATGAAATGAGGCTGGAGCTCTCACTGGAAGCACAGATGGGGAAACTGAAGTTGTTATACCTATGAACATATTGTGCAAAGAACCGAAAGCTAAATGAAGAGAAGAAGAAAAGAACAAGGACACAAGTGGAAGACCAAAACAAGAAACATGCCAAGCCGAATACTAGTAAATTTCAAATAAATTCATAGTCTGAAATACATGCTAGGTGTAAAAAAAACAAATTATGCTGAATGACTAAATAAATACTGCTATATTTATTATAGACTGACCTACTGCTTCTCTGTGTTCCCTAAAGTTTGGAAAAAGATAGGCAGGAATGAACACAGGACCAACACAATACCGCCAGACAGAACACCAACTCTTCAATAAAAACCCACACTACCATTTAAGTCCATTCGGGCAATGTTGTACAGGTGGTCCCTGACTTACGATGGTTCGGCTTACGATTTTTCGACTTTACGATGGCGAGCTGGTGAGAGACATTCAGTAGAAACCGTACTTCGAATTTTGAATTTTGATTTTTTTCCCAGGCAAGCGATATGGAGAGCGATACTCTCTCACGATGCTGGGCAGGGGCAGCGATCCGCATCTCCCAGTCTGTCACGTAAAGGTGTGTATTAGGTGTATTAAATGCAATTTGGAATTAGAATATTTTTGACTTACGATGAGATTTGCGGAACGTAACCCCATCGTAAACCGGGGACCACCTGTACCTTCATGACAGTGTACCTAAACACAGTGGCGTGTATAGAAACAGCAGGAGCACTAATCACCACTGGGAGACACGGTTTACTACATTTACTACAGAGGACAGGCTGTGCAAACAGCGCTATCAAAAAGGGGCCACATTTCACCATAAATTTGAAAAATCCAGCTGAGAAACCAAGTACTACTTAAACGTAGTGACACGCGGTTTGTTCAAAATGTACTGGCCCTGGATCCCAGGTGGGATGAGACAAGGACAAACAAGCCCAGACATATCTGTGGGTGAAAGAACTGCCGCAGAATATGTGAGACCCACCACCAAGCCACAAGGAATCATGAGTGAGTGAAGCGCAACTGCTACTACCAAGAGGATAAATCTGTTTACATCATTAATAGCTCTTCATTTACCATATACTCCTTTTCATTATTTCACTTTTAAATGCAAACATCTTGAATGATTTTGTTAAAGCTGACAGAGCTGTATCAATGACAAATACTTGAAGGCAATAAAACTGTGACATGTTTATTTTATTATTATTAAGCTTTGTCCCCTGCTAAGTAGTTATGTAGTCTGTGGGTGACTGTCGCATTTTCTCAGCCCTGGAAGTAGGACGACTGTCTGCAGTGACATAATGCATGGCTTTACTACATAGTCATCCCATACAGACCATGTAGGAGGGGCTGATGCATCCCTGACAACCTTCTCTTACAAACAGCAAGGGTAAAGGGGCAGCACAGCAGCACAGCAAGTAGCACTGCTCTCTCACGGTGCCTGGGTAGTGCGAGAGGACATGGGTTCGATCCCTGCTCAGTCTGTGTGGAGTTTGCATGTTCTTCCTGTGTCTGTGTGGGTTTCCTTTGGGTGCTCTGGTTTCCTCCCACAGTCCAAAGACATACTGTTCAGGCTGCTGCACAAAGCATGAGTGATGGAGAGAGTGTGTGTCACTGGAGTATGGATGACTGACCCATTTTTAAGTAGTGTTATCTAGCAGTGTAAGTCACCTTGGTGAATAAGGTGTGTGGGCTCATAACACTACATAGAGATCATCTGAAGTCACTTTAGAGAAAAGTGTCTGCTAAATAAATAAATGTAAATGTGAAGAGGCACAGATACATCTATGTACAGAGCAGACCTTCTGGTTCTCAAAAACCACCACATACAAAGCATCCCAGAGGCTATTGAAGTCATACTGAAGAGTTAACTGCTTCCTGGCATGAAATTTGTTGATATTCAAATGGACTCTTACAGCTTTCTGAAACAGAAATAAAATTCATTCTTATGGGGAGAGACATCATTGCTGTTTAATGTTTTCAGCAGCAATGCAGCTCATTGTACCACTAACTGAACATTTTTGTGATGATGGATAAAAGGAAGGAGCTGATATTGAGTGACTGTACAGCTATAAGAGACATGTCCATCAAAGGAATGCAGGTATTAGCTTCAGTATTAATGAGGATGCTAGCATTGCAAATGTCTGTACGTGTCGGGGAGAATCAAATTTAGGAATGAAAACTGGATGTATAATCAGGCAAAATTACAAGGAAGGTTAACAGTTACTAAGTTGCCTTCAAACAGAAACACACACACACACACTGTCTGAAACTGTTTGTCCTGAGCAGGGTCGCAGCGAACCGGAGCTTAGCCCAGCAACACAGGGCGCAAGGCCAGAGGGGGAGGGGACACACCCAGGACGGGGTGCCAGTCCATCACAAGGCACCCCAAGCAGGACTCGAACCCCAGACCCGCCAGAGAGTGGGACCTGGCCAAGCCCACTGTGCCACCGCCCCCCCAAACAAAAATTGTTTATTGAATTATTTTGCCAGCGTAACAAAACTAAAACATTTACAAACTCCTACTTGCAAATAGCGAAGACCAGAAGAGTCTTTTGTTTTTTGGTTAAATAAGCCTTGTCAAAAAGAATTTCAGAAGAAGAATCCCAGAAAACATCTTACGTTTGGTGCGTCTGCTCAGCGTCATGCGTCTGTTCCTGGTTGAGGATCCAAGGTTGTTGAAGGCCACAACGGTGACAGAGTGGACTTCTTCACTCCAGAGGAAAGCGTAGCTGGACACGTGGCCGATGTACTCCGACCAAACAGCGCCCCCAGTGGTCTCATGATGAACTTCGAGTCTCTCCACACAGTACAGCTGTTTTTCTCCTTGCGAAGGCTGTGGGACAAGCAAAACTGTTGTGACCTACCTAACATACACAGGTCTCAGACAGTATTTCCAGATGGCAGTCCAGTAATTCCCAGTGTGTGACAAAAGTCCGATTTGGCTAAAACTGTATGGTAATTTTGAGTAAGATACATAGCACACTGTTGCAATACCACAGCTGTCCCTCAGCATCAGAATACTGAGCGCTGCACTTCTCGGACACGCATTTCCAGGCCAAGCTGCCGACCTTGAATTTGCAACCCTCTCAGCTCTGCGAATCCTTGACTACATCTCTGTAAGAGCGTTGCCATGGCTGGCCAGTGACGTGGTAGGGACTGTAAACATTTTAAAGCTAGGAATTGATACAAAATTGTTCAGCGTCACATACTGTTCATACAAGACCTGGCTAAAGAGTGTTTTTCTGGCTTTTTTGTATCAGCAGAATTTATCGTGCTGAAGAAAATGCACCATTTCCGACTTAGCAGAAAGATCTTCAGACAGAATACCATACCAAAAAACGTATGGTACAAGAAATTCTCACAACACTCAACTTTGAACTTCTTAAAATTAAATTTCCTATATATTCCGGCAATATTTTCCGTATGAACTTACGACATATGTCATATATAACAACCTGGACTTATGACAGCCATTCAATTAACTTTATAATAATAATAATACTAATAATTTTTTTGAGTTACAATTTTTGGCCATAACATGTAGTAATGACTGCTCCTTTTGCTGTACAATTATATCGGTTGGCCCCACTGCCACAAGGCACCCATATGTGTTACTGTTTGGGTTTCTGTCAGTGTCTGGATGTCTACTTGGTTGTTTCAGCAACTGAGTTTTGTTCACAAAACTTTTAATTTGTGATTTCCTTCAAGTTCCCTTTTATTTAAAATTTCTAGCAAGCAAGAAAGTGAGTGTTCTGGCGGTGCTCAAAAGAAGACGCGAAAGACAACAGATTCAGAAATGAAGGTGAAAATAACTGCTGCATGAAAATACAATTATGATACTGTACTGTATTTATATTATTCTATATTAGCTATATTATTCTATGATGTTTCTATATCTTTATGGTTACCATAAAACTGTATAAGAGGATTTTCAACTAACAAGGAAGTCAGCTGGGGCCCCACCCTGGAGCCAGGCCTGGGGGGGGGGGCTCGCATGCGAGCGCCTGGTGGCCAGGTCTATGCCCACGGGGCCTGGCCGGGCTCAGCCCGAAGCCATAACGTGGAGCCGCTCTTCGGTGGGCTCACCACCTGCCGGAGAAACCGTAAGGGGCCGGTGCATTGTGAGTTGGGCGGTGGTCGGGGCCGAGTGCCCGGCCGACCCAAACCTCGGGCGCCAACTCTGGTTTTTGGGACTTGGAATGTCACCTCACTGGCGGGGAAGGAGCCTGAGCTGGTGCGGGAAGTTGAGAGATACCGTCTAGATATAGTCGGGCTCACTTCCACTCACAGCTTGGGTTCTGGAACCACTCTACTCGATCGAGGGTGGACTCTCCACTATTCTGGCGTTGCCCAAGGTGAGAGGCGGCGGGCTGGTGTGGGCTTATTAATAGCCCCCCAGTTCAGCCGCCATGTGTTGGAGTCTACCCCGGTGAATGAGAGGGTCATCTCCCTACGCCTTCGGGTCAGGGAACGGTCTCTCACTGTCGTTTGTGCTTATGCGCCTAGCGGCAGTGTAGAGTACCCGGCCTTTTTAGAGTCCTTGGGGGGCGTGCTGGAAAGCGCTCCCACTGGGGACTCTGTCGTTCTACTGGGGGACTTTAACGCCCACGTGGGCAGCGACAGTGATACCTGGAGGGGCGTGATTGGGAGGAACGGCCTCCCTGATCTGAACCCGAGTGGTGAGTTGTTATTGGATTTCTGTGCTAGTCGCGGTTTATCCATAACGAACACCATGTTCATGCATAAGGGTGTCCACCAGTGCACTTGGCACCAGGACACCCTAGGTCGGAGGTCGATGATCGACTTTGTAGTCGTTTCTTCTGACCTTCGGCCATATGTCTTGGACACTCGGGTGAAGAGAGGGGCTGAGCTGTCAACTGATCACCACCTGGTGGTGAGTTGGATTCGATGGCGGGGGAAAAAGCTGGATAGACCTGGCAGGCCCAAACGCATAGTGAGGGTCTGTTGGGAACGTTTGGCGGAGGCCCCTGTCAGAGAGGTCTTCAACTTCCACCTCCGACAGAGCTTCAACCAGGTCCCGAGGGAGGTGGGGGACATTGAGTCTGAATGGACTATGTTCCGCTCCTCCATTGTCGGTGCGGCGGTTCGGAGCTGCGGCCATAAGGTCTCCGGTGCCTGTCGCGGCGGCAATCCCCGAACACGGTGGTGGACACCGGAAGTAAGGGATGCCGTCAAGCTGAAGAAGGAGTTCTATCGGGCCTGGCTGGCTCATGGGACTCCTGAAGCAGCTGACAGGTACCGACGGGCCAAACGGAGCGCGGCTCTGGCAGTCGCCGCGGCAAAAACTCGGGCTTGGGAGGAGTTCGGTGAGGCCATGGAGGAAGACTTTCGGTCGGCCTCAAAGAGATTCTGGCAAACCGTCCGGCGACTCAGAGGGGGGAAGCGGTGTTCCACGAACACTGTTTACAGTGGAAGTGGTGCGCTGCTGACCTCAGCTGAGGATGTTCTCGGGCGGTGGAAGGAGTACTTCGAGGATCTCCTCAATCCCTCTGACACGCCTTCCGTAGAGGAAGCTGAGGCTGGGGACTCGGAGGGGGACTCGTCCATTACCCTGGCTGAAGTTGCTGAGGTAGTCAAAAAACTCCTCGGTGGCAAGGCTCCGGGGGTGGATGAGATCCGCCCCGAGTTTCTCAAGTCTCTGGATGTTGTGGGGCTGTCTTGGTTGACACGCCTCTGCAGCATCGCGTGGAGTTCGGGAACGGTGCCTCTGGACTGGCAGACCGGGGTGGTGGTCCCTCTTTTTAAGAAGGGGGACCGGAGATTGTGTTCCAACTACAGGGGGATCACACTCCTTAGCCTCCCTGGGAAAGTCTATGCCAGGGTACTGGAAAGGAGAATCCGACCGATAGTCGAACCTCAGATCCAGGAGGAGCAATGCGGTTTTCGCCCTGGCCGTGGAACACTGGACCAGCTCTATACCCTCACTAGGGTGCTGGAGGGTTCGTGGGAGTTTGCCCAACCAGTCCATATGTGTTTTGTGGACCTGGAGAAGGCATTCGACCGTGTCCCTCGTGGCATCCTGTGGGGGGTACTTCGGGATTATGGGGTTCGGGGCTCGTTGCTACGGGCTGTTCGTTCCCTGTATGACCGGAGCAGGAGCTTGGTTCGCATTGCCGGCAGTAAGTCAGACCTTTTCCCGGTGCATGTTGGACTCCGCCAGGGCTGCCCTTTGTCACCGATTCTGTTCATTATCTTTATGGACAGAATTTCTAGGCGCAGTCAGGGAACGGAGGGTGTCTGCTTTGGTGGCCGCGAGATCTCGTCTCTGCTTTTTGCGGACGATGTGGTCCTGTTGGCTTCATCGAATCAAGACTTGCAGCGTGCACTGGGGAGGTTTGCAGCCGAGTGCGAAGCGGCGGGGATGAGAATCAGCACCTCCAAATCCGAGGCCATGGTTCTCAGTCGGAAAAAGGTGGATTGCTCCCTCCGGGTTAGGGGGGAGTTGCTCCCTCAAGTGGAGGAGTTTAAGTATCTCGGGGTCTTGTTCACGAGTGAGGGAAAAATGGAGCGGCAGGTTGACAGGCGGATCGGTGCGGCGTCCGCAGTAATGCGGTCATTGTACCGGTCTGTTGTGGTGAAGAGGGAGCTGAGTCGTAAGGCGAAGCTCTCAATTTACCGGTCGATCTACGTTCCTACCCTCACCTATGGTCATGAACTCTGGATCATGACCGAAAGAATGAGATCGCGGATACAAGCGGCAGAAATGAGTTTCCTCCGCAGAGTGGCTGGGCGCACCCTTAGGGATAGGGTGAGGAGCTCAGTCACCCGGGAGGAGCTCGGAGTAGAGCCGCTGCTCCTCCGCATCGAGAGGAGCCAGTTGAGGTGGCTCGGGCATCTGTTCCGGATGCCTCCTGGACGCCTCCCTGGGGAGGTGTTCCGGGCTTGTCCCACTGGGAGGAGGCCTCGGGGCAGACCCAGGACACGTTGGAGAGACTATGTCTCCCGGCTGGCCTGGGAACGCCTTGGGGTTCCCCCAGAGGAACTGGAGGAGGTGTGCGGGGAGAGGGAAGTCTGGAGTACTCTGCTCGGACTGCTGCCCCCGCGACCCGGCCCCAGATAAAGCGGAGGAAGATGGATGGATGGATGGATGGAAGGAAGTCAGCTTTCAACATACTCGTCAGAAGAGAACCCTCTTGTAACTGGAGAACTACCTGTAAGTGAGGATCATATGTTAGCCTTTACAGTTTGTAGTACTCATTACAAGCACCCTCATACCTTCAAGAGAAGTGTGACATTTGTTTGATTCCATTCAGGATATTCCTGCAACAATCTCCAGTATTCAGGTCCTTCTTCTGGGGCTAAAATTGCAAGCAAGATGGCTTAGTTCATCCATAAATTCGTTGTTACTTGTCAGTTAATTATCAATAATCAGTATATTGATATTTAATTTTTTTTGACTCGCATCACTACGATACACACTGTTGGGATGTCAGTCCATTGCATTGCAATCACACACGCACACACACACAACCATCAATTTAGAGGCACCACTTGAAATGAAGCTCATCTTTAGACTGTAGGAGCAAATCAGAGCACACAGACAAAACACGTGATGATGAGAAGAACATGGAGACCACTCAGGCAGCCACACACAAACCCACATCCAAACCAAGAACCCAGGAGCTGTGAAGCACCAGCACTGTTTGTTGTGCCACTGTGCCACCCATGACTAACTACTGTAGAGAAGAATATCTAGAGAGCATCACTTGATGTTGTACATTGTTTACACACACACATTGTCTGAAGCCACTTGTCCCGAGTGGGGTCGCAGTGAACCGGAGCCTAACCCAGCAACACAAGGTGCAAGGCTGGAGGGGGAGGGGACACACCCAGGACGGAACACCGGTCTGTCGCAAGGCACCCCAAGCAGGACTTGAACCCCAAACCGACCAGAGAGGAGGCCCTGGCCAAACCCGCCGTACCACTGCGCCCCCTTGTACATTGTTTAGCATTCTGTAATATTGCTTCATTCCTAATAGGAATGTTACAAGACACTTTCTTTAATGTTGTCACTGGGAGAGGAAAACTGACCTTTGTAGTTGCGGACAGTGGTGTTGGTGGGACTACTCCAGTCACTCCAGTAGCCTGGCCCGATGGAGCGCTTGCAGCGCACTTGAACGGCGTGAATGGCACATGGGTGTGACACCGGGACCACAGCCGACTCATTGAAAATAGATCCAACAACCTGTAATGTAAAATCCAAATGCCACTATGTTCTGATTAGAAAATTACAGTAAATTCACTCTTTGGCTAGAATGTTCTCCATCGCACTATATTGTGGAATACTGTGAAATTTACGAAGGAAATTAAATCAGACAATTTTAATGAAAGGGTTGCTTTGATAGCTGTTTATCAGACAAAATCACCAAAAGTAGAAACCTACCTGCTTTTAAATGTATTCTGCAAAATCTAATATTAATTCATGTCATATAAAGTGGTACATATGGGTATAACTGCAGCGTAAATGCAAGTTAAACATATAACAATTATTTTTAATGACAGAATCCTAGCAAGAACTCACCTTCCATTGTGTGCCCGTGTTGTTTACTGCATAGCGAACTTCATATTGGAAGTCATAAACGGGCAAACCGTGTCGCTTCCAGCGAAGGCTCAAAGCCCCATCTGGGACTGTGACGGCTTCCAGGTCAAAGGGAGGGTGTGGTTTTACTGCCGAAAGGAAGAAGACATTCAAGAAAGCTATGTCCACTCGCTGTCACTTCTGAGAGGACCACTCCCATTCAGCATCCTGGAGTGCATGACTGATTTTTCAGTACAAAATATAAAATTTTGATCCTCAGTCAGAGAACTCTTGCTACCCTCTCTGTCCCTGTAAGGTAGCTAAAGGTACAGTTGCTATTCAATGAATGTCTACAAGTCCCAGTCAGAGCTGGGCATCTTAAGAAAAACTGTAGCAGATGCTTTTTTCAATATTTTTATTTATTTAGTGTTGGTTTTATTTATTTAACGTGGTTCGAATGGCTATCTTTCATTTTTTTATTAAATGTATTTCAGCTTGCGATGGCAAACAGTGAACACTGGGTATATCAATCTTGTATATTACTGTAGCTTAACACATACCTGGCTTATCTGGGACAGGGAGATAACAGTTGTTACATCAAAGAGACATAAATTAATTAAATAAAATGTAGTTTACAGCTGAAAACCAAAATTGTTGACAAATGGAAAAAGAATATGAACATGATTTAAAAAAAAAAATTAACACAATTTTAAAAGGTGTAGATCAAAAGGACAACAACAGACTCACCAAGTTCCATTGGGGTCATGTAGACAGGATGGGACTTGAGAGTTCCCTCCTCTTTCCTCACTTCCAGCCACATTAGATAGCATGAGGCCAGGAGGAGAGGCTTCAGGGTGCACCTGTTGGATCCCCTCCCCTCAACTGGACACTCCTCTGTCACAGCCACACCTACTTCCTCCTCAACCAAGTCGCACGGAAGATTGTACCTTCTGTGAGACACACAGGCAACATGAAGGTCCCAGGAAGTTAATCCCAGACCTAAGCTGAGTTCAAATGGTTGTGGAACCAATTGTTTTTGGATACATTACCTGTAAAGGAACTGGACCTCGGCCCACTGGCTGGCATTCCACCTGCAGGTCATGTAGGTGAGGTCCCCATTGGTCTCACAGGATATGGCAATGTTGAAGTCTGCTCAAAACAAGGCCCAAGCAACCACAACATGGAGACATCTGTGCAGAGGCCAGCACAAGACAAACAGATGCACAATAAGGCACAGCTCACCTGTAATGTAAATCTGAGCATAGGGGTAACTGCACAGCGACTTCTCCCCCCTTCGCTGGCAGCAGTGCAGGACATCGTACCCTCGCTGCCTCAGTGGTTTCACATTCAGCAGAGTGACACTGCTCACATGGTCACTGATAACCCTGTACTGGCTTTCTGGAACCTTCTCATGGTAGTTCAGCCACCATACAACGCTGCTGGCATTGAGACTTTGGTTGTTAAATATGCACCGAATAGTCACGTTGGATCCCGTACTTGCAAATAATCTTTCCGGCAGATAACTGACTTCTGCAATAAAGAACAGAAAACATGTTATAAATAAAGTGAAAATTACATATAGAACACATTAATAAATGTTTCTTCCTGTTTTCTTGTCAACCAGATATACGGAGTGAGACTATAGATTATTTTTCTGCACTGACTGTTTTAAGGCTACTGAACAAGTTGTCATGGCAACTGAACGACAAGTATCTCCAGAGGGCACAAGGATACCACCAATATCTAAGATAAAAAACAGGCTGAAAGAAAAGGCCAACTCAATGTCAAAATCTTTTTCTAGATGCAAAGCATGGCAAAAAATTTCGGCATCAAGCAAAATTTCTTGGAATTTCCCATCTCTCTTCCGAAACATACAGGAAAAAATGAAAGTAACTTCACAAAGGGCAATCCACAAGTGCAAAACTAGTGTATTTATATTTCTGAATAACTTCACATTTCAAGAGAGGAGAATAAAAGGAGCGGACTGACTCAGGTGTACTCTTGAGGAACAGACTCAAGGATTAACAGCAGATGTAAAGTTTCATGTCAGCAGTGCTTTTCACAGCTAAAGCAATAAACGACTGCCATAGTCATAAAAGCTTCAAGAGAAAGATTAATAACAGCAATGAAGGGTTGCTAAATTAACTGCCCACGCTGTTGAGGTAGTTCATCAGCGCTCCCCACCTCAGCCACCCCCTCTCTGTCTCCGTTCGCACAACAAAATCAAGCGAGATCCACTTCGCTGCATTTCATGGCGCTTTCATGACAAACCACACAGTACACACGGCATATGGTGTGACTCAGTGACTGCCTGTCTATGTTGTGGAAAGGAAAGATTTTGGTCTTCCAACAGCCCTCACACCTTGATCATTAGGAGAAGGATTAAACGGTTTGTTCTTCAGTGTAATTTGGAGCCACATCAATTGCCTAATTGTTCCTGTAAACCCAGCACCAGCGGGGTATTCAAATGGCTTCCCCTCAGGAGCTGTTCAGGGAGCCCAAAAGCTTGTGCACAGAACACAAGCGAAAGTGCAGCAACACATGGGATGGATCTCTGAAGACTCGAAACACTGACGCTTTTCTCCATTATTCTAAGACTAAGAAGTCATATGAACCACAGAAAGCACACCAGGCATGACTCTTGCCAACGTATCACAAGCAATTTGCGCGGCTGCAAAGAGGTATTAACAGCCATTCAAACAGCCAATTAAAGGCCACCTGCATCAGGCACCGGCCTCATACAGTTCCATTCGAGGGCAGGAATGGATCTAATCTCATTATCAAAGCATGTCTTCGACATCGTGCACTTGGGTTTTTATAGACAAAAGACAAGAACCACAGAGCACTGAACCAACAGTCCTGTTACAGAGAGCACAGTGCACAGGTAAAACAAGAGATGTAAAGGGAAGGCAGATCAACAAGTAAATATCAGTTCATAGACACCCTTAAACAGGCTGGCGTACACCGTGCTACGCAAAATATTAATATTTAATTAGCCACGTAAGGTAAGAGTAATTGACATCCAGGCACCTTCGACCCATAGAGACTGCTCCCATGGATTTCATGATAAGAAAAGGCATGGAAGTGATTTACCTTTGTTTATTCCACACATTTTCTTGGATTGCAGACATGGGAAGAACATGTGACTTCTGTACAATCTGAGCTGGACATGAACCTACACCCAAATAAGGAGCTCGGGAGCTGTTAGGTACCCGCTGTGCCACCATGCCGCTGAACCACCAACTTATAAAACTCCATTTCAATAAAGGTTACCACCCAGGTTTTGCAAGTAACCAGGGTAGGAGGCTACACCTCATACACTTACCTCAGACATCTCATTTTGGGACCCTTTCATGCAAAGCAAATTAAATTGCTTACAGTTTCACTAAAACATGACTGGATAGTAATCAATTTACATTAATTACCTTGTCCAAGGGTAAAACTCCTCATGGGTCTGAAACTTAAATTTTTTGGCTAAAAAGGGATTCTTAACCACAGTCTATTTAATGTGACTTTCTTAGCACATTGCAGTACTGGCATAAAGAAACCTGAGGAGGAGGCCACCGGTGTCCTCACCATGCAGATAAATGTAAAGGGGTCGACTCCAGTCACTCCAAATGTCAAACTTGTCCAGGGCCTTACAGCGCACCTGAATGCTGTAGTTGAGTCCTGGGCTCAGGCCGCCCAGGTCAACTTCTGGTCTCCTAACCCCTCTCACACTCTGCGAAGACCACAGTGCAAAAATGATGCGCATGTTAGTAAACCCAGAAACCAGGCAGAGAGTAGCAAAAAACAAGCTTTCTTCTTGAAGTGGAACGTATTGGCTTTGTAAATCAGGGACTCGTTAGTCAGCCTGATGCATGTTGCCTGTTCACTTGCCGCATGGGAGGCGCTGTGAGGGAACTGTTCAGAAGCAGGCTTACCACCACGGCTTGGGCGGAGCCCTTGGAGGAGCTGCGGACATCGCAGTGTAGCAGAGCGCCGTCAGGCTGGTGAGTGGCCCAGCTCAGCCTCACCCTGCCCTCCAAGGTCATGTTGTACTGCAGGTTTACTGGGGGGTCCAGCTGCACTGGGGAGCGCAACACAATACAACAACTGTGACCAAAGCCCAACGGATGCGTCACACACATTCACGCACGTTCATCTGTAAAGATGGCTTTAACGACGGACAAATGCTTCAAAGCTGCAATTCTAAACCAAGTTTACCTCTTTTCGTAATCACAGACAGAGCTCTTTCATAGCTTTCCCCTCAATGACCTCAAACCCAAAGGTAAAACAGAACAACAAAGAGTCATTAACAGCAGCTGGCAATTGAGTTTCCCCCCAGAATGATAAGGACACAGAGCCCCCCAGGGGCTGATTCATTCGCAGACGGATTCTGGCATGATTCACTAATTGTTTTGCACGAGTAAGTCTATTCATAAAGAACTTCAAAGTTCTCAATTCCTTGTGAATAAAATAGGGAATGGCATGTCGGCCTCTGCATCCACATCCACCCTATAAAACTGTGACGAAAGTGAAGTCTAAAGACTCTCAAGTGTCCACCGTGAAGCCCCACAACACACTAAGCGGGCAAACACAGACATCAAATGTTTTCCTTTCTTTTTCTGCAAGCTGGCGACACATTGCCATGGTTTTAGGACCTTAGCAAACACAAGTGTGTGTTTGATTTACTGATATCTCCGGGAGCAGCTGAGGTTACTCCTCAAGCAGGGTCGTCCAACGAACCCGGCGGGTCACATGCACACGACACAAGCTGTGCAAGCAAACAGAGGGGGAAGACAGTCAGCAAAAATGAGGGTAAAAGCCACCTTCGACATACATAGGGTTTCTGGGATGATGTACATTGCTGGCGAGCGAGCAGTAATAAAGCAGCTGGAGACTCCAACTATCAGGGTGAGTGGATCACTGGTGGTGTGAAGTGCTACAGGACATGTGATGTCATCCTTTCCTTCACATGGGTTGGGGACACCACCAGCTGTCACATTATCACCATCACCTGACCCTGAGCTGCAACATATGGGATGAAGAAAGGACTTGCACTGAAACAGAAGATCAGGTAGAGACTGACAAGAGCTTTTTCGGTCATCATAAAAGCTCTGTCAAGTGACTTTGGTACGATTATGACAGTCACGCCAGCCATCATCATAAAAGTGAACAAGAACTTCCATTTACCATTGGGAGATTTACTCTTACATATACCTATTTACAGTATATTGAGAAAGAAAGACATGAGACTTTTTTCACATTCACTAAGAAGGACAAATGCTATGGGCTTGGTTCTGAATCAGTTTTGGACCACCATGCTTATGGGAAAAAAACAGCAATGTATATGATCAATACCTGTGCTGTGAATGGAACCCAAGGACCCTTATAAGGTATCCTATTAAAAAGATATTAAAGGCATAAGGCCAGTACTCACTGCAAAATCTCCAGATGTAATGACAATCTGCTCTTGTTTCGTCGCTCAAAATGGTGCTTTAGGTTACAAATCAAATTTTCCGCCTTGACATTAATCCAGCAGAGGACATTCAACCAGAGGACTGGAAAGAGATTCAGTTAACACGTGAGCATCCAATATCATCTTCAGCAAAACTAAGTCAAAGGTCTGCACTTATTAAGATGCTCTCTTTGCAGTTCCCTCTTTGAGATTTTGATCAGAAAGGAATCTAAAAATGCCAAACTGAGCTTTTGCACATCATTGTAAAATGCCTTTGATCAATGCATCCCTCTTTTCAGCACCAGCTAAGCCAAACATCTCCCTTTTTTTTCCATCTACTTAAATTATAATTCCAGAGGCAAAACCAAGCCCCCAGATGCGAGCCATCCACTGGCACGCAATAAGCATTAGATCTGCAGATGGACATTAAGTACCTGCAAAAAACTAAACACCCTATTTTCTGTAGCATCGACTTTCAATTTAGAAGAGATGATTCAGTTTCAAAGACAAAAATATTTTCCTCAAGGGTTTTGAGCTTATATTTGTAAAATTTATTTATTCAAACACATAACCTTAATTGAGAGATACTGCTGAATGGTCAACAATGATAAAATGTGGAGAGCAGAAAGTAAATGACTGAACATGTACACATAACCAGTTTTAAAACTGTCCCTACATTTAATAATCTTTTAATGCAACTATGTGTTGCTGAAAAAAGCAAGGGTTCTTTTCTTGATAAGAGATACAAGATAAAGGAAATACATAGGGAAAATACTGAGTGCATGTTAGATCATTACCTCCATCACCGTGGCTTTCCTTTGTAGACAGCGGTAAACTAGAGGAGCTGGTCGTATGACATTGGCCTACTTGTGTTGTATTATGGTTGCTTTCCCCACTCACAGCAGGCTCACAGCCCTCGCCATCTCTGTCATCCACATGCCCCCCAGGCAGGTCACACCAGAGAACCGTCTCCCACGTTGGGCCTTGAATCTGAAGGTTCAACTCACCCCCAGGGTCTCCACACAGCACACCTGGAAATACAAAGCAACTGCTCAGAGTCCAGAGTGGCAACTGTTCGAAACCAGTCATGACCATAAGCACAAATGTTTTTTTTTTTTTAAACATTATTCGCTTTTCAGTGTTAATCCTGTTCATAACTGCGGAGTGATGAATATGTGCTTTCTAAGTGTAGCCATTACTGGAAACTATGTGTTCTCGTACAGAAGTACTGCACTTATTCAAAAGCATTAGTCCATTCAAGGTGTTTATGTTCCGCAGCTAGATTTGAAATAAGAACCATTTTCAGAAAGTGAGAAACTTTCCTGTAAAAGTTTTTTACTAGACACACAAAGGCAAAGAGACAAGTTTAACCTTAGAAGGAGCTTCACATAGTTGATGGCACTCATGTGGAGTACATTAATGAATAAATTGGAAGTGGACTCCACATTAGGTCATCCGTAATGTGCGGAGGTCCTGTCCACCTCTGCCCCACCCCCATCCAGTGCCTCGAGGGGAAAACCGCCGCAGCCTCCTACAGAGCATGATTCACCCTCACAGAACCTCAGTCAAGCAGGATTACGGTGGAACAGACAAAGACATAGAGGCCCAGATCTGTGGTCCTGAGCCTCCTCACACACACATACTCTTGCATTCAAACAGGCAGTTTGATTAGTGAACTGGTGTAAGGCCATGCAGAGGAAATGTGAGCTGAATTGGGTGAGTCAGCCCTGGCGACGGTGCGTCCTGCACTGTGGCCCTCTGCTATTGGAAAGACTCTGCTGGTGCTGTGGCCCTCGGGGCGCTGGGGCTTTGCGGGGCTTTGCGGTGCTTTGCAACGTCCTACCCCCCGAACAAGATGGGCTTAAAACCCATCATTTCAACAGTTACAGAGTCACACTGCAATAACCTGGTAAAGAAAAAGGATGCAAAAGACTGAAATACTCCGCAAAACAGTAGGCTCAAAGACAGGCATCCTTAGGAAGTCTTACCATGTGAAGTGGTGATGAGATAGACAAGGAAAATCACCATGGTAGATAAAATCCTAGAGAAATGAAAGCCTGTTAACCATATAAATTCATACTCCTGTGTGATAGTGGCAAGTGCTTTATATTCAGAATACTGTCAGTGCTGCTGAGATGAGGACAGCTATTCTGTTATAGGTTCAAAGTATTAATTTTGTTGAGAAGTATATGTAAAATAAATACGAAAGCAAGCCTGCCAGATAAAAGTATATGATACTTACAAAATTTCATCTTCAGAGAGCTGGATCCATCTCCAAACTGCAATGCGTCTCACTGAGGAAAAGAATTATGGTTACACTGCACATGATGCATTCATGAGTCAGATGAGGATAATGTACGAAAAGGGCTTTTTCTTTTCTTTCCGATAAAGATTGGAGTTCACAAAAAAAAATCCTCTTTCCAAAATTCATTAAAACTAACAGCCCATACAGACAGTTCATAAACATCACTTCCGTGCGTTACAGGTTTCTGCAGGACTGGTAACAGTACATGTATTTGGTGTCTAGAAGTTCAGCAGCCCTGTCAATCGAGGATTAATAAATAAAAATTTATTAAATAAAGGATAGACATGTTTTCCTTTCTAGTGTTTTCACGAGGACCCCAGGTTGGCTACACTTACCGATGCAGGGGCTCATTTTATGCACCTTGCATTTCCGATGAGGCAGTACAAACAAAGTTCCCTGCTCGTCGGCTAAGATGCAGTTTTTCCGTGTAATATATACATATTATATGTAACAGAACAATTGTGTGCATGCTGTCACAGAAAGGATGAATTTAATCTATTGGCCATGTGTGAGCTGCCATGCTGTTTTTAAATATTTTGTGCCTTTTTTGATGGGCCACTTCATTCCTACTATTAATGTTTAATCACGGGGGGTTTGGATGGGGGATTATCTGTACCTCTGTCTTTCACAATATCAAATGCATTTGTATTTGTATATAGATTGCTATTCAGCAACCTGAAAGTGACACTAAAATTTGGAGGACGGTTCACTACGAAAGTACAAATGTTGGAATTCACCAGCCAGGACATGGAAAGATTGAACTACTCAACTGCTGATTATTTCGACGGCTTCATTAAATCTATCAGTCCCAAAATGCATCATGGTACAGAACAGAAGCCAAGTCCCATCTGGAGTCACAAGCACCGCTAATGTAATTCAAATGCATTATGTATAGTTCTAAAACACGGAGATCAAAATAATGACAAAGAATTGGTGCCAAGCAAGTGGCTACTCGCACCTGTGGGGCATTTTCCCGGAAGACCCTTACGAGCACACAAACACGTTTCATATGCACGGCGGACCACATTTCAAAACAAGTCAAACTGTCCTCTCGTGGTGACAAAAACAAAGTGCACCTCAGTTACCCAAAAGATGAATGAACATCATGTTGTGGAAATTCATCCAAACATGCCATCATCAAGGTCAAGATGCCACTATATTAATGCACTTTGTCACTTTTTTCTCCCCAACATACACATCACACGCATCATCTAAAGCCGCTTGTCCCATGTGGGGTCGCGGGGAGCCGGAGCCTAACCCGGCAACACAGGAGGCAGAGGGGACACATGCTGGATGGGACACGGGTCCGTTGCAAGGCACCCCAAGTAGGACTCGAACCCCAGACCCACTAGAGAGCAGGACCCAGTCCAACCCACTGTGCCACCACACCCCCCACTTTTTTTGTCTTGTTGTTAAACTTGGTCAAAAAGAGGTTGGCACTGACCCGGCAAAGCAGAGCCTGCGATCAGATGGTTGTAGGTTCAAGACCTGCTTGGTATTGATATGCTAAAAAAGACCTTATACCAGAGTTCAATCTTCTAGGTGTGCATATTGATGCAGTGTGTTACTGTAACTGGCACCGATCATGTCTGAGGAGCAATCCTGTGCAAAATAATAAAAAGCATCGTCTCACTTCAAAGAATCGACCCCATCCTAGCAACAGAAACGTTTATGGGAAAACATATTGCCCTACATGGGTACGTTCTTTATGAATATTTTTTTTCTTTTGGAATTAGTTCAGCAGATGGTCCTGGGGGTTGAGCTCTTACTCAGTGGAGATTGTGATGTGGTTAAAAGCTGACTGTTAGAAAACTGTTAGAATGGAACCATCTGACTCACGCAACTCCAGACCACAAGAATGTGGAGAATGTCGCAGGGCGCGCGCACGTGCGCGCGCACACCACACACCACACACACACACACACACACTGCGAGAGAGGGAGAAAGAGAGCAGTCACTCCTGCACCTTTAGAGCCGCGTTCACTCACACTGACACACTCTGACAGCTCTGTTACACTGTGTGTTTCATATTTCCCATCTTGACTTAAGTTGGAAAATAAGAAATGTGCCCGCTGATAAAACTTGTCCGAAAAAGGCAAGTTGGCAAGAGATGTCGAAGGTGAGAATGACAGGAGGACACACACACACACACACACACACACACACACAGGCACCTGAGTGAGTGCAGCGCGTTTCTATATATCATGGTTTTTCGGCGGCTGTTTTAAGTTGACAACCTGTGTGCTGTGGAGTCGCTATCTCAAACCACCAGCCTCCTGTCATGAGTTTCAGCAACATCCGTAGAAACTGTGGGGGGGGGAAAAAAAAGACACTTTACCTCGAAGTAGCGCAGTCCGTATCCGTTCGCCCGCAGAAGGAAGGCGCGAGAAGGAAGGACTCGGAGCGGGTGCGCGGGACGGAGCGCGGGACGGAGCGCGCGCCGGCGGCACTGGCGGCGAGTGCGGGATGGAGTGGAGCGCGCGCTCGCTCGCAGCGCCGATCCAATGTCGTCACAGCGACATCCCCGCGCCCGCAGCATCGTGACGGAGCATCTCCGCGGCAATTGGAGCAGATGGGAGCCAGCAGTTCCCGGCGCGCGCTCACATTTCACACCATCGCGCCAGTTTGAGTCTTCGTTCGTGTTTCGTAGCGCGGCGAGGAGCGGTCTGGACGGAGCGACTTCGTCAGCAGACCGCGCGGACTGTTTTTTTTTTTTTTTTTTCAAAAAAGATTTGACCTGGAACGAAATGACACGCCTTACGTTGCAAACGATTGTTGTGTTGAGCTTGTATAATAGATCATGTAAAAACTAAAGCACAGTATGAGTATGATCATGCCTGAAAGCATCGCTGTTTTCCAGGGAGACGCTGGAAGCAGGAATCCTCAAGTGACCTTCACGCACAGTCTTAAAGCACAATATGGCTTGAAGACAAAGAGATGGTTTGGCTGTACTGTCAGCTAGCACTGGGCTGTCTTGTTTGGTAAATCAATGACTGACCTCTAACGAACAGATGAATTTAGAGAACAGTCCAGGTTTCTCCACTCCTGTGTTTTTATTGCGGGATCGCATCATCATGTCTAAACACTTTGAAACGATTCAGAAGCCTCACCAAACAGTGCCCATTTGTGTAAAGATACACACACACCATCTGAAACCACTTGTCCCACAGGGTCGCGGGGAGACAGAGCCTAACCTGGCAACACAGGGCATAAGGCTGGAGGGGGAGGGCACACACCCGGGACAAGACACCAGTCCGTCGCAAGGCACCCCTAGACCCACCAGTGAGCAGGTATCGGTCCAACTCACTGCGCCACTGCACCTGTAAAGACTCCAATCTGTAAAGACACGTGAAATAATAATAACAAATAAAGCAAGATCACTTTCTTATTCTTCTGTAACCGTTTCTCAGTTTCTATAGACCTAAACCTCGCCACCTCACCACCATCATCGTGGTCTCCCGTCGGTGTGGCGTCTGGAGAACTGGGTCATTAAACATTGCATCGCTGTGATGATGTCATTTAATGGCCCCGTCTCCCCGGATGACATAAGTATGGCGAGCTCTTAGTGATGCGGCCGAAAGGCCCGGTGCCTGCTAGTAAAGGAGTGTGTGCGTTGCGGAGGGGAAGAGCGACTCAAACAACACAAGACCCTCAGCAGCATCATGAATGTCACTGGGGGTATTTTGTGCCCAGGAAGGATCATTATAACACTTCCGCTGTCAAGGAAACACAAATGACCTGACCTGGCATCCAGAGGCTCGACACAGGGGAACCGTTCAGCTGGCAGGCAGAATGTAGATACTATACATTCTGGTATATTTCCTTCAGCACCATCCATCGCACCTCTAAGGCAGTCCATTGCCTTTAATGTGCTATAAATTGCCCACATTCTAGGGTAGAGAGAACAGTTATGCTTTTTCATGCATGGGTATGTCTGTTTTGTACAACTGGTTAAAGTGTGAGACCAGTGGTGTTTGGGTTTGTAAAAGTCCCTAGACTGTAGAGGTGCTTCTTGTGCCACAGAGCAGCACTATTTCTGTGTTCTGGACACGAGCACCGAGCACAATAACACCTCTTTGTATTTAGCAGAGTATTTAAAATAAGGATGACGTCGCACTTTCACCCAGGGAGCCGGGGTGATGTCATCCACAGGAGATGTCACCCTCTCAGGAGATTTGCCCGGCTTTGTGATGATGAAATATTTAAGATGGATTTCCTCATTGCTGAATCTCCTCATTGGAACATTTAAGAGAGTGAGGGATGTCACCTGCTCCGGCGGTGAAAAAGTTCACTTGTATAAATGTTCACAATAGAAGACTGGTTCATCTGGGGCTGCTCGGTGTCCCTCTTTCCCTCTGCGTGCGGTGCGGTGAACGGACGAATAAACAGATGAGCACGAAGATCAAATCTCCACTTTGGAAAACGAACCATTAAGCGCCACTTCAAGGTACAGAGGACATCTGAGGATTTATCCATTGCGAGAGCTGCAAGTTCTCCCTGACTCGTGGGCATGTTTCCCCAAACACCAATAAGTCCCGAAACGGGAGTGTGTTTTTTTCCCCTAATGAAATACATAATCTGTAGGCACCAGATATTTACTACCCCTCTGATACGAGCAACGTCCTCCAAGATGCAAGCTGTTGTTTACTGCAAGAACAACAGTCAAACAGAGTTTTTCTCCTGGACTTCAGCTCTCGCCGCCGACTCGCGGCATCGATAAACTAATTCTTGCTCTTCTGTCGGCCAACTCCCTCCTCCTCAGTGTGTGACTGCTAAATAGGTAAAGGTCAAATTGAAAACTTAGCTCTTTAATTTGGGAAATTAAATGACATCCCCGTTACTCCACACTCAGACAGGCTCAGTATTAGCCTCAGCAGACACATTAAGGTGAAGATAATGAGAAGGCTGTCATTACCCTTTTACCATGTCAGGGACAACGTTGCCTCAAAATGCTTTTTGTTTTCCCATTCATTCTGGAGGAAACCACATCCAATGATGATGGTCACTGCATAGGACTGGAGCAAACTGGTTTAAGCAGAAGCTCTTTTTTAATAGCAATTTCTACAGGAATTTATCAGCTGAAAGAAAAGTCCATATCTAGCGTAATGATCATTTTTAAATGTGGATTTTGTCTGTTATTGGTTACTTATTGTTTTGTTGGGTATAACTGTGCACCTTGTTATATGTCATATGTTAAGCTGCTGTGTGTGTAAAATCCCCCTGCAGGGATTAATTAAACACCTATCCTGTTCTATATGAGGGGGCGCGGTGGCGCGTGCGGTGAGTTGGATCGGGTCCTGCTCTCCGGTGGGTCTGGGGTTTGAATCCCCATTGGGGTGCCTTGCGACAGTCTGGCGTCCTGTCCTGAGTGTGACCCCTCCAGCCTTACGCCCTGAGTTGCCAGGTTAGGCTCCGGTTCCCTACAACCCTGTATGGGAGAAGTGGTTTGGAAAGTGTGTGTGTGTTCTATATGAGTTAAAGGAGCTGTGTTTTTTCACATTTTGAAAGATCTGATGTCTTGTCTTTTCTCTTCGCTAGGCAAGCTATCATACGGGGCAGCACGGTGGCACAGCAAGTAGCACTGCTGTCTCATGGCGGCTGGGTGGTGTGAGGGAACATGGGTTCAACCCCCACTCAGTCTGTGTGGAGTTTGCATGTTCTCTCCATGTTTGTGTGGGCTCCCTCTGGGTGCTCTGGTTTCCTCCCACAGTCCAAAGACGTGCTGTTCAGGTTCCCCCATAGTGTGTTAGTGTCACAGAGAGAATGTGTTTCACTGGTGTATGGATGAGTGACCCAGAGTAAGTAGTGTATCTAGTTGTGTAAGTCACCTTGGTGAATAAGGTGTGCAAGCTAATAACACTACATAGTATCTGTTGTAAGTCGCTTTGGAGAAAAGTGTCTGCTAAGTAAATATGTATATGTATATCACCAAAGCTGGGCGGATGTGCGAAGATGATACATTTTCCGGTACTGAACACACTGAGAAAAAAAATTGGCTTAATATAAATCGAGGTTAAGATGCCAAAAAACGTTAAAATGCTGATGTAGACATCCGAGAATCAGAGAAAGGTTTTCATGCAGTGAGATCATTTATATTATTTTCCGGTTCTCTAAACTATTTTTATTATGCTAACAAAAAAGACTAAATTAAAAGGTAGCCGAAATGCATTTGATGCCAAAGAACAGTTATGAAGTGTATGACTTAATATAGCTCATTTACGAAACCCAGATGGCGAGTAAACTACAAATGAACACCCGCCCTACACACATACACAAACACCAAGTAAAACCTTTTTGTCTGAGTAACAGATTCAAAACTTTCAGAGGAGCTTTCTTTCGGTATAGTTTTTCCCCGTAACTTTGTAGACCACGGAAAGCGTAGAAGAAACTTGAACAAAGCATTCAGCAGCGCTTCTCATTATTAAAACTGCGTTGATGCTCATTAGTGCCGTGCCCATCAGGAGGCTGCGACAAAAACACTCTGCTTCTAATTCCTGAGCGCACATAGATACACATATGGCCGTCAGCCTACCAATCTCTGGCACGGCTACAGCCAGCTGTCTGCTGTGGTCTCTCTGGGCCACAGCCTGGTCTGCTCTTATTTCACTGTCCCTGGAGGGAAATCCAGAAGGCCCTGATAGCTTAACCAGGTACCCTGGAACATTTTCTTTTCTCTTGTGCTTGAAGAACACATGACACGTGCACTGAGCAAAGTACAAAGTCTGCACAAAATCTTGGGTTATACAATGCCTGCATTCCTTACCAGGGAGTGCCATACTGGGCCTTTTTCCCCAGGATCAAGATTTTTCAGATGAAAATGTGTGCTTTGTGCGCTATGGTCTGAACCCGTCTAAGGCTGGAGGACGGCTCTTTGAGATTTACGGTAGGATTAGTTGACTTTGCTACTTGCAAGCAGTGTTTGGCCACCATGGGCCTAGCTCCGCTTCGGTCTGGTGCTGACAGCGGATGATCTCCCCAGGCCCTGTCATACACCCACACCATCAGAACTATACCTTGGAGTGTAGACTGTCCCATTGCACACCCTCCATAGCTTATAACTGTTGTTCGGGAGTTCATTAATCTAGCAGCACCGTCTTCCAGTATTGGGAAATGAACGACACTTGGACAAGCAAGCATCCAAAAACATTCAAGTCCACTGAGTCATGAAATCCAATTACTGAGCAGCTCAGAAAAATATATAGTTTGCCAGATTCTGATAAGGAAGGCAAGTTTTTTCTTCAGACTTTATTGCTGAGTGGAACAGTTGCAAGATAAACTTGAAAAAACAACTGATAAGCAGATTTACCTCCTTTATTACCTCTTTATTGAAACATTTATTATTGGCAATAACAAATATAAAAGCCACATTTTGTAAAGCTATCATTTTCTGCATTTTTAACATTATCATTATGCTGCGTTGATGTCATTTTCAGTGAAAGAGCTTATCACAAGGCAAACCACAGGTAAGGCCATCAGTTACCATAAATAAAACTGTATTGTAGGAAAAAAGCTAAGAGGACTGAAGGAAATGCCAAGGAAAGCACAGAAGCAAACAGGAAGCTGGTTTGGAACAGACAACACGGAGATACGAGGTTGTATTATAGTACCTCTGCTGGACCTGCCGGTTATGGAAACCAAATCCTAACCTGGAAAAACGTAAAGTAGGAACCTTACCTGAATCACCAGTAGGCTAGGATTATAGCCTCTTTATACCGTCTGCTTCTGCAGAGCTCCACCTGTATGTCAGTCCTACACTGGAAGAGTGACTGATATCTCCATTGGCTTGATGTCCCACTTGTGGGTTTGCTGGTGCCTCTCACACTTCCGATGCCACCACAGGAAATCTGCTCTGCTAAACCCATGGAAAGACTCAACCCCTACTTTCCCACAAGGAAGGCAGAGACCCTAGTCGCATCTTGAGTATCGGTAGACCAATAGACTAAGACCCCTTCACTGCTTCAAGATCATGTGTGCAGAATGCATCATGTATACAAGTGATATCGCATCAGCATACACTTCTATGGGAGCTGCTGCATGTGTGCTAAAGGCAGCCATCGATGGAGCTTCTTGTTTTGCTCTCAGGAGGAGAATGATGTGTGAAATTGCTTCCCTTTTAAAGGAAGTGAGCTTCTTGCCTCAACATCTGCCTCCAGGACGTGGAACAAAGTACCTTTGAGGTGAACGTTGGAAACTATGACTCATCATTATTTTGCAGGAATCGTCAGTTTTGGTAATGCAGATAGGGGTCTTTCTTCACTTGAAGTGTTTGCATTTTTGCGCAAAATGTCCTTTCTGAATATTTTTTTTGCTTACGAGAGCGCTGCACCCTAAATTGTGTAAGAATTTAACATAGACCCGAGTCACTGCTGTGCGTAAACATTTTTCAAGTACTTGCTTTATAGTGGAGCGTTTTCTCTCAGACACCATGGAGTTATCGCTAGTGCCTCAGAGCAAGTGGTGTAGTAGTTAAAGGATTCAGCCTTTGACCAATAAGTTCTAGGGGAAAAATAGGTGTTTCAGACTGACAGAAAAAGACTCGTCTGAGCAAATGCCATCTTGCCACTTTGGATAGGGCTTAATGTTATATAAATAAGTAATGCAAAACAGGTAATAAAAAAAGAAAAAAAGCTGGCTGTTACCTAGGTGCCATTAAGGAACCCTCTCCAAGATTACTCGTTCAACAGCTGTGACTGGACCGATGATGGAAAGAATGTGCTCAGTTAAAGCAAGTAAAAGCCTCAACCATGTTATATGATTGAGAAATCATTAACCATTCGACTAAATCAGCATGTATTTTCCTGGTATTAGTGAACAATCAGAGTGCAGCACAGCTGTTTTCATTGTCCCACTGTCATTAGCGGTCATGATGCAGGTAAATGCTCAGCATATGTGAGCCATTGTCTCCGGCAGCCCTTTCTAGACTCGTGCGGGGCTAAACAGTGATGCCAAGGTCCGGAGGATAATTTGCTTTCCATCTCTAAAACAAGACATCAGTACATACTGTGCCCTGAACTTAAAAGACGGCCTGTGACCGAGCAGGAACACGGGGGTCCTGCTGGTCATTATCAAGCTGTCTCATTAAGTGGGAACATCAGCAAACTGGTAGCACTCAGAAACAGAATAATAACAAGAGCCTGCAGTGTAAACAAGTGTCACAACTTGAGGTTCATTAGATGCTCCATGCAAAGCCGACCTAAATCTAATGAACTTTATTTCTCTTGGAGGGAGAAAGGAGATGATGCAGCAGATGATGCTCACACTTTGGCTGCAAGGTTAGGTACAGAGGCAGTGGTCACACTTGGGGAGACAGTTGCAATGGTTATTGAGGAACTGACCATGGTTTAGACATAGTTTAGAGGGTGGTGGCCACAGGTACAATCCTACGAGCATGGTTAGAGAGGCAGATAGACGCAGTGGCCATGGATACAGAGGTGGGGGCCACGGTTAGAGGGGCAGTGACCAAAGTTAATGAGGATGTGATCACAGGTGCTTTGACAATGACCAGCGTTAGAGACACTGTTACCGCTGGTAAAATGATCGTTGCTATGGTTACCGAAGCAGTGGACAGAGGATCATTTAAATACAACGCATTAAATGTAACAAATATATTTCAATATTATGAAAAATTATCGATACATAGATTGATCCTAAGGCTCCGGTTTGCCGCGACCCCGCTCGGACAAGCGGTTATTGACGATGGCTGGATAGATTGATTTTATTTTACACTGTAAAGATTATTGAATTCCCAGACCACAGGGATTACTTGAGGAGCACATACAGGATTGCTTTATTTCACATACAGGTATGTTGAAGAGAACTGAAGGAAGCTGACTCCATAGCCAGAAGAATGTGTTCTTTTGTATGACACAATGTGATCATCACACCCAGCATGTAAATATAGCACGTTACAGTGGATTTAATATCAGTGTAACTCACTATACATGAACAGCGAATATCCTGGACAGCAAAGATTTTGTTCAATATGTAACATTTTCCACAATAACCTTTAAAATGAAACCATCTTCTTCGGAATCCCAGATTTTGTATTAAATGTTAAACCAAAGGACATGTACCAAGCAGACAACAGCGAACCTTCTATTGTAGTTTTATTAATAAATCAAAGGTCTCCTTTCCATTAAGGGAAGGAAAAGTCAACAAACACACACAAGCAATGTGAGTGTACTGTACTCACCGCTTGAAGAGATGCCTCCTCAGCCCTTCAGGATTGGGTTGGGAAGGGAGCAAAAACCCCACCTTTGGCAACCTGGAGTGAGTCTGGGCACCTGGAGCGGCCCACAGGCAGGCGTTTTAGTTTCTCTCCATGGTCTCCGGGCAAACAAGTTGCTATTCTGAGCACCCTGCCAGGAATACACACCAATCATGTACACAGTGCCTGGTGCAGGGGTCTGGGAGTCCAGCGCTTGGGCAGGAGCTGTCTGTGGGAGGGGTGTGGGCTGTTGGGAAGGGTGGATCACTCCACCAGCCTTGCCAACACACTCTCACTCTCAGGGCCTCTCTGCTGGGAGGGTAATGGAAAGAGACAAAATCTGGGAACAAGCCCCCGCCCAACTCCTCCCTGTCCCACACTATGAAAACAGACTTATGGAAAGCATCTACTGCCTGTCCTGAATCCTGCAAATCCCCTTGAACTTTGTGGGGGGCGGTGAGGGGCTACAGAAAGTGGAAAGTCCTGAGCCTGGTTCTGTCCAGGTGTGAACAATACCCTCAGTGCAAGGTAAAGAAAACCCTGATGAACATTGCGAGGAGCATCGCTCTGTCACGGCTCTGGTTCGTGCAGGCAAGCCCGGTTCCTTAGAATTTCAGGTTCATCTTATTATTTCATACCATGTTACCAAACCGCAAACTAAAACCTTTGGTTTGGCATAACAGTATTTTTACCTAACGTGCACCTGTATGGTTGCTTTGCGATGAGTGCAGTAGGTATCAGCCGAACAGCTGATAACAGGAGCGACTAACGAGAAATTTGGTATCGCTTAGCAGGCACCAGGTCATCACATCACATATGCCAACACAATGATCACAAGACAAGCAGTCAGTCTTGTCTCCAGTTTGTTCTGCAACTCGGGGGGCATATTTATTCTGTGCTTCCACTGTACTGGTAACAACACACACACACACACACACGCTTTCTGAACCGCTTGTCCAATACAGGGTTGCAGAGAACCGGAGCCTAACCCAGCAACTCAGGGCATAAGGCTGGAGGGGTCACACTCAGGACAGGATGCCAGACTGTCGCAAGGCACCCCAATAGGGACTAAAACCCCAGACCCACCAGAGAGCAGGACCCGGTCCAACCCATTGTGACTGGTGGCAACGTACTGGGGAATTAACATCCATCCATCCATTTTCATTAACCGCTTTTCCTGGTCAGGGTTGCCGAGGTCCAGAGCCGATCCCAGTATCACTGGGTGCAAGGTTGAGGGAGGGTATACCATGGACAGGACACCAGTCCATCGCAGGGTGGGATTAATATTATTTTAATATTATTTCAATATTATTTTTGAGTGCATAAATGAGATGTCCACAGAGAACCATGCCAATTCTCAGTTCCTGCTCCTTTCATACCCTTGCTCTTGTTTTCTACTTTTTTTTCGCTTCCGTGCTCCTATGTCCTGGCTGTGGCCAACTGCAGGGAACCTGTTCTGTGGATGTTAGGCAGAATCACTCCAGTCTATATTTAACCTTGCAGGAAGGTCTCTAACAGAATCTGGAATTGCTATTTATGACTCGTTTATCTGGCAGATGTCTTGGATTAGTGGTTACATCGTTAACTTAAATAAGGATTCTAAATTGAAAAACAAGTTTTATATATCTTTAACACACCTGTCGTGAAAAAAAATTTGCCTGTAGTTCTGCCAAAGGGCTGCATCTCTGTCCCAGTAAAAGTTCTCCCTTAGTCAGCTTTCTGGCTGGCTGGTTGGGGCATTTATTTGTATCTCAGGATTTTGTTTGCTCCTCATACACATCTGTGCCTTGATGATGCTGATGGTGCTGATATGTTGGAGGACTGCTGGTCATATCAGAATTTCGATGCTTGACAGGATCAGCAGAGAATGAGACAAAATGGTATTTTGCCCCATCCCCAACCTCCACATCTGTTGCACATAGCATGTTTTGTAAATATATTCCTTTTTTAAAGTTCTATTTTTATCCCTGACACAATATAAGGGGTACAGTAATATATGGGATCCTTGTGATCAGGGCTCAGGGTTCATAGAAGGTAATCAGGACACTATTTCAAAATATGACCTTGGGTAAATGGGAAATTTGATGGTTAAGGATTACTTTGCGGACGGGGGTGTGGAGGTTTGGCCGGTGCCTGCTGTGTGGTGAGTCTGGGATTCGAACCCTGCTTGGGGTTCTTTGCGATGGACTGGTGTCCCATCCTGGGTGCGTCTCCTCCCCCTTTGACCTTGCACCTGTGTTGTTGGGTAAGGCTCCAGCTCGCCGCGACCCCCCCCGGGACAAGCGGTTCTTGACATTGGTTGGTTGGTTGAATTACTTTGCTGGTTCATATGTAGGGGGAACTGCTGTTGAACCCTGAAGCAGAGTACTTGATCTAGTCAGTCAACGTGATATCTTGCACAACTTCTAAACTATTCCTTCTGGAACATTGCTAACAGCAAGTTATTCTCAGATGAAGTTTCATTATTAAGCAAAAATACTAAGTATTGTTTCCGTAAGCTGAGGGGGATGAAATCAGTATATAAGGTACAGTGTATTTAACAGGTTTTTGACTCACAGAGCAACCATGAGTTAATAGAAAAACTAATTTTACTTTATATGTATTCCTAAATTAGAATTTTTTCAGCACACTGGGATACCATACAGAAAGCAAAGTAAAAGGTAAACAGATTTAAATGCTGAAATGTACAAATAGGCACTTCAAAATAATTAAAATGCTTTTTATAATATAGCCCAGTAAAACAACCTGTGCTGAAAAATACAATAAATCTTGCTAAAATAATAAGCAGCATTCAACCAGAGCAATTAATTGCTCAAATTGGATTTTGTGAGGTTAACTGGCTTGAGAACAGCCAACTCCAACAGAAAAAAAATGTAGTAAAAGGTTTGCATCTCTGTAAACATACAAATATGTGTGGGTGGGGAAAGGGGTTCACCATTATAAAAAGAAGTGTGTGTGTTCATTTTCTGAACAGCAACAACAAAACAACTTGAAGCTTGAGATAAAGTAGCAGGGACAGGTTTAATAAGCGATGCTACTGATTAATTTAACTGCACATTAAAAAAACTGTTGGACCGTAGCGCTGACCACTCCGGTGGTCATAAGGCTGCTTTCAGGATGCCATTTTCGTGTTTTAATTTCTGCAATCATGAATTATTTAATAGGCATTACTTCTGCATTATATTTTATGATGAAGTTGAATCATCACTTCTGTGGCCATCAATGTTTTATTAACTAGAAAATTTTTAACTATTGTGAAAACTGACATCTTTTCACAAAGACGTTTTCCCAGTGTCCTTTCTAGAAACATCCATACGTACCTGGACGCGAAATACATGTTGCTCTCATATATATGCAATATATCTGTAAATCTTGTCCTAAATTATAGTTTCAATTAAGTGTATTTCACCGTCCTGCGACTTCATCTAAGGAATACAGAGGAGCACATTACACACGCTGGAGTTATTAATATGGAAAAATCAAACGTATATGTGGACAAAACAAGACTAGGCTTTATGTCTAACGCTGAAAGTGTGACGCGAGTGAGGCTCATCGGAGGAGTTGTGGAGACGGGATGAAGGCAGTGCACGTGATCCTGTTCTCAATATTGTTACGTTTGTTTAACTGACCTCGTCACCCAAGTGCCTTTGCAGTATGAAATCTGTTATACAACAGGTGACTTTTTATACAGCAGGGTGTTTTTACTGGAATAATTCAGGGATTGTATCTTGATCAAGGGTACTACAGAAGAAGTAGAATTCGAACTCGCACCCCTCCTATTGCAGGGCTATGACCCTAAACACTACGCTACCCGCAGCCCTCGTAGCACCATGGCTTCCCCCTCCTCTTCTACTCTGTACCGCTATTATACCGCTTGGGTCAGTAACAGCTAGGTTGAAGTTCTGAGTCTCTGACACCCACCCCCCACTGGTCGCTGCCCAGCCCAACAGGGACACAGCAGGTCTCAGCTGAAGATGCTGACAAGTGTGTGGAAGAAGCTGAGAATGATGGGGAAGATGAGACTCGCCAAGCCACGGGTTTCGTGTCTAAACTGCACAGAGCAGCATCAGGACCGGGGACCCAGCCAAATGCAGCAAAACCCTAAACCGAAGGCTCCTGTGATCATGTGAAGGGTGACCATGATAACCTATGGCTACTGCTTCAAAGGCAAAGCCCTGTCACCGTGGTTTGAACATTTGCTGAGAAAATATGAAAACCAATGAATGGCTACAGACTGGCAAAATTTATTTTTGGCAACTGTTGCTGGTTTAGGGCATCAGAAAGTAATCCTTTGGTATTTTATTAGTAAACATTAAGCACAGTTTCCCACTGTAACATCATGGCTGAAAAATGTAATGACTGCAAAACCCTACTTTCAGAACTTTTCCCAACCAGACCACTGAGAATGGAAAAAATAAATTTGCTTTAAAAACTGAACCTTCCTTCCTTTTCTGAAGGTTTGGGGGGGGGGGGGGGGGGGAGTCAATGTCTTTAATGTAGATGTTTTTAAAAATGTGTAGAAAATCCTCAGGGCTGTACATCAGTCTTCAAGCAGTGCTAGTCTTCTAAATTCTTCATAGGAAAAGATATTAATCTTTTTTTTTTTTTTTTTTTTTTTTTTTTTTAAATAATCTGACCTAAAGACACAACAGGAGAAAAACATCAGTAATGTGATTCAATAAGCAATGACTGTTTATTGAAACAGACTTGTAAAATGAATAAGCTATTTGGTATTGGCTTAGGTTCAATGGTTGCAGATTCATCATGCAGTCAATCTGTAACCTGATTTAAGAGCAAGAGATTACACCTCTGCAGTGCTTCCAGCGTGAATACTGGATCACAGTAAAAACTTTCAGCCACATAGTCAGTAAAGTGGTGAACAGGACTCAGGGCTGCCACGGCTGGCAGTGGATGTTTGCCTGGTGATGGGGACCTGCTGCTCTTTGTCACAGTAGTGATGACGGACCACACGGGGCAGGTCAGGAAGAGTAAGGCTGCTTATTAGGGCTTGAAAAAAACTTGTGATGATTACCTGATGTCTTACGTGGAGCAAGGGAATATGTGATGAGAATGGATGTATGGAAAATGACCCGTTAAGTTCCCACATTTTTATTCCCACCTGATGTGATACCTTTCCATCAGCGGTCTCCAAGTTATGTTGTAAGAGTGCTGTGATGAAATTTTCTCCCAGAATACAAATGACCAGTTTATTTATGTGCAATTTATAGTAATTTATACTTTATACGGACACATAAGTTACATGCATCAGTTTTGTGGCAGAGCATTTTATCCTCATAAGCCCTCAGGCAGAAAGAAATGGGATCCAATATGTTGAAATCCACAAGTGAGAGACCTCCTGAATTCAGGACACACACACACACACACACACACACACACACACATTTTCTGGACCGCTTGTCCCATATGGGGTCGTGGGGAACCGGAGCCTACCCAGCAACACAGGGCGTAGGGCCGGAGGGGGAGGGGACACACCCAGGACGGGACGCCCGTCCATTGCAAGGCACCCCAAGCAGGACTCGAACCCCAGACCCACTGGAGAGCAGGACCCGGTCCAACCCACTGCGCCACCGTGCCCCCCTCCTGAATTCCACTAACTCCTTAATGCGTATCATGGAGGCAGCAGCTCACCACTGAATTCCAGGGTTGGCTTGAACATAAGGTAAGCTGAAACTGGAGAGCATGATGCTGTGCTAATACCTCTCGAATTCCACGGCTGGTGCCTTCACCCTCGCTGCTCAGCCCTCTGGCAATGAGATGGGGGATGGGTGCTCCACAGAAGATCAGGACTCAGGACATGTTGAGGGCAGGTGTAGATGAGGGAAACAGTTGATCAGATGAGCCGCACCTTCGGCAGGATGTCCTGGTGACGGTTTCCTCAACTACTCACATTGCCATCACAATAGTGCCTCATAAAATTTCACCAACTGCTGATGCTGCATGTTGCCACAGAGCAATTAAAATAGAAAAGATATATTAGAGGTGAAATTTTATCTCAACACCCTTAAAGTGCAGTTACAGGACAATCATGATCAGCAATAATTTGTTAATGAGCCTAAAAATATGGGTAAGGATACTGTTAGGAATCAACGAAGGGATGAACTGCGTGCAAGAGAAAAATTCGACTCTCCAGCCTCTACTTATAATTAATTTCAAAAGTTCTCCTGACCATCAGCCTGAAGGTATAGGACATTGTACCAATGTAGCGGGGGATTGATTTCTCAGGACAGCACGATGTTAGCTTTAGGCCTAAGGTGGTATAGGAGCGTTTTGGCGAAGTGAAACATGATACTCTGACGCAGCGCATTAGAACCGTTGTTCAAAGGAAAGTCACTGTAGCACGTGGGATGTCAGGCTGAGTCGAACCTGGCCCTGGCAAGGAGGAGAAGAGCGTCAGCTGCTGATGGCTCGCTAAGAGAACTAGTGATTAAGGGCGTGAAGCCCCAGGACATGGGCCAACCTGAGGACCGTCAGTCTGATCACCACACCCACGGTCCACACCAGCTCTGGAAGAGCGAGCAGACAGCGCTGTCCCAGAGGAACGCGCCACAGGCACGGGTCACGAACTAAAGGGCTCATATGCTTCCAGTTACACGTCGCTTTGTGAGGAAAAGCTGCAAACATTTGAGTTCTTCCATAGAAACGGCTACTGCTGCCTTCTAGCGGAGAGAAGAGGAATTTACAGAAGCTCAGTCGAGTGGTAAAATTGTCTGAACAAGTTTTACGGTCTTTAACATAGTGGAATGTGGAGTAGATTGTGCAAAAAAGAAATCCCAAAATACGATTTTGACATCTGGCCATTTTTCACATTTACGGAAGGATTATCTTCTTTTGCAGCCTCTACAGTCTGATGTTTAAATTTAACATCATACAATTCTGCGGCAGACTACAAATCATACTGCTATTCCGCACCTCAAGGATAAGGTAAACACCCTGCCCTTCCAGTAAACCGCCACTCCAGCTACTTCAACAACACAAATCACACACACACACACACACTCTCTGTCTGAAGCCACTTGTCCCAAGCGGGATTGCAGCGAACTGGAGAGTAACCCGGCAACACAGGGCACAAGGCTGGAGGGGGAGGGGACACACCCAGGATGGGACGTCAGTCTATCGCGAGGCACCCCAAACAGGACTCGAACCCCAGACCCACCGGAGAGCAGGACCCGGTCCAACCCACCGTGCCACCGCATCCCCCTCCACACAAATCACACGAAACACAATCCAGGATCAGAAAAGGAATCAGACTCATTTCAAACAGCGTATCCAATCTCAGATGGAACGGATAAGAATGCGTTAAAGTGACATAACGATGCTCGACTTTTTGTTCTTATGACAAATCCAGCTACTGCATTCTTCTAAGAAACGTTAAAAGGAACAGTGCGAAGCAGCAGGCTCTGAAATTTCCTGGTGACTAATTATTTCCAGCATGTTCTGCTGGTTCGACAGGTTCCGGGTTGTTAAATGATTTTAAATGTCCCTTTGGCAGGTGGCATTAAGAAGAGAGAACGGAAGGTGAGAAGAGCTGGAGGTGGACTGCTGTCAACGGATGTCAGGGGTTCAAAAAGCACTGTGAGCGATTCGCACGCACGCACGCTGTCTGAAATTGCTTGTGCCAAGTGGGGTTGTGGCGAGCCTAAGCCTAACCCCACAACACGGGCACAAGGCTGGAGGGGGAGGGGACACACCCAGGGCGGGACGCCAGTCCATCACAAGGCAGTCCAAGCAGGACTCAAACTTCAGACCCACCAGAGAGTGGACCGCCAAACCCGCTGTGCCATCATGCCCTCTGTGAGTGATTCATGTGTGCAGAATTTATGGGCTACATTTAGTTTGGCTTTTTTTTCCCTATAATTTTTCCTCAAAATTTCAATTAGGTGCGGGAACCAATGTCTGAACCCATAACCAACATTCAGTTTTATACACCAACAAAACATGGTCTTTCTTTTTCATTTATTTCTGCATCACACATCATTAAACAGTACACACAAGGGTAATAAAATCAGAAAATAAAACTTACACAGATTTTTATTTCACTAATACTTTAACAAAAAAGTAAAGAGCAAAATACACAATCTCTCAATGTCACCACTTTCTCGGAACAGTTTTCACAGCACACACAGACTTGAAGCTTATCCTTTATATTGGCCTACACATGAAGCTTTGAGACAAGAAATTTGTCTAAAAGGGCTACTGTATAATGCAGCAGTTCAGTTTGTTGTCAGTTTGGTCATACATTTAGGTATTTTTTAATTTTATGTGCATCTTCACGTGGACACCCTGAAGGTTTAAGAACTGTAAAGTATTATGGAACAAAAAGAAGACGTATACAAATATATTTTTTTAATAATGTGGATTTTCTTTGCTTCACAGAGTGGAGTCAGCACTGGAGCAGATCAATGTCTCAACTGCAGAAGAACACTGATATGAAACTAAATAAGGATAAGTTGCGAAAGGTGTGTATTCCAAACCCCTTAAGCAAATTACGAAGGTGTGCATCAATCACATTTTTTTCTTTACAGCCTCTCTTAGAGCATATTAGTTACAAAAGAGATGTTTAAACTATTTTCCACTTGGAATTGTATTCGCAGTTAGCCTACTAACTGCATTTGTATACATTAATTATCATTTTTATCAGGTTGCTCAGTTCAAATAACACCAATGACACAAGTACATGTAACCTTGAGGGTGGCATGAACCTATGCGACCTTTAAAATTATTGATTATTGCCACAAACTGTCTGAAAAGGACCAAAAATTAAATCATATTGATGCAGTGAAGATTTTAGACCTTTACTATATTACCACTCTGTCACGCACTACACTGTTTGTAATGTAATTTAAGAGGGTTATTGTATTATAGTATTATGAAGTGTTTAAAACGTTGCTGAACGTACACATTTTTTTAAATTAGTTATGTTTCGGGGGAATTATTTAATAAATCTGTTCAAGTTGCACAAAAAAAAAAAGGAAATCTTTAGGGAATTTTGTAAAAGAATATATTAAAGACCTTAACACTGAGTTGAAATTATGCCAGCGTTCACAACAACAATTCTGTGCGGTGTCAGAAGTGACAGGGGATACTGGCTTTATGTCTGTTTTGGATAAAAGCAAAATACGGACAGAAAACAGATCTTCTCCTCAAAAAATGGTAAAATTGCTGTTTATTGGTGCACTGACGAATTAGAATTTGTCAAATTATGAACTCATTTGACATGCAGTCACACGAGCCCAATTAAATGCTCAAGCACATATTTTCTGGTGGATTCATTAAACAAATAATTAGCATACTGCTACACATAATGTCACTAAGAATGATGGGACTTCTGCTGGATTACAAACTAAAATCAAAATCTCCTGTCCCTTTGGGTGCAAAGATACATGGCACACTGCTACACAATCACTCATCAAGGTGTGCTGCTTGAGAATACATGCCAGATTCCATAATGAAGGACATTCTGTAAAAATGATTGTTATTGTATTAAGAAAGTTTGTACAGTATTATAAATGCATATCACAAATATTAATATGTTAAAGGGCAGTAGCATTTACATTACATTTATTCACTTAGCAGACACTTGCCTCCAAAGCGACTTACAATGGATACTATGTAGTGTTACTAGACCACACACCTTATTCACCGCGGTGACTTACACCGCTAGATACACTACTTCCACTGGGTCACTCATCCATACATCAGTGGACCACACTCTCTCTGTGTCACTCACACACTGTGGGGGAACCTGAACAGCATGTCTTTGGACTGTGGGAGGAAACCAGAGCACCTAGAGGAAACCCACACAGACATGGGGAGAACATGCAAACTCCACACAGCCTAAGCGGGGATTGAACCCATGTTCTCTCGCAGCACCCAGGCCCTGTGAAGCAGCAGCACTACTAACAAGCTATTACTAGCAAACAGGAAAACTATAGGCAAGTTAGGATGGGCAGGTACTAAAGTGGTTGATATGTTTAATACACACACACACACATTTTCAGAACCGCTTGTCCCTTACAGGGTCACGGGGAACCGGAGCCTACCCGGCAACACAGGGCATAAGGCCAGAGGGGGAAGGGGACACACCCAGGACGGGACGCCAGTCCGTCACAAGGCACCCCAAGCGGGACTTGAACCCCAGACCCACCGGAGAGCAGGACTGCGGTCCAACCCACTGCGCCACCGCACCCCCGATATGTTTAATACTGGTGTCTAAATCTTAAGTTTTCACTTGAAAACAACACTCATTTCAGAATTACATAATTGCAGTGGGGACCATGGATACGGGTGTAGACACCTCTCAGTTTCTTTCAATAAACTGAAAGCTAAAAATAAATTTGGGAGGAATTTTACAAGAGTTGAGGAACCACGTTTTAAATCTTAAAAATTGGAAAACTCATTCTGAATGTGGGAATTGTTAACAACTTCCACATTAGAAGAGATATGCCAGAAATACATGCTATAGCAAGCAATACTGTTTTTGCATCTATCTGTCCATCCAATTTCTATAACCATGTGCAGGGTCACGGTGAGCTGGAGCCTATCCTCTGGACAGGATGCCAATCCATCACAGGGTAGCCTCACAGAAACACACACACACACACACACACACACACACACACACACAAAAAAAAAAATACAGGCAATTTAATATCACAAATTGACCTGAACAGCATGTCTCCGGACTGTGGGAGAAGACCGTAGCACCCGTAGAGGAGCCATGCAGACACATGGAACATGCAAACCCCTCACAAACTGAGCAGGGATCAAACCCACGTTCTCTCAAACCACCCACATGCTGTGAGGCGGTAGAGCTAATAGCTGCACCACTGTTTTCAGCATCCAGATTTAATTAATCAATGTATTTATTTTGTTGATGGCTTATAGTGTTACACTGACATTGAGTGATAAATGTTATACACATGGCCTGAGCATGGCTTAAAATTTGCAATAATTATCATTTCAGAAATTCCTTAACATCTTTGAAATTTGTGCAGAAATAAATGAACTACTGAACTGAAAAGAGCTGGATGAGGAGCAAATGTAAATAAAACCGTAATTAGAGTAATATGTATGCAAACTAAAACCAAATAACTAAGCTTTTGAAACAAACGCTCTTGCTACAAATAGATGGATCCCACACTGATACACCATTATTGAGCATAAAAATGGGATGAAGTAATGAAAAAAAGATACAATTTCTGTTTATTTGCATTATTATTTCATTCTATATATTAATTTTGTGTAGTACTTATGACTTATGGGCAAAATAAAGGGGTGACTGTGTTTGCCAGTGGGAAAGGGAGAGTCTGGGGATACTAAGCAGGCTGGGAAGGCTGCCTTAAGGCACACGCCCTTGTGGAAATGGGGTTCTCATAACCGAGAGCATGTTTTTTCCTCGTGTCAGTGTTCTAATAAACATTCACAATGAATGCTGTCTGCGTGTCCTTCTTCCCTCCATCCCAGAGAGCTGAGCGCCACAATATTACATAGAATGAAAAGCTGTGATAAGCTAAATAAGTGTTTCCTATAACATTCTTCATAACATGGACTGCAATTATCACAAATGTATTTAAAACTATTTTTCTACAATTGTTAGTATTCAATTTACCTCGAAAACAGATGATATAAAAGTTACTTGAGAAATAACATCAAGATCCCTTCGTGTTCACTTGGTATGTCTTGCAGTTACACATTTCACAAACATTGATTTATTTCTCGTCTGGTATTTTGAATGGGTCAAGATATAGCTATAGTCATACTGAATATATACACAGTAATTACAGTCAAATATCTTATTTTTAATATCAAGAAATGAAAAAGAAAACCCTCCTTCACTGGGCCAAGGGACCTTTGCTTTCACCATTTATAAGAGCTGTGACTCGGTGACCTTCACTGACTAAACACATGAGATCCACGATATGTGATTACAGTTTAAAAGGGTTTTGAGGTATACTTTTCATGCGTGTATGGATGTTCATGATCCTTTTAGTCAGTTTCACCTTAATCATCGAAATCGCATACTTACATAAACCAGATATTCATCATTCACCATCCGTCATCCTCTCCAGCACTCACCGCAGTTGCCACAAAGACTGAAAAAGATTTAACTGGAAGCACTGCTAATTTATAAAAAAATAGAAATACCTCGATATCATTTTATCATACACAATTCAACCTCTACCCTTAAGGTACGGTAGGTCTCCAGAGATACAAATAGCTCCACGATGGAGGTTGGACCTCGTTCTGAAACGTGCATCATTTAGAGAGAACTTTCATTTAAAACACCCAGAAGTGAAAATTTTCACATTGCATTTATTTCCATGTTTCTCATGTATTCATGCAAGGGTACTATGGTTCCTTGCCTCAACAAAGTTCTGCTCGTATTCTTGTATTAAACACAAATTTGTTCCCAGTGCATAGTTAGACATATCATGGATCTTAGACAGCGACTATCCAGTCTCTCATCAACTGTGAAGATCAATACATGTTCTCAGTTATCGCTATATCACACTTAGTATGATTTTTTTAAGGTCAGGAGTCATAAAAATGCAGAACAAGTTCACCTCTAACATCAGAGTGAGCACATAGTGAATGGCTTAGCCTTATGCCCACGCAGCTGTGCAGTTAGCACCTACACATTGAGGTCCCAATGGAGCCAAATCCTTGTGACGATAACGTTGCGGAAAGGGAGGAGGGAAGAGCAACAGCACGGACGTAAGAGGTCCTTACTCTTGTGATGAGCCGCAGGCAAAGGACAGCAACATAGATCCTGTCCAGCGTCAGTAAAGGGCCTTTTGTCCTTGGCTTTCAAACTCGGACCAGGCGTCATTCAATTCCATAAAAATCATCCTGGCATATTGTTCATAGGGCTGTCCAGTGGCCTTGAAACAAGAGCAGAAGGAAAGTTTCTTCCTGCATACTCCTTTGAATAAACTCTGAACGTATTTTCAAACACCTGATATAATTTGGTTTTCATTATTGCTTTTTGTTACACTGTCTGAGAGGTAAGAAAGGGGCACAACGCAGAAAGACGGACACTAACGTGACTGCAGTGGCCAAACAGCATCGCTGTGATTGATAAACGCTACCTTCTTTTTTTGAAGACTGAAATTTTAATGATTATTAGTGTAAATATGCCTGATTGAATGAGCTTCAAACAGAACAAGTTTTACAGTATTAGGACAGGTGCAGAACTGTGGCCTTTACCGATTTGTGTTGCAACAGTACATATTGATCTGTGGTGCTTTACCCGGTAAGCAAGGTGGTGTGACTCACCTTGTCTGGATGGACCACCAGCACGGCCCTGCGGTACACCTTCTTGACCTGTTCCGGAGTGACAAGGTCAGCCATGCTCACAGGCTTCCAGCGGGTCTCGCCTTCCCACAAGACCGTGTGCATGGTGGAGAGCAGGGCCCGGATGTTGCGCTCCTTCCCCTCGATCCAGTCCAGGATCTGGTTGGTGTACACCAATACAAACTCTCATAGATTTACACTGTCTTCCATGTAACTATCATAGAATTACATCTGGATCACCAGACCTTGACTTAAATGTTTTCTGCATTTTATTTTCCACTATAAATTTCCTGTGAAGCACTGTGTAAAATTTTTCTATGTAGAAATGCACTACACTGAACAAAATTTGATACAATGATTGACTGCTAACACTGTGATTGTTAATGTCTACAGGCTGACACCAGAGCACACTGAGCTCTTACTTCCACCCTGAGTTCCTATTGCAGCAGTCTAGAAAGCCACAGTTCACCTTCAGCTTTTCTGGGTCCATCTCCTTAGCCATCTCCTCCTTCCTCATCTCAGCTATGGTCCTTGGACCCTTCTTCTCCTTAGTGCCAGGGAACCCTTGTCCAGACAGAAGGTCATCAAAGCTGACATCTGTCACTTTAGGCTTGCTCCCTGTCCAAAAAAGTTAGAAATCAGCCAATGATATTCAGCTAACATTTCACATCTAAACAGTGAAGATTTTGGAACTAATTTTAGAGACTATATAGTATTCTCCCATCTTAAAAAGGTCATTCATTCATAACGTTAATTACTATAACTCCAAGATGCAGTTTCACTGATAAAACCTTTTACGTGTTAGTGAGCCTCAAAACTGACCCCATTTATGCTAAAGTATCACTAAATCGTTTTAGAATTTATACTGTTACTTCAATAGTTAACATTAGTTGTCATAATAAAGACAGGCACCAGTAGATCTACATGTGGAAAGTGGCAAATCCAAGAGTGTTACATCACCCCGGAGTTCTGTAGTCCACAGAGCGAACAGAAGTGTGTGTCTCACAAGCTTCACATCAGTTTTTGTGTTTACCACTCCCACTTTGGCACGTGTGTCTCACTTAGACGTAGGAATTGTGCAACTGGTTACGACTAAACTAGCAAAGAACGGAAAATACAAAATCAGCTGTTCTAGCAATTTGCTTGTACATGTTGGTGTTGGGTACACACAACAACCAACCTGGCGGGCTATCCAAAGACTCACCCATGTTGGAGGTCTGTTTGCCGGCTGCACTGGGGGAGGCTCCACTCATGCTTGAGAAGTTGACATTGTAATTGGGTCGGTTCTGGGGGGAGGAGTGGGACATGGATGAAGCTGTGGGCTTCGCTTGCTGTTGGTGGGGCTGCCACTGTGATCCCCCACCAGGCTGCCAAGAGGGGAAGCTGGTGCCAGGCTGCCAGCCTCCACTCGCAGAATGCTGTGGAGACGGCCGCTGCGGACAGCTCGCGGGCGGGAAGGCACCCCCAGAACCTGTCGGGGTGGTGGCCTTGCTGGAGAAGCCAGAGCCTCCTGGGGAGACAGCAGCAAGAACTTACAGGGAAAAAGCCACGCATCATACAGGCCTAATTGCTAACCATGGAGCACATTTACCTCCCAGACAAGCGCCTAGTCCCCCGAGGTCAGCAAACGGGTCAGATGTGTTGGGTTTGGCTTGATGAGTTGGTGTGCTGTGGATTGACCCAGAAGGGCTAGTGCTGGCTGACTTGCTTCCCATCCCAAAGCCTCCTAAACAGATGTTTAAACAAAACGTTTTGCAAGGTTCCTCAAAAAAATATTGTACAGTAAATAATCTGTTACACATTATGTACACTATGTATAAAATATAAAGCACGTGATGAGCTGTGTGAAGCAATCATATCACCTATGGTCGATAAAAGTGCAGCTGACTGTTTTCATTCATATCACGAGTCAGATGAACAACAGCACCACCCACATTCATCGAAAGCAACTTGTATGATTATCCCAATTAAATTGTGGTTGGTGAGCTGTGTAACCCAAGCACTACCTGTTGTGAACCATCAGTGTGCCTGGGATGTTCGATACGAAGTAAAGACAGATGTCAATACATTGTGCGTTTGACCTGCCAAAGCGTTCCCATGCATCTCCACACATCTCCTTCAGACTCACTGCTCTCAGGATCTCCTATCCACTCCATAAGTTTGAATTACATTATCTGTCACATTTAACTTTGTTTTTCTCGTCCGTTCCATATGTTGCTACTCCTGTAATATTATAGGTAATGTTATCTGTTTTAAACAAATTTATACCCTCTACCAACTCTACATGCAGCTACCCATGTAATTCATGCTGGTCTAAATAGTGGCACTGGACAAATTCACTGTCTTGAAAATTGTGTGTGTTGATATAATGCACTTTTGTTTTCTATGAGTTGTTCGTCTGTTGAATAAATAAATGAACGTATGAATCGTGTGAAGCCTAAGAATAGTGTTCTGGGAAGTGTGTGAGATACCTGGAGATGCTGGCTTGTTCCAGTCCCACGTTCCCATTGGCTTCTGCTGCTGGATGGACGGTGTGGTGGGGGGCACCGGGGAGTTCCGGCCTACAGCAGAAGAGGGCTGTCAGTGAAAGGTTGACACATGCGCCACACCCACTACCTATGTGGTGCCATGGCTGCAGCCAAACATCTCATTGTTACTCACGTAATGCTGTCCTTATCCAGGCAAATGCATGCATGCACATGCCGTGTGTGTAAACAGTGCCACATGGAAAAGTGCTGGGTGAGAGCGGTAAAGCAGTGAAGGTGCACAGGTGCATGCCTTACCCATGCTTGTGTTCTGCATGGTGGGGGATGGAGATCGTGCTGCATGCAGGAAAGGATCCAACTGGCCCGTGTTACCTGGCCCGAGTAACAAGCCCATAAACTCCTGCTGTTTGGGGCTGGAACTGGTACCAAAAGGATCAAAACCTGTTTCATTAAATCAGAAGGGATTTGTGTGTCAGTCTAAGGTTTCAAAGCTAGGAAGCATTTTAGAGGAGTGACAAGAACATCTGAGCGGCTTACTGTCTGCATGGTGGGGTGATGGACAAGGAGACGGTGAAGTGGTAGACTTTCGGGGGGTGGACTGTGTGGATGCAGAGCTGTTGCTTTGCTGGGGGCAGGCCCCAAACAGGTCACTGAGCAGCTCAGTGTTGGTTGGTGGCTGAGGGGAGGTGCTGGTGTGGTCATCAGGACCACCGTCTAGGCCCAGCAGGTCCACATCCTCCAAGGGGGGCGGGGCCATCGGAGGCTGCACTTCAGGCTTCTTGGCTGTGGCCAGAAGGCCACCACCCTTCTCATTGCTAACGTTGCTCTGCTGGCTTGACAGGGAGAGCATCTCATCATCTGAAGGCTCGCTCTCATCGTTGGCCTGACCAGATCGGTTGTCTGTGCCACTGGTGGATCTCCCAGGCTCTTTGGAAAATATGTAGACCTACACATCAGTGCTGATATATAACAGGGCAACACTTAGAAATAAATTCAGGCATTACCAGGTTTCACTGGATGTTAATATTGTCAAGTTGGATTGTTTTCAGTTTTTCTTGCAAAACTAATTAGCCTTTGAGTGCAGCAACTTGGACAAGATGCTAAAACACAGTGGGCAGTTTTTAAACAAAGAGATGACAGTGACTATAAACATAGATATAGTAGACTCAAATCTTGAAAGTAATTATGATGGGGCCACAATACCACAGCTCATGGTCACTGCATTTCAGAACTGATATTTACGCTTATGCATTTGGCAGATGCTTTTCTCTAAGATTGTGTACAGCTCAGAGTGAACAAACATGCTTGCCACAGCAAGCATATAAATAACAGGAAGTGATTTACCTCCCTCATTAATTTCATACAACTAAAGCTATAAGATGACTTTTTTAAATTCCCTGGTAATGGGAAAGCCCTGTAAATCATGTAATGGCTATAATTAATAAATACAGAACAGTAATTTTTTTGCTTCAAATCAGTCCCAAAAACTTGAAAATTTCAGTAACAGAGCTTGACTGACCACAAACTGCAAAACAGCTCTGCCTGCCACCCCACATTGAATAACTGGATAGAAAATGTAGGTGCTTTCTACTCCAGTTTACACCTCTGCTAACATGGTCATGAATCCCTGGACCTCAGCAGAGTAACGTCAGATCAGCTAACAACATAGAGCAAACTCAAACCCTAAAAAGGCCATAGGCGTGCGCTTGTTGTGAGCGGTGGGGGCTGGGCCTGGGACATAGATTACATAGAAACCTCTTTGATAAAAATCAAGCCCATTCACTGTGTCATGCACATCAACCTAGTGGAATCTGGCACAAGGAACTGTCTGGTTCCGTAAAACTACATTAGAGGGGCTGTCTCTGCACTACCCCTTACCTTCCAAATCGAGTCCCTCCATTTGCTCTTGTTAGGAAAAAATAAAACCATATTAAGCAGTGTGATTCATTTAATTGTCCTGAAAGTGACTGAGACATACCTTAGACAAGTTTTGTATATTGTTATTGTCTTGTCCTTCACTGTCTTATACTGTATATTGCTATATTTAGTTTCATGTTTGGCACCAAATCACAACTAATTCCAGCATGCTATATACTGGCAATAAAAGGTTCTGAGATATGAGTTGATGACCAGGTGATTTTTCCCTCCGGAGAAATATACTCTGGTTCATAACATAGACTGTGGAATGGACCCTAACTATTTATGCCACGTAATACCTTCATTTGGGATATTTAAGTATTTAAATGATTTCTACTGTATCTGCCGAGTATGGGAGTGCTTACAATTGCCTCCTCACCTGCGATAGCCAGTGCATCCAGGTACTCCTGGTGGCAGGAGAAGAGGATGCTGGGACTCAAGTCCTTGCTGGGGAATTGCTCCCAGGGTGGAGTGAGGTCCTTCTGTTTCTCTGTGCTCTCCACCTCCATTTCCAGGACCACGTGGAACAGCTGGGGGTACTTCTCCGGTGAGTCACAGGCATCCAGCTCTGGCCTGCATGCGCGTACGCGCACACACACACACACACACACACACACACACACACACACACACACACACACACACACACAAGACATGCATACAGATTAACACACGCGCACACACAGACATGCACGCAGATAGTCGCACACACACAACGTCGTGCACACAAATATACATAATGAGGCACATGCACACATACACAAAAATATAAGCATGTTTAAATATACATACACATACAGGTGCATCCAAACACACAAATACACAAACAGAGATGTGTAGACAGAGACATGAAAATGTAAGCATTGTTATAAAGTAAACATAGGTAGAGGAGGCAGAAGGAGAGAAACTTACTTAATAAATTTTAAAACAGTCGTGCCTGGAGCAATGAACCCAGTGTGGAACTGGATCTGGAATATCTGTGTGTTGGAAACCTGCACGACATTGGATTACTCATTAATGTGTTTCTGGATTACTAAAATGCATACAATACCAGTCAAAACTTTTGAGTATATGCCAGCAACCTCTGAAGCACTTATGGGTATAGGCTGCACAAAAGAAAAGAGCCAAAGCAATTGGCCTACAAGTATACTAGATATCCGGGAAGCAGCGCAGAAGAGCTGGGTAGACGTGCACAAACCTGTTAACGGAATGCTTTGTTTAAAAAAAAAAAAAAAAAAAAACATTTCCACCTGGTGGACTCACACAGATATTGGAGTATTTCACACACACACATTTTCAGAACCGCTTGTCCCATACAGGGTCACAGGGAACCGGAGCCTACCCGGCAACACAGGGCATAAGGCCAGAGAGGGAGGGGACGCACCCAGGACAGGACGCCAGTCCATCACAAGGCACCCCAAGCGGGACTCGAACCCCAGACCCACTAGAGAGCAGGACCCGGTCCAACTCACTGTGCCACCGCACCTTATTGGAGTATTTCTTTTTAGAATATCCATACATGCTGACATACAGTTTACTAATCCTCACATATGTGGTACAGTTAATATGCTTTGAGAGTTCCTGTTGAATGGTGTGGCCCTAGTTGCAAGCAATAGGTGCATTTGGAACCGCAGTGTCACGCAGCGGTCAGTCTTAGAGCACATTGGGGATACTATGCAGTAACTCTGTGCAAATGCTCGATAAATTACTATATTATGCTTAGTCCTCATACAAATTGCTCCTGTAAACATTTATTCATGTAGCCGATGCTTTGCACCAGAGCAACTTACAATGTTAAGCTCTTTCACAACTATTTATCGGGATAATTTTACTGGAGCAATTTCAGTGTAAGTACCTTACTCAGTGGTACCACAGCCAGATGTGGGAACTGAACCTCCAACCTGGGTCCAACCTTGGCTTCAAAGACAGCACTTTTAACCACTACGCTACCAGTGGTCCCTACTAAACATCACCTAGATGTATAAGTGGGTAAATCACTGTAAACATCTTAACACTGTAAGCTGCTTTGAAGAAAAGCACCAGCAAAATGAATGAATAATAACAGTAGGATTGAATCTGCTGTGATATTACACACACACACATACACACACACACACACACACACACACACACACACACACACACACACACACACACAATGTCTACAACCGCTTGTCCCGGCAAGCAAGAGCCTAACCCAGCAACACAGGGCGTAAGGCTGGAGAGGGAGGGGACACACCCAGGACGGGACACCAGTCTGCTGCAAGACAGCCCAAGCAGCACTCGAACACCAAACCCGCTGTGCCACCGCACCCCCTGCTGTGATATTATATTTACCTAATCAAGCATTGTGATTGGTTGAGACTGTCACTGTGAAGTAGGAAGTACATACAGTAAGCTTGTACCTGTAATAAATGTAACCTTGACATTGTACATTGCTTTGGAGAAAAGCGCTAAACCAATAAGCATAAATGTAATGAAGGAAACAGTGTTTGCATGCTTTGCAAAATGAAAAATATAGCAGGCAGTGGAAAAATTTCATGTTAATTACAGGTTAACCAAGCAAAAATGCTGTCATACTGAATAAAAAGCCCACTGTATGAAAAATGGTATATACAGGTATCCCTCGAGTTACAAACTCTTCTAATCTGAAGTTTCAATTTAACAGGTCTTCACTTCTTTGCCCTTTGGCTAACTTCTAATGCAGTATGAAAGATTTTAGCTGGGGGAAAAGTGGAACCTAATTGTGTGTGGCCTGACTACAGCATTCTCAGGAGGAAACTCTGTTCCCTGGTAGGACTTTATTGTATTTTAGGTACCCTGCTGAGCTTAAGCTGCACATTTTGATTTTTGGTGGCTTGTCTGCATCAGACCTGTCTGTTGGTGTTAGGAATGTGAGAGCGTTGCTTTAAGAAAGTGCGGCATTATGGGAAGTGTATGAAATTCCCCAGGCGTGACTGTCGGCCATATTGGGTGTGTTATCCAACAATGATTGGACAGACAGCAGGATAATTAGTACCAAGTTAAGATGGTGGGTTTTTTTTTTTTTTTTTTTTAAGATAAATAAATATGTATCTTTCAGCAACAGCGCACATCTTTAGAAAGTTGTTTACAGTAAACGTTGTGTGCTCATTGGATGGTTTGGTTTGGTTTGATGATGGTTTGGTTTTTTGCTCATCCTCTGGAGAATTGGTCAATTCATTATAAAGAGAAACCAGAGTCAGTGAGACAAAATTGGCCTGAGTTTTCTAACCATGGTATAGATGAAAGCCTGGAAAGGTAACAGGTTTGGAGAAAAGCATCTGCTAAATATACATATATGTCAGTGTTTTACATCAAGCTGAAATTATGGGTTGGTAGTTATATAGGTGTTTTACAGTTTTTTTGTTTGTTTTTTTTTTTTTTTAACTCATCTAAATTATTTTTCTAAATCAAACCTAAACTGGTTTATGTTTTTTGGATGGGTTGGGAACCTATGATTTTTCCTCATTAAAATAAAGGCAAATAGGCTTTCAGTATCCAAAATTTCAGTGTCCCACTGCTTTCAGCTATAAATTAATTTTGTAACTTGAGGGATTTCTGTATTCATAAACCATAGTAACAGCTTTACCAGACCCTGTTGCACAATGGCTGAATGTATAGTTTTAAGTCAAGCTATAAATAAGAATTTGTTAGAAATGTTGGAAAATATGTTGGTGTTATCATGCACAAAAATATTTTAATTCTCGTTTTTATTGTCTGGGAGCCAATTTTAAAGCAAGAAATCTGTTTTACAAGAGAAATATTCCTAACAGGATTATTTCACATACTGAATTAACCCCGTTACATGAGTAACATTTGTATTTATATTCCTGACTGACTGGCACAGCTCAAAGTCCCACACAGGTTGGTATCTACTGAAGTAGTACAGGTTCAGCAGCAGATCGTGGACTGCTCTGAAGACACCGAGACCGTGTACCTTTGCCTGGAGCCGCCCTCCAATCGTGAACCGCATGTGGTAGACGGAGATCACCACATCGCCTTGAGCACTCACACCTATAGGGAAGACAACTTTTCCTTCTTGCACTCGATGCTCTCTAGGGGCAAGTTGGTAGACCAGTCACAGAGCAAACATGTTAGTGTGGGAGACACATTAATCACATAAATGTTTGATTATGCAAAGTAAAATTATAGTTATTTTGTATCCCTTTTTGCCATTTTATCAGCGTCATGATCAAGTATCATTAAATAGGTGGATTTACATTATATTCCCACACTTTATTCCAAAATGAACTGCAATGCAGTGTTTAAGCAGTTTTTTTCCAGCTATTCTATGGTCATAAATAAGATCTGGTGGATTTCAGATGAAAAATTTAATCAGGGAGATTAAATTGCTTGAGGCAAACAAGACAGGATATATGTGGTTGGGAGTGGGCCGCAGCCAAAGGGTGGGAGGTGTTAGACAACAGAGAGTCAGCTCCACCTCATCTTTTCATAGTCCTGCGCCGTGGTGAAGATCCTGGTCTCTCCAAGCAGCACGTCGCAGAAAGGCCGGCAGCCACTGCGCTGCTTGTTGAAGCAGGGAACAGGGCTCATGGTTACAGTTTTGATGAGCAGGGGCTTGCTGTGGGGGAGCGTCGGTTTTTCTGAAACCATGCTGCATACGTAGCCGATGTACCTAAGCAAAAGGCGAAGGTTGCCTTAGACATGAACCCACTCGGAATGCACACCCCAATCCAGGCCTCCTGCTACAGCTGCACCAACAATAACAGCAACACAATACGTTTGCTTAAGAAAATACCAGCATGAGGTGCTTCGTTTTTAAACAAACGGTCACTGTTTAACCCAGTAGTGACCTATACAGAGGGGAAGCACAAAATTCCAAACCAAGGTAAATGAAACACACACACACACATTTTCAGAACCGCTCGTCCCATACGGGGTCACGGGGAACCGGAGCCTACCCGGGAACACAGGGGCGTAAGGCCAGAGGGGGAGGGAACACACCCAGGACGGGACGCCAGCCCGGCGCAAGGCACCCCAAGCAGGATTTGAACCCCAGACCCACCGGAGAGCAGGACCGTGGTCCAACCCACTGCGCCACCGCACCCCCTCTGTAAATGAAACAAATTTAAAAAATAAAAAGCAAAACAAAGCAACATTATTGCTACATGTATTTCTCATACAATGTACTTTTTTTTTCTCCAGTTGTAATGCAGCATCTAACAATTCTGGCTGTGGAAGGCTTTCACTGTCAGCTGTATAATGCTGTGCCTAATACTGTTAAATGACAGTATGGAATGTCCTGCACAATCAGTACCAATAGACATAGCAATTTGACAACATAATTGTATCCTAAAATCTTAAAGGGACTGTATATATTAAAAGCTTGCATTACTCATTACCTGTCACTGGACCAAACTGATGTGTGGTGTTCATTGTCTTGCTGGTCAACTGGTCAATGACTCGAGAATGGAATTCTTTTACAGAATGTTTCCGAATCCCCGCTGCAGCGTGGAGCAGGACGAGCTTGCAAACCCTGCAGGTGAACTGACCTTGATGCAATGGGACACGACTCACCTCCTGTGTGAGGGCCAGAGACCCGATCCAGGCTTCTTGGCGCTCAAGAGCTGCATGGCAGGAACTGGGTTGTTGAAAAGGTGGCAGAAGCAGAACATGGAACAGACTAGGACTCCGGAGGGTCCTCGTCCATCCTGAGAAAACGTAGAAAGAGGTGATTTACATTGTGGCCTTTTGGAGAGGAGGTTAGGAGATGACACTAATGATCATATTTAAGGACAAGGATCTGATTTTGCAGGTTAGGTAAGATAACATACTGTTTCAGTTTAATACAGCATCATAACTGCCACAACCCCAGAAAGTGAAAGCCCTGAGACCTACCAAAGGCACCACTTGAAATCCATGTAATTAATCCAACACTCTTGCTTTCAATTCACCTGATCAGTTTCCCAGCTTATATAAAGGGGTTGAAGTCATATCACTAGTTTGTGGAGTCTTGGTTAGTGCTTTACTGTGATTATCTAGTGGTGGCTGTTCACCATGTTTCTGTTTCAGTCCTGAACTCCAGTCCTGTGGGTGTTTGTCCTTTGTGATCCTGTCCAGATCCTGTGTACCACCCTGTCTTTGCCACACACCTTTGTATTACCTCTGTTCACCCAATGCTGTTTTACTTAATGTATAACATTCTGCGTGTCTTTTGTTCCGTGTCCATTGTCTTACCCTTGCACTTCAATTCCTGGTTAGTGCTGTGAACTTGTATTTACACTCTGGTTGGGGTCACTGCACTTTGTTCATGTCTGGATGGTAGTGCAAAACACCTTTGTGTTTTATATCTAGATTTTAGAATCAAACTTTCCATGCAAAAAATGTTGTCTAAGCAAAAATACAAATGTTATTACTGTTGCTTAATTTGCTTAGCTGATGCCTTTGTCCTGGGCAACTTACAAGAATGCAGTGGTGCTTGAAAGTTTATGAACCCTTTAGAATTTTCTTTATTGCTATATCAATATGACCAGATTTTCATGCATCTCCTAAAACTACATAGAGAACACAAATAAGACAAACATTATGCTTGTTTATTTAGGAAAATAATCCAATGTTACATATCTGTGTATGTAGGGGAAACTCTAGGATTATCAGTTCATTTGAAGGGGAAATTAGTCAGGTGTTTCAATCAATGGGATGACAATCAGGTATGGGGGGCTGCCTTAGTTAAGAGAAATCTGGGGCTTCATTTTCAGTCAGATTTTCACAACACAGCTTTGTGGAAGTGTGTCATGGCTCAAAGAAAGAAGATTTCTGAGGACCTCAGAAAAAGTTGTTGATGCTCACCAGGCTGGGAAAGGTTACAAAACCATTTCTAAAGAATTTGGACTCCACCACTCCACTGTCAGGCACACTGCATACAGATGGAGGAAATCAAGATCTTTGTTACTCTTCCCAGCAGTGGTCAGAGTCTGCTCTTTTTTATAATGCTGGAGTTTGCCTTTCAGCCAAGCCTTGTAGTGTTCTAGCAAACACAATGCTTCAAATATGTTTTTCAAAAAATAATTTGATATATATTCTCACTGTATGCTAAATGTATTACTTTTGGGTCTGTTTAGACATGACGACAACCTTAAATCCAAATTAACTGGTTAAGAATATTTTGGAAGTTGAGAAGCAGCCAAAGATAGCATGGTCCAAATATTTGAGGACAGAAAGCAATCAGTGCGACTGAAATATTCAGGGCTGCTGATAAAAGCAATTAATACCGTTTTGGAAAAATTACCATACAACTGGCAGAAAGTGCTCTGTAATATTTTCCGAAAATATGCTACAAATGCATTTCCCTTTTGCTTTGCTTCTGAAATCCCATGAGAATTAAGCTTGTTGTGAAGTCTTAAGAAACCTAAAAAGCTGGCAGAGTACAAATATTCTAAACTGTATTATCAGGAACGCAAACCCTGGCAGGATGCCTCTGCAGTGCAGCTCACAGGCCCTTCATGGTTGCCAAGGGCCTGGGGGAGGATTAGGAAGAGAACAAGGCAGAAGTTCATTAGAGAGTTGGTGGACTTAAGGGAGTTTGAGTGGAAAAGAGAGTAAGAGAGCAGCAAGGTGCAAGAAATGAGAGGCAAGTAGTGGGTGTGGCTAAATTGGAGTATGTGGGTAGAGTTAAGACAGGGAAGGTAGGAATGAGGGACACAGAACGAGTTGTCAGAAGAAAAGGACAAGTGTTCTGGGAGAACGGAGTGGGTAGGACAGAGGAGTAGGGAAAGGAAGGCGGCGTAGGTAGAGCGTCGGGGAAAAGGGATAGTGACGCGCACCTGGATTTCCTCTTACCATGCAGGTGATCACACAGACGTTCTTGGGGTTCTGTCGAAGCCAGTTGTGCATGTTCTTACAAACGGCAAACAAATTGTGGAGGCTCGGGGCTTGTCTGGCTGGCCAGCTGCATTCGGACACCTGAGACAGAGCAGGAGTATGAGTAACCCTGACACATGATCTTCATATAAATAAATAACACAGGCAGAAAAGAGCAGTGCTACAGTCTGTTAAATGAGTGATTCTAATGACTCATCACCTTACAAAACATGAGAGATGAGATTAAAAAGAGGGATCATCCCGGAGAATTTAAGTTTGTTATAGCATCATTGCCTTATTATATAAGGTAGACAAATCAGTAGACAAAAAATGCTTGCCTCAAATATCTGATAAAAAGCTAGAGAGAAAGAGTCTGATAATGTCATTACCATCCCTCAACTCACAGTTCAGACCAAGGAAAATTGATAACACACATTTGGATGTTTACACATCTTTTCCTGCTCTAGGAGTAACACTTTTCAACAGAGCTGCTGTGAAAAAGCTGCATGAACAGGACTGAGCAAAACTAAAGCCATAGCATGTATGTCTGAAAAAACCCAAATCAAACCATTTAAATACAGCAGAAGCATGCGCATCCAAAGCAATTAAACATTATTAATCTAAACAGCTGGAATAAGTGAGCAACAGATAAAGTGAAACCAGATGAAATTTGACATCATTCCCATATGAGGGAGATTTTATTATTGCATTTAAGCCATCCTTATATAGACATGATGTGTTTCTGTATAGATCTGATGACAATAAAAAAATGAAGCCAAGAGGTGATTCAACTGGTGTCTCCTAATACACTGTCAGCAAGGGCATTAGTGACTCATGTGATTACAGGAAGAGTCTTCCTAAAACTAGAAAGAGCACCCATCCCTGTCCAGCGAAAGATGGAGTTGTGGTCAACAAATCATAAGACCACAGCACTTCACAGACTGAACTGTAACCCAGTAAAGCTGAGGACACACTTTAAACTCCATTGGGTGCAGGACAATCAGAACACTACTCAAACTCAGGACTTGTCTAAGACGATGCTGTGAAGGAGAAGCACGACTGATGGAGGTATGCTGCTGTGTTGATGGGTAATAAAAAGGAAATGAGTACTTCCAGCATCTATATTGAAATCAGGTCAGAAAAAAAACATTCACTAGAAATGTGTGAATTCTCACGAAGGCCATAGACTCTTCTTGGTTATGGTCCTGTATGAACCCAAAGATATGCTGCAGATCACTGTCTTCTGAAAACTGACCACAACCTTAGCTGGGGTCATTAGATCAGGTGAAATAGTCCGGCTTATAGAAATTTCTTTTAGACATAGAAACTGCTGTATGTGCAGTGAATGTCCTACCCACAAGTTTTGTAATTTTTGGAATTCTTCCACATTATGTAACTTGCTATCTCAACATAGCAGGGAGTTGGGCAAGCGCAGCATTTTTATATCAAAGACACATCTCTTTTAACTGGCTTCCCCTCTCAAAATCATTTTCCTTTTTTAATTCTTTGAAAAAGTTTCCTGTTTAGACTTGTCCGAGCAGGGTCAGATTCTACTCCTATGACTCTCACCCTGTTGGAGAACTTGGTGCCACGGTAGTTCCTTTGGGAGAGGTTGAAGACCGTGTAGTGGTCCATGTGCCGAGAATCGAGGAAGGATCGCATGTCCTCTATGTGGTTCCTGTAGCTAATCTCCACTGTTTCAGAAGGAAATGACATCACTGCCAGGGGGGAAAGGAAAAGGAAACTGCTACATTATCCTGATCCAGTGATGTCAATCAGAGCAATGTTAAGTGCACTTAACTGCAAATGAAGTCAACAGATGGGAGCTGTATAGGAGCTTGGCATCTGCTATAGGCTGCAACTCAAGACAAGAGCCTTCCAGCATTGAATTTCCATGGCTTAGGTGAGTGATGGATTAATGAGAAGGCCTTTGGTTGCGCCCCGTGAGTCAGATGAGTAGGACTGGAAAGCATCTCACCCCACATGCTCAGTGACAGCCACTCTTTGTCGCAGAACTACTGTCTCTGCTTTCAGTCCCCAGTCTCTAGCAGCAGACTACCAGAAAGGTATAGTATGGATAAGTGAGCATTCTCTACTCCTTACAGTACTCATCTGTTTTTCTGAAGAATCCTGCATAAGTCATATTTCCTCTTGTACTTATTTGTACTCTTTCATATACAGTGCATTCAGAAAGTGTTCAGACCCCTTCACCTTTTTCACATTTTTTTTTGTTGCTGCCTCATGCTAAAATCATTGAAATTAATTCTTTCGTCGTTATGTGCTATAGAGTGTAGACTGATGAGGAAAACATTAATTAAAAAAATTTTACCATAAGGTTGTACCATAAAAAACGAAAGGGTCTGAATATTGAACACACTGTACACTGGTGCAGATCAGATAAAGTGTATTACTTAAGAATAGCACATGTCCCACTAGGGAACTCACCACCAATTCCGCAATTATGACAGCTGCTGAAGAATTCTATATCCCTAACCATACCTGATGGCCTTCTTGAAAAAAGTCTCTCACAAGACAGACTACAAGCAGACAGATGACACTCATGGTTTGCTTAGATGCTTTGCAATAGGACTGGACGGAGTGCACTTCCGCCACACCCCATGCTAAGCAGTAAAATGATCTCAAGTGTTTAACCAATAGTGCATTCTTATGCATCTTAAAATATAATTTCCCGGCACATGCCTTACTTACCTATAATTCTTGACGTGATGTAGGAAATGTCCAGTTCCCCTTTTGTATAACTGAATTTAAAACAAAAAAATATATCTTAATAAACGTACTTAATTCAGTTACTGGGTTTTGATTCCTGCATTCTTCCAGGTAAAACAGACATTTAACAGTGTTCTTTAAATGTTACCCAAGGAAGGCCTAAGCAAAAGTTTGCAGTTACTATGTTTTCGAGCACATTATCAAGGAAAACCACATGTTTGGTTTGGGTCACTTCTGCTTTATTGCCTCCTGCAGTGCGAGGTGTGTCACTTGCCCAGTCAGCACTCAGGCCTTCCATGTCTGTCACAGTGACCCTTAGCATGTAAAAGGCCACCTGATGGCAGCAGTGAGAACTAGAGGCTTACACATGCTGCCTTCATTCCCTTCCAAGCAAGCCCAGGAATGAGGTGGTCTCAGGTGTGGAGGGCATTAAAGTGGCTGCAGCACGGCAGATAGGCAGGCATAACAGAATGATCAACAGATAGACACAATTAATTGGAGAGACAATAAAAAAAAAACTGAGAATAAAATGCCCACCGAAAAAGTTTTTTTTTTAATTGTTGATAAATACACAGGATAGTGCAACAGCTTCCTGTCAGTGCTTGACTGGATTTCAAAACCCTTGTGCTTGCCTATAAAGTTAGGCACCTCTATACATATCTAGCCTTTCATGAGCCTCACAGTCTTTGTTAATCTGACCTCTGTTCTCTTGCATGTTCCTCAAGATTGCCTACATTCTCAGAAAACACGCTCCTTTTCTGGACACCTGTAAATCCAGGTTTAAGACCCACATGTTCAAAAACACGTATACATACCATATTTTCTTCCTCCTTTTTTATCCCCTTTGTGTCTTTACATTTATTTTATTTTCTCTTTGTATTGTTAGTTTCATTCTCTTAATTTTTTTGTAAATTTCCTTTGTTGTTTTATTGTTGTAATATTTATTTCTATTTTACTTTAAAGGGCTTTGAGAGGCAGCTTTTATATGTGTCATATAAAATAAAGTTGTTTATAATAATAATAATAATAATAATAATAATCCCTGTTGTTACTGCTACTGTTGTTGTCAATGTACCATCGACAACAATAACAACAGATTATTCAGTTGTATTTCTGTTGTGCGAGATGGAAAGTCCCTTGTCTCTGCTTTATTACACAAAGGTGACATCCCCCGAGAGGCGATAACACCACCTAATATGGTATCAGCAAGTAATAATCCTAAAGGGATTGCTGCTGTTCTAATCTCATACTCATTGCAGTCCTGTATTTTCTGTGGACTCACTACGAGGTTAGAAACCCTTAAAGTGTAAAACACACACATTTCAGCTCAAATCAAACTCCAAATTCTTCCCATGTTCGAAGTTAGCCAAATGTAACATTATCCATTGTAATCCGATATGATATAAATATTTAAATATGTTAATAGAAATTAAGTTACAGCCACTCTTTCTTTCTAAGTGGCTGCGACTGTCACTGCAGACTCGTATCTCGAGCAGAAAGCGTGTGCCATTCTGTACAAACATGCACTGTTTGCTCAGAGGCATGAGCCAGCCTGCTAATGTGAAACAACTCCAGGCTGCTCACCTCCGTCTGTCCTCATTACTCAGTAAAGATCAGAGTCCAGGCACTAAGAGGATTTTCGGCACACCGGGAGATACTGTTCGACGCTGTTCAACAAGCCATACGCCATGCCCACGCAGCCCACATGCAGGCATGCACACGCGTACTTTCACGCATTACACGTCGAGCAGAGTTCAGCTGTCCTTAAATTTGTCCCCTGCCCCTGCCGCCCATGCACACCGCTCCCACTCTGTTCCTAAGAGCAGAGTTTGAAATGGGTCATGCGAGTGTGCTCTAGTTAACAGTTCCTGTAAAAACCTTCATCCCTCCTCAGGAGGTTCCAGGTTTAAATCCCGCTCACCGAGAAGTCTGCATCATGCGGCTTTGCAGCCGGGCTCCCTTGCATTCGGACAAGAAGAAAGGGGCCACTGTGAGATGTTTAAGGGCTAAAGCCTGGAGCCTTCAGAACGAGTGCTGGCTGAGGTGATGCTGTGAGGCTACTCGGAGGACTTCCGGTCTAAGGCACAGTCTGAACCCCAGTCCCCCTCCTCCTGCAGCTTCTTGTGGTTTGCGGAGGTCCTTAAGGGGATGTTTTTGACACCTTTCTGCAACGCCGTAGGTGCCACTGAGATACACGCAAGCAAGGCAAGTGCACAAAGCCGAAGCAAAACCCAGCTGTGGTTTGCTGGACACTACGCTAAGCGCTACACCTGCAAGTGTGACACTGTGCATATGCCCACGTGCAGCATTGCATGTGTGTGTGTGATCATATGGGCCAACCCACAGCTTTAAAAAAATTGTCCTTTAACACGTAACAGACTTCTGCATCATTTGGCATGGATTTCTCCAGAGACAGAAATATATAAAGCTAGAACATGATAAATAACCCTCTGGACGCTTTATGTTTATTCATAAGAATGTATCCGAATCGTTCATTTTCATTCACCATTTGTCCTATCAGGGTCAGGGCAGTCCACAGCATATCTTAAAAACACTGGGTGCAAGGTTGGGGAGGTACATCCTGGATGAGAAGAAGAATGATCACACTTACTCTAATCGATAATCACAAGTGATTGTCTTTCAGGTACTAGCGAAACGCCCCCTCCCCCTCCAGCCTTACGCCCTGTGTTGCCGGGTTAAGCTCTGGTTCGCCACGACCCCGCTTGGGACAAGTGGTTTCAACGAGTGTGTGTGTGTGTGCGTGCGCGTGCTAGTAAAACAAAGCAGTGATTTTTTTTTTTCGCAACTTTGGCATGGAGACCAGGAAACTGTCAAAAGTGATCAATTGTTTTACGGAACAACAATGTTCTAGAACATAAACAGTCGCTTCAATGTGATACTGTGTGTTTAACACCAGGGATGTTAATTCAGTTCCACTGGTTTTGCCACATGACCCTTGACAGCAGACAGCCATCTCTGTAAAGAGGAGTATGACACCCTCAGTCTGCAGCTGAATGTCCAACAGTGTGCACCTCTGCAGGCCTATGTGGGGCTGCTGCTGCATCAATATTGCAGGATGGCAGCTGATAGAGACCTCACAGCGCTGCGTCACGTATTGTAACATAAGTAGCCCTGTTATGGTGCCTTCGCTCCACTCCCTGACACTTGTGATGAAAAAAAAAAAATCCCTCTGTATTACGTGAAAGTGATCTGGCACGGAAAATCACCACAGTTAATCCAACCCCCACAAAGCCAAGTAACTTGGATGTTACCATAGCGAACACCACAATCAGTGGTGCTCCAGAACTCCCCTCCCCTCCCCATTCCCAGCCCACACCATCACCATGTAACCCACCCCTTCGCCACTTTGTCAAGCCAGTCTGATCGTTGCCAGAGCAGCACAGATCCCTCTTTGTGCGGTGGCCGGACAGATGAGCGCTGCATGTGACCCCCAGTCACCAGATTCAGATACCGCTCTCTCCTATCCATCCGTTTGTTAAGACTATCTGCCTTTTACCAACTTTGCCCTTTTTCACACTTCTACTTTTCCAGTGTTGGTTTGTTTTAATGAGTCACCCAAATTAACATGTGAAAACCTTTCACTCAGATGGGCAAGAGTGCATGTCCACTTGACTTTACTGCAAATCCCATTTAACTAAAATGACTTCAGTGTTTTAGTAGGTGAAGACTCAAAGCTCTCAAAGAGGTTTACCGTATTTTGCAGACTTAAGTATTTTATGGCTGAGAAGATCCTGGCGGATTTCAATGAAGACATGATTGTTGCAGCTCAGTTATTTATGTGGCTTTTTCCTGACATAAGGCAAGCATTGACTGTAGAAGCTGAAATTTATCATGTCCATCAGGAAGTCAGGAAGTGGGGACTTACTTTGCAACCTGGTGCATTACTTTGGTGGACGTGTCCTTCAGGGTGTCTTTCAGGTTATCCTTGAAGTTGCTGAAGAACTTGCCGGCTCCCCCTTTCACCATGTCCAGCAGGCCACTGCTGTAGTTGGCATCCATATCTGGAGATGAAGTGCCTTCAGGCCATCAGAATCGACATCTTAACAAAATGAATACTAACAGTATGGACTGATCTGAATATTTATGGCAGAGTGTACGTATGCTTGCTGCATTCTGTTTCTAGTATTCTGATAAGCTCTTGACAAGTACATTCACATCTACATTAAAAATGTATTGCATTAACCCTGAAGTCTCCCTTGAGAAAAAATTAACTGCAGTGCGAAGCTAAGGCAGACTTCCATGCCTCTGATAGTCAGCTCACTAAGATGCATACTGGGGAACCTGCATCCTGACTCTGCATTAACCTGAAGAGGTGCAGAATGAATGCCCAAGGGTAGAATGCTGAACACATATTTTCCATTAATAAGCACATCAACAGCTACTTGCACGCCTTGACCTAGTCCAGACAACAACAAAATGATCCTAACTTGGTAGTGATATGAAAAAGCTAATAAAAATTTTTGTTGTGAATCTCAGCATTAGATAAGGTCACCAATACCAGAGCTCTCAAGAACTCTCCTAGAATTCGTATGTAATGCATATTCCCTGGAAAAGCAGTTAGACGCCAAAAGATAACAATCCTACACTGCGCAGTTGAGTGTGGAGTTCAGATTCACATCAAATAATATCTGTTAGGAAACAAACCTGCACCACAGAGCTGGAGAAACACTGACCTTTCACACTTCACCAAAATCTCAGAGAAATCACTGCCAATGACATCTCATTGGCAGTGGCTACTCTGCCGTAAAGTGTGGAGTTAACTTCATTGTATATTATGTTCCGTATAATTTATGATAAAATGGGAAAAAATCTTTCTTGTCACATTTTTTGTCCAATATTTCTTTCTTTCTGTTCGCCATGCATATACAAATATATACAGTACATACATACATACAGGGGTTGGACAGAGTAACAGAAACATGTAACAATATATCAATACGAGGGACCTAATAGGGAGTAGGACCACCCTTTGCTTTCAGAACAGTCCTTTTTGGAAGGTTGTCATACAAGTCCTGACCTGTGAGTAGTGGGATATTGCGCAATTCTTCAAGAAGAAAAGCCTCCGGGGAGGGATAAGGAGGTAGAAATCTACTTCGCACTTGAAGGCCAAAACATACAGTTCTCGTTGAGACCGGGTCACAGAAATCCTAAATGATCTCTTTTACAGTTGACACATACTGTTAATTGGCAATCAACCTCACGCGACTCACTTTTGCAGCTTCAGTTGTAATTGCGTTTCAGCTTCTTCAGTGTTAACCTCTTGGTGTTGTTTTTGTAATTTTGTTCACCCTGCAACTGTAAGTATGTACATACAATACTGCAGTTTATTACATGGTATGTAAATGTTTAATAACAGTCGGGAATTTTGATAATTGAGTTCTCTGCTGAGATTTCAATAACATATCATATGGTATCTGGAGGAAGAAGTTAGAATTTTCCCCACAGGAAATAATCGTATTTGTCAATGGTATTTTATTACAAATTTTTGCTGAACAAATGGATTTGCAGGAACGAATTAAGTTTGTAGACATTATAAGTAACAGCTTGAAATACTATGTGCAAAAAAGATTTTCAATACATTCGGAAGATGACAGAAATATATATAATTCACTACAGAAAACCACTCATTTTCCACCGCTTCAAGCATTATCAACCACGCAACAGTTGTTTCCAAAATAACTTGGAACCAAGGTGCCATATTCATTTAATAATGCTTTAAATGGAAGCCCACTCTGAATTAATTTCCACTTTTAATTCAAGGAGTGATGTCTGCAGTTTCACTCCTCTGCCAGTAAAATATTCTAGTACACTGAGCCTAAAGATAGCCAGACAGGGTTGCACAGCAGACTCCATCAGCAGCCATGACTCTGCCAGCTCTACAGCCATAAGGAGGAACTCTTCCTGCATGCATGCAGTCATTGGGGTTTGTCTGCAGGGACAGCGAGTGTCTCTGAGGGTCTGCACAGACAGCTACAAGCCCAGCTAAGAAGTGACAAAGAGCAATAAATGTATCTATACATCCACCATCATATATTTACCTGACACTTTTCTCCAAAGCAGCTTAGTGTTAAGGATACAATTATTTATCCATTTATAGCTGGGTAATTTTAGAGGAGCAATTTAGGGTAAGTACCTTGCTCAAGGGTACTACAGCTAGAGATCAAACCTGTAACCTGTGGAGCTAAAGGCAGTAACTCGAACCACTATGCTACCAGCTGTCCTTAAGCAGAGTCATCAATGCAAGCATACAAAATGACAGCAATTCGATCTTACGTAAACACATTGCACATGTTCTCTTGCAGTTAAAGCATCTTACACCATTCTGCAAATTTTTCTTCATCTCAGCTCCCTCTTTCCAGGGAGCCCCTAACTTAGTCTGAGAAGCCCACAAATGTGAACTTCTGTTTCAAAGCTATGACCAAAACAAACCTTTCTGACTGTCACAAAAACAGATAATCTGAAGTGCCTGTGAATCCAGTAACCCTATTTCACTGTCCCACATACGGTCCAGTCCTCTGACATCCATAAAGCATTGGAATGCATTATTTGTTCTCACATTCTCTTTATAATATGTACATATATGTACATTTATCTCAACCTCTTTGGTTATGGGTTATACTTTGTCCATCACAGAATAATAAAACATATAATCCATGACAGAGTTCCAAATAAGACTTTCTAACCCCAACCCTCTATGGCCAAGGCAATTATACATAAATAGAATGTCTTCAAGACTGAATGATATATTCCTTGATAGAAATTTCCTTTGTACACATACATATATATATGCCAGTACAATAATAAGATATATGATTTATTAACTGCAGTTGTTTTAATGACAACTGGAATTCATATTGATGGAAAACAAGTTTGACAACATCAGTCTATTAAGTGGGTTTCACTGAGCAAAACGTGATTTTGAAACTAAGCACGATATATTAGAGATGATACTCATTTGCTTTTATTATACCAGCATGTCACAAGGCCCAGAGTCAAGCTGACTAATAGGAGACTGGCAGGAAGTCCAGAACATAGTAGAGCTCGCAGAAACGGATGACGAGGGCTGCCAACACGGTTACAGCAGAGCCAGGAGGCGTCTATAATACCCGCAGAGCGGCAAGGGCTCTTCGCTAAACTGCGGTCTGGGCGAGATAACACAACACGAAACTATTGCGGCAGAGCTTGACGGGCCAGCACTTTGCTGACCCACTCCTGTTTCTGAAATCAAGTCCCCAGTCTGCCGCTCACCCTGCTGTCCCAGCGACAACTGGGGCACGGGCAGAAGAATCAAGAGCCTGCTCGCTTCTCAGTGCGCTGCAGTGGAGCTGATTCTCTCCACCACGAACCCAAACCAAGACACAGACCGGAGTCCGACCCTACACCAAGCCCAAGGGCAACGCTTGGCACAAACCTTTGCCCTTAAGCTCAAAGGAACAAACAGAGACTCATTATGCTCCATATTTCACAGGAAAAGCCAAATAGACGACAGTAACCAGTTGCTCCTGGACAACCGAACGCTGCTTAGTACTACATCCCTCGGGACATGGACTGCACAGCGTTTACAGTGTATTTACAACATGTGTGCTGTATTTCTCACTATAATCTAAACTAAAGCATCGACGCAGACTGCGCTGTGTGCGCACCGTGCACTCATCGTGCACGCGTGCTGACAAACACATAGCGCACACTTATTCACATGGCATCATGTCAGCAGACATGGAGCGACACATTATTGATTATTATAGCAGGACGTCGGCTGTCGTGCCGGTCGCCCTTTGTTGTGGCAGTCACGCGGCGCGTCCACGCGGGCGGTCGGCCCGCGCCGGGCCGGGCCGGGCAGGGCCGGGCGGGTACCTGCGCTGTCCGCGGTGCTGAAGCCGCGCTCTCCCCCGGGCTCGGGCGCAGAGCCGGCGTCCACCAGCTGCAGCGATTCATATCCGTCGTAGGCGCCCTTCTTCTTGTACGCGCCGAGAAGGCTCATGACCGCGGCGCCCGGGGTGCGGGACTGCGGGTCGCGTCAGAGGAGCTGAGCGCGCAGCCCGTGGCACATCTCCTCCGCGCACGTCCGTGGGAGCGGTGCGATCGATCCTCTAGCCTAGGAAGCGGGCTAGCGCGTGTGTCCCCGTTCCTTGCCAAGCGCTCCACGCCACGGTACGCGCGGGGGGCAGAGGAGCGCAGATCCCCGCCGGCTGAGCTGCCGATCGAGCCGCAAGTCAGGCGCGGATGCTCGGCTGAGCGCTGCCCGCTCGCTGGAGGGCTCCTCTCCGGCGTCCTCCTGGATCCAGGCCAGTCCTCAGAGCCCCACGGCGGCTGTAGGCGACCAAACAGCGCCTGCTCTGGAAGGAGCTGCCCTTTCCCTCCGTTTCGTCGCCATTTCCCGCCTGGTTTCTCAGCACATTCTCTTTCTTCTTGTGCTGAACTAATTTAAACACTGTTCCGCTGCGCTTTCTGCATGATCATCATGATCTTCTGCATTTTGCGCCGAGGAGCGACGGCCGAAATACAGCATAAAGCCACGTGACTAAAGTGTTATTATCGTCACATGGCTGCATGCGTACAGTACGAGTTGACTAAAAATCAGACGTTGGTTCTAAAACCTAATCAAAAATGAGATCCTGAAATGCTTCAGTTTGAAACTCTAGGAGAAAGAGGCGATTGCGCTCTTGAGGTCTTGTTCAGGCAACTGAATGTAAGTCAGTAAGAGCTATTAAGAAAAACTTGTGAACTTGTGCTTAGATCATGTAAGAATTTAGATCTCCGGAGACTTCCGCTTCTACTGCCACTAAGACATTTATAATTTATCCCATTCTGTCTGCCAGAATTAAAAAGATTTGGCTACCCAAAAAAACAAAAGTATTATTGTGAGGTACTACCTACTTGGTCATATATTAATGTAGCAACCACCATTAAGAGGATATATTCCTGGAGAACAGTGAGCAATTGTGCAAAATGAACAATATTTTGCACTTACATTTACATTGCATTTATTCATTTAGCAGACTCCAAAGTGACATCCAATGAACACTATGTAGTAGTCTCAGCCCAGACAACAGTCACACAAGGTGACTTTCAATGCTGGATACACTACTTACAATGAGTAAGTCTATCCATGCAGCAGTGAAACACACTTTTTGTCTGTCACACACACATACGGTACTGTGCAAAAGTCTTGGGCACTTAGATGTTTCACAGAAATATTTGTTTTAGACGGGTATTTAATGTCTTCCGCATTAGTGTCAATGGGAAGGAGCATATATTAGATTTACAATCATTCCTTTTGCAAAAAGTTACAGTATTACAGTAAGGGTTTTGTATGTCGATAAAGAAAGAAAGTACACACACACACACACACACACACACACACACACACACACACACACACACACAGTCTGAGACCGCTTGTCCTGAGGGGGGTCACAGTGAACCGGAACCTAACCAAGCAACATAGGGCACAAGTCTGGAAAGGGAGGGGACACACCCAGGATGGGACGCCAGTCCATTGCAAAGTACTCCAAGCAGGACTTGACCCCCAGACCCACCAGAAAGTGGGACCCAGCCAAGCCTGCTGCCCCAAGCTGTTGTTGATGATGGATAGTCACTAAGCTTTGTAGGAAGTTTATTAACTGAGAGCATTATTTTTGGAAGCATTCTCACTTTACAGCTTTTTTCCCCAACCAAGAACCTAAAACTTTTGCATAGTACTGTACATACACTATGAGTGATTTTAGGGTCACCAGTCCAGCTGAACGGCTTTGGACTGTGGGAGGAAACCGGAACACCTAGTGGAAATCCGCGCAGACATGGAGAGAACATGCAAACTCCACACAGCATTTGCAAGTCTTCATCCTGGAAAAAATAATTAGTAATTAAAGAACATCTTCCTTACATAACCTAAAGCTAGCAAAAGTTATAAATGGCCTAAAATCTACTGATAAGCATTGTGTTACTGCATCTAATGCTTTGTCAGGGAACCCCAAATTGTCGATTGCAAATTAAGGTGCTTAAATGCCCAAAGGAAGAATTACAGTACTTTCTAAGTCAGCTTCTTGGCATTCAAAGCACACATTCTTCCTTGGACTCATTTGGCAGCATGGAGCCGTTCAGTTTCTCACAGTAAAAGTCAAGGCTTGTGCATCCTTTGAATTAGTGTAAGACCGCAGGAAAGGAAATGTCACAAAATAAGGCAAATCCACATGATAAAATTAGAGTTAGCAAAATGTGCTATATTCAGCTCAAGAGTTATGATTAAAAATTCAACAAGAAGTTCTGAATAATCTCTCCTTATAATCAAATTTGAAGGATTAAATCTGCAGAGTTTCCCATGATTTTATCTCAGACTAAAAGAATGATACAGCACATACACTACAAAATTAGTACCATCTATCTTGGTTTAGTTCAAAATTAAAACCCACATGACAGTTATAATTGAAATTCCACTCTTGTAATCTCTGTGTGGTAGCTGAAATTTTATTTGCAAAGGAGACAAAATTAAAACTTAAAAATGTTTTGTTCTAAAACATACAGTAATGAATGTTAAGTGAAAATGAAGTGCCTCTGAATATGTGTATCTTGCTTACGATACATTTTTAAACGCACATCTAATGCACAATATGCCTGGGTTCTTTTTGGTGCTGTCAATGCCTGAAATGCAGTTGAAGTACAAATAACAGTTCCATCGACACTAAACAACAAACTTTGGTTAGTGTTAAAAAGCAATAATATTTCAGTAATAGTTAAGAGATTCCTTCGAGTCCTTCATGTATTTCATAAACCACCCTGCTGTATGGTATGACTGCAACCACACAATAAAAATAGAGCGCAATTCTTTCAATACTTTAGAATAATAAATCATCATGAAATGTATACGTTTGAAATGAACCATACAAGATAAAAGCAGTTATGTAACAACATGTACTTATTATACATAAATGAATAGACATACAAGTACATTTATAAAACTGGTTCTGAAACACATACAATTTTATTTAAGCATCAAGAAATATTCTTACATGCCATGATATGCATTAATGCATAAAACTATGTGCAGTCACACACTTGGTGTAGTTAATAAGTTTTGTAAACTTTCTTTCAGTGTCTTTGAGGTGTTTCATTTTCATGAATTGCTCAGAAAAAAATGGTAATGTAAAGGTAACTTGCTGGATCAAATATATTTTAATCCTGTGTATTAGATTATAGAAATGGGTCTGCATGACAGACTTTCCTCTCGACTGTACCACAAAAACAGTGAAAGGTATTGCTGTGATTGACCCGGCTGTTAACAGGTCTTTCGGAAATCAATGGGCTGGGAACACAATGGTATAATAATAATAATAATAATAATAATAATAATAATATGATTGAATGGGATGAAATGAAGGGACCTGCACTGAAACAATTCATCTTATGTTAGGTCCAATGTTAAAAGTTCCTAGTTTTAAACCTGGTGAAGCGACTGGTTAAAATTTCACTAACCTAAAATCATTATCAATAACACAGAACATAAATAATGAGAAATGTCTCGAAATCAAAATACTCAGATTAAAAGGACCTTCCAAGCCCTTGCTAATGCTTCAGCAGCTTATAGCGCCAGCTTTTAGTGCCATTTTGAGCCAGTTAGTACTTTACTTTGAGATCAAACCATATATCGGAGGATATTTGGGGTGCAGACTTCTCCTGCCTTTTAAGCCCCAACACAAAAGTTCCTCAGTTACAGAACACATTCATCTGCACATGAACAGAGCGCTCACAGCGAGCGCCGCAGAGGAAACCGCTCCAGCACCATGGAAACCGCAACGCATGGTGCTTAGAAATTTTACATTCTATTGGAATATATTCTCCACTATGCGGAAAGCCTACACGCTATTAAAGGGATCGATAGGCTATTACAGACTGGTAATAAATTAAATTTGATTTGGAATTGTAGGATTACAATAGTATCTACAGTAACTGTTAATAGAGCTGTATCATGTGTATTATTATAAGTGTAACAATTTCTCACCTGTAGAAGAGAGTCAACCTAAGGATACCAACTGAAAATGTTACAAGAAAATTATTTAAAAACATGGATTTAAAAATAAAATAAAGACATGATATACATTTTATTCAGTCATGTGGAAGGGGGGCGTGGTGGCGCAGTGGGTTTGACCAGGACCTACTCTCTGGTGGGTCTGGAGTTTAAGTCCCGCTTGGGGTGCCTTGCGACGGGCTGGCGTCCCGTCCTGGGTGTGTCCCCTCCCTGTCCAGCTCCGGCTCTTCGCGACCCCGCATGGGACAAGCAGTTTCAGACAATGTGTGTGTGTGCAGTCATGTGGAACACTCAGGTAGGGGAAGGTGGGGCACACACTTGGTTCTAATAATAATGTCCTAATACAGGACTGTGGTGGTCCTGAGCCCATTCCAGAGATATATGGCACAAGACAGGGTAACTATCAAATAAAAGCAATTTATAATCACCAGGTCACTTGAAAAACATGTCACACATACAGTTGGATCCATAAGTATGTGGACAGTGACACAGTTTTCATCCCTTTGGCTCCGTACACCACCACAGTGGATTTGAAATGAAACAATCAAGATGTGATTTAAGTGTAGAGTGTCAGATTTAATTTCAGGATATATATATCCAAATTGGAAGCACGATGTAGGAATTGTAGCACTTGTTAGATATGGTCCCCCTTTTTAAGAGGCTGGAAGTATTTGGACAGTTGGCTGCTCAGCTGTTCCATGGCCAGGTGTGAGCTGTTCCCTCATTATTTCCTGTACAAGTAAGCAGATAAAAAGTCTAGAGGTGATTTCAAGTGTGGAAATTGGAATCTGATGCTGTTAAGGCTCAACATGAAGTCCAAAGAGCTTTCACTGGCAGTGAAGCAAGCCATCGCTAGGCTGAAAAACGAAAGCAAAACCCATCAGGAAAAACGAAAACAAAACCCATCAGGAAGACAGCAAAAACATTAGGTGTGGCAAAATGCGGTACGTTCTTAAGGAGAAAGAATGCACTGGTGAGCTCAGGAACACCAAAAGGCCAAAATACAAACGCTAAACAAACTCAGCTGGATTTGAAAGAACATCAAAATCCACAGGCCAGGAGCAGTGAATTGCCCACACTACACACCACCCCACCATACTGCTGTACAATACACACACACACACACATTTTCAGAACCGCTTGTCCCTTACAGGGTCACGGGGAACCGGAGCCTACCCGGCAACACAGGGCGTAAGGCCGGAGGGGGAGGGGACACACCCAGGACGGGACGCCAGTCCGTCGCAAGGCACCCCAAGCGGGACTCGAACCCCAGACCCACCGGAGAGTAGGACTGCGGCCCAACCCACTGCGCCACCGCACCCCCTGAACTGCTGTACAATATATTTTATGAAATTATTAAAGAACTTAAACACTGGTCTGATTGAAAGTTTTTTTTTGATCAACAATTATTTTGTGTGCTAGACTTTTTTTAATAGTGTATTGTCATTTATATTGTGCATTAGTGTCAACCAGTGTGTATATGTATGTATATATATTACTAGGAAGGTGATCAGGAATCGTGGATATTCTGATAAAGTTTTATTCAGCTATTCGTGTGATAATGAACATTGGTTCATATGGTGGAAAGAAACTAACTGCACTTAATCACGTCAGCATCTGTCTCTCTTTCTGCTAATGCACACATTGTATTTTCTATGAGATGTACGTCACTTTTGAGAAAAGCATCTGCTAAATGAATACATCTAAATATAAATGTAAAGCCTATTACATTAAAGAGTTGAATGGCATACAATGGTTCTAATAACAAATGGGTGCTACTTTGCTACACGTATCAAAACATTGCGTGTCTACAGCGGTTCATCGGCTCATGGGCGTGTGAGCCCGAGGTAGAACAAACACTTCCTTCTTTTCAGTCGGACTGTCACACACATACGACCTCGCCCCGGACGTCCACACCTGCCCCAAACGAGAGCAGCGGGATACAAAGAAGCTGCACCTGCACACCTTGGTTGCGGAATCTCACTTGAGAAACCTGTCTCTCCGGCGCTCTCGAGAGAACCCACGACACCCTGCCCATCCTTCCAAGTCCCTCGTTCTCCTCGATCCCTCGTTCCCGCTCCTGATGTCCGCGGCTCCCGACACTTGCATCGCCTCCTCGACTACGACATCGGATTCTCCCCAAGACTTCCGTTTGTGCATTGACCGACCCGCTCCCGTCCCTGACCACGAATCTTACCTGCTCCCTTGTGTACCGACAGTAAAGACCCCAAGATTGGGCCCACACGCACACCTGAGTCTCCTGCCCACTCAGGATGACACGGACCACGTTACTGGGGTTAACAGTGTCTCGTGTGTTACTGTTATGGGCTTTAATTTTTTTTGTTTTTACAAAAAAGTGAAATACAGTAACAAGATACACTAAAAACCATTTGACTAACTGACGTTAGATACCAACCATACCCAACTGTTTGACTTGTGTACAAATTCGACTTAAAGACAGATTTAGGAACACAACTCGACTGCCTGTATAAGGATCATTGATTCCACGAACCTGAAAATATACTCCACCATTCACTTCTGCTTCTTGTTCATTCCGATACACACTGGCACACCAATTAGTGCTTCACAAAGTGATTAAAAACACACCGAACAGTTCTATCCTTTATGGTAAAACATCCACAAATCCAGCTGGATTAAAATCTCATAAACCATATGCTGATAAAACTCATAATATGATGAATATGATTATGAATCTAATGATGTTCAGACATTTGTAGAGATTTCCCATTCATGATTTTCTCACTTGAAATTGTTACATTACTTACTGAGCTTCTTAACACCTTCTTCCATTTACTCATTTAACAAACATTTCTCCAAAGCAATGTACAACTCCACAAAAAAAGAACTGTACATAGACACACGAATACTGAAACTCAGTGTTTGCACAATACCATAATTTTTGCCTGTGTATATTATACAAGTAAGATGCTTCAGACCTGAGAGTCGGATAGGAAATGTAAAGACAGCCATTAAAGACAATGTGATGTTAATTTATACAGATGTGTGTAATTGTTAACTCTTTTGTATTGCGAATATAAAAATAACTACTGGAACCGTTTCACTGTACAATATAGCCTATGATTCAGACAAATATTTCACTGAATTTACCACCCTACAACAAAAATATTTCATAACGAACCAAAAGCCTATCAATTTCACACTGAAGAACTGAACAATTTTTTGCAAAATTATTTTATTTTCATTAACGTGTGGTGGATAGGACTCCAAGAAAAACATAGTAAATCATACAGCTGAATAAAGCATTGCACTATACATGATAGATAGGTATAAAGCTGTTTTAACTGTGCAATATAAAGGGAAATACAGAACTACATTTTGTTCTTTCCATAAAGCATTTCCACCAAATATTCTTCAGTCATACTTCAATTCAGCTTTAGTTGTGCATTAATGTGTTTCTTCCTACATCAGTGATTATGGACACCATACACCCAATAAAGAATATAAAGTCAAACATCTGTATTTTCCTAGTAACTGATAAAACTGATGTGAGCTGAATATTTGCCTTTGCAGATATTCAGTAATAATTATGTATTTAATTTACTGATATGAACAGCTTATTCTACACAATTTATCAAAAATATAATTTCTTGGGGGGGGGGGGGGGCGTTCAAAAAAAATTCCCATGGAGACAATATTACTTTTCAAATCAGTGCTCACTTCTCAATTGTTAAACGACTCCCTTTTTGCTTTCTAAATTTAAATGCTTTTTCTTTTCTTCTCTCTGAACACAAAAACTTGTTTTTGCACTGAAGCCTTCATGAATGCATTGGTTCCTCATACATATATTCTCTGAACATAGTGAGAATATGAACCTATTCTGAAATTCAAAATGACAAAAACATTTGTAAAGGTTTAATATATTTCCCATAAAGCATCAAAACAGCAAATAACACTAGTTCAGTGTGAGACAATAACAAAACAAAAAAAATTGGCAACAATTGCTTGCCTGCATCAAAATTTATTTCTCATGACTTCTCAATTGTTTCACCTTTGTTACCTTGTACTGTTTTTATAAACAGTATGGTAACAGCCACTGTCATCACTATCCAGCTTTGATTTTAAATTGTTAGTGTCTGTACTGCTAAACACTTCTCTCGTTAAAAAGCGTCAATCCCATAACACACTCCCACCATGGAGACTTTCAACGTACAGAGAAAATTTGCACAAAAATATTGGTAATTTAAAATTTGTACATAAAGCTTTGTCATAAATTCAATAATTAAAAACAACTGTTCATTAACCAAGTAATTTGTTTGTTGTTCTCTATCCTTATTTAATAATTACCAGTAAATAGTCTGAGTTCACTGGCTGGAAACTGGTTTTTTTCACAACAGACTATGCGTTACATCCAGGTCATTAGTTTGAGTTGTCCTTCACTTTCCTATTTTGCCAGATAGTTCCTGCACAAGTTTTCAGATTTTGGATAACTACCTTCCTAAAGAATATAGCATATCAGGACTCTTTGTCCACCTTACAAATATGCAGTGGTTGGACCCAAAATTTTTAATTTTTTTTTTTTTTTTACTGATTGGTCCATAAGGGCAACTTCCACTCCTCAAAAGTCCAGTTTCTTTGTTTTTTGGCCCCAGCGAGTCTCTTTCAAGTAGGTGTACTCATACTTTTGACTGGTACTGTACACATAGCAGTATGTAGAAATTAAGGACATATGGTGCCACAGTGACTGTTTACAGATTCAATCGGTCTAGAGCCTTCTATATTTAGAAATCGGCCTGCGTTTTGCCCGTGCTCCTGATGTTAAGTGGTGGACTTTGGCTCCCAGAATTCTTTCAGGGTTTCTGGCTGTGAAGTGGAAGCAGCATTGCACCAGTTTGCTATGCTGGAATCTTGGTGCCAAGCAAAGAGCTGATATAGGGCCAGATCTTGTCCGTCTCTGTCCCCGAGAACGAGTGTAGAATGCCTTTGGCCCTAATAGTGAGAAGGACGTCAGTGACTGACCCTCGAGTGAAACACTACAAAGTATTGTGCTTATAAAAGAAATGCGAAAATATGAGCCTCTTTCATAGTAGGTTCATGTACATGGAGATTGTTTTCTACACATAAAGCTGAAGTTCTGAAGATGGGGACAAAGTTTTTTTTTTGTTTTTAAACTCAAGGGGTTCATGTTATTACAGAATTTTCAAATTAACTCCCCCAATGTTCATTTATCACTCCAGTTTTTCCTATGAATATTTCAGCAAATAGGTAATCTACAACAATTTTTACATTAAAAAACAACAGTACGGCAATTATCCACAAATTATGGGACATCCACAAATCCTGCGATAAAGTCACTTTAAATGTCACCACACTCACCTATACAGGTCTACGACAGGCTTGGCGATGTCTTTGTAGTGCCGCAATCTGGCCACCAGCACTTCAGGCTTGTCGTCGTCGTGCTGGACCAGGGGCTCTCCGCTGATGTCATCCACACCCTGGTTAAACATCAGTCACACAGCAGTGCGTTTAAGTCAACTCTAAGTCTAACAACCCAAATGTTTTGGGACAGCTGATGATTTATCAGTAGGTGACTTAACTAGATGAGGGTCACAGTGTTGCAGCGCTGTCCTGTGATGATTTGTGTGACCGGTTGGAGTATTTTAAACGAAATTTTGGTGCATTTCATTTGCAACCGAGATGTCGGTAGTTCCGAGAGCACTAACGTGGACTTGAGGTGGGTTGAACTCCATGTTATACACTCTCCCGCTGGCTGGATGGATCCACCTGTCGCTCAGTCTTTCCTTCAGCGTCTCAAATGGAACATTAAGGCTGATGACAACATCTAGGTCGCATATGTTGTTCAGGGCTGTGGCTTGTGCTACTGTTCGTGGAAACCCTAAGGAAGAGAACACAGACCAGCCTGAATCCACCTTATCCCACCAACCCAGACTGTTGTACAGAAGATGACATTCTATATCTGTACAGAAGGAACTCTGTGCAGCAATACATAATGAGCTGGTTGGGTTCTCTTCCATGATTCAGAGCTGTACTCCGTTTAAACACGTATTTTCACTCAGGTGACTAAGGTCAAGGAGAACAGCTCTTGCACTAATATAATGGATGTATAATGTGACACTATGGTCATGTTATTCTTCCTTGACATTCAAAGGGAGGAAAACGTATTGAAACACGGGCCTCCTGACTTAAGCAATGCAAAAGGTAAACAGTAAGGACACTGCTGCATTCTTTATTTACGCGCATGCAACCGGGATGTGTTTTAACTTGTGTCTGTTGCAAAAGAAACACCCCCACTGAATTCTGAACAACCAATATGTTCATTTACTGTAGATACCTGTACTAAAAGTTCTCCTACTTAATTATTGATGTTCAAAAATACCTACGAGAAAAAAGCACTGTCTAATGTTACTTGAGAATAATGTTGACTGATTTTGCCTAAATACAAGTAATGAAAGGTAAAATACTTTGATATATCGGCAATTTTATGAAAATACATTGATCCTGTAAGATATAAATGAAAAAAGTGTACTGATACTGATCAACTTAAAAATTAGGGACTGTATTTACAGATTAGACTTAGGGTGACCATTTTGAAAGTTAAAAAAATTAAAAGGCATTAAAATACAAAACAATTTAAAGGCCTTTCAAGTCTAGTAAAAACAGAGAAGAGTGTTTACTTCTTTATTTTCATGGATCATTCTAGGCTGACCTTCCCTGTGTTAGGAAGTCTAACTTTCTGTGACCCTCTTACCATCAAGGACCCAGCTTTTCTTTGTCATTGTCTCCAGCTTGGGAAGGACAAGGTATGTCATGACATTATCGGGCACCAAAAGATTCTTCTGAATGTATTTTTTTGCCAAAATACCAGCTTCTGCGGAGGGAGACAGATACAAAGCTTATATATAAGCTAGAGAGCAGAGACAGTTCTCACACACACACACACACACACACACACACACACAGAGTGTCTGAAACTGCTTGTCCCAAGGGGGTCGCGGGGAACCGGAGCCTAACCTGGCAACACAGGGCGCAGGGCTGGAGGGGGGAAGGGACACACCCAGGAAAGGACGCCAGTCCATCACAAGGCACCCCAAGCGGGACTCGCACCCAACACCTGCCAGAGAGCAGGACCTGGCCAAACCCGCTGTGCCACCGCACCCCCCCCGCAGAGACAGTTGCCATTTACAAAAATATTTAACTATTCTGAGCCAGGTTTAAATATTAAACTTATGTATTCAACCTGTTCACATATGACAAGCCCCACCCAATCCTGCTAAGGTGTATCTAATTCTAAAGTAATTGCTAACTCACTGAGGTCAATAATTAAAAAATGTGACAACTAATATTAAAATACATTATATCCCATGAATAAAAATATAAGTATACCTTGGTATTGTAGCATTATTTTTAACAATAAGAGAATGAAAATGCTGAAGACCATGAGTGATCTTAAACTTCTGACAGTAATTGTTTCTTAATTAAAAAATTATATAAGTCTGGAGTATACTAAAGCCAAGGGTCAGGAAACCCTTTTCAACAGAAACTTTGTTTAATGAAGTGTAGATAATAGTCAACAATACTATAAAAAAATAAAAATAAAAAAAACTTTCTGGTATAGTGGACATTCGATAAATAAAATTTTTAAAATCAATATTACTTCAGGTTTGGTGCAGGTAAAATCTGCCCTGCTACTCAAATTCTGAGTTAAGGCTGTTACTGCTTGTTAGAAATTAACTCCCTTTTTGGATGCAACGGTGACAATTTTAGACAATCTCTCCAGTGCCCTGTAAACTGGATTCCTGTGACTCTTCTGCAGTGGTGCTCCACCTAAACCCAAATTAAAGACGCACTGGAACACCGGAGGTTTTATTTTTAATGCTCTGATTGTTTGTAACAAATGTGCCAAGTCAGTTGTCATCCAGCCAAAAAAGAAATAGAAACCATGCACGCATTTTCGATTATAAATATTAAGGTGAACGCATTACTACTAAAGAGCTGTGTAGCCCTACAGCATTTCCCTCAAACATATAATCTGGAATGCATGACAGAAATGGTTTGCAATTAAGCCGCACAGGACCATTAACATTTCTTCCGTCAACAATCAGGGAAATACATGATGTTTGCTGCACAACACATTTTTTTTTTTTTTGTTCAAACAGACAAAAAAGGCAATATCGGTGTAATTAAGTATTCAGTATTAGACTACTGTACTAACAAAAATGTAAGAACATTTACATTTATTCATTTAGCAGACTCTTTTCTCCAAAGCGACGTACACCTCAGCGAAAATAAAATCTGTGCATTACATTAGGAGAAAGACACATAGCCGCGAGCGTGATTCTTAAGTAAATCTAGTTTGTTACTTTCCACTTGATGCACCGATGTTCATCGCTCGAGTAGGTGCATAAAACGCGAGATAGATGAATCCTGATCACCTTCCTATAATTTTTTTTTTAATAAGGTATTCACATACAATGCCGGAGTAGCGGCTGTGTGTAAAGGGTTATCTAGGGATGATGATGACAAAGTTACGGTGACTGAATATTTAGACCATACATGAGCTGGAGAGCTCTTGGGCGAAGTGAGTCTGGAGAAGATGAGTTTTCAGACCCTTCTTAGACGTAGACGGAGTTTCAGCATTTCTGAGTGACCGGGGGGGAGGTCATTCCACCACAAGGGAGCCAGAACCGAGAACCTCCGCGCTTTACTTTTCGCGTAAAAGAAAAGAAACGGCGCAACATTTCGCGTCCTTTTTGCTGAGTTTGACAGCTGGTGGTGAAAGGTTGCTGAAGGAAAGGCCCCGCAGGACTGAGAAATGATCGGCGCGTTGCGGCTTGGAGATGACGGGGATGAGCGGAAGGCGAAGGAGGAACACATGGCGTGTCCTGGAGAAGTGAACCCCCACACTGCAGTGACAGTCGACCCACAGTGAGCCCTCAGTCACAGTGACAGCTGACCGCACAAAACAGTGACCCCACTGACACTGACCTACAGTCAGTTACAGCACTTGTCCCCAGGGACAGTGGATGGGTGACAGAGACCCCCCCCACAGTGTCAGTGACAGTAAAACAACACCATAGTGACGGTACCCCCACCACGCACACACGCACGCACGCACGCACGCGGTGACGGTGTCAATAATGCGAACCAGTATTGGCAGCGATGTTCTCCCGCAGAAAGTCTCCGCTGCACAGATGCTGGAGGCCGAAACTGTGCGCGATCCGGGCCGAGATGGTGCCTTTTCCCGAGCCCGGGGGACCCAGGACCACGGCGCGGAATATCTTAGCCATCATCCTGTTGAACACAAACACACACAGTGATCCCCCCAGTGACTTCTAACACACTCTGGACGAAAAGTTTCTGCCCATCCATTCGTGTTTTTTCTTGCTCTGCTGGCTGCTAGCAACACGATCACAACGGCACGCAGTGAGTTATTAATTTCATGATCACGTTCATCCAGTTTTGCGTTTTCTTCATCTCACGCGTCGCAAAAAATCGCGTTTTTAGGGAACACACCAACTTTCGCTGTGCCGCAAAACTCTCTCTCTCTCTCTCTCTCTCTCTCTCTCTCAGTTATATCTGGCATCAAGTCAGAGACACTTGAAGCGCAATAACGTTTTCCATGTCGTAAATGCGCCGCCTGATCCGATAGCGAAAAACTGTAAAGAATGTCTGGCAGCAAGTTCAATCTGTGCTCACCTTCAAAACTTCAAAATCAATGTTCAAACAGTTCAGCAGCTTTTTTTTAACTAAACATTAAAGTTTATCTCCACCCACGACCCGCTGTGCCTTTAAGAAAGTACTTTTTTTTTTTACAAATTAATGAACGACCAGTCCGGACGCCCAAAACTTCAACACCTCCTTTACACATCATCAGGCAGGAACGGGGGGAGCTGTGCGTCACATGGAGGAACTGACTCCGGATCGGTTCGGACATTTAATTTTGGTTTGTTATTCCTGATGGGCGGAGAAATGCTGATCGAGGATCGGCTCTTCAGGAGACAAAACCCATAGCACACCATTCACGCTCCTTTTTGGCGAAAAGTACTCTACTTTTACGTTAGGACTCTGGTAGTTGTAGTTTTTGCGCACGTTGAATTTTCTAACGTGTAATTGAATTTTTGAATATGTGCAGGCTCTTTCAAAACGTCCATTATTTTAAAGATTACGCTAGAAACATAAACCGTCTGGACTAGCTACATTTCAATCACAGTACATACCATTCGCATGTAAATTACATGGGTGCACTATTAAAATCATGACATGAGTCAAATCATTCTGAATGTGTTCCAAAAGTATAAATGTGATATTTTATAACTGGACACGCTCGCGAAGTGTGGTGGATGAAGTGTATAGAGAACATCATACCCATAATCATCATCATAATCGTTATTACTGTCGTTGCCAGACACAGGCCTACTATTTGAGGTTAAACTTAGATTTTAAACCAATATATATAGCTTTTTTTTAATAATTAACAGTTGCTTGTTTTGTTTTTAACAGTTTTGAGTAGGGCCACTTTTATGTATGCAATAAACAACGCTATTTATATTTATATTTATTTTTCACATCATATCTCTTGTTTACTTTCCCTTGCATTGTATATAACATACCTGTACAAACATATAATGTTCAGTGTCTATTTTGTATACTGTGTACTTTATACTCTCTATATTTTTTTTAATCTTTTATTAGCCCACTCTACTTTTATTATCTGTGTCACTGTCATTCTGTGTGTGCTGTGGAAGTTTCTGTCACCAAGACGAATTCCTTGTATGTCTTGAATTAGCCACTTTAACAGAAAACCAGGAAATGTACACAGTGGGTTTAATAAATTGGACTTTAAGACAAAGCATTTCTTTAAAATGAATTATTCCCACTATATACATAACCTACTCTTGCAAAGTTTTGTCTTTTGTCATTTATAAACTTTTTAGCAAATGAGAATAATATTTAAGTCTTCTAAAGTAGTCAGATTATGTTACCTGTGAATATATTTATTTGCAAAAGTATGTTAATGTTTCATATTTAGTGAAAAAAGAGATTTGTATCTCGGGAGCATGAGTCTGACTGCGTGAACAGTTCAGTTGGACTTTTCTGAAAAAAGGTCAATGCACAGAATAGAAAAAAAAGAAGGATTTTCACAGTTTCACATAACTGTGCTGCACCTGACATCTGTTTTGGGTAAAAGATTGACTTATTGTGAATTTGACAGGGGGCCAGCTGGTAGTGTAGTGGTTAGAGCTGCTGCTGCCTGTGGACCCAAAGCTCATAGATTCCAGTCTCATTCAAGTCCCAGGTTTGATCCCCACCTCTGGTTGTAGTACCCTGGAGCAAGGACCTTCCCCTGTATTCCTCCAGTAAAATCACCCAGCTGTACAACTGGGTAAATCATTGTAAAGTAGTTTAACGTAGTGAGTCACTTTGGAGAAAAATGTCAGCTAAATGGAAACGTATAAATTCCCACACAATGACAGCATTGGTCATAGTTTGTCTGACATACATTTTTAATTTTAGTAGATGCTTTTCTCCAAAGGGACTTCCAAGGGATACTATGTATGTAGCGCTACTAGCCCACCCACCTTATTGACCAAGGTGACTTACACTGCTAGATTTTTTTACACTACTTAATGGGTCACTCATCCCACACAATGACAAGCATAAGGTGGAATACTGAGGTCAAGCACTAATTATTACCAATCCTGGGAATTTCAAAAGGGAAATAAAGAGTTGCTCAATCATTTTTCATTAGAGGCTACAAAGTATCAGTCTTAGTTCAAAGTTCTTTATGTGAAAGGAATAATTCACTGAACAATCCTGCACAGTCGAGGTTCTTTCACGAACGTCTGACACGTAAAGTGTTCGCTCGGTGTGAGCGACGCCACCGTTAGCTCCACGTAGGAGAAACTCGCGCTCACGTGCAGCACATCTGCTGCGCGCGAACTGACGGCTCGCGGTCACAAAAAACCCAGATCAGCGCATAATACAGAAGATCCAACGAAACATGCAACCGTTGCTGTGTTTAGAAAATGACATCTGTTTTTTTTTTTTTTTTTTTTCACTATGTTTTTTCCTCTGAATACCCTTTCAGCAGGTTTACTCCCCGCGACCCGGAAGCAAGAAGCTTTTTTATTTTGTCACATGGCTAAAAGCTCTCAATAACAACAAAAAATGGCGACAATCACGTTGTTCAATGTGGGCTTGCTGCGTCACTAAAAATATTCATGTAAACAAAAAGAAAGAACAGGAAAATTGCGGGTAAGCTATGGGTAGATGTGTCAGACACGATCGCTGGGGAACTATTAAAAGACATTTGTTAAGAGACTATTGCTGTGGATTGCAGGTAGACACGGGGTATGTTTGTGCTTTTGAAAGGGGTGTGTACTGCGCTGGGCGTTAGCATTTGGCTGCATTATATGGGACTTGCAAGATATAGATAGCTACGTAACTGCGTAAGAGTTTGCATGATGTTTTCATATATACAGTTACGCTTGTGCAGCACTGTGTCTTTGTGTGAGACGTAGTTGCACAACTGTTTATTCGACAGCGGATGCATAATATGTAAATGCATTGCCTGTGACTGTGATGATTGCTGAAGTTCTTTTATATTGACATGTAATAATTTCTACAGTCTACGTACCCACTAAGCACTGTTAAATATGTTAATCAGTTGGTTTCGCGATATTGGGGCACATTTCCAGTGTCGCGCTACCTCGCTCTTTCGTGATATTTTTGAATATAAAAGCTTGCGCATTTTCAGAAACTATATTATATAGTGCACGAATGCTCGACTTGACAACTCGATCAGTATGCGTTGTATCGCCTTTATTATACAATTTGCGTTTGTAAGGATTTAATGGCAACGTTCCGTAAACCTGCGTTATTTTATTTTTTTTTTTAAACAATTTTGGCAACTGTCCCCAAGGTCCTATGATGGCAAACAGAACTAATCGAGTTGTTTACATGAAGCAGCCCTGCGCGGAGGGCGGAGCTCTAATGGGAGTGTCAGCCTCCAGCGCGCCTCGCCATTGGTCCGTATTGGAAAGACTCGGCGTAGAGGGCGGGGCTATGATGGGAGTGGCCGTCTCCAGCACGCCACGCCATAGGAACTTCTTGAACAACCCGAGCACGGAGGGCGGAGTCAAAACATAATCACACAATCATAACAAGCGTGATGTCGCCGTTTGCTGAGATGGGAGCTGAGTCACGTGGGCCGCGTTCGTGTAAAGTTGCAGCACCCGTGAGAAAAATGGCTGGATCGCTACCACTGTAAATGGGGAAAAAAATGCAACGTGGACCACAGTACCTGATAAAATTTGTTGCACTTGCTCTGTTTAAACAACATGTCTGTTTAACAATTGTTGGTTTACTTTACTAATATTAAAAGTACGGTAAAATAACTGTATGTCACCAATTTATCACATTTTTCATTTTTTAATTTTTGGAATATTTTATTATCACGTAAACTTCTGTTTAGTATTTGGGAAGCAACATTGTGGAGTAAAGTGATGATACTGATTTTTAAGTATATTGTATTTTTTGTTACCCTTTCTAAAACATGTATGTTTAATGTTGATCTCCTTATTATCATATTGATTCATATCATAACATATCATCATTAGAATTATTTTTGGATATTTTTAAAATGAAGCCAATCGTTATTCATGCACTTTTATATGGTTTTTTGTTATTTAATTGTGTGGAATTTGTCATGAATGGAAAACATTTGTGTCTCACAGCCATGTCAGCCCCTTGTGATGAAGATGAATGATGCCAGCGACCGGTCCCAAGTTGCAGATAGAGAATGATCTGCAGCGCTGCTTGATGTGACAGGCTGCCCTGGCTCAGTTATCACAGTGCTGATGCTGTCCATCGTAAAGGTACAGTACTGTGATAACTGAAGGATGGCAGCCAACTTGACATCACATGTCCCCTCTTCACAAAGAAAGATCCCGTAGGCTCAAAGAAAGTGCAAGAAGATACACAGGATACCATTGACAGTGCACTGCTGAAATAGTGCATTCACCAATTTACAGCAAATGTGGTCCTTATCTTAATTTAAATTAGAAGGAGGCAGGTTTTGTCATTTGTTATTACAACCTTAGTATGAATGTTACAAAATTAGCTTCCTTAGGTTTGCTGATGCTTCAAGTGCCAGACTTGTTGATATTAAATTAATCTCCTTTGACAGTAGAAAGGTGAATAGGCAGAATTCATCTGTGTTAATCTCAGTTAGATCATCTATTTTATGGTAACACCTACTGTTAAGTTAGTGTTAGTCTTAGGGTTCTGTTCTTACAGTAGTTCTCTTTCTCTTGCTCACATATTATCAAAATATCTTTCTCATTTTAAATATACAAAGCATTTTATATAACCAATAAACTTTGCATGATATAAACAACACATTTACCCAGAAGCTTCTTTTTGGCAATGAAAAAATAGAAGTTTCTTCACATTTTTTTGGCCACAGGTTGAACAACTCTTTTGAAATTTGAATTGATTCAGATGTTCACACAGTGTATTATGTAACTCTATCATCATAACGTAATATTTACGTACACATTTTATGTATACTTTTAACATGTAATATTGCAGTAATGTTAACAATTTTATAACAAGAAATAGTTATAATGAATACATTTTAAAATCTTTGTCTTTAGTTTTATCAATAATTTTACACTGTTAAGATTTAAATAACAATTACTGACTTTTTTCCATGCTTCTGGGGATAGGCTCCAGACAACTACAACCCTGCCTTAGGACAAGCGATTTTTGACAGTGAGTCAGAATGAGTGAAAAAAATCAACACAGTGCAATCTAAAGGTTTTCAAATCTTGATATACAGTATTTTGTTTACAGTGTGTATGGAACTATGTTCTGTTATTTAGACAGTGGGATTCTTACGAGCCTGCTTTCATTAAAGTATTCAATAGTAAAGCACATTTAAAAGCAGCTTAAGGGGTAATGGAAGTTACTATGTTCAATCCAAATGAATTATTTTGTTAAGATGCTACCTTGGAATTGTTACGTTAAGAAATGTCATACCTAGAACCTGTTGGTCACATGATGTTATAATTATTTAGAAATGTGCTAGAAAGAATATTATCTTCTCTCAAGGTCTTTAAATAGCCCTGGCAATTATTTTTTGTGGGGTGGCTTAATGCGGTAGGTTTAAATTTTTTTCTGTATGGGTCTAGTTTTCTACATTTGATCTCTCAGTTATCATTAATTCTTAATATTAGTCTTATTCTTAATATTAGCAATATCTTGCTCAAGGGTATGGCAGTAGTTGCAAAGTGGAACTTGAACTGGTAGCCTTCAACAGGACATTTAATTACTACAGTAGTGCCTTTTGTCTCCAGCAGATACTATATAAACTGAATGGTCGTGCATTAGTAGGTGGCAATGCACAACATTCATTCGAGTTTTACGGAGTAACATGGATTGCCGGACATTATGTGGAACTGTTCTCTAGTTGACAGTTGAAACAGTTTTGTTTATGAATCAACTTTTACTGTGCATCTTTTTTAATAGTGTTATTAGAAGCCATACAAGCAAAAGTTTTTGTACAATATTTGGGCTTTTCCTGAAAGAAAATGAACTTACGCACCTACTCGAGCGATGAACATCGGTGCATCAAGTGGAAAGTAACAAATTAGGTTTACTTAAGAATCTCATGTCTGCAGCTATGTCTCGTACAAATTTGTATTTTCGCTGAGATGTACATCCCTTTGGAGAAAAGTATCTGCTACATGGATAAATGTAAATGTACATATAAATTTAATAAAATATTTGCATTATCTGTATGTGTGGAAAGTTATTTTACTTTATTATTATTTAGTTGACACTTTCCAAATAATAATAATAATAATAAAAACGTATTGTTACATAGAGACCTAGTATGCAGACATGTGGCATGCAACTGAATAGTATTGAGTACAATAAGGAATATAAGAAGTATGTTACATGAAACATGTAAAGAAATGTTACAAAGACCTTATGCCTTGTGCCTTTCTACAGATTAAAAATGTAACCCCGCAGACTATGTACACATATGAATGTTCAATATTTCTATGCGTATAGTAGATGTTGATATAGAATATGTCACAAATGCAACCATGAACAACACTCTTATGTTGTTATAGTTACTCGACTTGCATCCTGAAGACATTTTTTCACCTCAGTAGTGAGTATTCAGCTATTTTACACCCCAGTTAGCTGTATAACACAAGTTGCTCACCTAATTATATCTCCAGCTGTATTAAACAAACACAACTACAAATTATGCTTTTGATTAAAGTGTCATAATATTATTTTGAGGAAAAATGTACTGTACATAGCCTATAGAATAATGTAACATGACTGGAAAATAGAGCAGCAGGTAAGAAAAAAAAACGAGATGTACTTTACTGATAGCCCTTAGGCAAAATTTCTGAGACTGCTCTTTGACGTTTCCCGCGTGAGTCCTCAGTATAAAGTATTTCTGTTGACAGATGCATAAATTGAAATAACAGACGTATGTGAGACACATTGTAAAGACACAGCGCGTGTGACGTCGCGCGCCTCTATCTTCAAACAACACGCGGCTGTCAGGGGCTGTGAGTGGTTGCTGAAGGTGTGCAAGGGTTAAGGGAAGGGTTCAAGCGCTGGGCAGGCCCAGCTCCACAGCATTCTCGTCGAGACTGCACGTACGCACGCACGCACGCACACACGCACACTGCTCGGACGTGCTGCATGGATCGAGGCTGCGCGAGCGTGACACGGTGCGCCGAAGGCATGAGGGATGTGTAGGGCAGCTGCGCGACACCTGTCCTACGGACCTTACCGAGCGAACACGCTGTGACGGCGGTCGGAGAGGAGCAGACGAGCACGAGCCCCGGGAGCGGCGGAGGCGCGAGCTGTGAGTCCGCGGCGGACGGCACGCGGAAGTATGTGTAAGGTAAAAAAGTGCGCTTACGCTCAGTCAGTCAGTGCTTGTTGTTGTGTGTGCGAAATTTGCCGAATAAGTTTGGGTTCCGCAGCGGCTTACTGAGAATGATTGAATTAAAGACCAGACAAGCCTTTCTGGGAGTGCATTTAACAAATATGTGCCTTCACAGACTGGCGGTACGATATAAATTTGTTGTGTGTGCATTTATTTTACGTGATTACTACTTAACTGTACGTTAGTATCTGTGGCGCGTACGGTACGGTACTACTGCTCGTCTTCGCTCTGCACATAGCAGTTAACTAGCAATGCCTCAGTGGTGTCAAAGTTAAAACTTTTTTTATAAAACTTCATTATCGTCTAAGATAAATACTTGTACACTGTTACACTGACTGTGCGTGTGTGTTTGAGAGCACCTGCTGCTGCGGCTCGCTTCGAGTCTTCCCCCCCCCCCCGCCCTCGTCGTTCCCTGCCCGGAGGCTCAGTTAGCTTTGTTAATATTTATTCAGTTTCAGTATACAATAAATATGGAAATTCAGCCGTATGACTTACATAGGAATATAAAACAGTTCGAAAAGTGTCTTTCTCTTGTTCTGCGAATACGCAGAGATGATTATCATTTGACGATGCCCAAACGTGAACTGTCACTCACTCTGTGTGTGTAACTGGATTATTCTTGCAAACTTCTTCGCGGAGAAGATGGACTTTTACTTTATTTGGGTTGTTGGGCCTTGAATGACCTCTCAACATAAATAAAGCTTGTCATTTGACGGAATATTTCACATTTTTGGACATATAATTTCACCCTGACGTGAGGGCACGAATCATGATGATTTCAGTTAACATTCTCCTGAGACTCAAACCCAAAGGTTACAACCCCAGCTTTTGTGGTGTTTGTGAGTGAAACGGATACAATCAACGTAAATCCATTTTTTAATATGAATAACAAAGAAGGACTGTGTTACATAGCACATAAGGGTTAGTTAAAATGACGAGCTTCTCCGCGAACAGCAGCGATTATAATGAGTTTCACTGGGTGGCACGAGCTCTCATTTCCCGCCACACGCTGGAAGAGGCTCGCGCTCTTTAATATTATATATATGGTTCAATGTGTGAAATGAATGTTGTACACCTTAAATGCTCATACTGTAAAACAGAAAAACTGGAAGAAAAACAGCTGTTTATGTTGAAATATGCAGAAATGTAGTACTCTATAATGGGTGCAAGCAATGGTCTGAAAGACTCGACAGACCTGGGCAGAAATCACTAAAAAACAAGTCATAAAACTGAACATCTGAGGCAGACAGAGGCATCAATGGTTGAAAAGAAGACAACTGCAGCATCTGGTTTGTGTTGAGTTTTCAGGAGTGCAGTCAGGAGCAGATAAAAAGACACAACTTCCCCAATGTCTAGCTCACATCCTCATCTTGTTCCCCACAGGTGTTTTCAAAAGGTCTCGCATTAAAATTCCCCTTATGTCTTTATTCAATTTAAAATATGCTCCAGGGTTAGTGGTCTAGTGGCAGAGCGTGGGCCACATTCTCAAAACTCAGTGAAACCTGGGGATGTTTTCTGTAAAATGTAATATCTATCTATCTATCTATCTATCTATCTATCAAAACAAAGATAGAAATGTTTAAAATAATTCAAAATTATCAGATAAATAATACAGTTTTTCTTAAAAAAATTATAACATTAATTTTTATTCTGGTATTAATGGTATTGATCAAATATAGTCAATGGTTTGTTTTATCTTAATGCGTCTAAACTATTTTCCGCTGAACATATGCTTGTTTATGTCCAAGACAAGAATCCTGGAAAGAAATGTTTTAATGATGGTAGTTTGAGAATTTTTCATGTAGACACAGCAACAATGCTATAATACATGGGGCTTTGGGAATGGAAAATGTGCTGTATATACTGTAGTTGGAAGCTTTTGTTAGTTAAGTGACAGTTTATTTTTGGGGGAAAATCTTTTTATAGCTTGAGCTATGAAAGGTCACTTAGTGATTAAAATCCCAACCCACTCATTATATTTATGGAACGAATAACCCCTTAACTGTGGGAATAAATAGCAATTCTAATAAATCAGAGATGAATATATGAGTTGCAAAAAACTTGCATCACATATCTGTTGTGTCTTCAGTTTATGTGTTTCAGAACCACAGATACGGAAGGGGGATCGACCATGTCATTTGTCAGTGTCACTTTTTATATACTTGATTTCCTAAACTCATTTGCAGGTTTGTTTCTGAAAGACTGAAACTGGAGAGAAAACAGTTATCTCTTTCTCAGTTGTTTCTGTTATAATGCTGGAACGCCCACAGTTAAATGTATATTTATAAAATGAATATGCATGTTTACATATACACACAGTCTGCTCATGTTATGAACATTCACGTTTTTTGAATTTTCAAAGATACAAACGTTTCTCGATTTTTGAATTTCTTTTTAACAGCAGTTTCTTCGCTGTTCTCTTTGTCTGTTGTAAAGCAAAAACCACCTGCATTTCCACATGCAGCCATTAGTGGGCAGTACAAAGCACCCAAACAGTATAGGAGCGTGGGACCGAATTAATTCAGCCTCTTTCCATAGTATTTACAGCTCCTGTCTGGTTCTTTTGAATGCCCAAGATTATTGCATAACCTTATGCATGATTAAATTCCCGGACATCTATCTTTTAGTGATTACGCAGAAAAAGAAAGCTGAAAATGTCCTGAAGCTGACAAACTGGTCATGTTTTTGTGATTAATTAGTCAACGGCATGGAATGGATGTTTTCTATGTCTGGAAAGTTGAAATTACTTTTAATTTTAACATATCTAATTCGGCGCTACATTAAAATCATGGAAATGAAAAATATCATCTGCACAAATTACTATTCATGCAGGCTGTTTACCAATTCATGCCATAAATATGAACAACAGTCATCATTTTCTTTTTGATCACAGATAGTCATCAGTATCACAGACAATCTGTAAACACAATGGAAGCCAACTGTATTCATTTGGTCTCAGAATCTCCTTCTGTTTGGGAATGTTTTGCTGTCAATCACTGGGCGCAGAAACACTGATGATGACTTGCAGCAAAACATTTTTAAAAACATGCAAGTGAAGAAAAATATTTGAAATAAATACACACACTGACTGAAACTGCTTGTCCTAAGAGGGGTCGCGGTGAACCTGAGCCTAACCCGGCAACACGGGGCATAAGGCTGGAGGGGACACACCCAGGACGGGACTCTAGTCCATCACAGGGCACCCCAAGCAGGACCTGAACCTCCGACCCACTGGACAGCAGGACCCAGCCAAACCCGCTACGCCACTGCACCCCCCTAGAAATGGAAAATATATTTTTACAAATTTATAACTCAGTCATTTATAACTTGAGCACCCAGTGTAGTTTGAAGTAATGGATAGATGGAAGTAGTGGAGTATTTTTAAAAATTTATTATAGCTTTTTCCAAGATTTTTGCAGAACTTAAGCAATCAACTGGTTAAACTATAGTCTGGACTCTTTTTAGCCACCTGGGCTGGAGCACACACTGGTTTGAAAGGTAGTGCACCAAGTGGAAACCGATAACTTCAGGGGGAAAAGGTGGGGTTTTACTGTGATCTCCTCGCTACACATCTAGTCTTGTGAAACGAAAGTAGAAGCCTTAAATCTCTTGTCCTATTATTTATGGTTTTTAGTTGACAAAACCACAGAGACATTCTGTGCCTTTTTTTTTTGCTGTTTTCAGAGCACAAGCTGTAGTCTGCTTTGCTTAGGGAAAACCCATTTATAAAGGTTAGCGGTGGGTACACACACAGAGTATGCTGACCAGATTTAACATTAGTGATGTAATAGAAATTTTAATGCTGCACTCAGTTTTGAAATAAAAGCATTATTTGGGAAGAGGAGAATTAATTTTCAGGAATGGAGAATACTTGAGGCTTCTGAAAAAGGAGAACTAATTTAAAATGAATGTTTTATTAACAAATGGTTCAAGCATATTTGACAAGTGGTATACATTTATGTTCCAAATTTGATTTCCGCTTCACTTGCAACGCATGGTGAAATCAATAAAATATTTATGGAAACACAACTGAATGTTGTTTTAAAGTATCTGATTAGAACTGGACCAATGTCCAGAGATAGCAAGTCAAATGCAGCAGGGTATAAATTTTGCTTTATCTATAATTTATGTGTTCATTTGATGTTCACGATAAATTATCTTGTTCTGCAGCACATGCGTACAGTGCATGTAGAACGTATCATTTTTTTCACTTGACCTTTTGTCAGTGTGGAGCAGTTTGAGAAGTTTTCTATTGATATTTTGTCTTAAGGATTTTCTTCCACTCACCTTTCCCCTGTCCATCACATTCTTGCAGGTGATGCTGAAGGGTCTTCATTGCGGCCCCATACAGTGAGCACACCTGGAACGTGTCCTAGAGCTGCTGTAGTTTTCCTTCTGAACCACTCATTTTCTTCAGTAAACACTTGTACTACATGTCTGTACTTGCCTCCTTTTTTATAACTCAACAACTCACTCCGTGGTGTTGACCTTATCCACCGGCTAGTCCTGTATGGAAGAAATTGGTTGGCATTGTTGTCATAATAATCACCCAGCCTGAATAATGGGAAACAAGATATAATAGCAACACTTTTGTAGACTCTTCTTTATCCAGCGATAACAAGGGTCATCATCCCACGACTGATACAAAACTAAAGGTGCTTACTGCAGGATTCACCTGACAAGGTTACAGCGGTCCTGCAAGGTCTTTGTGCTTTTGGAGCCCAAGACTCCTGTTGCTCTTTGTTGTGACAACAGCGTTACTGTGTCAGCTCTCCCAAGCTTTTGTTTTATATTTTGAGAAAAAATTAGTTGTTGATTGCTATGCCAAGGCAGCTGTAGATGTCTGTGCTGTTCTGCTTTTTGACCACTGTCAATATCCTGAAAAATGAGGCTCAATTAATGTGAATGTGAATGTAGTAGATGCATGAGAGTTCCTGGTCAACTGTTCCTCTTCCTGCTCTGTTATCGTACAGATATTCAGTTGGTCATCTAAACCCTTTTCTGGGGATGTTGCACTTTCTTTGTACATTGCAATAAAGAATTTGCATGTCCTCTTTACGTATGTCCTTTCACAGTTTCCTTTCACATGCGTCCCTGAAATTCACCTTGTGAACAAAAGTTGATCTGGCCTGGTGTACCTCCAACATACTTCAGAAACCATGAATCCTTCATGAAAAGGCCAAGTTGTGCTGCTGTGCACCATGGTGGCCTCTGTCCAGCCATCAGAAACAGTGAATCCGAGGTGCCTGGCAAATACACATGCGAGACATAAGCGGGGGATCACACTTATGTTTTGGATCAGAGGGCGTGTTGCTTCATCAAAGGAGCTTAAAGTGATGGCTTTTTCACGATGTAGCGATTGAGCTGGTTTGTTTTGCTTTTCATAGGGGCAGAGCAGACAGCTTGCATTATAGCACCCATTCTGTAGGGAAACTGGCCTCTATGTCAAAATGATGATGGCTTCATTGTCTTGATCCCCAGCACCTGAGCATTGGCAACACACAGTGATGGAACTGGGCAGACAGCTGTGTGGGAAGATGAAGACAAGGAAGACTGACGCACCAGTGCAAGCTCTTCTGAGAGGTCTTGAGGTGCATTTCTACCTACCGGACACCTCCCATTTGGAATACATGAAGGACAGCCTCTCAGTCGAGGACCTGTGCATAGAGGCTGCCAAGAAGTGTCGTAAGTGCCTGTCTAACACTCATCTAACATCATGAATCATGCTCATGATCAAAAGGTAAAGAGAAAGCTCATGAAAAAGTGTTTGTTTTTGATTGGAGACAGATAGGACAGATTCTTTTGAGGAGGATGTCTCCAGGTTAGTTAAGATCTTGCAGTACCTTCATGATACCGCTCAGCTGGGGAGTGCCAAGGACCTGTGGGTGATACAGGACTTCAGAAGTCATACTGAAGGGAAAGCTGAGTTTGTGTTAGTACTGACAGATAGATGGGCATCGGGGTCAGGCCACAACGTGACTCTTCACATTACAGGGTGGGGGGATAGAAGAGGAAATGCAAGAGTCAGCATAGTTCTGAGTTCAGGAAGGAACACGGCATTGCAATAAGACATCGGTAGTAAACACATTCACTTTTCCACAATACAGTATATGAATTTACACCAGAGCTACAAATCATGTTCTGGCTCGTCGTATGTAACACTTTGCTTTTTCTCCTGCTTCAAATATAAAGGAGAACTATTTTCAAAGCCAAAAGGCTTGTCTAATAATTACCACATATTGTACAATGTTTGCTTGCTTACATTTCCACACTGATGTGGTAACACTTTATAAAAAAGAAGCTTCAGCATCTCAGCATCTGACACACGATTATGTGCAAACATTAACTCTTTGTTGCCTGATGTGTTTGAGGTATTTCCCCTCTGTGTCACAACCTGTTTGCGCTGTACGACGAGAGCAAAGGTGTGTGGTACCCGCCCAGTCACGTGTTCCAGATCGCCGAGGACACTGCCCTGAAGCTGCACTACCGCATGCGGTGAGTCTGAGCTCGGATCAGCCAGCACCACTGACGCACTCCAAGAAGAAGCCTGTCCCTTTAAAAGGATAAACAAATACACAACACACCGGAAAATGCGAAAACGGAGAGATTGTGAAAGCCATGACTACTAAGATTTAACTACAAATGACTTGCTCTCAGCACAACACATGATCAGCTATTATATTTCGACATTCCTGAGAATATGCAGGGCATATCAATAATCAGATAATAGTTGACGTCAGTGTGCTAGACCACCAATTCCTTTTGTTATTTGCGTCAGTATGTCTGTCAAAGAGAATATAAATAGACTATAGATAGATACACATCCATTGTATGTCTCTTTGCATATTCTGTTGTGACATGCCAGGACACAGCTATCTGAAGTTCTTTGCCTGGTATGCTTTCATTCTGATGGCACGAATTCAGTGCTGCTTAGCCAAACTTTATGGAGGGTTCAGCCTTACATTATATAATATTCATCTTCACCACAGTTGTAACTTGTGAACTGTTTACCTTGGTACTGTACACTCTACCCAGTAGGCCATATGCTTTAGCACAGTATAATTGTTTTATATCTTTTTTTTGCAGGCACGATTGTGCAACAGAGTTATGTCAGATATGTGTGATTGCATTTTGGAAAGCAAAGTGAATCCGCTGAGAATCATGTATCAGTAATTAAAAATAAGAGCCAGTAGGATTAATCAGGAACAAATTAGGCAGAGTAAGCCTTTCCAGGCCCAGTGATAAAGGACTATTCAAATAACAGAACAGGCATAGCATCTCTTACCTTGTTAACTCCTGTAATATGGTAAAATTATAAGCTTGCTGTAGTCTTATTACGTTTATTACAGTCAGCATTGCATGTGTAGTACTGCTATTTAGATGTCTGCATGTTGTGTACCAGATACATGGCCTTACATTTAATGCCAGATGTCAGGAACTCCAGGGGTCAATTCAGAATGTGTCAAATTTCCATCATCAGCTTTTTACCAAGGGGGTGCGGTGGCGCAGTGGTGCAGTGGGTTGGACCGGGTCCTGCTCTCTGGTAGGTCTGGGGTTCGAGTCCCACTTGGGGTGTCTTGTGACGGACTGGCGTCCCGTCCTGGGTGTGTCCCCTCCCCCTCTGGCCTTGTGCCCAAAGTCGCTGGGTTAGGCTCCGGTTCCCTGCGATCCTGTATGGGACAAGTGGTTCAGAAAGTGTGCGTGCGTGCGTGCGTGCGTGCGTGCGTGCGTGCGTGCGTGCGTGAGTGAGAGAGAGCTTTTTACCAAGGGGAACTGAAGAACTTTTGACGAGTTTGCTGGTGGAACCTGTTCTTCCCATTTCAGGTGACACAGACACCAGTCTTACTATTTGCTGCCGCATTCAAAAATTCAAAGTATTATCTGGGATTAAAAAAAAACATTACCATATAAATAACCAACTGTTATACACAAAAAGAAACGTCCACTTAGTATATCTGTTGCAAAGATTTTACTGAAAGTGAGTAGAATGACCTCAGATTATGGACAGTACTACTACTACTACTACCACCATTCAGTTTTCTACAGTTCAGTTTTATGGTACATCTTCCAGGAGAATCCAGGTTTGGCTGTTCTACTTCCAAGTGACGCAGCATTTGGGCATGTGGTTGGAGCACAGCCAAGCTTGGAAAACATGTTTTCAAATTATTAGATTAAAAAGATTAACGGTTAGTACCAATTGAATTGGACTGTAGCTGTTGGATTGCGCCTTTTATATACAGACCCCTGTGGGCTCCACAGTACAAAAAAGATGATCTAACAAAGATGACTGTTGAGTTTGGGAAAAGAAGTAAAATTGAGTCCTGCTAAGGAGAGTCCATTAAAAGTGTGACTAGTGGGCTCTACTGATGAACAGTTCCTCACTAAAAACTCTTCTGCTGTTTCCAGGTTGCCTGTGCTGTTTATGTGAATATGTATTGTCATTGTTCTTGGGCATCCCACAAGCCTTTGTAACTGCTCCGTTTCTGACAGTAGCTCAAATGCTTTGACTTCTACAGGGTCTACAGTACTTATCCTGGACTCAGGGCACAACCCTATTGTATGTACACAACAAGAGAACCCTTGGGCATCTTTATTTGCATACAGTCCAGTCAAGGTTGTGTAGCGGCCACATAGTTTGCATACATGTTATACAACCTCTGCATCCTGGTGAACAGTTTTTGCCTGGCACGCAAGAGTAAGACGCTCCCCTTGGTTAGTTATAAGAAATTGCTGCTGCCTGAACGTAAGACGATGCTTAAAAGGTATGGGGAAAAGTACTCAGCAGTATTTCCCTGACCTGCCTCTGTTGTGTCAACAAACAGTATAAGGTTAACCGGGGTGTGTGCACACGTTCTGTTGTGGCATGACTTTTCTTTTTTTGAATGGTGAACTTCCTGTTTATTCCGACTTTGCTGCACCAGCACCAAAAAAAGGGTGATGGTGTAGAGTAAAAATCACAGTTGTGCAAATTAAGGCAGGGTATATGTTTCTGGCAGAAGGATATAACTTGGGCACGACAACCACAAAGGCCTACAAGTTATTTGCAGTTTGGTCTGCATGTTACTGCTCTTTCCAGCTGTGAACAACTGATGTCCAAGAATACTTCCTGGTGTTTTATTTCACGCCGTTGAATGCTGCAACTAAAAAATTAAGTGTTTTTTTACTGCTCTGTAGTATTGTAGTGTTGGATTTTTACTGGTAGTTTAAGCGTCAATGTGGAGGAAAAACTTGAGCTCAGTCGACACCCCCTTCTTTGACTCCTCCAACAGCCTGTCTGCTTGTCAACTTTGCTACCCTAGTGCCATTCACTTGCGACACCTCCACCCCCTCCTTCCTGCTCCCACTCAAGAGTCTGATTTCGCCAGCCCTTAGCCTCCTCTACTGCCTCTACCGTGGCTGCCGCCAACAGGCATTCTGAGGGAAACATTGAACTTGCACTACAGCACAAACCGGTTGAGCCATAAATAAGAGGTTGAGAGATCGATGCAGGTGTAAGCAAGAGCCTGAAGCGGTTTGGCCATACTCCTACAGGTTCTACTTCACAAACTGGCACGGCACTAGCGAGAGCGAGGCTCTTGTGTGGAGGCACTCTCTCAGCAAACAGAGGCCTGGCACTGACTCCCAGAAGATCCCTGCAGGAACCCCGCTGCTAGATGGTGCCTCCCTTGAGTACCTGTTTGCACAGGTGAGTGCAGGCACAGACCTGGTGACAGTGAAAAGTACATGATACATGAGATCTTGTATCTTAAAAATACTGTAAGGTGTATAAATAAGACATGAAAAATAAATACCTAATGGTTATTGTAGCGTGGGGTGCGGTGGTGCAGTGGGTTGGACCACAGTCCAGCTCTTCAGTGGGTCTGGGGTTCGAGTCCCGCTTGGGGTGCCTTGCGACGGACTGGCGTCCCGTCCTGGGTGTGTCCCCTCCCCCTCTGGCCTTACGCCCTGTGTTACCGGGTTGGCTCCGGTTCCCCGCGACCCTGTATGGGACGAGCGGTTCTGAAAATGTGTATGTGGTTATTGTAGCCTTCTGTGACTTCCTGAACTTGTCTCATTTTAACAATTTTCACAGCCAGAAATATTTCTTACAAATTCAGTTCAATTTCTGTTCAGTTTGCCCAGGGTACAATAGGAGGGTCCCTATGAGGACTTCAACCACCACAGCAACTTTCAGGTCACAAGTACAATGTTTCTGTGCTGGCTGCTGCCTTAGCCTGGTGTAGTAGTAAGCTGTCCACCTATTGCCTCCAGGGCCAGCAAGACTTCCTGAAAGGCTTGGCCCCTGTGCGGCGTCCCCAGGATGAGGCTGAAGTCCATGATATCGAGAACGAGTGTCTGGGCATGGCAGTGCTTGCCATCTCACACTATGCCATCAGCAGGAACCTGCCACTGTCTGGTGTAGCGAGAGACATCAGGTGACCAGCCATTGCTGAGAGCACTCCTAGTGTGCACGCACAGCCCCACGCTGACAGCACTACCTAACATCCATATGCTAGCAATACAAACAAACAGGATTTCTGTTTTATTTCAAAAATTGAGACTTAAACCCTCACATTCTGTGACTGCTGTGATTGTAAAACCTGCTGCTGAGAGGAGACATTGTGAAAAAGAAAGTGACCTGCATGATTTTACGTAAACGTTTGTTCAGCAGTCCCATAATAAAAGTATGAAAAGACAAAGTTAAAAGGAATATTTTTGTTGTTATTGGCTTTCTGTTTCCAAACAGCTATGGTGAATACAGAATGCATTTTTTTCCCCCACGTGAAATCTGGGCAACCTGCTTCCTTATGCCTGCTTTATTAATAGCTACAGGATCGAAATAGACTAAACTGAGGCAGCAAGTAGCAGGTAATGTAGTGGTTAGAGCTGTTACCTTGCACTCAAGTCCCACCTCCTGCTGTAATACCCTTGTGCAAAGTATTTACCCTAAGTTGCTCCTGTAAAAATTACCCAGGTATATAAAATAAACCATCGTAATCAGCTTTACATTGTAAGTTGCTTTGGCGAAAGAAGAATAAATAAAGAAAAAATGTAAATTAATGTCTCCCCCTCTCCCGCTCTTGGTCTCAGCTACAAGAAATACATTCCAGAAAGCCTCAACAGATCCATCAAGCAGCGCAACTTGCTCACCCGCATCCGTATCAATAATGTCTTCAAGAATTTCCTCAATGAGTTCAACAACAAGACCATCTTGGACAGCAATGTCACTGCACATGACCTGAAAGTCAAGTACCTGTCCACTCTGGAGACCCTGACTGAGAACTTTGGTAGCGAGGTCTACGAGCCCCGTGCTCTTCAGATCTGTTCCGAGAGCGAGGGGACCTTGCAGGGGGATCATTCGCTGTATGAGGTCCAGGTGTTGGGGAACAAAGGGATCTTCTGGCGCAAGAAGCCAGTCAGTGTAAGGTTGCTTTAACTGACCCAAGTATGATTATCTTAGTTTAACTTGGTATAGCAGAATTAAATGACTTTCACTGATGATAAAATAAAACCCAAGATTTATTTTGATAACTAGCCAATGCTTTTACCCAAAGTCATGTGTAAATTTATACTCTTGTACCCTGTCTTACTGGAGCCAGTTTTCAGCCTTTGTGACTTGAATACTGTATGTAACGTTCGAGTAAAAAGATTATGTTTTAACCTTTAGTCTCCCTGTAGTACCTGTCTCCCATCCTAAGCAAATGTTTTACATGTAGAGAGACAGCATAAAGTCCTCCATAAAAAAGTGCTCAGATTGTGTCTTTCTAGACACAGTCCAGAAGGCACAATCCAGATTTTGTGTGAGTAATGAGTTCAGTGCCATCTGGAGCTCAGCAGTTTGTCGCAGGAGAAGTACTCAATTTTACATTAACTTTATTTTCCATTTGTTTCACTTTCTCCTGTTCTTTCTCCAATTTTCACCAGTTTATTTTTCCTGTTCAAAATACAGAGTCCATTGATAACAAAAGAGAAGCAGAAATCAAAGAAGAACAAGGGAGTCAGCAAACTGGAGAAGGAGAAAAGGAGAAATGCCAGTGATGACTGGGTGCTGTTTTCAGATTTCCATGAAATCACACACATTGTCACCAGAGAGTCCACCGTAACCATCTGCAAGCAAGACAACAAAAATATGGTATTCCTTATGTGGTACTTTGACATTCTTTTGAAACAGACAGGTCTCGGTACTTCTTGAAACACCTCCATTCTGAATAGCATTATGGATCCTTCATGTAGTTTTTAAGTGGTGGTTTCTGTTCTGTCAGTGGGAAAAAAGTAAATGTTGACACACGCTTTTCCACAAGCCACATGGTGTCCAGTGATAAGCACGAGAACAGAAGGAAAAGCTAATCCGAGAAGAGCTGTTGTATCAGGCTGACCGCCTCTGGCGAAAACAGTCGCGGTGCTGTATGTCCAAACAGGGAGGCTATTGTGAGTCGCAAGACATCAGCTCTGCTCTACTGACACCACTTGCAAATGCCCTTTGTTTATCAGCGATGGCGTAGCATGGCAGCAGAGTACAAATTTTAAACTACACAATGTTGGTGTTAGCGATTCCCACAGCGCTGCTCTTACTTGACAATGCAGGAGCTCCAGCTAACCTGCAGGGAGAAGGCCTTGGCCCTGGCTGCTCTGGTGGACGGCTACTTCCGACTGACCGTCGATGCCCACCATTATCTGTGCAAGGATGTGGCTCCTTCTTCTGTGGTCCAGAACCTGCACAATGGTTGCCATGGCCCTATCTGGTCAGTCCTCACTCCTTTGTACCGCAGCTCACTATGCACAAGGCAAAGCAGAGGCCTTCAATAGTTAGTTTTGGGAATATATTTTAGGGATGAGATTAGGGGAGGAGGTAGGGGTGGAATTAGCTGGAGGAAGGGCAGTGTTTGAGGTTGGGATTGGGATGTAGGTTATATTACGGCTAGGGTTAGGGTATAGGCTATATTAGGAGTGAGGTTAAGAGTTTGGGTTCACTTTTGTGTGCAGCAGTTAAAACTTTTCTTCATTCCACAGAGTAGTCTTGAGTTATATGCATCATGCAGCGTCTTGTCACATCTGGCAGGTTGCCAATCGTTTACAGGTGATAGGTTCTATCAATAAAAGCCCTCTGTTATACCCCTGCTCTTTCTCTCGCCAACCCTTCTCCAGTACGGAATATGCCATTCACAAGCTGCGACAGGAGGGCAACGAAGAGGGCATGTATGTGCTGCGTTGGAGTTGCACCAACTACAACCACATCCTCATGACTGTCGTCTGCAGCGAGGTACTTCAACGGGCTGCTCGCTCTTTTATGGAGTGCTTTTAACAAGATGAAATATTTAATTTTAGGGACTGTCAACTTACGTACAGCACGACAGTCAGAACTGATCGGTCACAGCTCAGAGACACACTGCCATTATTGTTTTTCCCAGCAGTAAATGAAAATACATTTTCGTAAGGAGTAAATTGTACAAACTTTACTTTACAGTGTTACAGAAATAACACGTACAAACACAGTAAAAACATGGATTTACATTCTGCTTGACTAATAGATTAGAATTTGCATGCATTTCATTTAAATATTTTACTTCGTATTTGAATGTAATAACTCTGCAAACATGAAAAATATAAATTCATATACTTCATACACATAAAGTTTAGGTTTGATATTTGGACAGATTGAGATTCCCAGAAATTAGAGATCTAACTTCTTGAACTCCTCTATAGTTGGTCTAAACAAAGGCATTGTGAGTGGTCCAGCGCCGCCCTTATTGCATCGCTTTAGTCGGCAACAGTCTTCTTCGTTTCTTTTGCCGCCCCCAGACAGGATCGTGCCTCTCTAAACATGGCCGGCAGTACAAGAATTTCCAAATCGAGGTGGAGGAGGAGGGCTACCGGCTCTGTGGGACGCCGGGCCTGTGGCCTACGCTGGCCGAGCTGATGGGGCACTTAGCCAGGCAGTGCCTGCGCACGGACGATGTCAGCTTCCAGCTGAGAAAGTGCTGCCGCCCCCAGCCCAGAGGTATGCTACGATCAGCTCCCCCATAGCTGAGTGTTTCTCTCTCACCCGTACCTGGGACACACATCGGACAGTGCGCTGAAGAAGGACCTACTGGTGTCGCGTTGAGCAGGGGCTGTTGGTGTCACAGATAAGAGGCTGTTTCACATCAAAGCAGCACATCTTACTATGGGGTGTCAGGAAATAGCAACTGTCAGAAAAAAAGGCAAGAACCAATAGGCAGCTATTTTGAGATGTCCTTTTATATAAATGTCACTCAGCAAAGAATTTGCTGTTTCAAAGAAAAAATTTTGTCCTTCGCAGAAAATGTGGTGATTCATCTGACCTTTGTCAAATTCACATTGATTAAAATCTGAAATTAATCAGAAAGCTCTCTTGGAACATAGCTGACTGCGCAACTTCAGATAGACCGACAAACCTTGATCACGAAGGGCCAGTTTTTATTTTGCGTTGGATACTTCAGCAGACAATGGTCACTGCTCTCAGGTCTTTTTGATCAAAATATTCATAAACATTGTCATTAGGAACACACTAGGATTTTCCAGTATTGTTCTCAGCTGCTATAAAACTAGTTGGTTCGTCACTTGTGAATGTAATTTTCTAGGTGTATTTCTGATTTGTTCACATTAGCAGGCTGTTTGCTGCCCCAGACAGCCCACAGAAATGGATAGAACATGGTTACCAGTTACCTCTTTTAGTTTTTAGATATGGCTCAGCTCATCAATCTTGAATCCCCATTACATGTTTGACTGAGTGGAAATGAAATGCCATCCCTAACTGAAAGTGACTGCTGTCGCCCTCCCATCTTGCATGTGGGCTCAAGGTGATGTTAGCAGGGCAAAGGTGTGGTAAACAGGGGAACCGGAGCAGAGACACACACTAGTGCTGTGGGGGGGGGGGGGGTGGAGTTTGTCGGCAAGCGGGGCACTCAGTGCATCTTGAACGTATGCTGGTGTATGTGTGGGGGATATCCGCTTTGAGCGGGGCTTGGCCACCTGACCTTTATATTGTTTGTGTGGCTAAGCTTGGGTGCTGGGGGCTCCGCTAGCTGCCTTGCCTTGGGGGCTGTGTTTTCAGACACCTCTGTGGCCTCCGCTCTGTTTACAGCCGTCCTGCTGCCGCTCGCGGGCGCCTGAACCGGCAGGAAGAGCGTGTAGTAAATGTGGTTTCCCAGAGGCGGTCTCCTCGCCTCTGTTTACTTCAGAGACGGGTTTGCGAGCTGTTCCTCTCACTTCTCCATCGAGTCAGGAAGTGCACATTATTTACTTCGATTTACACCTTTTTTCACGCCGATGCCATTTTGTCCGTAGATAAACAGCTCACCGAGAGCAGTGGCGAGTGGCGCTATAAATGTCTTGTTTCTGACGCAAATCGTGCCAGTTATGTTAAAACGTGCAAATATGCTGGTGAGTGAGGTACTGGTGCTACCTCGCTGAAAAAGTGTACTCCAGCAGCTTTGGCATGCTTTTTGAAAGCCACAGTGTTTTCTCTGAGAGCTAAATGTTCTAAATAGCCTAACCCAGGTAGGGAAAGCAGGACTCCAGTCCTGCACATATGGCACACGCATAAAATATGTGTGAGGTGCAGAAAAACAAAACCCAGGCATTTACGACACTTGTACTGCAACAGACATGGGAACACCAACAGTCAGGCTCTAGGCCTGGGACACCCAGTAGCGTAGTGGTTAGAGCTACAGCCTTTGGATCCAAAAGTTGTGTTTGATCCCCACCTCTGGCTGTAGTACCCTTGAGCAAGGTACTTACCCTAAATTTCTCTAGTAAAATTAGCCAGCTGTATAAATGGGTAAATAATTGTAACCTTAACATTGCAAGTCACTCCAGAGAAAAGTGTTAGCTAAGTGAATAAATGTAGAGGCAGTAAATATAGGCCTGGCATATAGTGCCAGTGAAAATTGTGAGGCAACCTGGGCGACACTTGTATGAGCTGAACTGGACAGAAGAGTGAAATCAAAGCAACCCTCACGTGTTTTGCATTTCTGATTGGTGCCGTGCATATTCCCCCATGTGTATATAGTACTAAAAAGTAGCTAAAACATCACTTTACCAAAACTAAAAGTAAAATATGTGACTTAGTGAAAGCTGGAGCTCTAAAGCGTTGAACTCGACTGCTGTTTTTTTTTTTTCTCTTCTCAGAAATATCCAACTTGCTGGTGGTGACGAGAAACAGAGTCCACGACTTGCCGAGCCCCCTGCAAGTCAGCCAGCTAAGCTTCCACAGAATCCTCAAAGAGGAGATAGTCCAGGTAGCCCTGTCCATTGCCCTCTAACAGTAACCCTGAGTCCTGTATTTGTGTGCAGTGTGTGCGAATGTGACCCACGCTCCTGTCCACCCATCTCCCAGGGGGAGCACCTGGGTCGTGGCACTAGAACCAACATCTATGTCGGCACGCTGAAGGGGAAGCCTGAAGATGGTGAAGAGTACAACGGCTATCATTTCAATCAGAATATGAAAGTGGTCTTGAAGGTGCTGGATACCAGTCACAGAGACATCTCCATGGTGAGTGCGCCTTGTGTATCCTGTTCCTCGGCAATGTTCAATTGTGTGGAACTTCGACTCGAAAGCAGCGATGCTGTGCCCACAGGCCTTCTTCGAGACTGCCAGCATGATGCAGCAGATTTCCCACAAGCACATTGTCCTGCTTTACGGTGTCTCCGTGCAGGATCAAGACAGTGAGTAACACCCTACTGCATAACCCCACAATCCTCCTCTGTCATCCTCTGCCTGCAGATACCCTGGGGTTGGTTACACCCTCTCTGCTGAACTGTACTCCAGTATTACATTGCTCTCCGATGAGCGTTGTCTCTCTTTCACTCTTTAACTCCACCTTATTTACCTTTTCACTGATTAACTCTACTTGTTTTACCTTTGCTTTCTCACTAAATGTGCCACGTTGCCCTCGCTTTCTGACCAACTCTACACAAGCAGTAGTCTCTCTCGTTAATAGTGTTTCTCAGTATTTTAATAATGTCTTTCAGGATTTTTTAACCACCTTCTTTCACTGACTCTTCCTTGTTCTTACTTTCACTGTCTCACTCACTCTCCAGACCTACTGCACGAGATTGTCCGGTTCCGTCTGTCTTCGTGACCCAGCCATAATACTCATTTGCATTTTTGTCAGATCATTGTACTGTTGCATGGTATGCATATTGGACAGACCTTGAAGTTGTACCCTGATAGCCAGGAATGCGCTATTTCCTATATAGCGGAATACAAGCAGTCCCTGTGTGCCGTCATGGGTGTGGAGGTAAAATATTCACTGGAAGACTTTCAGTAATGTAAGGTACAGATGCTTTAAATACCACTAATGATGGAGGGTCCACCTCCCTGATTTTATAGCAGCAGGTTTAGACTGCACATAAAGGAGTTACACAGAATATCAGAATGCGGTACCGTAGCCGCTCCACGTTGGTGCACCGTGTGAGTTTGCAAGCTGACAGCTGGTGGATCAGGGAGGCCCTGTCACTGAGAGCTGTGTCTGCTTGTGTCCATTCAGGCATCATGGTGGAGGAGTTTGTCCAACTGGGGCCACTCGACCTCTTCATGCGCAGGCAGCGCAGTTCCCTATCCATGCCGTGGAAGTTCCAGGTGGCCAAGCAGCTGGCCAGCGCCCTCAGTTACCTGGTAAGATAAGCTCACCAGGCAATGAAAAGAGAGAGATGCCAGGGCACCCTAGCAGTAAAACCATGGAGTTGAGCTAAAAGTTTTGTTCATCTGCAAAGAAGCCAGGAGACTGTACTGCATCTCATACAGCTTTGCCTCTTCAAGCCATCAAGATCCAGTGCTTTGTTTAAATAAAACACTTTTTTTTTTTTTTTTTTTTTTCTCTGCACAACTGGAAAAACCCCCTCAGAGCAATGTTAAGGGAAAACACAGTAGGGTTGCCATTCGTCATATTTGCATTTTGAAGTTCCTCTTTGATTTGATAGACAGTATTATTATTTATTACTGTTCTCATTGAAATCCACTGTTCAGCAGACATTCAGTAAAATAATTTAGCTAGAGGTGCTGTTGTGGAGCCCCTCAAAGGACTTCAACTGGTAACCTTCAGGTCAAGTAAGAACGTACCACTACAGATATAACCTGTGAACAAAGTCCGCTCTTCATTATGTTTGCTATTTTTGTCTCCTTGCAGGAGGACAAGAAGCTCGTCCATGGCTATATTTGCACCAAGAATATCCTGCTAGCTCGCGATGGCCTTGACAGCAAAGGGGGACCCTTCATCAAGCTGAGCGACCCAGGCATCCCCATCACAGTGCTCAGCAGAGAGGGTAGGGTGCCCCCCTGTTGCATTCCATCTGGGCTTTGGTCCTGATACCCTCAAAGTTCCAGTTTTGGGCCACGATCATGTGCTTGGTGATTGTCAGAAATGTTGCAGGATAGCATTAATATTCTCTTTCACTGGAATCATAATTTGGGACTGCAGGTAATATATTAAGGGGGCGCGGTGGCGCAGTGGCGCAGTGGGTTGGACCGGGTCCTGCTCTCCGGTGGGTCTGGGGTTCGAGTTCCGCTTGGGGTGCCTTGTGACAGACTGGCATCCTGTCCTGGGTGTTTCTCCTCCCCCTCCAGCCTTACGCCCTGTGTTGCCGGGCTAGGCTCCGGCTCCCTGCGACCCCGAATGGGACAAGCCGTTCAGACAACGTGTGCATGTGTGCGTGTGTGTGTGTAATATAATAGGGAAATTAACTTGTAATGTCAAGAGTGTGAGCTTCAATCCAAGGAGAAGCTCTGATATAATACCCTTAACGTAACTGAATGAATCCAGGTATGTAAAAGGGTGTAGCTACATATAACTTTCTTTGGAAAAAAACTCAGTAATATAAATAATACGGTATCGGGGTAAGCAGCAACGACTATTCATCCTGTACCCAACCATCACGGAGAACAGGAAGCCCCTTATGTAGACGTGTGCTAATGACTGAACCCATGTCCTGCTTGCCATTCCTTCAGAGTGTGTGGATAGGATCCCGTGGATCGCCCCTGAGTGCATCAGGAACATGGCAGAGCTGAGCATAGCGGCCGACAAGTGGAGCTTCGGCACAACCCTGTGGGAGATCTGCTACGACGGCGAGACGCCCCTGAAAGACAAGAAGCTCACAGAGGTATGGAACAAGTGAGACATCTGCTGTTAGTCTGGAACTGTTAGCATGCCCCTGACTGGTTCACCAGGTTTCATGGCGGCGTGTCTGTAATTACACAAAGGGCACATCCATCATTAGTCGATACCTTTCCCCAAGTACTAAAAGCGAATAAAACCATGTGCAGACATTTAAAGTATGGATTGATGCATTGCTTGTTAGAAGTTAGTCTTATGTTTACTTCATTTAGGAGACACTTTTCTCGAGAGCTACTTCCAGCGAACACTACGTAGTGTCATCAGCCCACACCTTATTCACCCAAGGTGACCTACACTGCCGTATACACTACTTACAATGAGTTACTCATCCAAACATCAGTGACGCACACACTGTGTCACACGCACTATGGGTGATTGAGTCACCAATGAACTTGAACAGCATGTCTTTGGACTGTAGGAGGAAACCTGGCATTAAAACAAAATGTTGCAGGGCATTTCCAGAGGAAACCCACACACACATGGGGAGGACATGAGAACTCTACACATAGTGAGAGGGGATCAAACTCGCATCCTCTCGCACCACTCGGGCGCTGTGACAGCAGTGCTACTCGCTGTGCCACCCACACAGTTTTAAGTATTAATTCTGAGCTATTTCTGAATTTACGCCATCTACAGATAACCTGATAGATAATTCCCCATTTACCAAAAAACATAAATAAAAGAACTACAAGGTTTTTGTATGCATAACATAGTTTTGAATGTCTGACAAATCATCAAAGTGCAAGATCTGAGTGATTAGCACTACGGTAACAGATGCTGTACATCATCACAGCATAAAAGAGTTGCATTTAATCATTTCTGATTAGAAATGTCAGAGAACACAGATTTTCCTAACTGAAAGAACGATCTTTGCGTATGTATTTTACGGCATGTTCACGAAAGCACGCTGACAAAGAGTGACGCGCTACGGGGAATATGCAGCTGCGCTTGTAAAACGTAGCCTTGAATCAGACACATGAAAATGGGATGACGTACACTGGGCCCATGTGCTGCAAATGATTGAAATATAAATTTTGGAATATACAAACATTTTCTATTTCAATTTTAAAATAGCTTTTTCTTCCCTTGTATTTTCTAAAATTTTGTTTGTTGCTTAGCGAATGCAACTAGCGCTTACCCTCTAAGCTTGCAGACTGCAGTAAAATACAGTTGGAGTATGGAACCACCTTCATTCCGCTCACTTCCACAGTGTTTACAGTTGGTGTCTGGAGGTCTGGAGTGTTGATGATCAGGAATAAGGTGGCGAATGTTGCCCGTGTTTATGGGATGAATTGTTCAACAGTTGACATGAAAGAGGACTTAGTGGAGACAAAACATTGTTTTTTGGTCATAGAAAATATTTTTATTATACCTATTTCTGAGACTTCCAGAGAGCCTAACGAGCACAGAAGTTGAGGGAAAACTATGTTAAGTTTTTATTGATTATCACCCAGAGGGGAAAAGACTTTGGAATTACAAACAGCTTTCCAGTGAGAATTGTGTTTGTAGGCTGAGGAGTCGGTGTTCTTACTCTGGAAAGTCCACAAAATGTTCTGTACGGAAAGACACAGCAGATGTGGGCGTAACGTGGCAACTGTAAATAGCACGTCCGACACAAAGAGCGTGAACCTCTCCTGAGCCGCAGCTGCCGACCGTGTTGATAACGGACTGATGCGACTTGTCCGCGCAGAAGGAGCAGTTCTACGTAGCGGAGTGTGCGCTGGCCACGCCTGACTACAAGGAGCTGGCGGAGCTCATGATGCACTGCATGACCTATGACCCCTGCAAGAGGCCTTTCTTCAGGGCCATCGTGAGGGACCTGGAGATGCTAGAGGAGCAAAGTAAGGCGGCTGTCCACACATTTTGTAAACATTATTTGTTTTTCAAATGCTCTTGCAAAACACTTGCCACTGCTGGTCTAGTACAGCAAATGGGACTTTTTATGCTCACCTTTGCTCCAAATGCAGTGCCCTCACCCACGCTCCCTTCTAGCGATACAACTCGTATGCATTTTCAACACTGCCACCCAGAGGCTGTTTTCAGTATTAGTTACTCCAAATTATTGTCCTTCCTCAGGTTCAGTTACTTTAAATTAACAAAGTTGAAGCATAGCATGACCTACATCAAACAAGTTGGTTGTGCTATCAAAAATATTTTTTTATGAGCAAATATAAACATCTTACTGAGGAGTACAAAAGCACAGGCCATTGTGGAAATCAAGCTTCTAACGTTTTTGCAACTGCTGATTCGGCTGAAGCTTCTACTGTCGATTGCCCGCAGACCCCTCCATCAAACCAGTGCCCACCCTGGAAGTGGACCCCACAGTATTCGAGAAGCGCTTCCTGAAGAAGATCAGGGACCTTGGGGAGGTAAAATCCTTGACATGCAGATATCTACACTACTGCAAAGTGGTTGTGTGCTGGAGTGTGAGATGATGTGTGTGAGACACATCACCAATGTGTATGCTGTGGAGGCGTGGTTGCTGATCCTCCTGTTTACTTTGTGGATTGTTCATCTTTAGGTGCGAAGGCTCTGCGGCCTGTGATTGTGAACATGGTGTTGAGATAATATCTTGTTTGTTTTCGGGGGTGTGTGCTAAAGGGCCACTTTGGCAAAGTGGAGCTGTGCAGGTACGACCCTCAGGGCGACCGCACCGGTGAGTTGGTGGCTGTCAAGTCCCTGAAGCCAGAAAATCGGGAGGAGCAGAGTGGCAACCTACAGTCCGAGATCAACATCCTGAGGGAGCTGTACCATGAGAACATTGTCAAGTACAAGGGTATCTGCAGCGAGGAGGGTGAGGCTGCCAGCAGGAAGATGATGCAGACACGCACACACACACAAAAGTCCTCCACCATTCCCCTCTGGCCTCCTGTACAAAGGGACAGAACAGCTGCTAACTGCTAATACATGTCAACCAGGCACGTGCAGTGATGACCTTAGACTCTAGGGCCTGTAGGTTTTCTGTGTGACTCAGTACCGTATTATTTCCTTTTAGGTACTGTTTACGTAAAATAGCGTCACCAGCTCGGAAGCAGAGGCCCAACTCGTAAAATTACGGGAAAAACCTGACTGATATCATTTTTTTTTTATTTAGCAGATGAGCGTAATGTCTCATTCTTGTCCTGGCTACTTATGAAACCCCACAAAGCTTCTCCTATCTCTGCTCTAACACCTCATGTGCCCCTTCTCACTCAGGAGGGAGGTCCATCAGGCTCATCATGGAGTACCTTCCGGCCGGCAGCCTGAAGGAGTACCTGCCCCGGAACAAGGCGCACACCGACCTGAAGAGGCTGTTGAATTACGCTGTGCAGGTCTGCAAGGTACGCGCTCTGGGACAGCGTGGCTACAGGAGAGTTCGTTCGGTTCCACCGCCGCTTTCTTTTATGGCTCACGCAGTCAGGGAGTGGATGGCGATCCAAGTTCTCACCCCTGGGTGACGGTGACAGCCAAGGTCAGCCAGGCATCACCAGGGCCAAATAATGCTCTCCTCCATGTGTGTTACATCAGCTGAAGCAGGTGGCTCACAGCACACGTATCGCAGGCGGTGTCTGCCTGTGTTCACTCCTCTTTAGGCAATGTAGGTACTGTCAGCTTCGTGTACTTTGAAGAACTGGACTGCCGATCACAACTAAATTGGGCCAGTCAAGTCTGTGTGACATTTGGGGCAAAATGTAAAGTACTGTGCATTTTAGTTGCCTGTTGTTTTAGTTGTATATCACTATAGAGGAGAGCATCTGCTAAATGAGCAGATATGAATGTGTGTGTACTCATGAATTGCTTTGCAGATGTTTTTAGCCAAAGCAGCGTGTATAAAACGTTCTTGGCCACATCATCTGCATTACTGTCTGTGGGACTTGCTATGGAAGAAGGACAAAGTCCTCATTTAGGCACAACCCTTTCCAAAACACACTTGTCTGTCCCACCTCTCAGGGAATGGATTACCTGGGGTCCCGAAACTACATCCATAGGGACTTGGCGGCCCGGAACGTCCTGGTGGAGAACGAGAACACTGTTAAGATTGGAGACTTTGGCCTCACCAAGAGCATAAAGGACAATGAGGGCTACTACACCGTGAAGGACGACCTGGACAGCCCCGTCTTCTGGTGAGGATCACAAAGATCACCAGCAATCGATGTCTTTGTCCTTCATCATGACTGACCGCTTATGTTCTACCTGCACTTAAGAACACAAGACAACCAACCATACTCCTGTAACGTATGCAAATTAATGTAGAAAGAAAATGTTCAATTGCAATTAAAGTTTCTGACAGTTACATGTGAACCTGAGCGCTTTACTGTTAGACACTCCTGGTTCTGTACATTTCCACATGCTTCTTTGCGAGAAATAAAGGGTTGCATATTTTTGCCCCATCTCCCTCTCCCCACTCCCCTCCCCTCAGGTATGCCCCTGAGTGTCTGGTCCACTGCAAGTTCTACAGGGCATCAGACGTCTGGTCCTTTGGAGTCACCCTGTATGAGCTGCTCACCTACTGCGAGTCCAACTCCAGCCCCATGATGGTATCCCTGTCCTCCACACACGGAGATCTCTTTCCACTCCTTTGAGATACTTCTGGTCCAGGTGACACCCTGAAAGCCCTGGCAGAGCAGAGCACTCCTGATAAGGTGGCAGATGGCCTTTGTCTCTGCCCATGGTGGTGGTGGGTGGATAGATGGGTAGATGGATAGATGGATGGATGAACGGATGACTCAGCCAGAAGCTATTGCCTGACAGTCCCACCTCCTGTCTGCCCTTTAACAGCATAAGAATGATGATAAATATCCAGTTTAACACCACATGGTCTTAGGTGTCAGCTTTCCTGGAATGTATCTGCCTAAGCTGCTATGACTGTTACTCCATGGCTTCACTGACACAACATCAGAAGTGTTTCGCTAATTAACAAGACTGGACATTTTGCCGATGCACCGCAGGTTGAATATGTGGTTCCCATGCACTACGGCAGGGCCCCCTGCAACAGCCTTTGGCTTTAAGTTGGTGCGTGTTTAAACAAAACAGGACCTGTTGTCTTGGCTGGCATCACAGTTCCTGACAGTGGGCTGTTTTCCACACTGTGACATGTTCGAGTAAGGTGTGTGAATCAGTGGGACTAAAACACGTGCTCTGTGCTCCAGGTGTTCATGAGGATGATCGGCCCCACCCACGGACAGATGACCGTTACGAGGCTTGTGAGAGTGCTGGAGGAGGGCAAGAGGCTCCCCCGCCCAGCCCACTGCCCAGAAACGGTAGGGCTGCAATCTGCTGGAGACAGATCACCGTGTGAAACTGGCAATAATGAAATTAGACATATTTAAAAAGCATTTCGCACCGCTCTTTCGGACGTGCCTCTAGAAAGCCATTCTAAAATCAGACACAAAATGCCCACTGCCTGTTCCTTCTACAGGCCCTTTGCATTGTATTTGTGCTGCCTCCTGACCGTTGCGCTGCTTTCTGTGTGCAGGTTTACTCCCAGATGAGAAGGTGTTGGGAAAGCTCTCCAGAGAAGCGGATCGATTTCAAAGGGCTGATCGAGGCCTTTCAGCAGCTGCTGATGGACATGAAGTAAATGGCCCCGAAAGGACTGAGCCTATTTTCAAGGCTCCACAAGGCCAAGGCTTTCTTCTGTTAGCACCTACATATGCAAGACTTGTACTGCGTACCCTCTACTTTAACTGCAGGAATGCAGAATGCAAGACCCCACTGTACACTTGTAGATGTGGCGCTGTTGATCACTTCATTGTAAATATGAAAAGGGAAGGAATCCCTTTTTCCATGGGAACACTTACCATTGGCATTAATTTTTGTTTTGCTTAAATGCCCTTTTTACCCAATAAAGATGTTTTTGTATGGCTGCAGCTTCCTAGGCGAGGAAGGGAGAGTATACAGGATGCAGGTAAATATGTCCTCATCTCCCTTAGGAGAGGTCTGAGCAACAGGCCTCTGCTCCTGCTAGAACCTATGGATGAAGCCCTGTTACGATTAATCGATGTATTCAGCACGGGCGTACACACACAAACACACCCACTGCTATCTTAACGGAGATGTTAGTGACTAGATTACTCAAAGTGCACATGAAGATGGAGTCGCTATTGCTCCCAGCTTTCACCGTGAGGAGAGCACAGCAGGTGGATCATGATATATTGATCAGCACAATCATGGGGAGACCCTTGAACTGTTCTCCAATTCCCATCTAACCCAGAGGACAGGAAGTATAGAGCAGTCAGGAGCTTCCACAGCGGCCTCGGTTTCCTTCAGCTCCCTGTGGCCCCAAATAGCCTCGTGACTGTGGTGACAGGCAGGCCAGAGCTGGGATGATGCTCTACAGACAGAAGCGATGACCACAGTGACAAACCCAGTGCTGATGTGGTAAATTGGTGTCATTGTTTAATATGTTGAAAGAAAACAGTGACAGAACAAAATATTCCACCATAGCGTTATAAATGTGCCAATTAATATAGTTTTTAGTTTCAGCTCCTCCAACCAGAATACTCATCATTACCCATTTTCAAAATGGTTAAGGTTATCTTCAGTTGTGCCTTGGCAACAAAGCTTCTGGGACTCCCTTGAACAATGTCTGATTCTAAATCTCTGCCGTGTTCTTTCGGGGACTCAATGAAATTCCATTGAATTTCCATTGGAAATTCTCATTCCAAAAGCTCACAGCAGAGGTCAGCACATCGACTGGCTTGTTAAAACATCTCGCAAATGTTCTCTGCAAACTCGTCCGCAACAGTACGGAAGTACAATGCTTTCGCGAGCTAGAGCGCGCGTGAGTGAGAGAGAGAGAGAGAGAGAGGGGGGGGCAGTGTGTAAAGGGAAGAGAGGAATTGGCGTTACGCTCTCAGAAAAGCAAAGTTCATGAGCACTCAGGCAGAATGATGAGGACTTACCAGAAGGCCCACAGGGTGGGGATGAAGTCATCGTTGGGATAGCAGCCAGCGACGCTCGAGTGCGCGAGGGAGGCCGCACGCGATGCAATTCGAGCGCACAGTGAGGGAGACGAGAACAAGACGGGGACCAGAAAGAAGGGACAACACTGATAAATGTGCTTGCGATCCCTCCATTTTTATTCCGGAATGTCACAGACAGATAGTGCCACTCAAAAATCACCCTCCCCTTTCAGGTGAATTAGAATGGGAAACAGGATGACTGGTGGAAAAATGTACATAAATACACATTTAATTCATATACAAATCAAAGCAGTGTCAAAATGAAAAAGCGCCATTAATATCAGCTATTGAAAACATTCTTGGAACTTTTATTTTACAGCTATAAATATGCATGCTAAAATTTCAATGTTCCTAAAAATAGCTTATTCACAGTAAAGCAATATCAACCTATTTGAAATATAAAATATTGCAAACTCTAAATTGTCAGAAAATCTAGATAAATACTTTCAAACAAAAACAGCCTGCAAATTTTTCTTTTTTTTTTTTTTTTTTAAATTATTATTTGTACAAAGTAACAAGCCTGTGTTCGGACCTAAACTTTGGGCATTAAAATGTTCCTTCCTGTCACTGAAAACGATCACAATATTGCAAGGCTCCTAGTGAGAGAAACACTCCTCCGTCCTTCATCCATCCATCCATCCATCCATCCATCCATCCATCCAGCACTGAAGGCGCCTTCACCAGGCGATGAACCCACACTTGTCACACGTTTCACTTTTGTTCAGAAACGTGGTCTCACGGCCTACGAATTACTCTCTTTCACCAGCTCTGCCCGCAAACTTCCAAGGGAGTACAGTGTTTACAATCAGTGCTAATGGTGAACCTGGTTGGCAACAAGCAGAAATAGGCACAGCAGCGACAGTGGGGAACCCCTTTGTGTCACAGCGTGGCTTCCTGCTCAGCGCCGAGTCTCCATACCCTCCCTGGCCTCGCGCCGAGGACACAATGGGCACGAGCATGTTTTGAAGCCAGCCGGGTGAGGATCTTGCGAACACCAGAGCCGCGTTGGTGAAAGACTAGAGGTAAAGGGTCCGAGCGGGTCCCTCCGTAACGGTAGGTAGCTGGAGGATCCCGTCTGTCGCTTCGAAGGATTCTCGCAACAGCAAACGCAAAGTTGCCAGCGAGAACAGATCCCACAGCCAGCAGCAGGAGGTGGAGGACGTGAACATGTCTGAGCATTTACAGAACGCGTGACACCGCGAGCAGAACGCCACGTCGACGCGCGCTCGAACATCTGGCGCCGTTTGTTTAACGGCTCTACCCAACAAGGCGAACGCAGCGGGGCCCTCCAGTCCGGTCTGGGTCTTCTCACGGGAGTCTGGGGGAGGGCGGGACTTTCTTGCCGAGCAACAAACTAACGAAACGCCTCCAACGCTGCTTGCGACTTGGACTGCGGCACTTGAACTACCTGCTGTTGTGAGCAAGGAAGGAGAATACGTAGAGAATCACCTGGACTGCAGCGAAAGAAAAAAAAAAAGAAAAAAAAACCATTTAATAAATCCTGAATACACGCTAGTCGTCTGTTTGAGAGTGAGTAAGACTAGAAAAGGTTTTCTTTACTACAAACAACCTCCCTTCATTTCAAAGGATGCCTTTTTAAGGCTTCTGGAAAAGAACAGTCAAGTGCTTAAAAGCCGACGGGCCGCGGCGCACGGAAGGGGGGCAACGTGCCGTCCGACAGCAAGCCGAACGCTGGAGGAACTTACAGATATGTATTCTCTGCAGATGACATCACGGTTCGGTTGCTCGGGAGCCAGACGGAGGCCGTGAACCTCTGGCCGAAGGGGTACCCCGGCTTCGGCGTACGGCGGCGAGAGGGAGAGGTCGCCTTCCGGCAGGACTGCTGCGGGACGGTGCTTGCTGTGCGCTATCATTCATATTGCCATGGTGTCAGAAATGAGAACGCCTGAGTTGTGCGGTCGGCATCTTGTCGAGCAGGGCCGTAGCATTCGCCTCCTGCTTCCTCCTGCACGACGTTACATTCGCGTCCAAATACCGCAGTATAATAAAGTTCCTTCGTGTCACTTCAGCACTAGCGATCACGTTTCCTCTGTACCGGCAGTTTTAATAGCCTGGCGTAAAGCTCCAGAAACGAGTCCCCGTCACTGTGCAGCTCTAGAGCCGCTCTGCGCTCCGCGGAAACGGGCAAACGGTTCCAGAGCAGCAGCAGGTTTCGTGGGGAATATAGGAATATAGTCACGCAGTACCATACATTATTGCATTTCCTATCAAACTGGGCCCTTTGGTTCAAGGAAGGCTTCCGTCCTTGAAGGTTAAGAGCTTTATTCGAGGCCCCAAAGCAGCACCCTTGGGGGCCCCTGTGCTTGGAGACTCCAGCTGTTGGAACCTCTGCTTAATGGCTAGTCGCTCCTACACTTAAAGGTTAAAGCAAGGTACAGCAAGGGAGACCGGCGTGTCGAGAAGTCCTTCGGTGGGGGAAATGGGGTGCGAAAGTAGGAGAAAAGACATCACTTCTTCAGAAATCACAACCGAAAAAATCAGCGCATCAACCCTGTTAGCTGTGCCGTTTCTCACACCGAGAAAGAAAACTGTTTTTATACGGAAATAAGTTACCTGACAACACATCCCACAGAGAGGACTTCCATTATACAAATACAAAAAGTATAATACGCTTATAAAAATGTCATTTTTTGTAAACAGAAACCATTTTAACAACAACCAAGAAGCAGAAGAGCTAAAAAATTAAGGCATGGACGAAACATCAACAACATGAAGGAAGGCAGGTGGGGAAGGGGCTGTACTAAAAGCACGGAGGACAAGACCAGAAGCACGGGGTGAGGCCTTGGGGGGCCTCTCTAGATCCGCTTCTTCTTGAAGTAGTCTGCGTACTGACCGCCGAGGCCCTGGGAGTGCTGGCCCACGTACGCCCCTTCGGCCACCGCGTCCTGTCCCGGAAGCTGCGAGTACTCGCGCTTCTGACCCCGCACCTGGTTCTACGCCCAGAGAGAGAGAGAGAGAGAGAGGGAGGGAGAGGGAGCGGAGCAAGGACACAGCAAGTTAGCTGGCGGCCTCACGCCCGTGGAATTCCGTCTGTGCGCAAAACCCCAGAGCACCTCGTCGTCAGGGTGATGAACCGCATCGGGAACATATGGCTTGTTATATTCTTTATTAAATATACGCTATACACACACACACACACACACACACACACACACACACACACACTTTCAGAACCGCTTGTCCCATACGGGGTCGCGGGGAACCGGAGCCTACCCGGCAACATAGGGCGTAAGGCCGGAGGGGGAGGGGACACACCCAGGACGGGACGCCAGTCCGTCACAAGGCACCCCAAGTGGGACTCGAACCCCAGACCCACCGGAGAGCAGGACTGCGGTCCAACCCACCGCGCCACTGCACCCCTTATACGCTATATACTCTTACACTTTCACTTCGCTTCTGCTCTGAAGACACGAAGGCCAGGGAGACCCAGACGCGAACATCAACGCGCCCTCCAGTTCCACTTATGACCCCGGACTCACGTAATAGTACTGGTTCCAGTCGGCAGTGCTCTGGCTAGCTTGAGGGGGCGCCGTGGGGCTGGAGCCCACGTGCTGGGGTCCGATGTACCCCGGTACCAGGGGCACGGAGCTGTAGACAGGAGCCACGGCAGCAGGGTGCACGCTCTGGGCGCCGCCGTTGCTAGCCGCGTGCAGGGATCCTCCCAGGGTGGCCTTCGTTAGGTCAGCCTCCTGCGGAGAGCACGCAGGGTGACCGTTACCTTGGGCCATCTTGGAGACAAACTGCCGCGCCGATGCCCCCCGAACCCGTACCGGCAACAAATTGGTTCCGACCTGGAACCTTAAGCTATTTTTTCGCATTACCAAAACTTTAAAAACATTCGCGTAATTCCTCTTGGTCCTGGGAGGTTGTGTGCGACACCGTATGAGGAAGGTGATCAAGTAACGACCGTGGGAAAGCAGGTAGGATGTACCAAAGACCACATTCATAAAGTGACCCCGTCCAACTTATTTAGTGCTCCTGCCCCGTATTAAGGCTGTAAGTTACGATGACCTGCATTCAGCCACGGATGAATAACAAACACGTTGCGCGTCGCACATTGCATCCCCACGGGGACAGGTGTGCAACTGACCGGCCGTACACATATACTCCACTAAGCAACAAAATGACGACACACACACACACACTTCCAACTTCTGGTAGCATGTGTGAAATTATAAGTGATGGGCTCAGTGAGGCCACAGGGTCAACGGCTCAATTAATAACCACGCACACGGTATATGACAATGCAAGTGGGCCTGGAGGCACTTTTCCGTGTGTGAAAACAACGATATGAAGCAAGAGAAAAGTGGGGGGGGCACCTTGCTCGCATCCCTCTGGTACGGTTGAACCGCTGCCTGGGACAAATGGGTCTGCGAGTAGTATTGACTGACGGCCTGCATGTAGCTGCTGTAGTCCCCGTAGGTAGTAGTGGTGCTTCCCTGAAAAACAGCGTTCGATCACACAAAGCGAGAGCGGGGATGCGCTCCTTGAGGGCCAAAAGACAGAAAAGACAAACCGCATCGATTAAAGTCGTGGAAAAGAAAGAAAACCGCATTGTTCGCGCTGGATGCGTGTTGAGCGTTGGTCAGCGTGGGCAGATAAAAACCGATTATACACAAATACATACTGGCAATGCTTAACCGATGAACGTAATGAGCCGAGCGAAAGGAGACCATTGAGCCCCCTTGCTTATTTGCGCATCTACACGAAAAAGTATAGCCTGATCTCCTTTTGCTCACGACTTCCTGGCAGGCAGCAAGTGTGTGTGTGTGTGTGTGTGTGTGTTAATGCATGCTTTGCTTGTCATAACGGGATACAGGAGCATGTCAGAGTTGCCACTCACCTGGTTATAGTAGCTCTCGGAGGAGCTGGAGGCGGGCTGGGCATAAGCGGAGATCTTCAACAGAGGAGGACAAGGAGCGTTAGGAGGGGGGCGGAGCCTCCGCGTCGGGGAGCGCCGGGGCCGTCGTCGCACTCACCTGGGCCGGCTCCTTGGCGTATTCGCTGGAGGGTGGCTCCTGCGTGCTGCTGCTGTAGCTCTGCGCTTGGTAGTGCTGGTACCACTGCTGTATGGCTTCCTGTTCGGCGCAACAGGGGTGGGGCGGTTACACGAGGCAAAACCCACGGCCGCGTACCCCGCGGCACCGGGTTGAAGGCTCCCGACGAGGTTCCCTGCTCGCTCGCACCTCAGGCGGGGTGCGTCGCGTACCCTACTGCCGCGAGCGGCGGATTGCGAGGGGCGTGCGGCACCGCGGGGCACGGCACCCAAAGGCAAACGATAACGGCGAAAAAAGGAAATCCTCTCCATCGCACGCCGAGCCCGGCGACGCCAGGCAGGTTGCACGCGGCTGCCCAAAATGACCGCAAAAACCAGAACGATAACAGCCTGTCCTCATCCGCGCAGCGGGGGGGAGGCCCTACCGATGGGCAGAAATACGTACGATCCCTTCCGCCGTGCTCGCTCTCCACGATGAAAGAAGGCCCGAGAACAAGCCGCAGAGCGGCACAAAGCCTTTTAACCGCAACTAATTCTTCTAAATATGCCACCACCCACATTTTTTCTCATTTCCATATCGATGACCTTTGAGAGCTGGTGAAAGCGCTCCATTTCGCTGAAGGAGGAAAGGAGCAAGGCAGAGGGAGAGCTGCTCCCGACGGCACTCGCGAGCGCTGATGGGAATACGGCCCGGATGACACGTGTACGGGGGGAAACTTTTTGGAGTTGCCGGTGCTTCGTAGCGAAGCTCGCGCGAGTCAGAAAGGCACGGTGACGCACCGCTGCTCGCCTTTTCAGCGCGGACACCTATGATTTGCGGTTGTAAGAGCAGAGCTTTCAGCGGCGGCGGCGGCGGCTCACCTGCGAGTAAGGCTGGCTGTAGTGCTGCGCGTACTCGTTGGACGAATCGGTGCTGTACTGGGAGCTTGTGGCCACGGACTGAGATGGAGGCTGTGAGGCAGGTGTCAGAACACTGCTGTACACCCCGCAATGCTGCTGCGCGCTCGGAGGCTTGGCACCGGGGGCTGGGAAGGGATAAGATTTCGGCATTAGTGGGAATCCACACACACACACACACACGCACACACACACACACGGCTCTGATCGCCTGAGCTCTTTGCACCCAATCTGCCCGTCGCCCACATTTTCATTGCTCAGCCCTCCTTCGGTCTGGGTCGATTCCCACTATTTTCACTTAAACCAGCAGCTTAGCCGGCAGCGACAGAGGCTCCTTGGTCTGGGCCACGTAAAATTTCCTACGACCTCTAACAAAGTGTCTGGGACTACTCTAGTCTGCAGCGCGGTCCTCCCACAGAATGATTTCCCGGCTCCGCAGATGTCTTTGAGTGCGCGCAAGTCATTAAGCGTAGCCACCTCCACCAAGGCTGGAGAGAGGAGCCCGCGAGCCCAGCCACCGCTGGCTGTTGCTGCCGCGCCACAAGTGCGCTGTCACAGCATGGAAAGGCACACAAAGGCAGAAGGAGAAGAGTGTAGAGGGAGCCTGTCATACCGCGCTCCTGGAGGGCTGTGTGGGTGCAAGTTCCCCTTCTTAATTACTTCATTAGCTCCATCATTTTGATAAAAGCATATCTGAACATACTGTGCTTCACTCTAGTACTGGCTGGAACACACAGACATATGCATATATACTACACATACAAACATATTACACACACCTACGCGCATATGCACAGATTATGTATATATGCATGAATCCGTGCATCGTATTTGTAGACCACGCACACGGATAGGATGGAAGCTTCCCGCGAGTATTTTGGACGCAGGTGCATATACCTTGAAGCACCATGCCAGGCAGCACGCTGGCTAGGTTCAGGTAGGGGTTCGAGGGCAACTTCAGCTCCTTAGGTGGCTCTCCCAGCAACGAGGTCTGGCCGCTGGGCGGGGGCTGCAATGAAAATGACGCGCGTCAATCGCAGATACCTTATCTTAGGGGAGCACGGAGGGAATAGGGTCTCCATTAATTATATCGGTCCTTCTGAGAATCGGGTGATTATTACCTGCGCGTTCCCTCAAGTGCCATTCTAGCGCTACATTATGGGACATGAATTTTAATGGAACACGCTGCGTCGAGGGAGAACAGCAGCACTTGCAGAACCTCTGGCGATGCCACATTCCCTCTTGAAAGTGAAACACGGCACATATTAAGACAGCTGGCGGCATGAAACCACTCTAAAGCCTTCGTGTAGCACATCGCATGTACCGTTTGCGCAAGAAGGGCAGAGCGTGGATTCTCATCTGAGCCCCACAGCAGCAGCGCTTGAGGCTACAGGAAACGGCTTTATGCCGTTTGACAGGTTTTTGCCCGAATGAACAGCTACGCTACACGAGGTTCCGACGACAGCGCAGTTACCGCTTTATACGTTCGTTCACAAAGTCAGCACGCGACATCTTGACCGTGCGGAGGAGTAGGCGTCTCCCCTTACCATGCCCGATGTACTGTTCTCGCTGCTGCTCTGCAGACCTTGCTGTGCCTTGGATCCACCCCCTGCCAGCAGAGCACCCATGATGGGGTTGCCCATGCCTTGCAGGAAGCCGGGCGTCACCGAAGGCCCAGCTACCGAGGTCCCCGGGGGTGCCGGTTGCTTGTCGGTTGCCGAGGTGCCGTTCTGCTCCCCGGCACTCGAGGCTCCTACGTGCGCCCGACCAGCGAGATAGGGCACCATCCCGACGGAGGCTCCTGAGGCATGGCTAGTGGTCTGCGCACCATCCTGGGGTAGTTCTGCAAACAGAGATGAGACACATCCCGGAACTTCCTTGTTCAGAGCTTAGTGGCACCTGAAAGCCACATTCACTGCCTACAGCAACGAAGGCATCAACAGCATTTCAGAAGTTCGTGTGAGAAAAGAAGTACCCGCAGCAAGGAATGCGAGGCGATTTTGGTTCTTCGAATGATCGCAGCCCTGACTGTCCACGTCTGAGGTTACTTTCATTACGAATACAAATACTCCTTTGATAAAATACCTTCTATTCCACAAGCAATCCATTTCCTTATTAGTACTCAATAAAATAAAAACCAAAAAGGCTTCCAGTGAAAGGCCTATAATTTACTCATCCAAATCTGCACCGTTAACATGGTGTCATAACTAGAGAGCAAATTCCAGAGGGACACTGGCTGGATGATGAAGACTCTCACCATTTGGGGAGTCCCCTAGCAGTCCCTTGCCCAGAGACAGGGGTGTTGTGGCCCTCATGCCCAAGGCCTTCTGTAGCAATATCCTGGAGGGGTCACCCAGCAGACTGGGAACCTGGAAGAAGACACATAGTACAGGGTCATACAGAGTAACTGTGAGCAACTCTGCCTTTAACCATAAAGGACCTGAAAATTGATCGATAAAGGATTCGAAAACCGTTTACATTACGCAAGTGCACGTATAGCCCTGTTACTGACCTGACTTGTTCCTGAAAAGAGTCCATATACCAAGAGTCTGTAAACTAGGGTGACTTTGGTATTATTTTAAATGGGGGGAAAAAAAATTCGTTCCTGGACTTTACGCACAATATTTCCACAATCACCCTACGAACGCTTAAAAAACAGCCTCAAGAAATAGTAATCAAAATATTAGGATAAGATATTAAACAGAGAAAAACGTACACGTTAGGGTAGAGATGTTGCTTTTTACAAAACTGTTGCACGGTAAGTACATATAAACATACAAAAGACACATTCGGTATATTTACATTTTTTTCATTTAGGAGACACTTTTCTCCAAAGCGAAGCACATCTTAGAGAACGATGCAAAAGAGTGCATTGCATCAACAGAAGGAAAGATGTGGATACAGACACACGATTAAGTAGAAGCAACTTGTCACACGCCACCATATGAACCACTATACTGTATATTATACCAGTAGCTGCATAGAGGCTTTTCCATTATTGAACAAATTGCTTTTAAAAACCGCTAAGCATAACAAACACGTAGACGTTTAAGGAGCACCTACAAGATCGGGGAGAAATCAGTCCGAAAGAGGTGAGTTTTGCGACCCCTCTTAAAGGTAGAGAGGTACGTGAACAAAAAAGGCATTTTTAAAAAAACATCTCAAAAACGTAAAACAACAACTTGACCATGCAAACAATGCAAAATTAAGAAGAGATCATCATAGATTGTTGAAAGTCTGAGCGATCGGCTCATAGCTTCCATTTCATCGAAGAAAAGCATGCCTCGCACACTAGAAGCGAGTGCATAATACCGGAAGCGGTCAGTCCGTATACCGAACGAGGGTACAACTTTTCAAGTGGCATTATGCCAAAAATCTGTAACCCGGGAGTCCGTATACTAGGGTATACCTGTGCTTCAAAAGCAGTCATGCGTAGGACTTGCGGGCAGAATATTTAAGCGTTTGCATCTGTCAAAACACTTCTCTTTAGAAGAGCGAGCCCGACGTGGCCGATACCACAGGGACCCGAAGATCTCCGCAGGTACGGGAACGGACAGAAGAAACGGAGAGAGAAACAGAGAGAGAAACAGAGACGCAGGAGACCCTCACGTTGTTCAAGTGCTTGTCCTTGATCTGCAGGAGCTGCTGCTGGGCCAGCTGCATCTGAAGCAGGTTCTGCAACACCAGTCCGTTGCCCAGCATGGCATTCTGCAGAAAAGGCCACGCACAGGTTACACCTCCGCTCAGACGGCCAAGAAAGAAATGTTGCGGAAGTGGCAGCCTGTGCGTACGCTGACAATATGGCAAAGTAGGAGAGTCTGGTATGTTTCGCTAACATTTGCATGTCCAATAACTCACAGGTGCCCTTCAACGTCTTTCACCGCTGCATTCATTCGCAAATGCGCAAACCCCCTGGCTCTCCTCCCCCACGACGAGAACGTGCAGTCTTGCCCCACAGTTCACCCCTGCATGCAATCCATCTTTAAAACAGACACACACACACACACACACACACGCAGCACCGTTCCCATGGAGCATTCCTTCCCGCTCACAGAGGAAATAAATACCACACTTTATTTCTCCCACACAGCCTCACCTGCTGTACTTTCCCCAGCTGGAGCAGAGCGGCAGTGAAGGGTGGACGCAGGAAGGGCAGCCCCTGCGGGCGCCCAAACTTCCCTGAGAGGAGAAATCGCGGAGATTGAAATCTCAGCCCCGCATAACACCGTGCAGCACATCACAATGTAACACCATGTGCCAGAAGTGGTTGTTTTTATCTGCCTGCCGGATCTTCATAATAAATGCAGGCTTCCGCTCTAATGGCAACTCCGCATATACGGGAGGATAGGTAGGAAAGTTTAACATTTAATCATCGTCTAAATTTAGCTTCATAATTGTGCGTCCTTTTAAAAGATCCTGTTAAATTCCTTCCTGAAGCCATTTGTTATCCAAATGTCTGAAAAGTTCATTTTAATATATGATTAGGCATTCATCAAGCAGCAGAATTGTTAGGGGAGAGGATCAGAAAAGACCTCCGAATTAGAAAAAGGCTTTAATACTGGGAGACCACAACCACTGGACCAACAGAGAGAAAACAGCAGGCTAGAAACAACGTTTACAGCTGCAGTTAGTAGACACTCGATCACTGAATCCTATTAAGCACAGATGCCTATCATAGCATAATATTCCCTTGAAAATGATTATTCCAGTTTTTGTAACTGTGCGCATGACGACGGATGCATGGGTGCATGTGCATATATGGTTTGAGAACGTACGTAGATGCACGTGAAGGATTGTGCGTATGCCTGTGGATAAGTAGATTCACACGTCAGAGTGCGTGTTTATTGCTGTATGCAAACGTGGATACGTTTGTGCGCGTGTGACTGTGTAGAAAATTATGTGGCATGCATGTTTGTTTGTGTACAAGAACGTGGGGCTGTAGTTGTAGTGCTGAGATACCACCTTGCCCTTGAAGAACTTAAGCTCAAATTCTACCTCCTACTGTGCGACACTTGGTACAGGCAGTCCCCGAATTACGAACGGGTTCCGTTCCTGAGTCCGTCTTTAAGTCGGATTTGTACGCAAGTCGGAGCCGTTAGGTACGGTAGGTATCGAACATCGATTAGTCAAATGTTTGTCTTAGTATATAGGATACCTTTCTATGCATAAAAAACATTAAAGAAACACTGGCGGATACACTAAAAGCTCTTTAATACAACACTACAGTAATAATATAACCCAATGATGTAATCATACTAATAACAAAAATAATAATAATAAATTTAACTACAATATTTGTAACAGAGACATAGAAAGATAGAGAGACAATAATAAATGTTACTACTGTGATGATGAACAGAGGACACGGAGGAGCCCGGACCCAAGTGCAGGATCGTTTATTCAGAATCAAAGGACTAGACGTGTTCTCGTGGTCGGCGAAGGGCGGACGTTCGGTCAGTCGGCAAACCGAACAGAGGCGAGACTCCGAAATTGCGGTCGAGGCAGGCGGTCGTTATCAAAAAGATGTGGAACGGGGCTCGGAAGAGCAGAGCGAGGTAGGTTTGAGAACGCAGAGGGGACGGTTGTCTCGAGTGAGATTCCGCAACTGGGAAGAGGTTGAGAAGTGTCTTATATAGCAGAGTGCTCTGACTGAATCCAGACGCTTAGTCGGAGCCAGGTGCTACTGGTTGAGGTGTGTGCTTGGTTGTGACAACTACAGTATTTATAATCGTGAGAGAGAGAGAGAGAGAGCATGCGAGAGAAATAAAGAAAGTGTGCAAAAAACATTAAAGAAACTTTAATGTTCGCTTTTCCAACGTTCATTGGCATTTCACCTTTTTTCCGATGGCTTCATTATATCCACTTCAGTTTCAACGTGATTGTTTTCCTTTTCTTTGACGCATCACCATCACTTGCATCACATTTACGCTTCGATGCCATGGTGGTTAGGAGGATAAAAACAAAAAAAAAAACTAAAGCCAAATACAGTAATACGAGACACCGTTAAAGGGGAAAAGAAAGATGTCTGTCCTACTTCAGGCTCACGCCCCGCCCACGAGCCAACGAACCGCCGTAGACGCGCAATGATTTGATGCGCGTCCCAAAGTAGTGCCCGTTTGTTATTACGAATCGTTGCACGTAACTCAAATTCTTAATATTTTAGGCTTTATGGGGGGGGGGCGGTTCGTAACTACGGGTTGTGTGTAATTCGGACGTTCGTAACCCGGGGACTGCTTGTACTCGCAATGAACTGATACAGTAAAAATCACTCAGCTGTATAAATGGGTAAGTAATTGCAAGCAGCTCAACATCGTAAGTTCCTTCGGAGAAAAGCGTCAGCTAAATACGCATATCTATAAATGCGCGCGTATGAACGCGGATGGGCGTGCGCGCGCACGTGGGATTCGCTCACCTCCTCGTTTGCCGGCTCCTGCCTGGTAGGGTCTCAGCAGCACCTGCAGTGCCGCCGGGTTGCTCATGCTGCTCAACAGCTGGGCCAGGCTGGGCTCCGGGAGCAAACCCTTCTTACTGCTCGACATCTGCCCCAGGAGACAGACACTTTTATACATTCTCACACACATGAACGCACAACCTTATATTGCCACGGGAGGAAAACACTAAAACGCACGCATTTTTCTTTCCAAAGCCAACGTATCCTGTCTGGGGTATAGGGATGTATCCGTTTACGACTAACTCGGTACGACACGGCCGCGGTCAAGAGCGCTGCGCTTGGCAGCTCCTCGTCCCCTCTTTTCTCCTTCCACGGCCTTCCCGTCGGCGGTAATCGGAGGCGATCGCTGTTCAGTAGGGCAGCGGAGGAAAGTGGATCATGACACACCCCTTCGGAGCCTTTGATTACGCTTGCCGGGGCATTCCTGTCAGCCCTCCAAGACGGGCAGCTTGCTGGCAAACAGGACTCCATCTGCCGCCACGGGGAGCAAGCGCTCCATCGGGGAGGGCGACCGATTAACGTGGAGGAGGGGGCTGTGGAGTCATATGGGGAACTTTAGCATCGCCTTAGGACCCTTTCACGACTAGCAGGTCCAAACAACAACGGGACTCCTGTGCAGCGAACCTTCCGCGGTCGGAAAACCGCGAGGGACACCTGCTGCTGCTCAAATGCACGGTTTAGTTTTGACAAAGCAGCGTTCATCTCTCCCCGAGCCATTATTCAGAAGTTCGGCGGACGCTTAAGGACGCATCTATTTGAGCGCTTTTTATTTCACCATCAGATAAGGCACATTTGTCATTTAAACACCAAGCAAATTGTCGCTGGCAGCATCTTTAAAGAGAAGAGTCTTCTTGGGAAAATGTCAGTTTGCATCATTCTGTTTGGCTGCTTGTTCCCTCCCCCAAGCCAGAGCTCACTCCAGCACAATGGAACCAGGGAGAGGAGCCCATCTGCTCCTGCATTTAGAGCCATCGGGACTGAGGAGGTCAATCTCACAAGCAACCAAACCATCTCCAGGTTCTGTTGCCTTTGAAACCACTGTCGTCATCTTCGCCACTTTCCTTCCCTCCCATCTGCTCTCATCTCCTCGGCCGTCTCCTATTTCATACTCCTGCTGAAGATTCTCCGTAACGCTGACGAACCCCTACAGCCTTCGAAAGCGTTTCACAATCAGCGTTTTTGTATGATAATTCCCGTCTTCATTCACTGCTGATTTGAGGCACAATTAGCTCTTTTGCTTACACTGGGGGTGTCCTGATTGTGCCCTCCTCCCATAATCTCTGCATCAACTGGCAAAAATAACCCCCAGCCCCCAAGATACTTACTTTAAATGCTGCTTTATCCATTTTTTTTTTTTTTTTTTATCTTGGGAAACACACAGAAGTAGACTATCTATAGCAAGGCAGGGCTGCGAGCACAGTAATTAAACTGCCAGCTCTCCTGCTTCTTCTCTGTGCGCGTTGATGTGCGTGCGCTTGCTTGCGCGTGGGTGAAGCGAAGCTCGACGGAGTTTTACACTCACCACTCCCTGCGCGGCGATGAGCGCGGCCAGCGTGCTGCGCCCCGAGGTCCCCGGTGTGCACAGGGACACCCGGATCTCCCGCCCTCCCACCGCCCGCCGGTCCATTTCCGTGAGCGCGCTTTCCGCCTGCTCTGCCGTCTCGTACTCCACCACGGCGAAGCCGCGCACGTGGCTGTCCTCGTCCTGGGCCAGCTGTGGGGTAAACGGAGCGATCGTGCGTTCGCGGGTCAAAATGCGTAAGCAAAAGTGTAAACGCGACACGTTTCCTTGCTTTTGCACGAATGCCATTACGCCCACCCCCCGCCCACCTTGTTTGAGAAGCGAGCTCTTTTATGAGAAAACGGCTCTACTCCGCACGGCGGGGTCCGATCCCCTCGTGTCGGCGCTGGAACATACCAACCTCCTCTTTGAGCATCTCCGCTCAGGCTGATCCCTGGGGCAGAGCGTGCAACAGAGGTGTGCAATTAAATAAACCTCTCCAGTCTTTACCAGACTGGATTTCTCATTGCACACCTCAACAGCACAACAGAATGAGGTGCGAGAGTGTCGCTACCGGGGGATTAACACTGCTTGGAGAAAATAGCGGGCAGACAGGAAACTGTCGCACATCCAGCACTCCTCTGAGACAGGGATGTGCCAACAACTACATTTGCTATTTTTTTTTTTTTTTTTTTTTTATTAGTACTGTAACAAGACTGATCATACTGGAACATCCTGAGCTTTATATAATTTTTTACCATGTACTTGGTTTTAAGAAAACTTGATCCAAAATTACTTGCGTGGTCAACAAATTTGCCTTTTAAATCACCGCGCAGCAAGAAGCCTTCACTGGCGATGCAAACAGAAATTCCTGCGATTTGGACTTGCAACTTCTCATTCGGAGTCTCTTGTCCCCATATGCGTTCGGCGTACATTGAGCTGCGGGATCAAAGTGGACAAGGCCACATTCTAACGGCGTTGCCTGTTGTCATGTTGACTGGCAACTACTAGTCCTAGCGCTTCATCATGGCAACTGCTCCTCATGCTGCGTGTCCCCAGTCATTAAACGCTGCGACAGCTCACTGTTTAGCTCTGTCTGCGTGTGGAGGAGAGGTTTATGGAAATCAGGCGGCAGTCGCCTTCTCCGCGAAAAGACGCTTTTGTAAAAGTCGGGCTTCGGGTTACCGCAGATACACCACGGGCTGCAGGCGAGGGTGTCGGAGACGGCCTCGTTTCCCGGCTTCCGTGCGATAAAGCGCTACCCGAATTTTAAAATTTTACCCGCTCCTCAAACCTTGTGCTTCTCGGTCCTTTCAACCAGTCTCGAGTTCATAAATGTAAAATATTATATAAAAATAAACAAAGAAACTGGCAAGCTGTCGGAGTGCTCGGCAGTACTCGCAGAACTTCACCAATAGCCTGTGGACTGGAAAGCGCCGGGTCTGTAATGAGCCCGAAGCGGTTTCTCCTCTCGCGGCCCGCAACGGGTCCCGCTTGTTGGCCGGCACGGTGCGGAGTCCGGTGCCGAACACCCCCCAGGCGGCGAGTTCGGTCGGGAAGAGTGCGCGTAGGAGGCGGCTGGCGCATGCTAATGTAATCTGCATGCATTAACGGCAGCGCCGATGCTCCATCCGCCAAACGCGCGGATTCGTCACCGCACCGCGTGCTCCGCTTCAGCGTCAAGGTGACTTACAGTGAGACCGGGGCGCTCGGCCGCTCCTGGAAAATAACACCCACCCCCGCGGCGGTTCCAGCAGGACACGAAGGTTAAACCTCCATCGCACCTCTGAGCGCTGCTTCCCGGACGGCACGTAACACAATTTCGCTCTTGCCTCCGGGATAATGCGCTCGCAGTATACAAACGGGGCTATATATAGAACGGAAAGAGCATTTGTCATTAGACGAGATGCCAAGCAGACAGAGATGAAACAAAACATGCGCAGGGTACATGTCCAATGAGCGCGGTGAGCAGGTCAAAACCCTGTGAGAAATGCACGGAGCTGCTCTAACACGGCACGTGCAGGGCTCAGACCCTGACTCTAGCGCGCGCACACACACACACACACACACACACACCTCTGAACACGACTAGACGTTCAAGGGTAAAGACCAATCAATCAGAGGCATTTATGCAAACATTAATACACAGAGCACAAATCTCCCCCAGGTTTCCAGGTAACGCAGCAGGGTGGCAAGGCCCTGGGAGCGCGCGCACTTTAGAAGAGCCTTGAACGGACCAACGCCGCCCACTGCACACCCTTCCGCAACAGAACTCGGAGACCCGCTCCAACTGCGCGCACAGATACATCAGTCGTGACAGCTTTACACCAGGCTTCATGTTAGTTATGGGCCTAGACTGGATTATTAATGATTCCATATCCTAAGGGCAGCGGGGACCCTGCTGGAGCCCTTAACTAGAACTGCTGCAGGAAACGTCCGGCTATAAATGGGTGCGATGTTAACGGAGTCGAGCCGAAATAGAAACCTCGTGCGATGTCCCCCTTCGTCTTCGCCGTCTGCTCCCGTTTTAGTAAAAACAAGCCTATCCGCTCCAAAAATTTGGGTGGTGGTGTAGCGGTAGGAAGTGTCAACTTGCAATCAAAGCACTCGGGTCCAAATCTCTGCCACTGCTGTAGTTTCCCCTGAGCAAGGTACATATCCTGAATTGGTACGGTAAAAATTACCTAACTGCATGAATGGATAATTGTAAATATTGTAAGAAAAAAGCACAAGCTAAATTAATAATTGTTGAAGAGTGATATTATTGCTGTTGCTGGTTAATTATTTTTATTGTTGTTATAGGGATCATCATCATCATCTTCTTCACTGTATGTTCTTCCCACCACAGCCCTAACTTTATATATTCACGCTAGGACCTTACATACAGGCAGACTGTCTCTAAGAGTTTGAGTGGCTCTCCAGGTGATCGTCTCAGCGCTGCCTCTGTGATACAGGGGCCCGTTGCTTTCCAGCTTACCGTTAAAACTAAGACGTGACTTTTACTGCTCAGAAAACCCGGCCGTCCACCTACGGAAAAGACTAGAGGACAGAGATTGCTGGCAGCTAGAGCTGCTCAAAGCACCGCGTTCGTGATAGAGAGCTCTTAGCGGTTCATGACCCCAAGAGGTAACTGCTGGAAAAGGCGAGCCATCTGTCCGAGGCGAGGGGAAACGGCGGGTCAGAGACCTCAGCGGGGATCGCGGTTCAAGTGCCTCGAAGGCAGGCTAAGCGGTGGATGAAGTCATCGGTTCGAACCTTCCCACTGTTTATGCGTAAAGTTTCCAAAGCAGAGGCTCAGGGAGAATTTGAAAAGCGCAGGCTACCAGGTTGCCACGTCAGAGTGAATCAACCAGCACATAGAAGACTGTTACATAAAATCTGGAAAAAAAAAAAAATTGAAAAATAACCTCCCGCGACAGCTTTGTGGGAAAATGACAGCTTTTTCCGAGGCCACTACCTTATCCACAGGATTGACACGGTTCGCACCGGACGAATTCTAAATCCTCATCAGAAAAAGGCTTTGCTGCCAGCATGAAGGCGATTCATTGCCGTTCCCCAGCGTCCCAGGTCGAAATTTCCAGACATACTTGTCCTGCAGACTCTCTCTGTAAATGACAGACGCTGAAAAGCTTCTTCACCTTTTGGCAAAGAGAATAACGTCACTAAAAAAGGATGCTTTCCTGAGCCGCGCGTACAAAGGGAGACATCGCTCTGCAGGAAACGAACAACGCTGCATGATTTCTTTTCTTCTTGAAATTGGCTCACATATTCCTCCCACGCTGCTTAGGCTTAATTTCATATTTGCACAACTTACATCTTTGGGAACACATACCGTATTTTGGCATTTCTTACCTTTCTCAGTTAACGCATGCACGCACGGTCCAAGCGCACACGCCCATCTCGCGTTGTACTGAAATAGCCCTATATCGCCTCTCGGACTGAAAACAACCATTTTAATTCAACCCCGAAAAGCGACGACATGTTTTACAGCCATATATTTTTAAAATGATTCAAAGGCATTTTTCTGAAACACCCTTGACGAGAGAGAGGAAAAAAAATAAAAAAATGCGAGAACTTAAAATGTTAGGTGGCACACATGCTGTCAGACAGCGCTGTCAATCTGTGTGATGGAGTCCAACTTGAGGACCTCTATATGTGACTGGGGAGGTTTCTGCCGAGCTGTCAGGGCTGGCTGTCAGCACTGAGACCCGGTGGTCCGATGGGGGACGCAGGAACTGTCCCGATGGTGGGGAACTCCTCTATTTAGAATGCAAAAGAGGGTGTCAGCACACACTGCAAATCCATTCGAATCTTGCAAACTCTAAAGCCTTAAACAACAGAACACAGCGAATCTGACGCACAGCTTTCAAAATCTACAATTCAGATAGTGCTTCTGAGGGTTCGGTTACCATTGGTTACCTAACTTCTAAAACTTTGCACTCCCACCCCCCTGTAGTCTGTGCTTCAAACATTTCCATGCGTGAGTCATCTAATGTGCTAAATGCTTCTGAAAGCCATCTCATAGCATGCCCCAGAAACACAAGGGGGTGCTTCCCTTTATGTAATTGAGGGAACAGTTGAAGACAGAGCAACTCTGACTTTTACACCTTCAAAGGGTGTTCTCTGCTGTCGAGAAAGTCGGCTTCACGGAAACAAATCCGTTCGGCGTTTCTGACTGCGGCGTGAATGAGCGGTAGGTAGGACCCGAATCCATTCACAAACACTTGACTTCGGCAGCGCTGATTAGGGCAATCGCTGACTGACCGACTAACCAATTAAATAAATAAACGGCACGCCGGTAGCCGGAGCCTAAAAGCTTATTTTGGATGTGATCTCAAACCCTCGGCCAGAAAAACCAAACGGGCGAGGGCTCCTGTGCAATAGTGGAAGCAACTTAGGAACGGTGCACCACGGGATTGCTTTACCCGCTGCCCAGGCTGGCAAAATTTGTGCGATATGTCGCAATGAGCTGCACTGAGTCATAGCAACAACCCGGGTGGCAGCGTCTGGCAACAGTGTGCCAGCCCGCATGTAACACATTGCCGGCGGAAAACGGAGCGGACGATGTTCAGGGGACAGATTTGTGACAGGATTCCTCTCCAAGAGTGCCGTCACATCGATAGCAGGGGGCAGGAGGTGACGTGCTGGTTATGCAGGGGGGCAGCAGGGACACACAGCTGTTAGACCCATCAGCTTCCACTCAAAGGATGTAGTTTTTTTTCCCCCCACTTCCACCGCTGAACCCTTCAACAACGTATGTACCCTACACTGTTCTACTTAAATGTCACCCTGCTGTATAAATAGGTTAATACAGTACACCCATTCCTTCCATAACTGGGGTTAATTTCGTTAAAGTACCCCATCAGGTGAACTCACATTTGAATTACCATTATTATGGAAAAAAACATCATCTAAAATGAGTAAAAATAGCAAAAAAATAGGTATTTTTACACGACTCCGGCCTTACGCCCTGTGTTACCGGGTAGGCTCCGGTTCCCCGTGACCCCGTATGGGACAAGCGGTTCTGAAAATGTGTGTGTGTGTGTGTGTGTAATATTTTTGTGCATTCGTTCATTATCAGTAACCAGTGGAGGTCCAGAGTCTATCCAGAAGGCAAGAGACAGGGTAGGGAGGTTACGCACAACATTACTAACAAAAGACTGATGGCAGATGACTTCTGATAGACTACAAGATTATTTCATTTGCAATAGTGTACTTATTGGCAGTTAAGGTATTAAAGCGGGCGGCACGGCGGCACAGTGAGTAGCGCTGCTGTCTCACGGCGTCTGGCTGGTGGGAGAGGACGTGGGTTCGATCCCCGCTCAGTCTGTGTGGAGGCAGCATGTAGAATACGGGTTAGAGGTGCTACTGTTGGACCTGAATGTTGCAGGTCTGAATCCCACATCCAACTGTAGAACCCTTACGCAAGGTACTGGCTCCAGTTTATGATTTAAAAAAAAAGGAAAAAGAAAAAACCCAGGTCTATAAATGGGTAAATAACTGTAAAGTACCTAAACAGTGTAAGTCACTTTGGAAGGGGAGAGAAAAAAAAAAAAAAAATCAGCTAAATTAATTGTAATAACAGTACTGAATATGCCATTTCATTTATGGTTTGTTTACGTTAACTTTGATGGTCGAGACTGGCTATGTGATAAGAAATATAAAGAAATTTGAAACAGGAAGCACACAGTTGGTATTTAACGGGGGCGAGGTGGTGCAGTGGGCTTGACTGGGTACTGCTCTACGGTGGGTCTGGGGTTCGAGTCCCGCTTGGGGTGCCTTGCGACGGACTGGCGTCCCGTCCTGGGGTGTGTCCCCTCCCTCCCCGGCCTTACGCCCTGTGTCAGGCTCCAGCTCCAAGTGACCCTGCCTGGGACAAGCGGTATCAGACTGTGCGTGCGTGCGTAGTTGGTATTTTCATAAAAGAAAGCCCGACTGAAAGCACTGAGGTACAAAAACCTTATGGTGTGTGTGTGTTTCAACGTTCCAAAATGTCTGACGGAAGCGTTTGACACAAGCTTTTATACAGAATAAAATACCGGTCGTGGAAGTAAAACGACCACACAACGGGCAGAAATAGCGTTGTACCAGATATTAAGCCTGCTGCATATGCATGCCAGAAGTAATTGTAAGTACCTTGATAAAGAAAGGTAACACTGAATATTGCTGTGGAAGAAAGCAATAACTAATTGAATAAGTAATAATAATAAGTAATAATAAAAGGACATGGAAGTGTAACCATAAAGCTTTTGGTTAAAATCCCAGGAAAGACTCTGCTGTTGGCCTCTTGAATTTTAAACGTGACTGTCTCTGCTACAAGATGCACCTGTATAAATGGGTAAATCATACTGGATAAAAGTGACTGAAGACTAAGAAAAGCTGGATGTCTCAAGCCATCTAAAACTCACCTGGCAGAAGACGGGCTTGTACCTATCTGAGAAAATGCGTGCAAGTTCGTCAGACTGACAGATATCCAGAGGGAGTCTGTCTACGCAAAGGCACTTGGAGTGGAGGTGGTCAGCGGTCAGCTGGTTGACGTCAGTCCACTGGACCACGAGCGCACGGTCACCCTGAAGGCGGCCCAGCAGCTCGGAGCGTGCCCGTGACGCGGAGTCCTTCTTCATGTACTCCACGAAGCCGTAGCCCTTGGAGTGACCCGTTCGCTCGCTGTGCACAAGGAAGCAGCGCTCGATGTTGCCGTAGGCACGCACCAGCTCCTCGAACTGTGCGCCCGTGAAGGTGTGCGGTAGGTTGGCGATGCATAGCAGCGCGTCCGTAGGCTGGAGCTGCACCGTGATCTCCCGCCCACGGATGGTGGTCTGATGGAAGGTGCGGATGGCATCCTGCGCCTGGTCGCCGTTCAGCAGCGTCACGAAGGCTGGAAGGGATAAGGGAAGCCGTCACTCGCCGTCATTAACACCGCGACAAGGTCAAAGCCTAGGTAAACACGCTCATTTCCTAATGCCATTTACCTACTGCACTAATCTCTGACTTCAACTTGTTGCACAACTATCAGCGTGAGCTGCAAGTATAAACAATAAATACAGCATCTCCTGCGCATCTCACTTTTTTGTCATTCACATGCTTGTTGAATACCCTGGCTCACCGAGTTATAAATGTTTTTGTTACAAATTTTTGATAGTACGATTATTTTTCCTGTTTTTTTTTTTTTTAAATTGAATTTTCGCTGTTCTGTTTGCCAGAATTCCCTTTTGAATTTCAAATTCCTTTTGGAGCCATTAGTGCAGAGCCATTGGTGAAACACACCCAAAAAGAACAGAAGACGGGACAAGCGTGATTTAACCGGCTTCAGCAACATTTACAGCTACTTTCTGAGCTTTGTGGGCGTTGATGATCAACGACAAGGTGAGAAATATTCCATATGTTTACAAAATTAATTTGGGACTGAATAAGACTTTGTGGAGTCCTCACAATTTTATTTTCTGCTAATCTGAATAAGATTTAACAAAATTAAAATGTAATAAAGAGGTTTACAAAAGAAGTCTTTAAAAGTTTTTTTTTTTTTTTTTTTAATTACACATACATCGAAGAGTTTTAAATAATTAGAAGGATGTTTGTATTATCAAACTCTCATTGGCTGTGACTTAGGGTCAAAAGTGACGCTGGAGTCAACAACTGAGATTCCACATGTTTAGTCCCAGTTCTGTTTGTCAGATAAGGAGCCAGTGGGCACACTCACAATGCACTGGTTAGCGATACTGCCTTTGAATCCAACGGTTGCAGGTTCAATCCCCACCTCTGGTTGTAGTGCCCTTGAGCCAGTAAAATTACCCAGCTGTGTAAATGAGTAAATAATTGTAAGCTTGTAATAACTGTAACCTTAACATTGCAAGTCGCTTTGGAGAAAAGCATCAGCTAAACGGGGTCGGGGGGGAAGTAAAAACGAAGCAAGCCCTCCGAGAATCAACAACGCCGATGACGTGGTCTGCAGGTATTTCGTTCACGGGAACGCAGAGCTGTTGAACTTTCTTTGCCGAGTGTGAATATTTGCTCAGCGCAGCAAACATCCCGTGAAGTTGCCAAACAAATCATATAAATCACCTTGGACAACTGCGTCGTTAATCCAAACTCGTACAATGTAATGATGCGTAAGGTTACACACAGTCATATTACGGAGCGTCGTGATGCCATCGGGAATGCAGGACTACTGTAAATCTCCTTCATAAATACTGAAATATGCAACGTGACAGCGATGGGGGAAAATGACAGAGGGGAGGACAAAGGCCGTGGGAGAATGTTTACCCTATAAAATATTCTAATGAAGAGATAGCAGCTCCCTTATTTATAGTAGTGGAGTCAGGAGGCTGATTGGGCAGCGAAATTATCACAGTCGCCAGCGCTTGTAATTAAGTTTTGCGCTTTAAGTGTTCCCAAAAACATAAGTTGTGCAAATATGAAATTAAGCCTAAGCAGTGTGGGAGGAATGTGTGTGCATTTTGTTATTCAGACTGAGATCTATGACAGACAGCCTCAAATCCGAATCACAGCTGTAATAAACAGAGCGAAAATGCATTCTGAGTAGTATGAATGTAATTAGAAAAATGAACCGAAGCAATATGCGATACAAACAGGTACTGAGATTATTATGTCCCTTTAAACAAAAAAAATGAAGAAAAACACCAGAACTTGCAAAACAGTACCATTCAAATCTACTTCAATGGTGACAGGCTGGATTACTTTTAAGTACAAAGACTGGCTTAATTAGAGGCTTAGCTTTGAAGTGTTATTCATTTTCATAGAGGCATAAGCGAAAAAGAATCTGCACAGAGCAGTCCTAAAAGGCTGTAATTGTACTGCCAAGTTCCATACGAACTCGCTAATAACAATTATTAAAACAAGTCCAGTGGACAGTCTCACAACTCATGGATCCTGTAGCATGTTCCGAAACACGTTACATGAACCGATTAGAGCCATGTTATGTCGCAGATGTCGACCGCACCAAGTACACCCTCAAATGCAACGTTCATCCAATTGTTGGTTTTATAATCTTTCATAGATGCGCCAGATGGTGGAAGAGTCCACGAGGAAGCGCATCTAAATGGCTGAAGGCCGACGGCACAGAAACAATGCCGGCTCCGCAAGACGGCACCGAGGTACACGGGCCCCCGACTAACCGCCGTCGACCGTCAACGCCGAGCGTCACCGACGGCCGCCGACCGCACCGCACGCAAACAGACGAGCAAAACGCATCCACGGACGCAACCGCGACCGCGAAAAGAGTTGGAAAAAGACCCATCTCCACACATCTGGGGAGGCCTCCCCGCTTGGCTCTTTAACCTCAAATGCTTTTCGAACACGGGCAACGGCGGAAGTTACTCGCCTCGAATCCGAGCGCTCTCCGCCCTTTGTCTTTCGCACACGTGTCACTCCCCCTCCCATCTCCCCTCTGCATTACAGCCACCCACACTTGCCTCTGTATCAATTAATGATGATCTTCTCCTGCTTTCAAGCATCAGTCATCCAGCACAAGTGGCAGGCGCCGAGCAACGGCCTCCTACGCCCGGGTGCAAAAAGCACCGCTTTCCCCGCTGAGTGGACAGCGGGACCCAGGACGCCGGTGCACTGATTACGGAGCAGACACACCATTAACTGCTTCTTCATAAAAAGCCTGCCTTTTTTTTCCCCACCAGTGCTCTCATCTGCAGAAGCTCAGCTGCTAAACAAACCACGTATCTTGGCTTACGCCAAAGAATGTTTATTTACCTGTTAAATCAACAGGCCAAGGGAGAATCATTATTTCTGCCATTTTTTTTTTTTTCCCCCCAATACCTGGTATAAGGCAACAGCTTCACCCATTCAGATTTTATCCATTTAAACAGCTGGGTACTGCACTGAAGCATTCGGTCCGAGAACCTTTCTCAACGGTGCAACAGCAGAGGCCCTTCACACGACTTAGTGAGGTGAACAACTTCGTTTTCCGCAAGACTACCTAAAGGGCTACCGAAACTTATTTTGCGATTGCTCACGACCCTTGAGCTGCCGGAGAAGAAAGGCCCAAGACGCATGGCTAGGGATGAGGATATTGTTTATTTAGCTGACCGTGTTCTCCACAGGGCATCGAAATATTGACGCTACTTACAACTATTCAATTTATCCAACTGAGCAATTTTTACTACGGCAACCTTTAACCGGAAGACAGCAGATCTAACCACGATGCCACCTGCTGCCCCAGTGATGTGAAGAGTTGGTACGGCATGCTTGCACAGAGCCATTGCGAGACCCCATCCGGAAGTGCACTGGAACTGAAACCTCAGCATCACACAGAGCACTTTACTTCACACTCCATAATTAACTAAAGCAGGGAAAACACAGGTAAAAGGTTCAACAACAGTTCAGTTCATTTTTTAATTGCCTGGACGCAAACAACATAATTTGCCTGTCCCAGACGCGACGCTCGTCCTCCCACATCACTATTACTTCTGTACAAACAAAGCAGCAGTATGCAGAATGACCCCAGACAACTTCATCAGTTTAAAAAGCCATCCTATGAATAGATAAAGAGGAAATTGCATTATACATTTGATCCGCCAGCATTAAATCAGGGCAGAGTCCATTTCTTTTGACCACTGTCAAGGACAAACACTTGTTTAAAAGGAGTGACATAATGGAAATTTCTGGAATGATAGACATGAAACCAGCCGTCATAATTTGTATTCTCTTCATCCGGGAGCAATGAGCAGCTGCTGCTACGAAAGCTCGACACCAAAAATCTGTGTTCTTAAAAGTCTATTAAATGCCAGGCAAGAGGTTAAACCTTGATCAAGCGGTACACCCCAGCCACGCCCCTTCGCTCATCTACTCCTGCTCGCTTGGTGGTCCCGCGCACGAAAGGCAAAGCTCGGAGGTTCTCGGTTCTGGGTCCGTTGTGGTGGAATGACCTTCCCCTGTCACTCAGAATTGCAGAAACTCTGTCTGTTTTCATAAAGGGTCTGAAAACCCACCTTTTCCAGATCCACTTCGCCCAAGATCTCTCCAGCTCATCTTTGGTGTAACTGTTCACGCGTCGTAACTCCAGAAGCATCCCCAGATACAACCTTTATTCAGCCATTACTCTGGTATTGTACTGCTCATTTGTGTATCTTATAATATTTAATTTAAAAAATTTTTTTAAAAATTGGTGTGGGTATCGAGATTTGTCTGTGTCTTACGGACCTATTTGAACGATGAACCTCGGTGTAGCAAGTTGTAGGGAACAAACGAGGTTTACTTGAGACTTTCATGTCTGCAGCTATGTCTCCTCTCAATGTGATGCATAAATTGTACTTCTGCTGAGATGCACGTCGCTTTGGACAAAAGAGTCTGCTAAATGAATAAATGTAAACGTAAACCTGAACGTTGGTCCTGACTCACGTCTAAGTGCTGGATAAGTCTCCACTGTTATTCCACGGCTAAAGTGAAAGGTATTTAAAGTGCAGCAGTTTTTTTTTTTTTATTTTTTAAAAAAGTTTGACAAACATCTATAGTCTTAGGCTAAGAAGAAAAACAAACATTTTAATGTGATACGTAATGCACAGCTAGCACACTGACAAGACAGATGTATTTAGTAAAAATGTTCCAGCATGGATATTTAATGCTTTCAATTTACAAAGAAAACCTTCTAGCCAGGGATGAATTTCAATTAGTGAGTAGCACAAATTAATTATGCATTTAAAATGTTAATTTGGTAGGGAAAAAAGGGAATAGGCCTATAAACACTTTAAAATATGGGACACTGCCAAAAAAGGTAGGTGCTTCCAAATTGTGGAGAGGAATTAATTGTTCCAGTTTTGAATATAAACTGAGCTTTATTCATAAAGTCTAATTTATCTATTGTAAGCAGTTAAAACAGGTTTAATAAACTGAGAAAATAATTTATTAATTCTTAATGTGTATATATACTGTGTTTATATATATGTATGTGGGGGTGTGTGTGTGTATTTCAAGCTTGTTCAGCTTTGAGAAAATAAACACAATAAAACTGAACTTTCTATCCACAGACAATAAACAAGTCAACACCTCCCAAAGAGCACAATAAATCAAGGCACAGCAGTAAGCACTGGTGCCTCACAACTCCTGGGCTGTGGTTTAGGACATGGGTTCAAATCTGGCACATTCTATCTGTGCTTCCGTGGACGTCCCCTAGATACTCCAGTTGCCTCCCACATTCAGACCACGTGCAGCATGTACTCAGGTGAACTGGTGACTCTGCATGGTGACACAGTGTGTAGCGCTGCTGTCTCCCAGTGCCTGGGTGGGCTGAGAGAAAGTGGGTTCGAACCCCACTCGGTCTGTGTGGAGTTTGCATGTTCTCCCCATGTCTTCATGGGTTTCCTCCGGGTGCTCTGGTTTCCTGCCACAGTCCAAAGACATGCTGTTCAGGTTCACCCACAGCATGTGAGTGACAGAGAGAGAGTGTGTTCCACTGATGTACGGATGAGTGACCCATTGTAAGTAGTGTTTTAATAAAAATAAAAATAAAATTAAAAAAAATCTAGCAGTGTAAGTCACCACGGTGAATAAGGTGTGTGGGCTGATAACACTACATAGAGCTCGTTGGAAGTTGCTTTGGAGAAAATTGTCTGCTAAGTGAATAAATGTAAATGTACATTGTATGTTGTGGGTGGGTGGGTGTGTTATTTTCATCAGCTTCCTACATAGACGAGCTGGGAATAAAGAATTCATACAGCATTGTAAGTCATCTTGGACAAAGGCTCCAGATAAATACTGTTACATAGCAGATGTACATAAAACTGGAGAAAAGCATCTGCTAAATGAATAAATGTGAATTACAAAGTTGCTTCATACATCTGCCAGAATTGCATCTGTGTCTCGACCGCATGTCAGGAACGGTCAAACAAGCGAGTCCCACGCCAACCTCAACCGAGTGTGCGGCAAGCGGTTAGCATATCGTCAGGCATGTTTCCCTCAATGGACCCCAAAGCATCTCTTTCTTGTTCTTCTCCTTTCGGGAGGACAGCCCGGAGGGGCGTCAGTGAGATCACACGCACACACACACACGCACACACACACACACACACGTCCAGGGAGTAACAGTGACGATTCCTTGGGCGACACACAAAGAATGTGGTAAAGTTCTGGACAGAGTTCAGGCACAGTTCGCTCAGGGCAGACGTGGTAAATGTCACTCATTACCTCAAGAGAGAAAGGTAAGGACAGAGAGAGAGAGAAATAAGAAGATGGGAAGAATGGAAAGAAATATAGAGGGATGAAAAAAGATGGAACAAGAAAAGGAGGCAGAAGGAAAGAGGCAGAGAGGAAGAAAGTGAGGAAAAGACAGGGAGCGAAAAAGGCAGATAGACAAAATGAGAAAGGCAGAAAGAGAGATAAGAGGCTGAAAGGAAAGAGCAGCAAAAAAAAAAAAAAAAGAGACGGTATGACTAAGAGAAGCAGCTTCACCAGGCTCCAAAAAGACCACTAACTAAAAGGAGAGCCCAAACCCAAGAATTGCATGTGGATTAGCAGATTTCAAACAGCTTTGCACGTTAATTCGTGAGCTCTGGGCGGAGACGGTTCGAACGAACTTGCCGACGCACGGGTCGGTAAGGCACCGGCGGACGGGTCCAACGCGGCGTCTTGCCCCTCAGCCTCTGGAGTCGGCTCCATTTTTCCTCGCGCCGCCGGGGCCTCGACAGCAACCGTCCCCTCGCGCTTCCCGCGTTTAGCATTTTACATTTACATTTATTAATTCAGCAGACGCTTCTCTCCAAGTGTACTTAACGTAGCGCACCTACCACTTATTCACGTTCATGAAGCAGGTTGCTGTTCATGCGCGGCGACTAAAAACCCTATCTAATCCATTTAGAATGCATTGCGTGTGCATGTTTGTGTACCTTCTTAAAAAAAATTACAGGAACGCGATAAGGATTCATCTATCCTGTGTTTTATGCACCTACTTGAGCGATGAACATCGGTGCATGGAGTGGAAAGTAACAAACTAGGTTTACTTAAGAGTCACATGTCTGCAGCCATGTCTCTTTCTCCTAATGTAATGCACAGATTGTATTTTCGCTGAGATGTATGTCGCTTTGGAGAAAAGCATCTGCTAACAGAAAAAATGCAAATACATTTTTATTATTATTATTATAGTAATAATCACCACATACAACTACTTAACATCCTGTATAAAATACAGGAGTGACAAAGTCTGATCGCGCCTGAAGTAAAAAGGGGTGAGAGCTCGGCTCACAGAAACTTCCAATATCGGAAGAAAATGAGATGAAAAACATTTCTGGAAGAAAGACAAAGAAAAAACACTAAGGGATGTGAGTAAACTACAAAATGCTGCTGCACGAGTTGTGTTTGATTTGCCAAAGCGTTACCAAGTATCTCCTCTACTCGTTTCTCTGCACTGGCTTCCTATAGCTGCCCGGATCAACTTCGGGACCCTGGTTATTGTCTACAAATGCATCAATAGAACTGCTCCCAGCTATTTACAAGACTTGATCAACCACTACAACCCAACCAGACCCGTTCACTCAACTACTTCTGCTTGCTTGGTGGTTCCGAGAACAGAAAGTAAAGCGCGGAGGTTCTCGGTTCTGGCTCCGTTGTGGTGGAACAACCTTCCCCTCTCACTCAGAATTACTGAAACTCCGTCTACTTTCAAGAAGGGTCTGAAGACTCATCTTCTCCGGACTCACTCTGCCCAAGATCTCTCCAGCTCACGTATGGTGTAAATGTTCATGCGCCGTAACTTCATGAGCATCACCAGATAAAGCCTTTTATCAGCCAATATTCCGGCATTGTATTTGCTTGTTTGTGTATCTTATAATATTTTTTTTTTAAAAATGGTAGGAGGGTATAAGGATTTGTCTATCCTGTGTTTTATGCACCTACTCGAACGATGAACCTCGATGCAGCAAGCGGTAGGTAACAAACTAGGGTTGCTTGAGTCACACGTCTGCAGCTATGTCTTTCTCTTAATGTAATAACGTCATTGCTCGAGGTCCAGAGGCCTACGTTGTCCAGAAAGCATTTCAATGAGTAGTGGGAAATCCAAGTGAGAAGACTACAATTAATTACTCCAATAAAGCGGTAAAGAGCAAGACTGAGCCATAAAACTGTGCAAGATGTGCCCCCCTCAGCATAAACGATCGTATAGAGTCCACGTGAACCACTCTGACCGGAAAAATTCGGGAGGATGTCGTTGAAGCACTTCCACTGTAAGCATGAACAATTTCCTCAACGTGTTAAGATAGTCTTATCAGATTCCTTTATGGCACCGTCTCCAAGACGGCAGGGTGAAGCGTTTGTGTATGTGGCCGCTGGGAGTTCCGTGTGCATTCAACTGCAGCATGAAGGGAAAATAAAAACCTGTTTTTGTTACATACTGCCGAGATGGATGCTGCGGTGGCAAGATAGGGCGAGGTTGAGGAATTCAACAAACAGAGCTCAGGGTCTCAGAGGGGAGGCCGCAGGGAGACAGTTATTCTCAAACAACTTGCGTTTCGCTTAATCGAGCAGCAACACGGTAGACGACAGGGCCGTCCTCAATCGGAACCGTACGCAAACAAACTGGTGCGGCCATTCAACAGCTACTTCCGAAAATAACCCCTCTTCCTCGTGCACGCGGGCTCAGATGTGAGTACGTGCCAACCGTATCAGTCTGTTCTTCATCTGTAAACTCGTAAAGGATGCCGAATGCGAGCTGCAACAGGAGAAGCAGCCTCTGACCTGACACTCGAACTGGTCAATTACACAACATCACTTTTCAACAAATACAAGCTGAACCCCAAAATGCTGAATCACCTTCCAGGTCTACCGGGTGACCAAGACCACGTCAAGTTCACGACACCCCAAATGCACCTCAAATATGGGGTGAGCTCAGCGGGGTAAGTCGGAGGAGCTGAAGAACAGACTCGTGGATGTCACTTTCAGCAGCACGTGCAGAGCTCCTCGAGGAGACAGCAGGAGATTTGCTTGGAGGGCTTTGCTGGGGGGGCAGCTTCTGAGCAACCCCTCACGATCTATCCCGAGATCAGCTTTTCGATGCCCTGCGACTCAGTGAGCTGAATACTGAACAAAATGGGCAGCTGCAGTTGATCTCTGTAAAGGGCACCAGCTCTAAGGAGCAGATCCCCATGTCCTCTCTAAAGCCCTTGGGTTAAATCTACTCAAGAGAGGTCTCCCTTTATGTGACTACAACTCTCAATGCATGAAAATGATATAAAACACTTCTCAATGTCCAACCTCAAAAGCACCCTTGGAACTGCACATCGAAAGTTCCCTACTGTACATTAAAACCAACAGTGACTGCAAATATGAAAAAGCATCATTGAAAAGAGTAAAATGTTGTTTGCATGGCAGTATTTTTCTTGTTGCTTTCTTATAATGCATTATCCCAAGCTGACAGATTGTCTTTTGAAAAAGGGAAATTTACAGCTACCATGTTCCCTTTGAGAATAAAAATACTGATGGGACAAGATTTTTTTTTTTTTTTTTAAATAAATAAATAAATATACATACAAAAATACTTTTTTTTTTTCTAAAAAAAAAAAAAAAAAAAAAAAAAAAAAAAAAAAAAAACCCTTTACATTCCCAGGGATAACCTTTCTGTCATCCCTTCACAGAACATGACTAATTAAATTTTGCAATGTCCAGCTGATGGGCCACCCACCTTCTACTAAGAGTTCACCTGCTAATGAAAACTATTAACCTCTGAGGTGCCCGGAACAGAGGAGCTGAAAAATCTGCTTGCCAGCTACACGGATCGTTATGCTAACCGGAGGTAAAATGAAACAAAAATGGAGATTTTTTTCTTTTTTTACCTGTTCCTTTGTTTCTGTCCACGTAACAGTACTTCAGCTCATATTCTCGCAGGATGTCATGGACCTCCTGCCAAAGAGAGAACGGCCTGTGTTGTAAGTTGAAAATTTACGATCACATCCAGCTACACTTTGAAAGTGCAGCCTGAACATCATAAAAGCCCCTTTTATACAGTCCTTGTGGGCATCTCACCTCTTAAAACAAGCATGGAAACTAACTAGTGAAGCCAGGGACTGCATGGTTGGATGGAGTACCTGCAAGATATGTGCCCACAAGGAAAGTAAATGAGGAAATCAATGTCATCACACTGGGAAACGTAAAAGAAAAGTATTAAACGACAGATTTATAGCCAAAAACATATCAACAGCCATTTGCGAGTACATAAACGGTGGAAGCCAAAATAAAATCAGCTGATGAACAGATAACAAAGACTCTGCTTTTAACCATTTGTTCGCGGTTCCTAGAAGCAAAAGCTGCTGAATGATTCCACATTCATGTTAGTTTATGTATCCAAAGCTCTACATCCGCTGTTGAATGCAATTGTTTACCGAGTCGTACACCGCTTTGAGAAAAGGCGTCTGCTCAATGAACGAATGTAAATGTGATGCAAATTGAGAACTTTAGATGCTGCAGCGCCAAAAAAGCTCAAGGCGCAGATTTTAATTGCACGTTTTTTTGGTATGTTTCATTGTTTTGTCTTCTCCTGCTTTGACTGGAAGGAAGCAGGGCACCCTCTGGCACAACGAGACGCAAGAACCGAACTGTATCGGTGAGGTTCCTGTTGCGACTTGGGGAGCGGATACCGAGCAGAGAGCTTCCACGGCCCGAGCGCCACGCAGCACCCAGGAAGGCAGAAGATACGTCTTTCACATGAGAGCAACGGCAAAATTATACATTCGCTATGACTGGGGGGGTGGGAAACGAATGTGTGTTTAACCTCCTAGCATTTCCAACATCACTTTAAAATACGGAAGAGCGAAATGGCACTGCTGGTAGGCGCCGTGCTGAATATTAATCAATTTAATCTACGGCTTGTCCTTATTTCTATGCCCAGGTCCCTCCTGTCCAAACAAAATGAGAAGCAACCACTGTAAGCACCTCCACTATTCGCTGGGAGAACGAGAGCAACAGGGAAGCTAGGCTGGCACCGCTGCAATGTGATGAGTAAAATCACCCGCCCCCTGGGGGCCCCTAAACATTTGGTCCTTCCATTTGCATGGGTTATTTCTTCATTTTCATTTTTTAAATAAATCAGATACATTTCGCACCTACAGAACTGGAGAGTATTGTACCCCGCAGGCGTCTCTCCCTTCCAGCCCCCATAAATGGATTCTCTGCCACACAGTTTTATGTAGGAATCCAAGAGAAAAAAAAAAAAAAAAACCTGTTCTTGTGTTCATGTTTCGGCCTTTATTGCCACAACATAAAAGATTCCTTGTGAGCCATACTGGACAGCACTTTGAAGAGAGGCCTCTTGCTCGTACAGAAGCATGAGGTGACCAATCTCCCACGCAGAAGAAGGTGGGGGGTGGGGGGGGGGTGGACTCCTGAAAAATAGACCAACGGCACAGAGCAGTGTGAAAATGTCATTCAAACCTTCCGGGGGTGACATTTAAGTTTCGCACAATGCCTGCCTAGCTTCCGGCAACTTCCTCCTTCCTCAGACTGCGCTGTCACCAGCGGGTCACGAACAGCAAGCAACGCTGCCCCACAATTGCTATCATATCTTCTCAGTTTTCCACAGTTCCTTCCAAATGGTTTGCCGAGACTATGCAAGGAGACGAGCTGTCTCTCTCCCTCTCTAAAGTCAGTCCAGTACTGGTACTTAGCACAGTGTTCATACCCCTAATGCACTTCCTTCCAGAGCATAATGGATCTTAAATGCCCAGAAAGCCCAGCTCAGGCATATGGGCTAAGATGTTCTCTCCCAGCTGCTTTACACACACCAAAATTGTCATTAAATCTCAATCTTACCGGAAATTATTTCAGCAGTAAATATTGTTGGAATGTTTTTTTCCTTCTCTTTACTGAAAAACCCATTCCATTCATCCGTTTAAATTTAAGGCAACTCTTGCTTTCAACCGATATCGTACTGACAGTCCACATCCAGATCATTTGCATGCTCTCATGCAGGTATTCCATGTTAAATTTGCCTTCATGACATTCAGCATCCCCTTTTCCCCGGTCAGCCAGAAACATATCATCCTCGTACTGTCTCTCACCATGATAATGCAGGCAATACGGGGCCAGTGGAGTGCCTTCCTTCCCAGCAAGCCCCAGGTGTGTTGCCTATCCCATCCCTCTGCAGACTGTCAAACAAAACCCAAATTACCCAAAAGGGGGAGGAGCTTGGCTTCAGCATGTGACAGGTGGCATGGATCACAAAGGGCTACCAGGGGGCCCAGCCCTTGTGCAACTCCAACAGGAGGGAAGTGGCAGCACAGGCCTGGCAGGAGTGCCGTGGGCCGAGAGCTTGACGCCCCCGACAGGCTGTTTCCCCTTTCCGGAAAGCTCCCGAAGCATCTGTAAAAGCAAACCGGGGACAGGCAGTATGCAAAACACCTCCTGACATTGGGATGACGCCTCAGCTTTTGCAGACAGGGGGGCTTGGTAATTGCAGGTTCCCGGTTGGAAGACTGCAGCAAATCGGCAGCAACGTCTCAGGGCCACTCAGGCTCTTGGGCTCATTCTGTTTGAGTGGAAAGGTTAGTGACTGTATGGCATCGCCACCCAACAGCCCTCCGTACCAACCACCTCCACTTGCAGAGGCGTGGGAAACCCTGCTGGAGCAGCCTCCTGAAATACCCCAACAGCGGCAAACAGTCCCTGTAAACGACCTCCCACCTCACACCACCCTTCAAGTCGCATGCACACGCGTACACAAACGGATCACTTCAATGTGCGGCCGCACATAAAGGACTCCCCCTGGGTGGCTGCGCCGATCCAAAGGCTTCAAATGTCAGATATTAAAAGGGGGAGGGCAGAGAACAACCTACTTATGTGCCATCTTTCTAGAAGTCTGAGTTTGACTCCTAAGGCTACGGGATTTTTCTTCTTTTAGTTGGAGAAGGTTCACTTGACAGGGCCTCGGGGTCTCAGAACTTCAAAGACTGAAGTCACGAAAATAAAAAACGATCTATCACACAAAAAACACCTACAAATACTTAAAACACCTCACGCCGCCTGGTAAACTCGATGTTTGGTGTCAAAGCTATTCATGCTCTCAGCTGCCAAAATACTAAAAGCTTGAGAGACAACTGCTTGTTAAATTGGCTAATTAACGTCTCTCACACAAGCATAATTTTCCTTAAAGGGGAGGCACCGCCGCACCATCAGAGGAGGGACAGATTTCTGAACATCTGCTGTCGCCACACACACGCAGGAGGACCCTGTGGATTGGTAGAGCGCAGCAACAAAATTAAAGCCAACATGCCTGTTAGCTTGCTGATAGCCCCACCCAACTGGACGCAAGCTCTCTGGCTGCCCAGCAGCCCTGAATAATTGAGCAGAGGGTCAGACAGGGGGTCTCTTTGATGAGCAGCTCACCATTTGCCCCCAAAGTGCTGGGTCTGTGACCTTTGATCATGTCACTGAGTGTTCTCATCCAGGAAAAACCACAGGAAGGAGCATGAACTGATTTGGGAGTATGCATGATGCATGGGACAAGAGAAACAACTGGTCGGAGGAAAAGAAATGCGAACAGAGAGAAAGAGGTCAGTATGGCTTCCAGAGGGATGTGGTGCTGAGTCAGATCAGGATCACTGGTTGGAATACGCAAACTCCTGCAAAAGACAACGCGGTCGTAGGTGTAGTGACGGTGCCATAGCCGGACCCAGCTCCAGGAAGAACAAAACACTGATTTACTTATGACATTTACATAAAGGACAAATACCGTGCACCACCATTTAATAGTGTTACACATCCCAGGGATATTAGTTGAAATGAGAATCTGGAGACAGGGTTCATCATTCTCAGTGCACACACACCTCAAGGCAAAGACTTAACAGAACTGGGCAAAAACCAGCTCCAACACAGGTGCTCCCTTCAGGGAGTCTCGCCATTCCCCACCATGGTTGCTGGCCCTGTGTCAGGCTTCCCAGAATTCTCCAACACAAATAGTAGGCCAACCAATCAAAACAGGACTACACTAAAAAAAAAAAAAAAAAAACAGGCAAGACTAGGCACCAACACAAATCTAAAACCAACTGTTCCCAATTATTTACAAGAATGCCCTGGATGCCATTAGAATACTTTAATATAAAAATAGATATTTAATGTCAGCACTAAAAGATTTAGACAAAAAAACCAAACAAAAGACACAGCTCTATCTATAAGTAGTCTGTCAACACTTTTGTCATATTTATAATGCACATGATTTATTATTTCGCAGACGCTTTTGTCAAAAATGATTAGCAATACAGCAACTGAATAAGCAGTTTTTGGTAGTGTTTTTTTTTTATATACAAGTATGACATTACAGGAAACCCTAACGTTTTAAGAATTGTGATATTATCGAAACGATCAGGTTTACATGATATAACTTTTCCGTGTTCACGCGTGTGTTTTCGAACACCTATCGGATCCTGTGGGACCCCGCCCGTTTCGTGGAAGTAAACACCTCGGACAGAGTTTTAGGGCCAGGCGCGAGCCGCACGTGCACGCAGTGAGTGGCAGCCAGCTGCGTGCGCGTGTGCCACTGTCACTGTGTGTGTGTTTGTTGCGCGTACCGCTGACAGCACATCGTGGGCGCTGCAGCCGCGAGTCAGAGTCGCTCGGCTGACGGATTGGTGGACAAACCTGTAAGTGCATCTCAGTAATAAACCCACGGATGTGAATGAACTTGAAGGAGCGTAGCGGCTGGCTGCCTGCGGAGCGTTTTAAAGGGTCTCCCCCCCAATACACCCCCCACGCAGGCACTGGCAGCCCTTTGTACTTTATTGTTCTTTCATTCCATTTGCGCCTAAAGACCATCATCAAGACAACAGCGCGTTTCCACGGTGACAAGTATTAATAATGGCAGAGCGGAGCTCGTTAAAACGTGTCACCAAAAATGCCGACATCCGCACCACGGAAAAGAGCTAGAGTGATTTATTACAGTTTTTGGGTGATCTAAAACAGACAAAATGCAGCGTGTCTCCGTGCGCTCACGGTCAGTAGTGGTTATCATGATAATAAACATACAACCGATGGAAAAGTAAACATCGTGCTTCAGAACACTCTCCTACACAGCAGTGTGTTGCATTTCTGTCCGCATCGCATGATCCGCGCACGCGTAGTCAGTGTGAACTTAATGTAGCGAATTTTAATTTTGCCTCCTCAGGTGTCACCGCAGTTTGGTCAGTTCTATAACGACAGAAGCGATAAGCCTAAGGAGCCTCGGAATTTCGGCGTCGGATGCGCAACCGTCTCTCGTCTTTGCGCTAAAAGGAAAACTGCAAAAAGTCCGTCTAACTGCTTAGAGCAGCTGCTCCCTCTGGAATGTTTAAGAGGGAAAGACGTGAGTGACGCGCTCGGGAAAAGTTCGCGCTTTTGCCGCGGCTGAACAGCGGGCACGCGCTCCACACCTCACCTGGCTGCTGATGTCCGCCGGCAGGTTCTTAATCAGGATCTTCCTCCTGTTGCTCAGCTCTCTGCGAGTTTTCTCCAGCCTTCTCGCGATCTCATCGGGCTCCAAATCCGGCAGGAGGCGCAGGCACGTCCCCTCGGAGCCCGAGTCCTCGTCCTGCCGGCTCTCCAGGCTGTCCGCGTCGCGCAACGGCGAGTTCTCGCGGCTCAGCGCGTGCAGGCTAGGCGGCCGAACGGACGAAGCTGCCGCCATTTTGAACGGCAGTGTGGCAAGTGAGCGCGAGCAGGAGCTAGAGCGCGAGAAGCAGCGGCGGCGGCGGGTGGGCAACTGCGTGCGCGGAGAGGTGCTGTAACGAGCGCCGGTCCACGAGCGCGCGCGCGGGGCGACCTCCACTGTCTGTAGGACGAATAGGAAAAAGAAGGGTTTCGGAGGGGGGGGGGCGCGCTTCACGTTAACGCCATCCCGCGGCAGAGGGGCAATTACGTAAATTAACGAATGGGGCGGATTCGAGTGGCTTTACAGAAGCTTTAATAAAATTCACCGAGTGGTGGAGAAGTGTGGAAGTGTCACCCGTGTGGAGTCTTTGCCGTACCAGCATCATAACACGCTCACACACGTTTCAATGAAGAGACGAGTGTCGTTCCCGCCTAACGTGCGTTATCACACAGTGGCTCTCAGGGTATCTGCGAACAGGAGGACGGGTTACCGACCCGTGGGTGCGGAGGAGCAGTTCGCGCTTGCCAGCTGTACCCCCCCCCGGCCCACGAGAAGCGCGCGTACACACACACACGTGTGCCCCCAGCGGGAACTCCGAGGCGCTGCCGTAGCGCACCTGCCTGGACCCCCCGGCCACCGCACAGGGGAATTGATCAGTAGTGTAAAACAGAGTATTCGCTTTTTTGTCTAACGCATTGAGATGGAACTCAGTTTCGCCTTAGAGGTACGGAACTCTTCTATCATAATTTAAGAAAAATGTAGCGATATAACGGCAGAATAAGTTATTTACGTGCTATTACACACACTCTGTCGCCGCCATTAACTTTAAATTAATTTAAATCATTTAATAAATGACTCTTCTCTTGTCCAAGGCGACGTAGTGTTGCATAATAATACACCACCAGCGTCATTTTTATTACAGTAATTAGAGTCAGCACCCGGGCCGATCGAGGGTACAACAGCACGAGCTGGATCCAAACCTGCAACCTTCCCACATGATGTGACATGGCATCATCATCATCATAGCAGCCCGTAACATTCCCTGTCCTCGCTGCTTCCTCATATACTGTTGAAGCACCGTCAATAAATGGAGCCGCAAAAACGCGACAAGTAACGTTCGTCACGCCAACCCCCGTCGTGTCTGTTCATGAACTTCAAGCGCAGCGCACCTGAGCACGAGAGAGGCGCCCCGGCCGGTGTAAGATGACGCGCCATGTGGACCCTTTTCCCGAGCCGCGCTCCAGCGGAACGGAACGGCTATATTTGGAGGCTGCACACGGTATCGTAGCGGCGCTCATCCCGCGCGCTGCGAGCGGCGGCAGATAAAGGAGCGCGCGGCGCAACTGGGAGGACGAGGCGCTCGAAATAGAAGGGAGAGAAAGCCGCAGGATTAGACCCACAATGATGATTAAAAAAAAGCTCCCAAGAATGTGGCAAAATAACGCGGCCACTAACCAAATGTATACTATGGGGGGGAGGGGACTGACTGAGTGGGAGTTGAAGAAGAGGGAATTTCAATGCACGGAACTCGTGTGTGGGTGACTGTGAGTGGCAGAGCAGACTAATTGAACACCTGGGATGTGTGTGTGAGTGTGAGTTTATGTAAGGCAGCGCAGAGCCTTGAACCTTTGCCTGGGAGGTAGAGTAAGAGAGAGCGTGGGAGGCAGGAGAAGGGCCGTACGCGGAATCCTGGCAGCGCAAAACCCAGCATGATTTATTCATTGTACCATTGTACCATTTCACACTGCATATTAATGGTTTTCCAGTATCAGATTCCAACTGTAAACATGCAAGGAAGGGTGTAGTGTGTGTGAGGGAGAAAGAGGCAGCAGCTGAGGGAGGAAGGCAGGAGCGCTTGTGTGGTAGAAGAGCGAAAGGGTTTAGAGTACACGGTCAGACACGGCGAGGCGGCGTCGTCTTCCAGTTAACACGGTGCCCCGAGGAGATCTGGACGCGGCGCGCCCTCTCGTTCCAAGCGGCGTGTTTTGGCAGGAGAGATCTGAAGGGGCCTCTCCCATGCGGCCCCTCTTCGAGCGGAGCTGTTCCACTTCTCACCCGTGCGCATTAGGAGAACCGTACAGAGCACCTCCCTCACAAACCCAAGGATGCGCAGCAGAGCATCCCCCCGGTGTACGGCGTTTAACATCAATAACCACTTCACGTGATCAATTAATGACGGACCTTTTCAGTTCTCAGGTTCTACAAGCAGGGCGGTCGTGAGTGGGGTGAACGGTGGTGACGATTCTAGGGCCCCGCAAAAGTCAGTCTGTCTGTCTGTCTGGAACCGCTTGTCCCAAGTGGGGTTGCGGTGAACTGGAGCCTAACCCGGCAACACAGGGCGCAAGGCCGGAGGGGGAGGGCACACACCCAGGACGGGACGCCAGTCCATCGCAAGGCACCCCAAGGGGGACTCGAATCCCAAACCCACCAGAGACCAAGACCCAGCCAAACCCACTGCACCACCGCGCCCCCTAACCCCACAAAAGTTCTAGTATTAAGAGCTACAATCAGAATTTCTAGCTACACCCCTGCCTGTAGATCTGCATTCCTGGATAGTTTTAAACACGTTGGCGAAATCCGCTTAAACAGTTAATACGCGTCTCTTGAAATGAGCGTACCTAAATCCATTTCTCCGTGTATCTATTGTCAGTAACCGCTTTTCCAGTGGCAGGTGACCGTGGTTGACAGCCTATCCTGGAAACGGAGCATAAGGCAGACGTCAGCCCGTTGCAGGACAATCGCACACACTCATCTTACCCGCATACAGACATAAGGGCTATTTAGATTTAATTTGCTAGAAATATACAACTTTGGACTAAGGGAGGACACCAGTGTGAACACAAAAAGGACCTGTAGACTACACACAGAGCGAACCCTTATTCAAGCGCACACCTCGGAGGCTGTGATGCACCGATACTACCAGCAGTGCCACCCTAAACCAGCCACTGTCTTCCAGTCTTCATCATACCCACAAGTGGAGGAGTTACAACACTTTGCCCACGTAACCTTGGCTCTTGTGCGCTGACAGAAAATTAAGAGGCAATTAGTAAGCAGTTTATGCTAATACACAAATATTTACCAATTAAATAAACTGGGGCTGTTTATTTTCATAAGTGCAGCCTCTTGTGAAACATCTCTTGATGACACAAATAATCACAGGTATTTTGGTGCTGCTTCACGACTACCAAAGATAGCAACCATGTACTCTTTATGGTATGTCACCATTACCGATAAACACCTGTTTCAGGAAAGAAAAAAAAAAAAAAAGATAAATAGGTTTGTCAGAATTTTTCTGGTGCGTAAGTCCCACATAATGTTACTTTCACTCATTTACAGTACAGAAGTTACAAATGCACTCTAAAATACGTGACTGGAATATAAGGTTTCGCGGTGGTGCAGCAGGCATCATCCCTTTCAGTCTTGGTGGTTTTTTCCTCCTTGCGTTCTGTGCAAAATGTGTTTCAGGTGTATTGGCGACTCTAACGTACCCACAGTACGTCGGTGTATGGATAGCCTCCGATGAATTACCGTTCTGTCCAAGATGTACTTTGCCTATCCTAGTGCCCTATGCTTCCAGGTTAGGCTCCAGAAGCCCACAGTGCTGCAACGGGACAGGTGGTTACTGATCGCGAACGAGTGCGTTTTGAATATCGAACGGTTTCGAAAAAATCTTCTCTCCTCCAAAATAACATTTTCAATTTCTCTTGCAGAAATACAGGCTTCTCTCTTAAAACTTGCACGATTTGACCCAGAAAGTCTGAATGTGAAAAAGAATTGTTAAAAGGAGCCATTAATTCAGATGAAAAAAAAATTAACACATTCCTGAGCCACACCCTTTTTTTCCCCAACAAATACATAAAATTTCTGCCATACTTTTTCAGAAAAATCTGACTCAAAACCAAGTCCATAAAATCAAACCTGCTCTGGACACTTTTAAGTCCAGGCTTAAAACCTACATGTTCAAAATCACAGCATATTTAATACAACACTTACTACTCTGTTTTCCCCTTTCCATCATTCTTTTGATGTTCTTGGGTGGCATGATGGTGCAGCAGGTAGCTCATAGCTCCTGCGTGAAGTTTGCATGTTCTCCCCACAGCTTTCCTGTGGCTGCTCCAACTTCCCTCCTCGGCTTAAAGATGCGTTTCAGGTGAACTGGTGACTCTTCGTACGCCACCACAAAGTCAAAGACAATGGTTTATTTAAAGAGGGAAGTGGACTTTTTATCACATTCTTTTTGCAATAAATCTCCATTTCATAAATTTACATATATAATGCAATAAAGGAATGATACAGAAAATTAGTGAAGTTCCTTCAGAACAAGGTGATACATAGTGTTCTGTATACACAAGATTATACCTGTTTACAACAGTCAATAAATACTGTTAATCATCTCCATCAACGGAAGTTACAATGGCATCACTTCCAATGAGAAAAAGCTTATACCAAAGAGTTATCAGAAGGCCACAAATACTTTATCGATTTTTTTGTAGCTTCGTGTAAAATATTTGATTTCCAAGATTTAGATTGTAAATTAATGCTATATTAAAGGCTTTTAATCTGATGTACTATTACTTGCATTCAGGAAAACTGGTAAAATTTACTGAATTCCAGAACTAAAAATGCATTGCAATATGAAATTCAGCAGATGTTACATGGTCAAACATATGGGTAACATTTAAAATACATACATTGTCAAGTGATGACACATGATCAGTAATTTCACTCCAATATTCCAATATGGACAATGTACTGGGGAGCTTGATATGCCCAAAATTATAAGAAGGACATCTCCTAACTGAAAACAACTTCAAACTGAAGATTAGAAGTACCACACAATGTAATACACTTTACACATAAATTTCAAGGACCATGAATTGTAGTATAACACACATTTTTAGCTATTTGTTATGCCTAGACATATATACATATACACACACAATATTTCTGGGGTGGAACTCTTGAAAATTATAGCCCACTATAGCCCAACTATTATCTCTGATTTTTTAAATGTGATCTATAACAGTATGGAGAATACTTACAACAGTCCCTTTGACATTAAACAGTGCATTGGGCGGGTGTATAAACATAAAAGCCTTTATGATCCCTTGCTCCCAATTTTAAAAATTAAAACAAATAATCCAATCTTCAGTGGATATGTTAAGCTGCTGTGTCCCATTTAATTACATGTAACCAATTCCTGTGTCTCTAGCAGATATGGAGACACACACAGCTGAACTTCATTCAAACTGTAAAGAGTAAGCAATGCAATGGTAAGGACAGAAAGCTTATGAAAGCTTGGAAAACTCCCAGCAGTCTACACTGACACACACACACAGCCGAGGGAAGGAACGGCCCTGTCTCTTAAGCCAGAACAGGTGTCACACTGTGTTCCCTTATGTGTTCTGTCAAGTCTGCGTAGTTTGGATGTCGGTGTAGGCGGTCAGAGTGCCCGGTCAAGGGCTCTGGCAGCATCCTGACAGGTGGAATGAAACGAGTGTTCAGAAGAGATCCTTACCTTTTTGTACCTCCACTGCATTATAAAAGTCACTTCAACTATTATCTTTTTGCAGTCATAGACGTAACATTTCAAGCACTTACAGTAAGTTTTAGTGTTGTATGCAGTCTTCAACATTTTTTTTTTATCAAATGACATCTAAGCGTAGTTGCCTGAGAAGTGCTGAATATTGGTTCCTCCGCTGCTGCCATAGCAGTAGCACAGCAAAGAGCAGGCCAGGTCTTTGGAGCTATAGGACACACCTGTAGTCAGTGGAACACACAGGGGGTATTTGCTCATTAAGTTCTGGTTCTCTGAATAAATAGTAGAAAAATATTCCTTTAATTTTTTTTTCTGTAGAATGTCAAACATCTTTAGGCAAATCCCCTCCATTGGCTGCTACTTCGCTTGTCCCGTATTCCACGGCACCGGTTGTGTTGTCCCGCAAAGGTCAAGAGGGACCCCCTTCAGAGAGCACCTCCACCAAGGTTGAAAATGGCAGACGCTCCTCTGTTTCCCCTAAGTCCTCCATCCTTCCACTCGCCTTCGGCAGGTCCATTGGGATCAAACAGCAGATCCATGGGCAGGGTGCCAAAGCGGAAGAGCCAGACTGGACCAACAGGTGGGCAGACCAATCAGCACTCGGCATCCACGCTGTGCACGGTCACGGCAGCCTGCAGGTGGTGCGTGTGGTGCAGCGGGTGGTGGTGTGGGTGCCGATATGGGTGGAACTTGTGGCTAAGCAGTGCCGCCGTCTGCGGGGGGGTGTCCAGGTCTAGATCTTCATCCTGGCCACCCACATCCACACCCGCTGAGAGAGGGTCACTGTTGCAGGGTGGATTCTCACTGTCCTCCTGGGGGCTCATAGTGCTGTACCCTACATGAAAATTAGAAATAGACATAAAACGGCACATCTTTACAGAAATTAAACATTGTTACTTGGTTTCATTTTACAGGAAGAATTTTGTTGGAAGAATAGCATGTCGTTTTCTGTACACATGTGTGGGAACTTGGATAAGGAGTAGTAAATGTAAAAGTTTCTTCTCCTGAGGCACTTTGAGAAGGAGTACGAATGTGGGCTTCTTAACAGCCTTTGAACAGTCACTCTCAAGTGCGCTTGGGTCTTGACTCCCAGAAGATACATTAAAACAAGGTGCTTAATAACTTAAAAGTTGCATTCTCCCCCCCGTGCTATAGAAAATGTGCTTTTGGAATAATTCAAGGACCACGAAGGAAAAACAAGCGTCAAATGAATCTATGGTGAGTACAATGAGCAAGCAGAGGCTTCAGGAAGACGCTACTAACATCACAGTACCACTACATCCCTAAATTTTGCTCTGTGATTGGGGTGCATGGAGCCACATAATCATTTATGCTTTGGTGACCCATCTTCGGGCACTAATGCTATTTTAAACAGCTGTACCTCATAAAATAACACAGCTGAAAGGAACCACCGTGCTTCAACAGCAGTTCAGCAAAGACAAAGCTGTACTGTGGAACAACTCCAGGACCAGAGTTTATTTTAGTGCTAGCTGCTAGTGAAATGAAAGCCAGCCACAGCTATTTGCATTGCCTGGAGCCATCCAGCCCTGTGTGTTTGTAGAAGTGTGTTGGTGGAGGTCAGAGTGACTCAGAGAGTCTCCCTGCAGTGTGCGCGCCACATCGATTCGCCATTTATGACCCCCTCCAACTGAGAGCTGGTCGGCTGTGGGAGGATACCTTTGACCATAAAACTTTTTTACTGCTTTTCTGGACCAGGAGACCCTTCCTTTCCACACCGCACTCTCTCTGTTGGATTCTCACACACACAAACAAACACGTGTATACATACAAACTCAAGTACAAACACACACACACGTGTACATGTGTACATTCGCACAGATGTGAACAGAGAATGGGAGGACAACTGCACTAAGGGTTCAGGAAGGGAGCTCATCACTATAATGCTTTAAAGATAAAGCGGGAGCACCACACTAAGGTCATTCAGAGGAATAAGAGCAAGCTGGTGTTCTGCAGTATGTACTGGAAGTATACAGTGCCATACCTGCCTTAAATGACTAATAGCAAAGAGGGCAACTACTGCTGTAAGTGTTAGAGGTAGGAGGATTTCACCAGTGCTACGTGAACATTTACCATGGAGTTAGTTGTCCCCAAGAAAGTAAACCCCATAAAAACGGACTCTGCATCAAAAAGGCTAAAGGTGAGCTACCCATTGTCCCCATCCACCATGCTCTTACCGTGGTCGCTCTCCGTGCCGGACCTGCCCCAGTACCGCCGCCTGCGCTCTGGGCTGTGCGTGTGCCTCTCGATCACTGCAGCAATGAAGCGTGTGTTGCTGACTGTTCGGGGGGAGCAACAGTGTCAGTTCAGCAAGGAAGCTGCACAGGAAGCAGAAATGCTCATGTCCTAAAGCACCAAAGTCAGACTCCTCTGGACGCTCAGACTGTTCCTGCTCATTTAGAATTACTGCTTGGGCTGCTCTTGACATTTTGCAAAAAACATGGTTACTGACTGGGGAAACCTGGGTAACACCTCAAATGATGGAAGCTTGGTGACCCTTTAAAACTATGAAATGACTAGTGTTTCAGATTCATACTCGCATCAAAAGTGAAGCTTGAAAACTAAAGTTTTTCGAAGCAGAAAATAATAGATTACCCATTAAAACGGTCAGATACTACTCTAAACACACACACACACACACACACACACACACACACATCTGAACCGCTTGTCCCATACAGGGTTGCAGGGAGCCGGAGCCTAACCCGGCAACACAGGGCGTAAGGCTGAAGGGGGAGGGGACACATCCAGGACGGGACGCCAGTCTGTCGCAAGGCACCCCAGTGGGACTCGAACCCTAGACCCACTAGAGAGCAGGACCTGGTCCAACCCACTGCGTCACCATGCCCCCCTATACTCTAAACAGTGTTATTTATTTTTTCAATGGGAAAAAAACCTTGGATAGATATGTACTATTATTCATTCATTGTTGACCAATAGCTGCTTTAAACGTGTAGAGTTAGAGCAACATAGAGCCCATCGCTGTAGTACAGGGTGAAATTTTGTTTATGCAACCTATAACAAGGCCCTCACACTCCAGTCACACACACACTCCTTGACTGACATGTACACACACACTATAGAAAATTTTCCATCACCAATTCTGAAACACATGCCTCTGCACTGTGGGAGCAAACCTACACAAACATGGGGATAGCATCCAAATTCCACACAAACTGAGCCGGACCCAAACACGCATCGGAACCCACAGCACAGGAGCTGCAAGACAGCAGCGTTACCAGCTGTGCCACTGTGCTGCTCAAATGTAATTACTAGTGATCCAAAACACACACAGAGTCTGAAACTACTTGTCCCAAACGTGGTTGTGGCAAACCAGAGAACAACACAGGGCAAGAGGCTGGAGGGGGAGGGGACACACCCAGGACAGGACACCAGTCCATCACAGGGCACCCCAAGCAGGAGTCAAACCCCAGACCCACCAGAAAGCAGGACCAGTCAAACCCGCTGCGCCACTGCGCCCCCCAACTGATGCACAACAGAGCTTCTGATTTTCCATAGGAAATGATTTACTTCTTTGCCTGGGTCACTGTTGCTTCCTACTGTAACCTCCTTTCTCCTCATCCACATTACCATGAAAGGCAGCACGAGTGCAGGTATTACAGCTAAAAAAGGGCAGCAGACATTTTACAGGCATTACTGCCTTACTTATTCCCCGGTCTTCATGACTGTCCTCATCCCTGTCGTCACGCTCGTTGTCCAGGTTGGACATTCTGACTGACATCTCTGTGGAAAGGGGAGAAGATAGTGCTTAGGCAGTGCTGCTGTATAGAGCTCCCAGGGCAGACAACCTTACATACACACGCAATCAAAAATGGAAAACAAACCTTTAACGGCTGAGGTATTACATAACGGCCATTATGCGGTACAGGCAGTCCCCAGATTACGAACATCTGATTTACGTACAACCCGTAGTTACAAACCACCCCCCCATTTTAAAAAAAAAATTACTAGGAAGATGACCAGGAATCGTGGATATTCTGATAAAGTTTTATTCAGCTATTCGTGTGATGATGAACATTGGTTCATATGGTGGAAAGAAACTAACTGCACTTAATCACGTCAGCATCTGTCTCTCTTTCTGCTAATGCACACATTGTATTTTCTATGAGATGTACGTCACTTTTGAGAAAAGCATCTGCTAAATGAATACATCTAAATATAAATGTAAAGCCTATTACATTAAAGAGTTGAATGGCATACAATGGTTCTAATAACAAATGGGTGCTACTTTGCTACACGTATCAAAACATTGCGTGTCTACAGCGGTTCATCGGCTCATGGGCGTGTGAGCCCGAGGTAGAACAAACACTTCCTTCTTTTCAGTCGGACTGTCACACACATACGATCTCGCCCCGGACGTCCACACCTGCCCCAAACGAGAGCAGCGGGATATAAAGAAGCTGCACCTGCACACCCTGGTTGCGGAATCTCATTTGAGAAACCTGTCTCTCCGGCGCTCTCGAGTGAACCCACGACACCCTGCCCATCCTTCCAAGTCCCTCGTTCTCCTCGATCCCTCGTTCCCGCTCCTGATGTCCGCGGCTCCCGACACTTGCATCGCCTCCTCGACTACGACATCGTATTCTCCCCAAGACTTACGTTTGTGCATTGACCGACCCACTCCCGTCCCTGACCACGAATCTTACCTGCTCCCTTGTGTACTGACAAACATCCTGCAATTGGGCCCACACACATCAGTCTCCTGCCTGTTCAGTATGACACGGACCACTTTACTGTTAAGAGTGTCTCGTGTGTGTTACTTGTATTTGGCTTTTTTTGTTTTTACCTTCGTAACCATGGCACCAAAGCGTTAATGTGATTCAAGTGACGGTGATGCATAAAAGAAAAGGAAAACAATCACGACTGAAACTAAAGTGAATATAATAAAGCAACTGGAAAAAGGTGAAACGCCAAGAAACACTGGAAAAGCAAAGTTTCTTTAATGTTTTTTATATCTACGCACATATTCTCTCTGTTATCCATTATAAATATTGTAGAAACTATTACCTTTGTATGTCTCTCTATTATATATACTGTAGTTACATTTATTATTATCATTACATTGTATTATTATTGGGGGGTGCGGTGGCGCAGTGGGTTGGACCACAGTCCTGCTCTCCAGTGGGTCTGGGGTTCAAGTCCCGCTTGGGGTGCCTTGCGACGGACTGGCGTCCCGTCCTGGGTGTGTCCCCTCCCCCTCCGGCCTTACGCCCTGTGTTGCCGGGTAGGCTCCGGTTCCCTGCGACCCCGTATGGGACAAGCGGTTCTGAAAATGTGTGTGTGTGTGTGTGTGTGTGTGTGTGTGTGTGTGTGTGTATTATTATTACTGTATTGTTATATTAAAGATGTTTTAGTGTATCTGGAAGTGTGTCTTTAATGTTTTTTATGCATAGAAAGGTATGCTATATACTAAGACAAGCATTTGACAAACTGTTGGATACTAACCATACCCAACTATTCTGACTTACGTCAAAATCTGACTTAAAGACAGACTTAGGAACAGAACTCGTTCGCAATCAGGGGATTGCCTGTACACTCAACAGTAAAGAAACGGGACTCAAATTGGAGAGCATTCACCGCTGATCAGATTGATGTCATTAATTTTGGTAGATTTGAAAAGCTGGTGGCTTAACTGTCCTTTTCTCTGTTGAGATTATGTCATTGCCTTTTCATTAGAAAACCAGGAGTAAGCTCCAAGCATGAAAGTTAGCAATAAGGAGCTGATTCAATCAATTAATGTTTCCAGCAGTAATGTTAAGAGCAATAAGCTCAGTGAAAGTGGAGCAAGAGGATTACTTAAAATAATTGCTTTAATTTATCTCTTTACTGCCTGAAAATAATGGCAGTTTATTGTCTCATTACCAGCAAAGCTCCCAGCCTTGTCTAGAAAGGCCAGACAGGAGCTTTAGCTAATTGAATCATCTCTGCCATGCCAGGCAGATTTTGGAAGTCTGGCCTACGTGAAAGTGCTGGCGCCTCGCTGTCTCTGGGAGCCGTGCTCCACTTCTGAAGTCCCACCATTCTCAATCTCTCACCCAACATCAACATTATGTGTGCTTCACCTTGAGCAGCCAATGGAGACATGTGTTGGTGGCTTCGACGGTGGATCTGGTGCCGGTACGCATATACTGCCAGAACCAGGACCATAATGCATCCCATGATGCCTCCAGCCACAGGTCCTACTGGGGCGCTCTTGATCATGTTGAGTGAGGCAACTTCGTCTTCTGCAGGAGGAACACACAGGTAAAACAGTTATCTGGGTCCCAAATTAACACTATTCGAATCCGAACATCAAGCATCCACTGTTAAATACTTTCTTGGGTTTCCCATTCCACCATTACCATATATACTGGCACATTTCTCATGCTGTCAAGAAAACTTAGAGCACAATATTCCAACATGGGACTGTTTCTCCACAGAAAAAGACATTCCAAGTAATCATTTGGAAGTTTGACGTGATTGGAGGGTGACTCAATGAATGATGTAAACCCCCCCAACACCCACTTTTAACACGTATTACTGATTCAGCTGTGCTCTACCACTTCTCCTTACCCAGATGACCCAGACCATCTGCATAGGGGCTCTTGGCTCCCACAATCCCTCCAAAGCACTCCTTTTGCAAGGCGCAGTAAGGTTTATCCAGATGTGTTTTGCCGTCGCGGTCCACCATGCACCATTCACAGTCCAGCACTCCAAAGCAGTCACTGCAAGAAAAAAGCCCTTTGCTCAAATGCAGTCAAACTCCTATGTGAACAGCACACTGTCAGAGATACACATAGATACAGTATATATGCCTTTTCTTCCAATGGATCTGAGAATTTGCTCCTGGCAAGCTTTAGAGTGTTTGATTTTGTGGGATGTAAAAAATATTACAGAAGGACAGACATAATTGTGGTCCCTGAGTTTTCCAAAATAAAAACAACACTCTGGCACTTAATAAGTATTACATTGTACATCCAAAATAGCATGGAGCCGCTTTTAACTCAGTCAGGTATCACAGAATTGGATCAAGGTGTATTACATCTCTACACTAAATTAAATGTAGATATTACTTAATAACTTACAGCCAAGTTACAGACTTAAAGAAACTGTTACTAACTAAAGAAACAGCAAAGGTAAAAAAGTGTCCTGCTTATATGGGTTAAGGTTAGGTAATACTGTATATAACCTGGATCTCTGATCATAAATGTAAAATAATGATCAAAAAAACTGGTGCATTTAAATAAGTCCAAGTATTGGTAACCATGAGTCAATAGTCACAATGCCAGAAGTACTGAATGTGGAACCTCAGCCCTAATACCAGGTGTGCATGTGTCGTGCTCAAATGGGGGCAGAGTGATACCTGCTGGTGAAGCGCTGGCTACAGCGTGTGTTGATGCACTGGGGCAGCGTTTCCTGCAGGCTGGCATCCATGACGGTTACTGAGAGGGGCTCCTGGTGCACCTCGCAGCTCGGATTCCTGAAAAACAAGGCATTGCCATGACGACAGTACTTTCGGCAGTCCCACTTGCCACTTTTCCTCCCATTCCCAGGGGTACAGTGGAAGCCCACAGAAAATACTCGTCTGCAGGGACCTTCTAACGCATAATTATTAACTTTGTCAGAAACGACAGCCTAGCAACTCAGTATCAGAAAAAAAAACTAAATGCCAATTATGTTACAAAAATGAATTGCCAATTAAGAGCTCGGGGGAGCTTGGTATCTGATTATCATAACAAGCTTGGCTTGAAAAAATGACAAGCAGCTGTACTAGTTCCAAAAAGAAAATGGCATGACTAACTGCAGTAATTATTCAGTCCTCGAGACTGAAAAGTGTCCACCTACGCCATGTGTCAAGCCTGGATGTCTGTGTCTCAATGCAATTCATCACTTTTCATCAGAGTAAGAGCAGTGTGGCTCACCTATTCTCAGCATTGGTGAGGTTGCCAGTGCACTCGTTCACCTCTAGGGGGCACTCACAAGGGCACTCGCACTCGTTCTGCTCCATCCTGGTGAGCACAGTACAGGTTTCTCACCATCATTTTTAAAGAACTTTTTAAAATAGGAAACACAATTATAAAACCTGCTTCTTTTTGCTGATTTTTTCCCTTTAAAAAAATTACAACGTCAAAAGTGCTGAAAATGGCACCATCACTGCTGTATTTACACACACACAGTTTCAGAACCGCTTGTCCCATACGGGGTCGCGGGGAACCGGAGCCTACCCGGTAACACAGGGCATAAGGCCAGAGGGGGAGGGGACACACCCAGGACAGGACGCCAGTCCGTCGCAGGGCACCCCAAGCGGGACTCGAACCCCGGACCCACCGGAGAACAGGACTGTGGCCCAACCCACTGCACCACTGCACCACCGCACCCCCTGCTGTATTTATTTCTGCAACAATTATTACTGGCATAACAGCATTTATTTTGGCTACTATGATGGTATTACTGTAGTGGTATGAAAAACATGTGGTCCTGATACTGCAGTGTTTCACCAGGATGTTTTATTTTCTATAAGGTAGTTTTAAAAGAAGTCTTTAGATGCTCTCCACCAAACAATACTAAAACTTTTCACTCTGGCAAGCAATTACAACAGTAAAAATTTAGACAGCTTCATGAGTGTTATGGCTAAAATAAAGCTGTTTTAATTAAGGTAATGTGAGGACAACTTCTATAAGATGTGGTCCTTAAGGCAAGCACTCAACTGATAGGTGTTTCACTGGTGAACAGTCCTGACTGACTACTACTGACCTGTGGCAATTGAGACAGAGCCGGTCCACAGTGCTGCAGGCACAGAAAGCTAGTGAATCACATGTCTCATTGACAATGCCAGCAAAGGCATTGGTCCCAGGGATACGGGTCAGCCGGTACTTGGAGCAGTGGCTGCCGTGAACCAGGTTTGTCAAATCACCCTGGAGAAAATAAAGATGTAAAATACTGAAGAACAGAACCAGGGTTCTGAGAGGATAACAGGGTGGCAAGGATTTTAGAAGTCATATATGATGAGCTATAGCTCTAAACCAGATGAGCCAGAAACAAAATGTAATTTAAAAAGTTCATACTTAAAAAATACACGTATACAATAATACTATAAGGGCTAATTTGAACTAGGACAAACACTGCATGACGCCCAAAAAAACGGCTATAAATGATCAAAATTGTGCAGGATTTCCAGTAGGTGGGGCTGTGACACAGTGAAAGAAACAGGCAGGTCTGCCATGGGAATGGGAGACTAATTGCGGGTTTAATGCTGGTTGAAGAGAGCTGTGCCTGCAGATCTCTAGGCAGCAACCTGTAGACATGGTTTCATATGGTACCGCTGCCTGAACCACTCACCACAATACTGGTGTTGAACTTGTAGAACCTCTGCACCGTACGGTCACTGAAGCTGTTGCACACATTCTTTTTCACAAAGTTGGGGTGGTTGAGAATATCGTTGGCAACGAGCGGCTCCTGTTTAATCATATCAAAGAAGGTTGTAGTTCACTATCGGCTATAAAGAAGAGGCCAGGATAGCTGACAGCAGGGCATACAAGTTGCAATGGGATGAGCCAATCAGAGAAAGGTAAGTGAACCAATCAAGGCATGTACACCAACAAATTAACTAATCAGAGGGGAAATGATCAGGAGCGTGAAGCAACCAGAGACCCAGTTTCCCTGTGAACGAACAACAGAAGTGACACACTCAGCCCCACCTTGTGGGTGATGTGCTGCTGTTCGGCAGGAGCGTGACCTTTGGGGTCAATCAGGGTCGGGTGTGCCACCAGGTAACCTCGGTCTTCCATGATGAAACAGCTAAAATTGAAATTAAAGTTAATCCTATTTGTGCACGGCACTGCCTTTTAATGTAATAAAGCATTGCAATCATCCCAGCAAATGTCACCAACAATGCACTGCTTAAAATTGTAACACTAGTAAAGTCCAGTAGAAAGCAACAAAGAAGGGCTGGTCTGCACCAGTGACATAAGCAGGCCCTGCAACTGCTTTTTATTATATCACTGGACAGTATTTCCTCATCACTGCTACCTTGGGCTCCAAAGAGGTAAGCCGATATGAATAGCCAAAGTGTCAGGAGGGCCTCCACCAAGAGCAGCCCGTTTGGAGGCCCTCCAAAGAGCCAGCCTGTGGCTGCACCTTCTCCCAAGATGTCCCTGGAATGCCATTTTAATCAGCTTATCTTTCTTTGTTTACTCGTTCTTTACAGAGCACTCCGGTGTTTATTTCTGCCATGTCATTCCACAGGGCACTCTCGATGTGGAGAGCTTTTAGGGGACACAGGGAGGCCGCAAGAATGAACCATTCAGAATGAGCAAATCAGATTAGTTACATCTAAAGGGCCTTAAGTGACCCTGGTGGGGCAACCCTGAAGTAACCCTTTCAGGGAGAGCCATGAAATGCCTGTGCTGCACTGGACTGGCGAGCTGTTCCCGGTCTGCCAACCATCTGAGCGCTTACCGGATTTTATTGCCCCTGTCCTGGTTGCAGATGGGGAGTAGGTCCAATAGAACCTTGTAGAAGTAGCGCAGGGTGAAGTCTATCCCCATCACAGCCACTGTGGACCCAGAGGTCATTTGGGAGCTAGTGAGACAGCAAGAGAGAAGTTAAGTCATTGAGATCCTCCAGTGCGAGAAACAAACCCCTGAGATCGAGTGGTAATTCCTGGTGGTCTCATGCAGCTCGGCTAAGACCCAGTCCTCATAGCTCCAGAGCGGCTGTTGTTTTGTGCATTGTAAGTGCACGAAAGCAACTAATCCTTCCCTGCAGTGCCCATTCAGCTGCACTACATGGGATGGCCTGCCATCCCAGTAAAGGTAGGCCTCAGAAAACCCGTCTCCCATCGAACCTGCTGCGGAAAGCCTTGAGGAGCGCTGGTCTTGCTTTCAGATCAAGGTTTTTATTCAGACTGCAAAAGGCATGGGGGGGGGGGGGGGGCTGCTGGCGTATAGAGCTGCTCTTGTATATTGTACAACAAAGGCAGCCTGACCACAGTTTGTGATTTACAGCTCTCAGTAGTGTCTGGCAGCAATGATGGTACATTGCAGCTTCAGGTGTGTTTCAGCATGAAAATATAATTTTTTTGCTTTCCCTTAAGGGGTGCACAAAGCAAAAAGACTGGAAGTCTGTTTGTAATTCCCATTGTTTATAACTCCAAATTCATTTTTACCTCCAAGTACTGGATTGGTGACTCCAAGTCATCCATAGTGTGTGAGTGACACAGAAAGTGTGTTGCACTGATGTATGGATGAGTGACCCAGTGTAGCGTAGTGTAGTGTGTCTAAGAGTGTAAGTGACCTTGGTGAATGAGGTGTGTGGATTGATAACACAACATAGAGTTTGCTGGAAGTCGCTTTGGAGAAAAGCATCTGCTAAATTAAGTAAATGTAAACACAAGTCACAATAAAAAAAAACAGATGTACCTGCATTTATTCATGGATTAAATATTGCAAACATCTGATTTTAAAATGAAACACACAAATTAAAACTAATTTTAAATTAGTGAAAATAACATCAAACTATTATCTCAATTTATTTATATTTAAGGCTACATAAACATCTGATGTTTGGTTGGTTATGCCTATAATAAACAAAAATACTTTATATATTCTCTACACGCCCTGTGTTACTGGGTAGGCTCCGGTTCCCCGCGACCCCGTATGGGACAAGCGGTTCTGAAAATGTGTGTGTGTGTGTGTGTATTCTCTACACAAGCTTGTATACAATGTCAATTATTAACTGATTTATCCTATAAACATGCAGTGTTCCTCATTTTGATATTGATGACCAACACTCATAAAACCTAGAAAGAAGCTGTAAACAATGTGGACATGAGCTGAATGAGGGCAGTCCCACACCTCTTTTCTGTTTCTATTTTATCTGAGTGAGTTTTGTTGCAAAATAATAGCTGGATACAGAAACAAGTCACTTTTATTCCATAACAGAAATCTCAGAAAGTACAAAGGTGAAGAAAATAAATCTGAAAATGTCCAAATCTTCAAAAATTCCTAATTCAAATGTTCATAACACTTGGCATCAGTGAGGTCAAAACATAAATCTGTAATGTAATTCTATTTGTGTCTTATTTTACATGCTACACATCTTGGTACTCACATAGAAACAAAGGTTGCCTTAATCCAAGCTGGTCTAATTCTTCGCTGAAGTTTCCGCAAACTAAGTTTCTAATTAAATACCTTATGTCATTTCTTTAAAACACTATTGTGTGACTTATTTTCATTGTGATGAATAAAGTAAGCAAACTGAAGCTGCTTGAAGTATCACCAAATCTTATCTACTTTAAACACAAGAGAGTGCATTGCTCCTCTAAACTTCAAACTTTCTCAACATGCAGATGACCATAACTAATGACAAAGTACCTGGAGGCATGAATGGTGTGGCTTATAGTGACCACGTAACCAGCACCGCCTACATCCAGGTATGGGCCAGTAAAGGTGATGAGCCCAGGATTGGCCACGGCATGCAGGTACCTGGGAGGTACAGAGAGAGAGAGAGAGAGAGAGAGAGAGAGAGAGACCACAGGCTCATATAGATTTCTGCAACCATAAATGCAACCATACAGCTTTTACTGTTACTCAGATTTCCTGCTGGCACCATCAGCAGCCTATATGATGGAGTACAGTAACATCAAAATTTTTCCTGTTGCCTCCAGAATTCGTGGCTGTTTCTCCATATTTTCAAGTCATTATTATTTCAACATAAATCAAAAAGGATGGCATTCTTTTCTTCTTTTACACACAGGGAGCCTTATATAACTTGGCTGCTTTGTAATAAAATCTTCAATCAAAGGCCAGGCTGGAGCAGAGCAGGGTCGGAGAGCCAGGACTGTACTGCTCGCTAGGATCCTGGACCCGTTTCAAAGTACAACCACCCACCCCCCTGGTGGGTGGGGAGAGGAAGAAAAAAAACATACCATTGTCTTCTGGTGGGGTCGAAGGCTTTATCCATGAGAGACCCAGGGTAAATCCGCAGCACCCCATTGGGCGTTGCTATGTAACGCCGCACAATGTAACAGTTCAGGCTACTCATTTCCATTTGTGTCATCCATTCATCGGTGACGTGACTGGTGGCCATTACTTCGTTTCTGACAGACGACTGGAAGACAATGAGAGCACATAGCAGGGTTCCTTTAGGGCTTGCCTGAGAACTTCTGAGGCCCAGGTTCCACAGGCCTGCTAGCCTCCAAGAAAAGGCCAATAATGTGTTGAGCTGCCAGAGCAGGCTGAAACAAGGCTGGATTTGAGGATACACACCAACCAACCACTCTTTATTCTCTTTTTATTCTTCCTCATAATTTTGCTGATTGGGTACTGCCTTTATCCAGAGATACTTATAGTTTGTCATTATTGCATCTGGGCATTTTTCACTATTTTTGTTATGTACCTTGAGTAAGGGTGGAACCCTTCTTGGGACATGAACAGAAGACTTACAGACTTATGATTTTGTCTGTAACCTCCAGAACTACCTGGCACCTGCACCTTTCCCATTTAGAAACTAAGCACAGCATTTTCTACATATTACATTATATATCATGCTTAAGGAAACCATGGACGTGAGGACCAGAGCCAACCTTGAGGCCCGGGTTGGCAATGAGACGAGTGTTGTCGCTCAGGTAGGCCGTGTAGTGCTCCACCATGCGCTTGGTCTCTGGCTGGCTCAGGTGCTCATAGGGGGAGGAGAAGCTCCCAGCCGACAGCATCACAGTTGGGCTTTCTGCAGAAGAGAGGTAGAAGCAGAGGGCACAAAGTAGTTGAGGAGCTTAACTTGCCACCACTTTTGACCTAAGTTGATTTCCATAGTAGTCTGGAAGTGGCCTTGTGTACAGTAGGGAAAATTGCATAACATCTATAAAACCAGAAGGCCTTGAGTACTCAGCTATGCAGCTGTCCTCTGGGATAGCACTCAGCTTCTGTCACATACCAACAGTAGCGAGTTGCTTGAAGTGCAGACAGGAGCTAGGCTGGCCCAGGAGGTCCAAGCGGTGATACAGGAGCTTGCTGCTTGGGACTGTGTTGAGATTCTTCAAGGTCTTGACGGGGATCTCTGGCTGCACGTACACGATGCATAGGATGAAGGAGGTATCCTGCACCTGGACAGCCAGTGGAGGTGACAGCAAGAGTTTCTGATTCCACTAGCCTATGAAAGGCAGGAAAAATACAGTGCAGCATGGACGTTTCCCTCATCACGTTAGTTTGCAAGGACTTCAGTTCTGTGGTGTTCCATTTAATCCTGAAGTTCAATATCTTGCAGAACTTTTATATTGTGGAGAGGTCTAGCAGCACAGCAGCTGGAATCACGTCAATGAAATTACAACCAGAAACAAAGCTATAATTTCTGAAGGGGTAGACAAGCCACACCAGTTTCCAGGCGTAGCTGACGTTGTAGGCCTCTCGATTCAGATCCCGGAGGCGATTCAGATGCCAGGACAGGGAGGCGTTCACAGGCACAGCGATCACCTGGCTGCCCAGAGGGAGGCTGAAAGAAGACACATAGGATCATGATTACCGTAATGATTATTATGAACAATGCAAGTCGTTATAATAAGGATGTGTTTCCTCACTGCAACTCCTGCTGTTGCTCATAATAGTCATGAAGACCACCAACACCATAATCATCACAATCATCATCATGTATGTCAGCATCATCAAGTATAACAAAGAACCTATTTTTGCTGAGTCACCAGAGCTCCCCAGGTAGTTCCACTGAAACAAATAAACATGACTATTTAGCCAGGTCAAAGAGATCAGGGAGCTCATATCTGGCCAGCAGTGCAGTCCCGCCCACCTGAGGATGTTCTGGCGGACCTGCTGAAAGCCTGGGATGTTCTCATAGTGAATAATGTCAGTGTGCAGGGGTGGCTCACTCATCAGGTAGGGCCTCGTGAGGGATGGGTGCATGAGGGTGTAGCCTGAGGTGAAACCACACACACAAAGTTAATGCTGCAGGCAGGCCGATACATATCATGTACAATAACAGATCATCATAAATGCAAATATAATTTGGAAGAATAAGCCAATAGCAGTGACTAGACTGACAAGTCTAGACGGTCTGACAGATCATTGGTCATTTATCAAAACTTTACTTCAAAAAATGCCTCTATTTACCCACCAACTTGACAGACAACACTACAGGGTACCTTAACAGAACAGCTGTGGGACTGACTTAATTCATCTCCATTTTAGTGTTTACAGCTCCAGTCTGATGTTCCTGTCAGTAATTCTAACAGTGCCAATAAGAAGAGCCAAACTGTTGCCATGGAGATCAAAGTGGAGGAAAAAAAAGTTGAAAATGGTGAGAAGATAATGAATGTTGCACACGCTTACTGGATAAATCCTTCAGTTGAGATTAAATAGGAGTATTTTTATTTTCATTTAAAACCAGGTTTAATTTTAATGTAGTTGGAATCTTTTTTTTTTTTTTACTGTAGCAAAATCTGAGGGGTTTTACAGAAGTAACCTGTAAACACACAGAGAGACATCTGTATTACTAAGCTTTTACTGAATGGGACTTAAGGATAAAGGTGACTGGAGCTATGATCTGAACAAATTAGCCTTCCAATCCCAAATGTGTTTTTAAGCAGAAGAGTGAGTACACTTCTCAAACCTTCTTATTATACATCATACATCGTGACTCAACTCTGGTGGGAAGTACCTTTGTTATCGATGAGAAACGTGTAGGAGGCCAAGGAATCCTGGTAGTAGGTGACGTCTTCCAGGATGTAGGCCAGGTTCATGTCCACTCCCACAACACCTAGTAACAGATTGCCAAAATAGCATGGGCGGCTAACCGTCATGATGAAACCTGGAAGGAAAACGCAACATCACAGTATAGGGTTAGCACTTTTGGGTCACACTGATTCTATGCCAAGTAGTAGCAAATGCTCACTTTCTTATTATTCCAAAAACATTACATTAATATTTACATGTACATGTAATATTACCATTTTCAGTGTTATTAATGTAGATACCGCTGCTGATTTTTGGGAATGAAAAGGAAACTCCGTTTCTTGTGCACCCACCATCCCCCATTGGGTCTGCATAAGGCAGACTGAATCCTGCCTTGTCGATCATGCGGTTGGGCAAGTTGATGTAGAAGCGGCCCACTGTGGTCTCCAGGTTACTGAGCTGGTTCAGCACCATCATACTGCCTTTAACCACTGGCAAGGCAGAGCGATCTGGCACACCGTACTTGACAGAGTTCTGCTCTGCCAGGTCCCTGAGGAAGGCTAGCTCCTTAAGGCCTGTCAAGCCCTCTGCATGGAACAAAGAAGAGAACAGAGACCTTTATCCAGGTAACTTAAAAGATGTTCTTCATCACCCACTAACGAGACTGGAACCATGCTCAATTGAGTAAAGGGACAGCTGGCAGCGTAGCAGTTAAAGCTGTTGCTTTTGGACGCAAAGGTCACAGGTTCAAAACCCATCTCCAGCTGTTGTACTCTTGAACAACGTACTTACCCTAAATTGCTTCAGTAAAATTGTCCAGTTGTACAAATGGGTAAATGAATGTAAGTAACTTAATGTTGTGATCTGCGTTAGAGAAAAGTGTCAACTAACTGAATAAATGTAAACATGAACAACATAGTATTCAGTGTTCTGGTTGCAAGATCACCTCTTTCATCACTATGCTCTCTTTTGAACATGGTAATGCCAAAACACTTTACCATTAAACACTTGTCTACAGAAACAGCTGTTTCATGCTACAAAAAGCATAGCGATGACCAATGACGACAACTCTTTGCACAGCTGTGCATATATTTTTTGAAGTTGCAAAAAGCAACCAGTGCAGTAGGTAGCGCTGGAGCTTCACAGTTCCTTGGCACTGTGTTGGAATCCAACTGGTTTGTGCAGTTTACATGATCTCCCTATGTTAACAGGATTTCCCTTGCTCAGTCCAAAGATGTCTTTCAGGTGAAATGGGGACTATGAACTGCCCTTAACATAGGTATGAGAGAAAGACTGAGTGCACAAGTGCCTGCATGCACGATTGCTCTACAAGTACTGGCATCCCATCAAGCGTGTACCCTGCTTTATCCCCTACACTTCAATGATAGGTTCTAGACCACCATGACCAAGGATGGATGGAAGATGGAAGGAACATATAACCTAAGAGATTTCTAAATAAATAAGTTACATATGACTAAAGTGCAACAGATGAGACAATGTACAAAAAGTATAACCCAGACGATCAAAGTCATACTTCTGTTCACCTAAAAAACAGTCACTTGCAACGCTGTGTAATGCTGAATGAGGAGTACAGCACAAGGGAAATATTTTCATTGGTAAAGACTGCCATCCTGAAATTCCAGCGTGATACCTCACACATCATTTTTAACCTAAAACAATTTCTAAATACACAAGTATCGTGTTTATGGACTTGTACATTAAATGATCAATAGCATTTTGGCAGATGAAATTAACCTGTGAATATTCATCACATTCTGACAAGACACAGTCTGTTTACAATGCATGCAGTGTTCCTGCAGGCTACAATGCCCTGAATGATACAAAACACTTCAGATCCACTGCTAATTAGTGCTAATAATTTCTCCTCCAGCCTTTTCATCAGAAAATCACTGAATAAGAGTCCCTTTTGCTTTATTAGAATATGCTTTGATTGAGATTTTGAATAAGCTTTGATGTATTCCATTTCAGCTCTCTCTAAAGCTCCAGCACACTACTTCTCCATTTGAACCATTAGCCACATATCAAGGGCACGGAGGGTCTAGCACATTTACTATGGGAATAAAATGGCAAGGCAAAAGATTGACACATTTCAGAACCTGGACTCCTCCTTGCTCTTGAGTATCCTTTTCAATCCCTGGATCCCTCTGGATCCCATGTAAGAGTAGCTCTGGAACAACTAACAGCTGTGAAATGGGACGTGTTTGTTGAAACAAATGAGCAGAAAGACAAACATTTGGTGGAAAATCTCCTTAAGGACCCCCTTTGTGTGGCCGAACGTGCTTCTCTCCGCGGGTTACTGTAAATAACATTGTGACGGTGCTGGAACAAAAAACAACCGCGTCACGGAAGGGCTCCTTGTTCCTCAAGAAGAAATCAAGGCCGCAACATAGAGGCCTGCCTCAGGTCTGCTTGGACTGGAGTTATACTTTACAAAATAATATGGATTTGGAAAAAACAGCCAGTGTTTCAGTCTTGTGGAAGATTGACTCTGCTTTTGCTGATTGTGGATTGTTCTTCATACTATTGCAACATCAGAGAGCCAAGGTTGTTCTCCTTAGGTCTTATGGCCAAACATGAAGTGTGTGACAGTACAGACACAAATCAGTGTATTAATTAAACCAAACCATTTACTCAGACACAAATGACATGATTATGAGACTACAATATGGTGAAGCACAAAATTGCCTTTTTAAATTAATAAATCTTATGGAAATCAGTTTTATAGGCTGTGAAATAAGAGAAGTCTCGTAATGCTGTAAGAGTAAGGCATCACTGCTGCTGCAAAGGATGTGATGAAACGACTGGTTTTCTCAGCACCAGCGTAACGACCACGTGCCTGACACTGGAGCGCAGGCAAGGCCCAGTTAAGCCTGCTGGAATCTTGCACCCTGTGTTGTGGTTTTAGTGGTCTCACAGTTCACAGATGTCCCCTTGAGCTTTAATACTCAACAGCAAATCAACCACAATCAACAGCTGTATAAGCTCTAGAAGTCTTGGGGGCAGGAGTGGATCAAAAGGCATAACCAATGAGTTGTGCAGCAGAGCCTCACCATTCATGAGCGCATAAGTGAGGATCATAACCGAGTTGTTGAGGTACTGGTTCTCTTCCTTTACCACACTGAGGGTAGCTCTCTTCTCGCTCTCAGAAGAGTCCCTGGAAGTCACACCCGAGGAAAGGTAGATGATCACCATGTCAGTGTCTGCAAGGAAGCAGAAGGACAACAGGAATTCGGACACATGCTGCGTTTCACAAAGTGCAGCCTAAAAACACCACAACGGTGGAAAAATGTGGCCCTTACTGGTCTGCAGTCTGATAACATTGCTGGTGTTCCTGAGGAGCTGGAAGGCCTTTTGGAAGCCCAAGGCATGCTGTGTGGGACTGTCTGAAGCTTTGATGCTGTTGATGAAAGAGGCCATCTTCCTCTTAGTCTCACTGGTGGCGGGCGACAGGAAAGTCTTATAGCACTGGTCCAGCGAACAGGAGCGGACCATGTCAGCCACTGCCAGCACAGAAACCTGAGGGAAAGGTGTGAATAGTGGGTTGGGCCTCCCACGAATGCCTCACATCAATAGACAGACCACTCTAAAATCAACAGCAGCAGATACTTTGAAGGTTAAGTACTGAGTTAAGTAGTATAACACTGAACTAAGTATTCCACATGAATCCCTTGAATATTTAGTTGTATTACTATTTTAAATTTTTAACCTAATTTTTAAGTATTTGCTAAAAAGCAGCAACAATCGTGAAAGTGATCCAAGCACAGCAACACTGTCTTACACTTCGAGATATGCCACAATAGTGGGACCCACCTTGTCGTGCTCGTCGATGGAGTTAAGGATGACAAGTGCAGAGTCTCGGGCTATCTGAAGCTGCGTGTCGGTGAGCAATGCTCCATGGTCAATGATCACGACAACATGCTTGGCCTGGGGCCTCACTGCAGAAACATAGACGGGCCTGCAGGACACAAAGTAAAAGGATAACCAGACATGAGTAGGGTGCATCAACACATGAAATCTCACCACATGTCACCATTGTCCACTTTGCTGGTAACCTAATCCCTTGCTCCTAGAGCTGCTCAGGTGGTCTGGAGCCTGCTCTCCAGGTTCTTCCCCCACTGCTCAGCCCTCCCAGAGGCAGTTTGCTCACCAAAGCTTGCTGGCTTCACTTTAGGCTTCCTTCTTGCCACTGTTTGCACAAGCGATCCTGTATTTCCCCATTGCTGTTAGGCAGTTCACACACTCCTAGCAATGCCAACAACCTTTCCATGTTTCCAGTGTAAATGTACTATTCCCTTTGGCTACAGTACTTCGAGTACAGTTAGTCAGCTCAGTAGGGCACTCGTTTGCCCACACTATTAAAAGTAAATCTTGCTAAACGCAATACAGTGGCATGGGAAATGGTATAAAAGAGTGTAACGTTAGTACATTTAGCACTGCTTAAACATCCTATTGGTGACAGTATTCAATACCAAAGCATGTCGCATAACAGCCCTACAGCTTACACAGCTGCTGGCTGTGGTGGATCTGCTGTGGAGTATTAAGTCTGTAGGGGACATCCTTCAACTGTGAGACCAATGAAACCACAACACAGAGTGCCAGATTCCAGCAGGCTTTACTGAACCTAGTTTGCATTCCAGTGTGGAGCACATGGTCATTTTGTTGCTGCTGAGAAAACCAACAGTTTATCTGCTGTTATACACTGCAACAAACATATGCCCTTTGATTGTGAAAGCCATATTTTCAGTGTTACAGAACCATCTAATGATTACTTTTCATGAACTTCTGACAGCTGAAAAAAGTACTCTTAGGGGGATTGTGGCACATTTCAGAACGTCTCTAAATTCCTTACAAATGATAAATGAAAATGCTGTAAATAATGTAATTATTCAATTGTTATATTTTTGAGACCTTGAAATACAAGGAACTAAAAAGTAGATTGACAGAGACAGGGCAGTATGTTGCTGAGATACAGTACCTGCTCCGGTGCTCATAAGTACCCTTGCATTGGAACTTGTGGGCCGGGAACACGGTGAATATACCCTCTTCCGAGCTGAAGTACTGCCACTTGATCCCAGGGTTGGATTTGAGGTTGTCTGCAAGAACTGCAGAGAAGAAACAGCTCATGTTAAGCTGGTTAACAGACAAGCATGCTGTGATGAAAGCTGTTCAGGAATTCAATGGAGAACATGAGCAGAAGCTTATATGCACTGATATGTCAAAAAGGACCATTGACAATATAAAATCATAACATCAGAGAAAGTCAACAAGACCTTGCACCCAGAAAAGCTGATGCTTCGAGAAGGGGCAGCAGAGAGTATAGTGCTTAGGGCTGCTGCGTTGCAATCTAAAAATTCCTGGTTCCAAACCCACTACTGCTGTGTTACAGTGCGAGTGTGTTCCACTGATGTATGGATGAGTGATCCATTGTAAATAATGTATCTAGCAGCGTAACTCACCGCGGTGAAGAAGGTGTGTGGGCTGGTGACACTACATAGTATTGATTGTAAGTCGTTTTGGAGAAAAGCGTCTGCTAAATAAATAAATGTGAACACACTTGATCAAGGTACTTGCCTTTAAATACTGCAGTAAGAATACCCTGCTGCACAAACAGGTAAAACATTTAAGTCCCTTACTATACAGATCTAACATTTTAAGTCACTGTAACAGAGGTGCACCTAAAACCTAAACAATTATATTTACATTACACACGCACACTTTCTGAACCACTTGTCTCATACGGGGTCGCGGGGAACCAGAGCCTACCCGGCAACACAGGGCGTAAGGCCGGAGGGGGAGGGGACACACCCAGGACGGGACGCCAGTCCATCGCAAGGCACCCCAAGCGGGACTCGAACCCCAGACCCACTGGAGAGCAGGACCCGGTCCAACCCACTGCGTCACCTTCTATTTACATTACATTTACATTTATTTATTTAGCAGATGCTTTTCTCCAAAGCGACTTCCAATGAACTCTATGTTGTGTTATCAACCCCCACACCTTATTCACCAAGGTGACTTACACTGCTAGATACACTACTTACACTGGGTCACTCATCCATACATCAGTGGAATTCACTCTCTCTGTTACACACTATAACAATTGTAAGAATTAATAACTAAACAATAACAGAGGGGAAGGTGTCCTTGTTTCAAAAATGCCTCCATATAATTTGCTCAGTCATATTTTGGTATATTTATATCACAGTGTGACTTCTGTATCACAAATCCCAGACCACATGCCCTAATGCAGAACCTATAGACAGCATATAATAAGAGTAACCAAATATTTGTCCAGCTTTTATGTGAGTCCATCCAATTCCAGCAGTTTAAGTACCGAAGCGATGGATATAACTTATTTGGCTTGAGCTACCCTGTGCTTTTTGACTTGATTGAGGAGTGTGGGTTGCGATTAAATCAGACGGGATGATCCCCTCTAACTGCAGGAGAACGAGGGCAATCAGAGGGCGGCTTGGAACCCAAGTGCTTGTTTAATCCAGTGAAGAGGCTTGAGCAGCTGGGCTCTGTTATACCAGAGGGAGCAGGGAACAGCTGGGGAAGTTGGCGAGGGGCCCCATGCTCAGCTAGGGGCCCGGTGAAGGAGCCAGACAGCACTCGCACCCGACAGCTCTTCAGAGTTCTGTCTTCACTGATCTCCATCCATGCCGCAGGGCTGGATTTGGTCTCCAGGGCAACCCTGAGCGAGCCCCTGGGTTGATGAAGGGCTTTTAGGGATTAATTAATTGTGTCTCCCTCTTTGTGGGAATAAGCAGACCAGCATGAAGGGATGGACTTCAGCACGACAGAGCACAGAAAGAACCCGTTATCCATTAGGCTTATCTTTCATAAGCATTTCAGTCCCCTGTTGCACTTACAGGATTGCTGTTCTGTTTGTTATGAAACTATCACTTTCATCACCTCACATAAAATAAGGTACACTCACATTTCTTACAAGTTTTACAAACTCACCAACCTGCTGATGTATACAATATAGGTCCTGGTTTCCACACAGCAGTGGTGACTGGTGCCCCCGACACTCAGGAGGCAGCACAGATTCTGTTTTAGAACTTATTTAACCACAGTTTCTACAAAACACCGCCTGGTCATTTAAATTGGAAAAAAGTTATGTAAGTGTTCTGATGGAATCATCACACTTTTCAGGAGTCAGCTGAGCTAAAAACTATGTATCACCGTATACACACACACATTTTCAGAACCGCTTGTCCCATACGGGGTCACGGAGCCTACCCGGTAACACAGGGCGTAAGGCCGGAGGGGGAGGGGACACACCCAGGACGGGACGCCAGTCCGTCGGAAGGCACCCCAAGCGGGACTCGAACCCCAGACCCACCGGAGAGCAGGACTGCAGTCCAACCCACTGCACCACCGCACCCCCTCATCACCGTATATAAAAACTCTATTCTTATTTTTTTTTATTCAAGTTACTGGTGAATATGGCGGCTTTTTATTTGAAATCTTTTGTTTGTCACCAAGATGGAGGTACAGATATATTGTACTACATACAGTCCACCTTTGTCTTTCTTCATGATCCCTACAGTGTGTTGTGCCTGGTTGCATTCAGTGTTGGCTGGCTCTAAGCTATGCAAGTCCCTGCCACCTGTTACACCATGTGTTCCCAGAACACCCATTTACTCTTTCTGTCACCTAAATGCATCCACCTGCATGTCAAGGTTTTCCAGCTGCAGTTTCACAATACTGACCAACGAAAGTTACGCTGTAAATAACCACAATAAAACAAGATTTTACTAGAATAAGAACCCAATTAACGGAGTAACCATTACCATCCTTACATATGTGTGTTTTACTACGACCTACACAATTTAATGTTTTTTTTGATAACGAGTTTCTCAACATTTTGGAAGGATTAGGACTCAAACATTTATTTTGAAGTACAACTAAAATCTAACCAACATACACATGTAGTCTGTGTGTATTCACTGAAAAATGTGTTTATCATACTTTGCAGGAACCCCTAGACTAAAGAAAAATTAAACGAAAACTACATTATAAAAACTAAAGACGCAGTTTTTAAATTTGAGTATTTAAATATGACATGCTGGGCTAGAAGCAGCTATGTATGAAAAAGCATGATGAATGCATGATCGTATAAGTATTATTCTGAATAAAGCGCATCTAAAAGTTCTACACAGTTAGCAAAGGTATTCACGTGGCTTTAGGTCTATATGAACTTGTTCAGATTGGCGTTCTCCTTCCCTATCGATTAGTGTCACCGTTACACCCGTTAAAGTCATCCAACATTTGTTTTTACTGAAAAATGTAACATTAATGAGAAATAGTTTGATAATATTTCATATATTTTGAGGAACTCTTGACTTCTCTGAGTCTCCAGTCTTCAATTCCAAACAGTAATAACAAACATACTGCATTACTAGGACTTTTTATAATGAGCAGAATCTAATGTGCAGAAACAGAACTTGGTAACAATTATACCCTTGATCCTACAGTTACACTTAAGTTATACATTTTTTTTTAAGAAACTTGAATTTTCTTCAGATACAGTTCAAATTTTCTTTCAATGCTACTCTACGAACTCATGGAGTAAACACAGGAGTGAACATGAGCTGTGTTTAACTTAAAACGCTCATAGATGGCAGTAAAGTGCACCCAAACAGAAGAGGGACCATCTCAATTCAACTGCCTTCCACAGTTCTAATAGCTCAGTAGTGATGATGATGATGATGATGATGACGACATTGCACATTCTTATGTGATGAACTGGTTAAAAAAGTCTGAACTCAAGGAATTTGAAGAGATAACATTTCTATTCACACAAACATTGTCTGAAACCACTTCTCCCAAGTGGGGTCGCAGCAAACCGGAGCCTAACGCGGCAACACAGGCCACAAGGCTGGAGGGGGAGGGGACACACCCAGGATGGGATGCCAGGGTGTCAGAGGAGTTGAACCCCAGACCCGCCAGAGAGCGGGACCCAACCAAACCCACTGCGCCACCGCACCCCCCCCCCACCATTTCTAGTCACTTATTTAAATTATTTTAATTTAAAATCATGATAAAATTTTTATAAACTGATGTTTTAAATTTGGCTTTCAGTTAAATAAAACAAATTAATGTTAGTATTATTAAGCATTTTACTGGATCTGAGTAAGAGAAAAGTGAATTTGGAACTTGGATTTTGGAATTATGAACAAAAGTTTCAAGCAGCCTTCTAGTGCCAACTGGAAATCAAAAGTGAGATGACTGATTCCACACCGTTTAATACCTAGCAAAATATAGAACTCAACAGAAATAGTGTGAAGTGGTCCTCTTCACTGGTGCCTCCAATACCTCAGCAGACAGGAGCATTTCTGAACCTCTGGGTAAACTCATCACAGCAACTCTACAGAAATACACCCCAAGTCTCCTTTCTACAAACAGAGAAAAGGTTAAAGCACTACTCAAAGAAGAGTTTGGGAAAACTGCCACCACCCCCCCCCCATTGCATCACACCCTTGTATCCCAAAGCCAGGGGCTGCTGCTCTGTTAACAGGGGAAGTGATGAACTATACACAAAGGCAAAGTGCCCCTAGAGCAAAGGAACCAGGAGAAATAAACAGACTAAAAAATCGCGTGGGTCCAGCTTATGTTAAAACCCTGCTGCAGAGGGACAAGGCGAGCTCTGGTCAGCAGAGGAAATAGGCCTCTTGATTACAATGAAAACAGACCTGAGCGCACTTTAATGCTTTCACACGATCACTTGGTGGAGGGGACACATATAGCACTGTTCAGACTGCACTGGGACCAATTCACCATTCGGGTGCTTTCAAAGGCTGGGGGGAGTGCAGACAGCTAAGGAAAACAACTGAGAGGTGGCAACATTAACACCCTAGTGAATGGCAAACAGACTAAGCAAACATGAGAGGATGAACTGTTCCATTAGGTTCCTGGGCAAATGGGACCTCTGGGAGAACAACAGGGATGTAACAATGCATTATTAAAAGTCTCTGAACAAGACCTTAAATGAAAAAACTATTGACCAGTCAACTGTCGTCAAAAAAAGAGCAAATCAAAAACCTACGGACATATGAAAATAATGTTAATAAAGAAACTGAAGTTGAGATGCTGGAAGCAGTAACGTTTGAACTAGTTTGATCCATTTCAATTAGGGGCGTTGAATCAGTGAGGTGGCATGGCGATGCAGGGGGTAGCAATGGTGCGTCAGAGTTCCTGGGTTGTGTGTTCAAACGTGGATTCAAATCCAGCTCAGTCTATATGAAATTTACTTTTTATTCCTGTGCTCAAATGGGGTTCCTCCCATGGTTAAAAGACAGGTGTTGCTAGAGGTGAACTGGTGATTCTAAATTGCCTGTTTTGTGTGTGTGTGTGTGTGTGTGTGTGTGTGTGTGTGTGTGTGTGTGTGTGTGTGTGTGTGTGTGAGGCAGACTGTCTGAGACGGAATGGAGTCCTTGTCCCCTCCTTGCCAGGGTAGGGCTTTGGTCTCTTAAAACCCTGACAAATAGGAGTCATCATATCCATTTTACCTTTACATTTATTTAGTAGACACTTTTCTCCAAAGTGACGTACATCTCCGAGAAATACAATTTGTGCATTACATTAGGAGAAAAAGAAACATAGTTGCAGACATGTGATTCTTAAGTAAACTTTGTTTCTTTCCACTTTATGCACCGATGTTCATCGCATGAGTGGGTGCAGAAAAAGAGTAGATGATTCCTTCCTACAATTTTTTTTTTTAAAGGTACACAAACATTTTAATGGGATGTGATTATATTTTGGCACAAATGGGTATTAATTTTGAGGCTCAGGGACACATAGAAAGTTGCACCACTGAAAGCAATGGTAATCTCATGTTACAAAGCGGTTTTTTTTTAGTAAGGCATTGCCTGCATAAGAGGGTGGAACACTAATTTCACACCTGCAAATCCGCAGTCTATCATAACACACTTTACAGTGTTTGTATAATTATTGCCTTGTTAGATTTTGTTGTCAACAGTTGACAATAATTTAGACTAAAGGCCCAAACTGAGTAACTGCGAATAAGAAACACACTGTAAAAAACAATAAAAAATAGTAGATTCCCCTCGACTTACGCAAATAGACCGTTTTTCAACCCCTTACCTAAGTCAAAATTTATGTATGTTGGATTCCCCCTCCCCCTCTGTTAGGCTTTCTCATTTCCTTCACATTTGTTGCAAACACACACACACACACACACTTTCAGAACCGCTTGTCCCATATGGGGTCACGGGGAATTCTCTAGTAAATGTCACACACATCAAATACTGTAATAAGACATAGGCCTAGTCAATTAAATAAATTTTTACATTTCTATAAAGCATAAATTTAAGTAAAAAAATAGACGACTGCACATGGTAAACATACGGTATTGTACTGTGTGCTTACCTTATATCTAGTAGTATGCTGACACACAAGAGGGTGCTGTTGTTGCACAATTTTTAATTTTTCCATCTATTATTACACCTTGATGTTTCTTCGTTATTATTGTTTTCATGCTAGCTGTTCCTTTCATGTGCTCCTTTATATGTGCAGCAGCCCTCACTATCGTATTCACAGTCGATACGGCTAAACCTAGTTCCCGTGCTATATAGACAATAATCCTTGTCCACCTTCATACTTCCTTATTGTATTTAATTTCATCCCTAAACCAACTGCTGTACGCTTGCAAGACTGTTCTCATTTTACTTCAAGCGCAAGTTTACCACCAGGCATTGTAAAAAATTAAAAGGGTAGAAAACATGGAAAAAAAGCACTACACTAACGAGAGAAGATGAGTTCATGGCTTAACACACGCAAGAACTTTTCAAGATGCAGCTTCCTGCCTTGTCTGGTTAGTCGACTTGGGCATATTGTATTTCAGATGTTTTGCGTAAAATAAAAGCGCTATTTGTAAATATTATGTATGCTGGGAATTTTTTATGTAAATCCAGATTTACATAAATCGAAGTTACATAAGTAGAGGTTTGTCTGTGCATTACCAATTACCAATTCATTTGGTAACCACTAACATCCTTACATCTATGTGGACTACTTCTGATAACTAATTTCAAATTTTAAAAAAATCAGTTACATTTAAAAGAACAATTAAGTTGTATATATTTTGCAGTTAAATGCTTTATTTTTTTTCATGCACTCATCCCTTGCTTAACAGGGTAAATTCTTCAAATGAAGTCACTGTTTTAGATTAACTCCCGTTGTGAGGGGATCTAATTAACATTGTTATTGAGGAAAAAAATCTTACCTAGAATTAATGAAAAAAGGTATTTTTAAGTATGACAATGACACCACAAACATAATATCTGCAAAACAGTATTTCAAGGTTTTCTTTTAATATTAGACTTCCATCCATTCACACACACACATTTTCAGAACCGCTTGTCCCATATGGGGTCGCGGGGAACCGGAGCCTACCCGGCAACACAGGGTGCAAGGCCGGAGGGGGAAGGGGACACACCCAGGGCGGGACGCCAGTCCGCCGCAAGGCACCCCAAGCAGGACTCGAACCCCAGACCCACCGGAAAGCAGGACTGTGGTCCAACCCACTGCGCCACCGCACCCCTCTCCATCCATTCATTTATTACCAATAGCCACTCGTCTAGTGCACGGTGGCAATGGTCTGTGTCTACCTTTCCAGCACAAGGCATGAGACACAGTATGAGTGGAGACATTTTGACAATTTGGCTCAAGGATGTTTATAATACAAAGAAATAACATTTCCAAAATCACTACGTAATTCTGTAAGCACACAGACACTAAGCTGCCACAATGTAAAGCATTTAAAACAAATCTTTGGCTCTAGATGATCTTCATCTGATTGTGAGATTAAGTCTTTATTTACGCTTCTGCACGGCCATTCGTGTTTTTAAATCTGTTTATATGACAGTGGCACGCATGGCCATGTGATAAGCACAAAGGGAACAGGGACATTAGCGTTTATTTAAACTTTCCCTGACAGAAGGAGGGCATGGGAACAAACCCAGAGAGCATCCCTTCTGGAAATAAGCTCCTTCACAGACCTTGCCCTTGTCCACACTGCTATCCCACACCAGTTACTGTTTCCCTACAGAATGCACATACAATACAAGTTTCACAACCACTTTGACTCCACCCTCAACCCTTCTCCCAGAAAGAATAAAGTCATTTAAATAACTCAGTTAATAGTTACAGGTTTGCAACGTGTAATGCAGCGTTTATTAAGACATAAGGTACAATAAGGAAGAATGAATGGAACCTTTGCTTTTTTATTGAGACCTAATACCTCCAAGCCAAGAAAATACAGGCTAAAATAGTTTATTTCTGTAAGGATTCAAAATACTGGGGTTCAAATCGCTGCTTTAGTACCCCCAAATAGGATATTAAAACCAAAACTGTATAAAGTAAAGCTGTGCAAATGGTGAAACACCATAAATCGCCGTGGAGAAAAGTATGAGCTAAATGAATTACTATAATAATCTGCTGTTTCAGTTGTGATAGCAGATTGACATTATTCGATGGTTGTGATTGGTGGAAACTGTAATGGCGATAGCATGTTATGAATTCATACGTTAATTAAACTGTAATTTTCTTAAATGTTCCCAGAAATATTTAGTCATTGACAATCAGTGATGGGAGTTGTGTTGTGCTTATTTTTATTCCAGAAAGGAGGCGCTATTAGTATTTTTAAATAATTCCTGGGTCATTTGAAGGCAAAAATGGGTAAAATGTAGATGTAAAACTGCAGACAACATGTACATTTACACAGCATGATTTTGAAGCGGAAAATGAGGGCGATGAAAGAGTGCAGACATCTGGAAAGAAGACAGAAAGAATGAAATATGATAACATGCATATCATAAATGAAAAAGCAGAGCAAAGATCAAGGGAAAAGGAAATCGCATTTAGACACAGGCCTTCCAGTATACAAGAACAGGGCACTTAAATCAGAGCGAGAGCAAGAGAATACAGAACTAGTTTCATGATGCTTTCAACAGATCCTGGTACCCTAGATCTCCCCCCAACCCATGCCCCCCACCACCATCAAATCAAAATCTTTCAATTTAAAATTTAATGACACAAAGGGAATATTTAGTTCTTGGAAGTTAGTTACCATGACAACGCTTTACTGGCCTTAACCGGCGCTTCGTCATAATGTAGGGGCTGCAGGGAGAGCGCTGGCAGAGGGAAAGGAGGTAACCCACCTGAATTGAGGTCCCGGCCAGGATTAAAAGCTCGGCTGTTGACGGTGGGAGACAGGCGGTCACAGCAGATGGTTTTGGAGACGTTTGTGTTGAAATTCCCATCGAAGCTGAGAAGGAAGAGGAAGCAAATGAGACGTGGTGACTCAAGGTGCTGTGCTTGGTCCTATACAACAAACATACCAAAATTCGAGGGGGTCCAGAGACTTGTCTTTACTGCTCCTCAACCCAGGTGTTAAGAACTGGGCTTTTTCCCTTTGTCAACCTTAAAAAGGTTCATGCGAGAAGTGCTTGATCTGATTGTTTTGGCAGTCTTTTTTGTGGGCAGTATTCTCTATATGCAACTGGCGCATTGCAAATACACAGTCTACAGAAATAGAAAGGATGAAGACAGCACCTACCCGAAAGGCACATAAACATGAGAATGTTTGACAATGAGTGGCTCTCATTTCATTCCTCTTTCTGACTCATGTTTGCGAGATTGCAGACCATGATCTCATTTCAGCCAGTACCATCTTGAACCCCACAATCCCATTTTCAGAATGAAGGGGAGCCATTTTGAAGAAGCACACATGCGAAATAAATACAAGAAAGTGTTGGAGGTAGAAACCGATATAGACACGCACTCTAATTTGTCTTATCTCAGGAGAAACCCGACATGGATTAAATTTATTTTAGGTTAAAACTCCTATCCTGTTCTCCCAGAGCACCGCATCTCCCCTCTCCTTAGGTTGCTGTGCAGATGGCGACCTTGACAGCAAACCAGGTGGGTATCGGGTAGCACTCTAGCCGAGCCCTAAGCTACAGATCAAATGGCTGGAGGCGCGCAGGCCCTCACAGAGGAGTCACATCACAGCATTGTTTCCAGGCCGCCTCAGCCCCCCGAATAATGAAGGGCTGATCGAAAGTGCGTCTCCAGGGAGCCGCCAGCACCACGTCTCCTGCTTTGATCCCCCCACCTCCTGCTTCCCCCTGCAACACCCGCACCGGCCCCACAAATCTCCACACACACACACACACACACACACACACGCTCACACGCTCACACGCACACACACAGCCCGAGTTGGCGAGACGCTTGCTTGATTGACGGCTGCTCTGATGTACAAACTGCTTTGAACTTCAGACATTTAATTCCCATCAGGCTGCAGTCATTATTATTCCCCTTCAACACACTTTACATGTGGGGGCTAAGCAAATGTGGAAGATAAAAAATACATTTGCAAGCCCTTTGAATTTTACATCAAAAAAAGCAGGGGAAAAAACCTTCAAGCATTTTATTTTTTTCAGTGCTGATTTGGATTCAACATGTAAATGAAGGTCTTGAAAAAATTCTAGTTTGGAAGGTGAAAAAATGAGGATAAACAGTATTTCAACAACAGCCTCTGAAGCTGGTTGAAGTTTATCGCCAAACCAGATCTTCTCTTGTTATTATTTCATCACTAATGGTCTACTTTGAAAAATATTAAACCATAGTCTTTCCTTGCTCTTTCCTGTATGAGAAACCTACGCACATAAATCAATTATTTATTTGCAAAATTTATATACTGTATAAAAAGCTTTAGATAAGATCACATGCTTTGCCATTCACGGGAGAATTCTGAATAAGCAATGGGCGCTATTACTAACAGTGTAAATTTTCTATTATTATTACCAATTCATGTATTTGACACTTCTCTCCAAAGCTACTTATACCATGATTCATATATTAAGATACTTATCAAATTATTTAATACTGATACAGCTGAGAATTTTTACTGTCTCAATTCAGGGTAAAGACCTTGCTCACTGGTACATCAGCAGTAGCAGGGATTCAAACGCATGCCCTTCAGTTACATATTAATTCCTCTAACCACCATACTACCTGCTGCTCCTATTTATCAACTTTCCATATTAATGTTAACAAGCAAGATTTTTGTAATCTGATACACTAGGGCATTAAAGGTCCAATCTGACCCCATCGAGCAATGCAATGCAATCTCACACCTCTGTCTTTATTACTAAAGAGATGAGAGCTGAGAGAAGGCTCAAAGGGTTTGGCCATACACGCCAAACAGGAGCAAAAGCATGTGATCAGAAATAAAGCCTCATCAGCATCAACACTGAATCCTTAAAGGTCACTTAAGACCTTTCTACCTTGTCCTCAGACACAAACTTCCCCAGATTGGTTACAGATCAAATCTATTCAAGCTGTTCTAACTACACCGAGCGCAAACCCGTCACTATCTTTGCACTGTTAAATCATTGGGATTTGTGTGCGGTTTGCGATTCTTATTTTAGGGATCAGGTCTCCACAACCATTCCTTTGTCCCTAGAAAAGAAAAGAGTAGTCATAAGTAGAAAAGTTATTGTAATGCTGACAGCCAGTCCTGCTTACCACAACCCTTAAGAGTTTGCAGTTCTTTCAGCTCACAATCTCAACCCAGACAAGTATGACGGAGGAAAACTCAAGTAAGAATAAAGCAAGGTCTTGCGCACTCAAATCAAAACAATGTGCATCTCCCTTCAAAGAGAAAAATATACAGTCCAACTACTTCCATAACAGGCTTTGCCATTTAGCATATAACATCAGCACACATCCCAGCATTGATGAAAGCATTCCAGATTGATCGATGTCATAGCACAAAGAAAGCTGACTCCGCTCAATCTCCGGTGGCAGTGTGGCTGTGAAATACCTTACCCAGCCTGCTGTGAGCTAGGGCTTAACTTGGCAGGAGAGCTGATCCTGGTTCTGCTGAAGGACACAGCTGTGACCTGAATCACAGAAGCCTCAACTAACCTGTCGTCTTGACAGCAACAGACATGGGCAGCAGATTCACTTAAGTGACAGAGCAGCCCAAAAGCACTTTGTTTTATTTTCCCTTGAACTCAAGAACACTGGAGAAGAAAATAAAAATTCATCAAACACATCTTATGTCCCAGAAAACAGCTTTTTTCCACACTAACTTATCTGCCTCAAAATGAGCTTCACACCTGCTTTCTCTCCCTTCTCCACAGGTCTTTGAAGTTCTTGGAGCAGTCGTGCATTATCACAGAGGTTTTTCAAACAAGATCTCAACTTTCCTCTTCCCCCTCCCAGGCCCATGCCTTATATAATCTTCTCAGCTACCAGTGTCTTATATATTCCTCCCTGCTTACTTTTCCCTGTGTCACAATGTTGGGTAGTACTAAAAAGGCTCCTTCCTTGTTTACCTTCCCCATCTTCTTCACTGCTGGGGAAAACCAAAGAGGTCCACAAGAAGTGAAACTGTGAAATGGCCTTCAGGCAGCCTTGCACAGTCCTGTTGTACGTCATCAGCAGGAGCTCGCCAAGGGAAAGATGAAGCCTAACCTCCCAGGTAACTCAGACAGGTTTAGTCAGGCGATAACGCAGTCACAAGGCTGCTGGACCACGTGAGCTGCTGCAAGCTGCTCCTGTGTAGATTAAGTTGAAAGCATCTGCCGTCACCGAACTCCATCTATGTTCTGGCCTGCTTTGTATGTGTGTTCGGCATAGGCAGGAAAGACTACCGAAACACTAATGGCCAGTGGAAGCTTTCTCAGCCTCAGTATTCCGAACACTGGAAGGTTGTCAGACTCTATTATCCAGGATGTTCCACATCTGAGCAATTAACATCAACATAGCAGACTCTCACACTCACACTTTTATTCCTGCTTATAAATAATTTCATCTAAGAGCAAGATGTTCTTGTATAGAAAAAAGCAACAACCTAGTTATTTGCTTCCCTGGGGTCTAAAAGTGTCGAATACCGATGAGGGAAAATGTGAGAGGCAAAAATAAACATGAGTTTTAGGGCATGCAGACGGGTATACAAAACACATATTACACTAGTTTAGGTACAGAGCACAGGCTGGGTTGAGTAGAGTCTGTATGTGCAAGATGCTGGTTGCTCACAGGCAGAGCTGTGTTACTCACTCCATCATTGACGGTGGTATGGAACAGCAGTCCTGGATGGCCGTCAGTGGCGAGGTCAAGTGGGCAGTGTAGGAGGCCTCCACCACCTGCTTGTTCCTGTTCACTACATCTAGGTACCGGTTGAACTTCTCACGGATCTTCTTCGCCAGCTGAAATGCAGAAGTGCAGAGCATGTAAATGGGTAGTTAAAACATAACAAATAAATAAGTGTGGGACAAAGCAGACACTGGTGTGAAGGGGTATACACTATGACATTTTTAGGAAATAATTAAAATGGGAACTAGCCCATTTAGAGCATTTCCGTAAGGATATGGATTCCATAAGGATCACATAACCCAACTTTTGCCACTTCCAAGTCCTAGGGAGCAGGGCCCACAGTCCAAATTTTCAGTTAAGTATTTTCCTCAACTGCTCCACTAAATGACCACTTGAGTAAATCAACACAGCTGGTAGCACTGTGGTTAGCGCTATTGCTGTTGGATCCCAAGGCTACAGGTTTGAAACTCTTCTCCAGCTGTAGTACCCTTGAGCAAGGTACTTACCCTGAATTGCTCTAGTAAAATTACCCAGGTGTACAAATGGGTAAATAATTGTACTTAGACTGACACCGTAAGTTAGCTTTGGAGAAAAGCATCGGCTAAATCAGTAAATACTGTAATGCAATCTGCCATTCAGAAAGCTATCCCTGATAGACCTGGGCTTTGAGGACTTAGCAAGCCCTGCTGCTTTGAGGGTTAGCCTTGCATAAGTGTAATGTCAAACACAACCACAGACACATTCTGAGTGCCCATGCTACAATAAAAGAACCTCCAGGCTGGTCAAACATGCCCTGCTCAAGGTTGACAAAAAGGGTCATTAGTTGCCAGTCAAGCAACACTTCTCACAGGTTCTTCCTCTCCATTTCCAATAAGAAACACACATAGCACCACAGTAATCAGCAGAACCCTGGAAAAGGAGGATAAAGCCATGGAAACTTGTTTTTCACAATGTAGCTAAAGCAATCAAAAGTCTTCTTCGCTTACAGTATGGGCCAGGAACACACAATCATGCACCAGGGAAATGTACCGTTCAAATGCACAATTTACCCCATCAACTATGGGCACCTAATGAGCCAGATGGTATGCCTATTACAGCTAAACCTGGATAATGGCTTTCCCAGCCATTACAAGTTTAAAGGAAAAAATAAAATAAATAATAAATATCAGTGCAGTAATTACCCATAATGGGGTATTATTACTGGGTTGTTAAATAGGTCTGAACAATATTTTGGTAAGAACGAATAATTATATATCCAGAAAGTTTATGACTGAATGCACTACAGTCCATCCAATAGTGGGTATGCAAAGGCTTTGAAGCACAGGTTACTTTCAACGAACAGCAGCAGTGGGTGGCAGATAATCATGAAAAGAAAAGCAGATTCCAGCAAAGAGCAACCCACTCCCTTGAAGAGCACTGCCTCCAGCTCAGTGGCCAAACTACAGATCAGCATCACCTTCTCTTCCAATTCAGCTCTCTTGTGGTTGAGATTTTTCACTGAACATTTCAATCTGCATAATTCATCCTAAAGTTTTCCTCTGATACTGGGAGGGTGAATCATTAACTACGCTGAACATTTGGTTCAGCTGCACCCAAATACTCTTATAAAGGAATGAACGCGGTTTACAGTCCAAACTGGACTAACACCTTTGGCCTACAAACCCAGCAGGTCTGGCAGAGCCAAGCACACCTGGTCCACTAGTCACAGTTCTCTTGTGTACCAGCTACACCAGTCATGCCAGTACACACAAAATAAAGCGCACAGAGTAACGTGATGGTTATAGCTGCTGTCTTGTTCTCAAAGGATCCAGGTTTGAATCCCCGCTCTAGTTGTAGTACTCTTGAGTAAGGTACTGTCACAGGAGCTCGAAAAAACACAAAGGTCAAAGAACCTGCTGGGTCCCATTTTCACAGTTTCTCAAGAAGGGAAATAAAGAAATGTTTAATGTCATACACCTTTTCACAATTCCAAAAATATTTCCATAAAATATGAGTTAAGTTTGCCTCTGTGGAAACCTGCACATGGAGAAACATCACGAAACGGGAAAAAACAACCCTCTCCCATCTTCGGTATTGACAGGACAGAAGTATGGTAGTACAGAAAAACAAAACAAGCTGGAACAGCTCCAACTGCAACTGCTGGATATAGCATCAAAACACATTTACAATGAAATGTCATCTGAATTGTCTGGCTTCAGCTTTAATTTAATTCTATCAAGAATCAGAGCCAGTTAGCTTTCTATAAGCCCAATAGCAGTCACCAGACACATTTACATAATACAGTTTACATTAACCTGATAAAGTGTTATGTAACACTTTTCCCCAAAGTGACTTAGAGTATTTAAGCTACCTACAATTGTTTACCCATTTATACAGCTGGATAATTTTTACTGGAGAAATTCAGGGTAAGTACCTTGCTCAAAAGTACTACAGTAATAGGTGGGATATAAATCTGCAATCATCGAGTCCAAAGGCAGCAGCTCCAGCCACTACGCTACCTGCCACCCCAGGTGTAGCTGTGACTAAGAGAACCCCACAATCCTGGAGCAGGGCGGCTGCTTGCGGATTGGAAAAACCAAACAACCTGCCTATTCTTGGCGTGCTTCCCTAATTTGTGGGTGAATTTTTGTAGCTCGCCGACTCCTGACAGCTGGCTGTCACACTCCTGAAGTGTGGAGACAGCAGCCTTTGCAGCATGAATGCCATGCAGGCACTGACAGTGAAGCAGAGGGCTTTTGACTGGGGCCCAGGGCAAGTTTCTGTCAGAGATCCTTAATTACATGCAGCTTACATCTGTACCAAACTGAAGCTTGCGTTCACTTTCATCACTACCTGCAGAGGGGGTCCCCTACTGCTCCTTCAGAGGCCCCTTCTTGGACTACGTTTTTACTGACGACAAATGTACAATACACAACAAATTCACTGTTTCACACAACGTTTTAGGGATACGGGGAGCTTCTAGAAGGATCTTCGACTCTAAATACTGGAAGAGCTCCACATCTCCCTGATTTCCTCATATCAAGGAGCCCTGCTTTCAATTAGCAAACCGCGGGGTGCTTTCCCTCCATTTTATGTGTTTTGAAAAATGTATTGAGAAAATGCTCTACACAAACCCCTAAAGCAGCACACAAGATGATGTTTTTAAAGTCTGAAAGAGGCAGTAGTCAGTGTCTTCAATGCTCCGCTGGAAACCCAGTGTTGCACACAGGGTGTGTGGAGAGTCTCTCAGACCCCTGCGTCCCACAGCAGCAAGTAACTCACCTGCTGCACCTCCGTCTCTCCACTTGAAGTCTTCTCAGTGTACACAAAGGAGTTGAAAATTCTCTGCAAAAGGAAAAAGCAAAGAGGTTATACACCCTTAAAGGAAACATGCATGAGGATGTTTGCCAAACTATACGTATAATTATGTTTGCTTTAATTTGGCAACATAAATTCAGTGGATCACACTTGTTAAAAACATTTTAAAAATTAACTGTAAGGAATATGAGAGGCGATTCCCTGAAAATGAGCTGAAAAAGTAATGATCAAGCATGTGGTTTAAATTATGAGTTGAACGGCCTCAAATTATCATTGGACCTCAAGAGAACAGAGAGCAGGAATGTGTCTGGACTAGGGTTGAAACGACTCCTCAAGTAACTTAATTTAAATCCTCAGTGCAAATTTTCTGCCTTAAGGAATCATTCCATGTACATATATATATGAACACACACACACACACACACACACTTCATTTTTGTTATGCACGTCACTGCGAATAGCAAAGTGCACGGATGGTAATTTGTGTTGAGGCAACACTGATGCTGTTGACATGATAAGAGAAGATGAGAAGAGATGGAGGATTTTTTATAGAAGTGTCCACCCTCAATGTATCCCTTTCACACTCCAGCCCAGTTGGTTCCCTTAATGCACCTTTCACTGGTCTGCCAACCGCAACTGCAACTTGTACGTGTGCATGTGTGTGTTCTCTTCTCTAGTCTTCTTCAGCATTGGTTTTACCTCCTACAAATGTCAAAAAGCCTTCCAAGAAAACACACTTTATTGTTCATTGAAACCACATGCTGCTAAACTATAATTTTTAGTTCTAAAATGTAAGGTGCACTACGTTCTACTCTAAATAGAAGCTTGAATGACAAAATGTTGATTTATTTAGTCTACTTATGTCTTAGCTTTTGGTTGCACCTGGGAAAGTAAAATATGTTTTTAGTCATTTATTGGATTTCTGTACATATGTTTTCTTTGAAACTCAAAGTGTAACTAATATGACCCTTAATTGCTAAACAGGTGTAGTTTACATTTCTGATTGTATTTTTGTTTCATGTATATTTGCCACTTGTTGATTTTCACAAAAATTAAACTAAATAATTGTTCATTTTAAGAGACTTGGCATACTTTTCCTGTACATTTTCAATTTCAGTTTAATACAGCATTACAGTATTTTTCTTGTTTTGTTGCTCTTGTTGTCAGGATAAACTTGGGTAATGGCTTTACCATACTAAAAATCATAAATTAGGACAAGACGGTACAAGACAATACAAAGCCCTTAGTGACACTTTGGAGAGCGTTGTTAAGGATAAACACTTCTCCAATAATCATTTCACAAATTTCAAATTAAAGCAAACTGGTCATTTACATGATTTAGATGCACTTAGAAACTTACCTCATATTTACATGAATCTAAGATGAATGTGGAGACATTGCCTAAATTCAGATTATGACCCTTCACTTTACAGCTAATGAGCCATCCCTGGAATTATGTTATTTCCACAAATGGACACAAATTACAATAATTATGTTTTGCCTAAAAAATATCAAATGCCTGCAACGCAGCAAATTTATAGCACAGTTATTTGAAATCTCTCTGAACCAAGCGGCTACACAGAGCAGCCATATGACTCTCAGGGGTCTTTAGAAAATTACAGCTATGCCTGACCAGAAAGTGGAAGCACCTATGGGTTTCATACTTGAACCTTGAACTCTAATAAAAACTTCACACAAATCATACACTGGCCAACATCTACATGCTGCCTAACTGGAGCCAACCATAATACAGCTAACTTTTTATGACATGGTGTTCAGACCCCACAAAACTGCAAGATCCTCTAATATTTATTTACATTTACGTTTACTTACATTTACAATAATGTAATCTTCTACAACTGACTCAATACTCCACCAAGGCCAGTGGGTAGCATAATGCTTAGAAGTCACTGCCTTTTAATCAAAGGATCCGGGTTTGAATCCTCACTTCTGCTGCGGTACTCTTTCCACAGACACTTATATTGCATTGCTCCTGTAACTACACAAATCCAACACTGACTCTTTTCTCCAAAGCAGTTTGTAACTAAATAATTACATGAATAAAACGGACTGGAGATCAGGAGACAACAATGAGAAACATGGACAATGCCCAACATTTTCTAATGTCTATCTTGTATATTCAGGGCTGGTTGCAGAAGAAAGTCCACAAGTGGCAGCAGAAGTCAAGAACAAACACACAGATCAACTAATCAGAAAATAAGAGGCAATTCCTTGCTTGTTTACAATTAGCATAAGAACTCTGCTAGAAGGTACAAATCGCTCATCCTTCATCTACTGCTTGCTAACCTGGTATTCACACTACGCCAATAACAGTATCTTTACTTCGGCAAAAGACTTTCAGTTTTACCCTTCAGCAATGACAAAGGGAGGGGATCTGCAATGGTGCCACAATAGAGCATTTATATTTTCTCTATTCTCCTTTTGCTCAGTAAAAAAATGAAAACGTGATGTCACGTGATGGATTACCATAACAGTGGCTCAGGATTCAAGGCGAGGTTTGCCTGTTCAAAACTGATTTTCAGCCAAAAAAAACAATGTACTAAAGAAGAGGCATAGAAGCATTTTGGCCTTTCTTGGCATATTTTTCAGCAGCAGAAGTGGTCTGAGGGCAGTGCTCAAACTGTTGGTGCTACACTCTGTTCAGGAGCACCTGATATTCCACAGAGCATGGCAATACAAACACGCAAAAGAAAGCAGGCCATCTCATTAGCAGGTGCTGTTTGCTCAAAGTCAAAAATCATTTAATCAGCTATAAATTACATTTATAAAGCTTTCCTCAAAGGAACAGAGCACATGTGGATCCCACACCTCCCCTCCCCCAGATACCAAACAAACAGGCACAAATGGGCACAGAGACAGAGGCCCAAGCACTTGTCTGCAAGGAGGGCTTGTATTTTGGGGCTCCGCTGCAGTTCCACTCAAGACGGACAGGAATTTCTCAGGTTGAAACCGGAGACGGTCTTGGTGAGAGCTCCACAGACCACAGAGTCCCTCCCCAAGAGGTCAGGGGGAATGTGATACTTCTTCCCACCCGAGGCACAGCTGAACCAATGATTTATTCTTACTGGAGCTGAGTGACTAACTGGTACAACCTTTCCCATGTCGTGCTGAATACTGTGAGGTTTCGACTACATCACTGTATTGCAGTGGAAGAGAGAAGCTCATGTAATCTCATGTAATATCTCTCTGCTTCTGCCTCTCTCTCTCTGTCTGTCACACACACACACAAACACACACACACACACACACACACACACACACACATACAGGACAAATTACAGTCACAAACTAATCTGAACAGTTAGAATCTACTCAAACATAGGGAGGACATGCAAACTCCATACAGGCTAAGCTGGATTCGTACCCATATGAAAACACACGGTCCAAACACCGACGAAGACAAGTGCTAAAGGGTAAACAAATGGATGCTAATGTGTGAAATACTGCTGTATTCTGATTATTTTAATTAGTTAGAATCCTAAGGCATACTTTGTATATCTACAGTATCTACAAGACCCTTTAAAGTCACCCAGCCTGTACTCAACACATTTTGATAAAGCTGCTCTTAAATGCTATTTTGAGTTTCAGGCTCCTAGCTGACATACATGGTGAGAAAATAGATTACTTCAATCACCCCAACGGAGTGGCCAGCTCTGAAGCATTTCCATTAAAATAATGCAGTTGTGGGATAAACCTATTAGCAATTCAGACGTCTTCAAAGGCCAGCCTTGAGCGGTAAACCACATTAATTTGGGATTGTACCAGCTAGTGAAAGGGTGCAATCGCATAAAGCAGCTTGCAGATAAAGTTCCCTAATCCTCTCTTTAGGCTACATGCTAACTGTCATCTGGTGGACTCGGCTCCGGCTGCCAAACCTGTGGTCAGACTGAGACGAGGGGCGGAGGTGCAGGGAGAGAAGGGGTTCTTTCGCATCTGCAGCGGATCACCCGCCTACCTTCACCGCCACTGCAGCAAGCCAGCTTAACAGTCAGGCGTCATCCCATGATTTAGGCCAGCTGTACCATATGTGGTCTGCTTCGTGGGGCCATCTCTGGGTTCGTCAGTCTGGCTATACAGACTGAGACCCCAGGGTTTTCACCAGGTCCAACTGGGATGTTGTCTGAGCCTTACAGATGAAAGGCCAGGCAGAGGCAGCTGGGAGGCTTGCAGAAGAGGCCAGAGTCATGTACTGCAGGTGCTCCCACTTTCCCTCTCTATGAAGCTCTGCGCTCACTGCACTACAAAGGGCTGGAGCTGGAAAGAGGGCACCTATTTGCTTCTGATGTGACTGCACCCCCCCAACCACTCAGTTCCTATGGACAGCTACAAAACAGGAGAGAGCCAGAGCACTGTGCACCTGGGAGCACTGCACTGATTGTACCCAAGCACAACTCCAGCTCACCACCTAACCCCCACCATCACCTGGCAGGATGTGCAGAGGTAACCTCACTTCAGAACCGTGCATGCAACCAGGAGGGAGGGGGGTCCTAATTAAGCTGTCCACTTTTTAATGAACAGCTGAGCAGGTTCCATGATTAAAAGATTTCGTGGTGCATGGCAAAAAAGCCTGGTCTATTTAAAGAATGAGGGAGTAAATTGGAAATCTCACTGACATTTCTAAATCCATAGCCCTGCTCCTCTCTGGCTAGCAGAAGACAGCGCTTTGAAGATGGAGAGCGGTACAGGCGATCCCCCCCCCCCAGTCTCTTTAGAAGGGAAAACAAATGTCAAAACAGTCGAGAGGTCGAGCATGACAGAGAAGCAGAAAAATACGGTCCACAATAAAGAAGATACATTTTTTCCTCATATTTACGCCTGTTAACGTGAGACAGAGCTGTCATAGTGTGCTGATTTCCTACAATAACAGACCTTACACTTCATTTGGTGGTGGGGGGAGATAATTATATTTGTTTTTTTTTCCCCACAAAAGTGAAACAGTATGAAAGGTTATTCTGCAAAACCTGTCAAGATGTTAAAAAAAAAAAGTTGTGCGGTATATCCATGGGTACCATAAAGCAGAACTGTCATACTGGGTCATTAAAATATTAAAAAAGCAACCTCAGTGTCGATACACACAGAGACGTACAATCTACGCACACACTCGGTGTAGGAAGGCGTACTGGGAACCTAGCAGGCCTTTGGCAGAAAGAAGCTATAGAGTACATCTTCAGAAATTTATACATGACTTAAGACAAAATGCAAGAAACCTACAAAAAGAGCCCAGTAACACAGGCAACTCTGAGGCTTGTGCTGTTGTGAACCATGGCTTAAGGGGGCTTTATGGGTAGGACCAATCCAAATGAAGACCCAGGCCCTAGGATAAAAAAACGTTTTTGGAAAACACCCTAAACCTTATAGAGGAAATGTGCTATTTTAAAATCAGCCTGTGCTTTTCATTTTGGACATAAAGTTGCAAGAAAAGGTTTGTGAACCCTTTGAATTTCCAAATTTGGATTTGGATTTCTGCATTAATTACTCATAAAATGTGGTCTGATCTTCAACATCAACAGAAAAACAGAATCTTACTAAACTAATGACACATAAAAATTGTACTCACTACTGAAAACATCAATTAAACATTCATAATCCAGGATGTACAAAGTAATAGAACCTCTAGGCTAGTAACTTCTCCACATGCTACCTGAAGCCAGGTGTACCAGTCAATGAGATGAGATTGAAGGTGTGGGTTGGAGGTTCTCTGCCATATTAAAAAAAGGCACACAAAGACATCTGTTGACAGAGTATGCTCTTCTCAAGAAAGATCTGTTCATATGAATCATGTGCCAATCAAAGGAAATTTCGGGGAACCTTAGAAGAAGGATTGTAGAGATAAATGTGTAAAAGTTTACAAAAGCATTTCTAAAAGCTTGGATGTTCAATCTACAATAAGACAAACTCTCTACAAATGGAAGATATTCAGCACTGTTGCCATTATCCCAAGGAATGGATGCCCTGCAAAGACCACGGCATGAAAGCAGTTTGCAGTGCTGAAGGAAGTTAACGAGAACCCTAAGGTAACAGCAATGGACCTTCATGTGTCCGATATAAGAAAAACATTGAACAATAATGGCATTCATTGAAGTAGACCATGGAGGAAACCAATGCTTTACAAAAAAAAATTATTGCACATCTCAAGTTTGCAAAACACTACCTGGATGACAATGTTCTGTGGACAGGTAAGACAAAAGTTAAAACTCCTTTGGCAGATATTCACAATACTATGTTGTGGAAGAAAGAAAGCACTGCACACCAACACCAAAACCCCATGAACCATGGTGGGAGAGCATCATGGTTTGGAACTGCTTCGCTGTCTCAGGGTTTGGACAACTTGCTCTCATACAGGGAACAATGAATAAAAAATTGTTTTAAGAAATTTTAACAGAGAATGTCAGGATAGCAGTCTGTCACCACAAGCTTAATAAAAGCGGGATGATGCAACCAGACAATGACCTGAAATGCAGGAGTGAATCAACAAGAAAATGGCTTGAATGGAAGAAAGTTGTGTTCTGGAACGGCCAACTCAGAATCCAGACCTCAACTCAACTGAGATACTTTGCCAAGACCTGAAGATAAGTGTTCATGCAAAGAACTCCAGAAATATCAATGAACTGAAAGTTTTGTATAGGGGAATGGTCAAAAATTCCTTCTAAACACTCCGAGAGTCAGTTAAGCTACAATAAGACATGTTTTGTGGAGGTTACAGCTGCTAAATGAGGTTCTAGTACTTACTAAATGCAAGGGTATACATATTCTTTTCAGCATGGACTGTGAAAGGATTTAATAGACATGATGTACGACTGTTTTTGTGTTATTAGCTTAAGCAGTCTGTCTGTTATTGTGACTTTTTTGGAGATTATTTTCAGCAATTAATGTGGAAATCCAGGTAATTCCAAACTTTTTCTTGCAACTGATGTTCCAATGTGTTCATATGCTTTTGCCTGCATGAGAGTGAATTTAAAAATAACAATAAATAAATTTTTCTAACCTCATAGTAAAAAAAGCTGATCTGTGGAGGGCTGAGTTTTAAGTAACTTTGATTTTAAGATCTCACCATCATAAAGAAGGTGGTGGTAACCCCAATTATACTTTCCTCCATCATAACAGTTATTTACAGCCAAACATTAATGAAGTGGATTGCATTCCCAAATACAGAAATGAACAAAAATATGAGTTGGTCAATATTCTGCATCTACATACCTCTACATTTTAAGTGTTTAAATGTGGTTTGAGCTCATGGAGATTCATGGAGAGTATAACTGTTGCGTCTGTCTAAAAATAACTGGCTATCTCCATTTATAGGGGGTGCGGTGGCGCAGTGGGTTGGACCACAGTCCTGCTGTCCGGTGGGTCTGGGGTTCGAGTCTCGCTTGGGGTGCCTTGCGACGGACTGGCGTCCCGTCCTGGGTGTGTCCCCTCCCCCTCCGGCCTTACGCCCTGTGTTGCCGGGTAGGCTCCGGTTCCCCGTGACCCCGTATGGGACGAGCGGTTCTGAAAATGTGTGTGTGTGTGTGTGTGTGTGTGTGTGTGTGTGTGTGTGTGTGTGTGTGTGTGTGTATCTCCATTTATGACGCAACACATGAGATGATTTAAATAAGTATGAAAAGGCTCCTGAAACTTCTGATGTCTCCTTCAGAGAGCACTGTACACTGTCCGAAGCCTGGGTGTTGCTGACCGACTCCAAGCATGGAAACAAAGGTCTTCTTCAAGCAGGTCGAGGAGGAGGTGGCAAAAGAGAAGCTCACATGTTAGCACCACATTCCCTAGCATAATCCATCCAGCTGGATCACTGAAGCAGTATATCCACTTCCTGCCCGTCCCACCCCAGGACCCTGACAATACCTTTGACATAGCCTCTAGCTCTCTTTGGCTGTGGACTTTAAAGGTTTAAATGAAAGATGATGCAGAATACGGTAAAGTGGTCTCAGACATAGTGGGTTGTGAGAGCATGTGTCCGTGAGTGCAACTGCCACAAAGCCCAGAACAGAGTCACAAAGGGACATTGCTGTGCTCCCTGTGACTAAACACCCAATGCTGTCTGTAGTGTCTTGCACATCAGTAACACGAGACACTTTTTGGAAGACCTACAATTAGAAGCAAGGAGGTCATGCTTTAATGATAGAGTGGCTGCCATACAAAGGCACTCACAACGCCCAAAACGCTCGGGACAACAGATGGAGACCTTCCCACGGTCTCCATATCAACCCCCCTCCAAGAAATCCAAAAAGTTTTTAAATTTACTCAAAAAAGCACTATCAAACTCTGTGTTCACAGATTTTCTCCAGTTGTCCAATGAGGAAAGTCAAATCTCAGTAACCCCAAACCCCCCTTTAAAGAAGAATGTGGCAATGTAATAAAAATTCCAAGCACTGCTATTAGGGCACATATTGTTTTCTTTAATTACAGTGCAAGTGGCAAGCTTCACCAAAGAAATTCAACTGCTATGCAATGTATGGCTTCACATGGTAGTGCCCTCAGGAATTCTTACAGATAAGAAACAAAGACCATCTGATGGAGATGAACACTCTGGCTTGGAATACAAACACAGGAAAGTCCTTACATCAACCACCAAAATGTCTCCAGGTGCAAACCCAGACTGGGCAGCAGCAGGCAGGCCAACATTTGGGGTCATGGTTATAGTTACCGGTCAATAATGAAAAAAGACACAAGTTCAAATCCACAATGTTTCTGTAGTACCCCTGGTCGAAGCACTTACCCTATATTGTTGCAGCAGAAACCACTGAGCTGTAGGAATAAGTAAATAATTACCTTTGTATACATACCTTGCACTATTTTGTTTTGGAGAAGAGCATCAACTACACACACACATTTTTTGAACCACTTGTCCCATACGGGGTCACGGGGAACCGGAGCCTACCCGGCAACACAGGGCATAAGAATGGAGGGGACACACCCAGGAGAGGATGCCAGTCCGTTGCAAGGCACCCCAAGCGGGACTTGAACCCCAGACCTACTAGAGAGCAGGACCCAGTCCAACCCACTGCGCCACCGTGCCCACCTTGAGCATCAACTAAATGAATAAATAATAGCAAACATTGACCCATTGTCAGATCCATGTAAAAACATGTGAATGAACTAAGACAGAAACGGACCGAGGACACCTCTTCCACAGCTGCTATGCAAAACATACACCAAAGGGAAAGACTAGGTCTCGCTCCCTCACAAAATGGGAAAACGTAAGAATGCTTGCGTTGCAATTAAGTGCTAAACCATTTCCTCTGCAGAAAACACTGTAAAGTTCACCTTCAATTTAACCTCACACAAGCACTGCACAAAGGCTTGAAGTGCTTTCAGTCAGACCAGGAAAAAGCAACATCAGTGTGAAATTAGTCTCCGGGAAGTGTTTCTCCTGGACACACAGGAGGCATAATGAAGAGATGGATGGCAGCCTCTGACACATGTTCCTGCACTGCCTTCAGCCTACGCCTCCTATAGCCACCAGGCCTGCCAGGAGCTGTGCCCTTTGCCCGGCATCTCACCCGCAGCTCCCGGCCCAGGCCCGGCGCCCGGGGCACACGCCAGCTACGCTGGCACCGACAGCAGGAATCGCACCCCGCTGACACAAAGAAACAGAAGCCAACTGGAGAGCAGGACAGAGAGCAGGAACAGGGCACCACGGAGTCGGTGCAAATGAAGGGCAGTAAGGAAAAGGAGTCCGTGTTAATGACATGTCACTAAGGAAGCAGCTCTTGTAAATGAAATGGCCCCTGAAGGAAACAATTTGTGTCAAAGAAATGGCACGGAGGACAAAAACTCTGAGTAAACGAAGGGTGTTATGGAACCAAACTACACCAAGAGGAAAAAGCATACTATCAATACTGATCTGACATGATGACCACAGACACTCTATCTCCAGCAGCCATATATTAGGACCCACAGGTTAACTCTGAATATTCAGCAAGATGTGGCATCTTTCATTCATCTCCACTTGAGGAACGTCACTCATTTTCTGGCTTGACTCGTACGTTTTCCACCTCACAGCAGGTTATTTAATCGGAAAAATAACTTTTAAGGACTACACCTTTATTCAACATGGAGTTACCATAAACAAAAACTTTTCACCTATGAAATCTGAAGGAACAAAAAATTGGTTTCTCTGTCAGTTCCATTTTCAAATGCTACACTGGTGCAATGACACAAAATTCAAAGCGCCTTACTACTACTGTAAAAACTTCTGTCCCATCTCTGGGTTTGCCTTTGTAGAGACTTAGTGAAGAAAAAACCTATATCTTCAGCTGCAGCACAACTGTTGCCTCGGCAGAGGAAACCTCTTCAGTGGAAGGACAGAGATTGGAAGCCCAAGTTTTCATTCTCAACAGACCGAACACATACAGGGCATCTTGTCACAGCAATTGTGAAGACCTGCTGTGATACCACAGCAATGTCCATGTTTCTGTCTTTGACACTGCACTCTGAGGAGTCCTCCAACATCTGAGAGCGCTGTGGACTATCAGGTAGCTCATCACATGCCACAGTCTTCATGTGATCATGATGAACTTATATGTCTATGCTGGCACCTTGCTTTAACAAAAGAAAGAAAAATGACAACAAAGAAGGATGCATGCAGACCTAGACTTGGTACACTTGATTACAATTATTTAGGTAGTTGTGGAATTTTCAGTGGAGCAATTTAGATAAATACCTTACTCGAGAGCACTACAGCAGTAAGTGGGATTTGAACCTGTAACTGTTGGATACCTAAGGCGGCAGTTTTAACTGCTGTTCTACCACTACCCCCAAAAGGAGCTCATTACAAAAAAATCTAAAACTTCATTGGATATCTTTCCCCTCCAGAACATGAACTTGAATACTGAACACTGTACATGGTACTGGTGAACTTTCTAATACGCATGTAACTGAGGATAAACATAGAAATGCTTCGTTTGACAATGAGATTCTCAATAGCAGGAATCCAAAACTAAACAAATCTAAAAGGCAATATCATACCTCAAAGCAAAAAAGGAAAAGGAAAGCTGGCCAGCTGGGCTCAGGAACTTTGAGATAACAATGTGCTATCATACTAATGCTCAGCGCCTAATTCTAACAGCTTTTCATCACATTCCACAACCCTCCAGGCCCCTATGAGACAGCAGCATGAGTTAGGGTTTGGGATGTAAGCAGGTGAGGTAAGGATGGTGCTGAACTGTTTTCACCAAGATAAGCCATCTTATTTATGTGGCACGGCGGCACGGCGAGTAGCACCGCTGTCTCACAGCACCTGGGGGGTGTGAGAGAATGTGGGTTTGATTCCTGCTCAGTCTGTGTAGAATTCTCATGTTCTCATGTTCTCCCTGTGTCTGTGTGGGTTTTCTCCAGGTGCTCCAGTTTCCTCCCACAGTCCAAAGACATGCTGTTCAGGTTCTCCCATAGTGTGTGAGTGTCACAGAGACAGTGTGCTTCACAGCTGTATGGATGAGTGACCCATTGTAAGTAGTGTATCTAGCAGTGTAAGTCACCTTGGTGAATAAGGTGTGTGGGCTAGTACACTACATAATGTTTGTTGTAAGTTGCTTTGGAGAAAAGTGTCTGCTAAGCAAATAAATGTGAATGTTATGCAGAGGTATGGCAGTGGCTTCAGGCCTTGTAGCTCCTGAAATAAGGAGGCAGGAACCCATAGTCTGTGCCATGGAGTTTATTGTGCAAACACCCAAACACATAACTGTGCAGTTATATGACATGGGCCATGGAGAAGAAGACACCCAAACCATATGTGGAAATATTTTCCCTCCCACCCTACTTATAAAGGGTGTAAAATCAGGAACAGAATGGTAAAAGAAGTATCAAACACAGTCTTCCCCAGATCTAATCAACAACCACATATGACAAGTGGCTTCAACCACAGGTATCCTGCCAGGGAGACACAATATCAGGGAAGGTCCACCGTCCACTGAACCTCTAAATACAGGCACTGGGGCAAGATTTGGGGACACTAGAGGCCCTGGAGACCATTACAGTCAGTAAAGCTCCATGCCACAGCTTGCCAGTATAAGGCCCCAAGCATGAAAGCCATTTGGTTGAGGGCAATCCAAGGGCCCAGTTTTAATGCAGACAACTCACATTGGAGATGGGATTTAGGACCAAACAGGAGGTAAGATGGAGGTAAGGAGTTGTACTGAAAACGACCATCACAGAAGCAGCCCAAGCACTAGTTTTTAATGCTGCAGCATTCAACCCACACAACAGAATCAAACCTTTGCCTCAGAATCTCCCTTCAGGCTTTGCTGGATAAAATTATACCTTCACTGCAGTGGCATGTCAATGTCACTCATACAGTATAGCTCCAGAGAACCACAGAAACCAAAATGCAAGAGTAAGTTCAAATAACACCAAAGTTAGGCAACGTAATGGTGAAATTAACATATAGATCCCAACAGAAGGAGATTTAGCTGGAGAAGCAACAGCAGATCAGAGACTCTTAAGGAGGATTATAAACAGTGGACTATAGATGCTGCTGCTGGATACTGAAGAGGCCTCTGCTAATCACCTCCTTATAACCATCATCAGTCATCCTTACAGAACTGTGAAATAGCCAGCTGGGCAGAAAAAGCATGAAATCAGCTCATGTTTCCTAAAGTTCCACATGTTAAATGACACCCAGTGCCCCCAATATAGACTATGAAAAGAATATTTGACTAATCCTATCTTTTGTTATACCACAGCAGTATTCTGTTTTTGTGCTTTGAAAATCCTGAACACCAGCTTCAATTTAAATCAAGAGATTAAGGGGATCATGTAATACCTACGACTAAAAAAACTCATGTCAACAAATTTTGGACTTACGGTGACTAGGAAAGCTTAGAGAAGGCAGCCTAATCTGAAAACATTAATTTTAAAAACTCCAAACTATATCATTACCAGGATTTAAAGTATATAGTTCCATCAGCCACCAGCAAGGAGGTGAGTTATCCCCATACACAAAGCAAAGTGCTGTGGGTTTAGATAGAAAGCACTACATTAATTGAACCCATTTCTATTATTACTGTACACTAGGTGAGAAGAAGCACAGAGAGGGGAGAAATGGGTATAGATGAGCTATAAAAATCTGTGCCCTTTTGTAATGTATGGCTTTGCTGAATGAAAAAGCAACCAGTCAAGGCTTGGAGTTATAATCCCTTTCCCTACAGGTTGCATTTTGACAATTCTGGAGGAAACTTAGAAAAACAAGAAAAAATCAAATTTAAAACAACTGAAGCCATGACAATATGGGAAAAGTACATCGATATTTCCTTTGAAATGTGGAGCTGGAGGAGACTTACAAATACCATGACCATCCAGGAAAACGAAGACAGATCATACTTCAGACAGTGACAAAAGTTAGTGGAAAAAGAAGAAGGCAACCAGTAACCAGATGGATGGACCAAATCACATCAACTACGGATGAACCCCCTTCAACACAAGGACACAAGTGGTAGACTAAGTTAATGTTGCCAGGAATATGAATTCTGAGTTCTTTCATATTAATGCTACAGCATTACAGACACAGGATGACAGTAACTAAGCAGAAATATGAAAGTAAATGTGTAAAACCATGGGCATAAGAAGTAACAGAACTCTTGATCCAGCTGCTACAATGGCCAAAGAGTCTCATTTCATCAGATAAACAGCTGATTTGGTATTCCTGAAAATGTATGGTGCCCCCATCTTCAAAAAACAGACCTAGTATGAACAGACCAAAAAGTTTTCTTTGAGGACTCAAACAAAGGCCCACTTGGTTTGGTCACACTGTGTAGAAACACAGAAGTTCCTCATGATGGTTTATCCAGGCCCTTCCACAATTGCAATTGTGCCAGTTCTCAGCAACAGAAAAATACTTCATCTGTGGTGGGGGGGTCAGCAAGAAGCAAAATGCAGAAAAAACATCTTGACAAGAAATACATAAAACGCATGTCTTCTGCAGTGACAGTTGTTACTTTTAAGCAGACACAGATGACAAGTATTATATGTAAAGAGAGAAAGTCTATCTGTGTCTCAAGTACTCATCACTTTACACACCTAAACAGCCACTCAGGATCCCCTGAGATGGATCCACACACCATGATCACTCATAGCATTACCTCTCAAAACCAGCAATTTGACACCAACAATAACACTTCCAAGAACCACGCAGTAACGACCTGCTGTTATCACTGATCATGTCAAGCTTTAGGTTTACTTTGGTTGCCAGTTTAAGATAAGGAAACGTACATGTATCTGTGCGCGACATAAGATGTTTTATGTTCCTTCCACATACCCACTTTCATCTTTATCAGTCTACTTGCTTCCTTTAAAAGAAAAGGAAAGTGCATAATTTTGAATAGATATGACATGTAGTAAAAATACACACACACACATTTTCAGAACCGCTTGTCCCATACGGGGTCGCATGGAACCGGAGCCCACCCGCAACACAGGGCATAAGGCCGGAAGGGGAGGGGACACACCCAGGACGGGACGCCAGCCCGCCGCAAGGCACCCCAGGCGGGACTTGAACCCCAGACCCACCGGAGAGCAGTACCCGGTCCAACCCACTGCGCCACCGCACCCCCCCACTGTAGTAAAAATATTAAATTTTAAATATACCAGAGTATGTATACTGTATATATATTTATATATATACACACACACAGTATATATAAACTTATCCCAGTCACCCTGCTATTACCAGACATTTACAGAAATTCTTTATAGCAAACTGAGCTTCCCCTTCCTGTCATGTCCACGCCCACAACACAAGCGACAACACCTGATTCTGCGCTAGATCCCGATTAATCACTCACCCTTTAAAGACCCTCTTCAGCTCCCGTACCGTTGCGGAATCTCGTTAGGGACAACCGCCCTTCCTCGCGTCACTTCGCGCACACACTTACTCTATTCTCTGTTCACGATCTCCAGTTTTTGACTCCTTGCCTCGTTTTCTGACCACGACCATGGATCCTCGTTCCTGTCCTGTTCGCCGATCGACCGACCCTTCGCCCCTGTCCCTGGTTTTGAGAACTTGCCTCTTCCCTCAACTTCAGACAAACAACGCTGCACTTGGGTTCAGCTGTCCCTGCTCCCTGTGTTCCGCATGACACCTCCATATAACTTTAGCTGTGTTTTGTTAAGCAAAGGAATTTGCCTTCTTTAAAAAGTATCTGACATTCTTAATTTCTAGAAATTTTATTTTATATTTTTCCGTTTCAGGGGGCCATTGTGGCATGGCGTCCTATCCTGGGTGTGTCCCCTCCCCCTTTGGCCTTGCGCCCTGTGTTGCTAGATAATGCTCCGGACAAGCGGTTGTTGATGATGGAAGGATTTTTCCATTTCATATCATGTTTGATTATTTCACAATGACTATATTAATATGACAATTAAAGCATGATGTAGAAGAGTGTCTGGATATTGACCATTTTCTACATTTCTTATTACGATGGTGAGAATAATGAAGACAAACATAAATCGCTACTGGCTTCTACTTTTAATGTAAATTTACCTGACAGACTGATTTTTCAATCTCCTAGCTGGAGGAACAGTGTACTGTGAGTAATGTTGCTCTCATGTATAGTTTTTTTACTTTTCAGTTATGCCTTTGCTCCAACAGGTAATGTGTAGGGAAAAAACTCACTCCTAGTTCTCAAACTGAGCTCCAAAGCAACACTAATCCATACTCTAACATGACACATCACGCTGCATCCTTTATGCAAAACCTTAAAAAAATTTTACTCAGAATTTTAAAGAACTTTACTCTGAATTTGTTTTTTACTGTATTTTAATTTTCAATGGCTCAGTATGCTAATCCAACAAATATCCATCATTCCCATACAACATAGATTTAAACAAATTCCATTTATTATTTTTAAACAACTTGTTGGAGCATTTCTGCTTTTTTCACTGAAGTGTGCGGAGGGGGTGGTGTTACCAATTATAAGTAGCTGTGAATAGGTCTATGTGAGATTAAATCAGCATTTCCTTTCAGAACAATCAATTCAAAATTGGAAGACAAAACAGGGAGAGCACTTTTGCTAGCTAGTGACAACTGAGATACCACGTCATTGCAATAAGCAACATATAAACCATTTGCCATTTAAAAGATAAAACCTCTAGTGAGTAGCATTTGCCACCGTTAGTTTCCATTAGTTTACTCAGCCAATGCTTTTCTACAAAGCAACTTACCATTTTAAGTTACTTAAAATTTACTCATTTATACAGATAGGTGATTTTTACTAGAGTAATTCAGGGTTAGTATATTTATCGAGGGTATTACAGCAGGAGATGTGATAAGAACACATTTACACTCACATTTAGTCATTTAGCCGTTGTTATATCAACAGAAAGAGAGACCTGAATGCAGACACGTGATTCTAAAGCAAGGTTAATTTGTTACTTTCCACCATCTGAACCAATGTACAGTACATCACAGGAGTAGCTGGATTAAGGTTTATCCAAATAATCAACAATTTCTAATCACTGTTTCTTTAAAACAAACATTTACATCACATGAGTAGGTGTAGGAAAGCTTACCTGTTATTCAACAGTTATGATCTCAAAGTTATACAGCGACAGAGGTGAGTTTTAAGACCCTTCTTAAATGTAGGATGAGATTCAGCAGTTCTGAGTGAAAAAGGGAGGTCATTACACCACACACACACACATTTTCAGAACCGCTTGTCCCACATGGGGTCACGGGGAACCGGAGCCTACCCGGTAACACAGGGCGTAAGGCCAGAGGGGACACACCCAGGACGGGACGCCAGTCCGTCACAAGGAACCCCAAGCGGGACTTGAACCCCAGACCCACCAGAGAGCAGGACTGTGGTCCAACCCACCGCACCCCCGAGTGTCATTACACCACATCAGAGCCAGAACCAAAAACATTTGTGCTTTTGATTTTAGACCTTTGCCTGAGACCACCAAGCGGGTGGAACATGCAACCACTGAGCTCAAATGCATGAGCTTTCATCACAATGTTACGTGCTGTTACAAGATATGATTAGCAGGAGACATCCGTGAAGGAACATGAAAGTAGTAATAAAGTTTTTGAGAGTTAAAACATGGAATTGTTAAGAGTATCATTTTACGTTTCTTTATTTAGCAAAGGCTTTTCCGCAATATGACTTCCAATGAACATTATGCAGTGTTACCAGCCCACACCTTATTCACCAAGGTGACTTACACTGCTAGATACACTACTTACAATGGGTCACTCATCCATACATCAGTGGAACACACTCTCTTTCTGTCACCCACACACTATGGGTGAACCTGAACAGCATGTCTCTGGACTGTGGGAGGAAACCAGAACACCACAAGGAAACACAGACACAGGGAGAACATGAAAATTCCGCACAGATTGAGCAGGAATTGAGCCCACGGCTCTCGCGCCACGCAGGCGCTGTAATGCAGCAGCGCAACTCGCTGTGCCTCCATGTCACCCACATGTTTAAGCAGCATGGGTTCCATCCATGAAAAAACCCCCAGTTCAAAGCAAAAATTATCTTTATGAAAGGAGTTCAGTTCAACCGGTGGAACATTTATCAAAATGGTTTGCAATGTTCAGAACATGCTGAACAGATTACTACTGGCTGACTGGAGTAATATATAGGAAAAACTTCTACATGAGTAATTTTTAAGTTTTCCAGAGAAACACTGATTTGGGGTAAAGGATATAATAAATTCTGTAAAAATATGACAGAAAACTGAAAAAAAAATTAAGATACAACCCATATGTTTCTGGCTTTAGCACAACTGCATCACCCCACGGGACTTTTAAAACATAGAGGCACACAATTATGCATGAATACTACAAGCAGGTACTGGCTACATGCCACAAGAATCCAGACATCGCAGCATGAAATCTCATGTTATCAAGCCAGTGTGCACGCAAATTACTGTTTACTACACAATGAATTACAGTGATCATTGGATTTAATTTGTGGGATTTTTTTTTTTTTAATCTGTGTAAATATTTTTCTCCACAAGAACAGATCATAACCATGTCCTCCTCCTTCATGCAGGGATGTTGTAAATCTATGATAACATGCATGCCATAAGTATGCCCTCTGCAAAAAAGCCACCCCAAATTTTCACAGTTCATTGTAAACCCCACTTTAACAGTAATGTAGCTATTTTAGAAGACATTTGAAACATGACAAACACCACATGCCTTGTAGTCTGGGGAAACAGGTAGTGTAGTGGTTAGAACTGCTGGTTTTTGTTTGAAAGTCCCAGGTTTGAACCCTATCTCTTGCTGTAGTACCCTTTAGTAAGGTAACCTACCACAAAATGCTCAAGTAAAAATTACCCAGCTACATAACTAAGTGAACCAGTGTGTGTAAATTAACCTTTGAAGTTGCTTTGGAGAAAAGCATCAGCTAAAGAACTGTAAAATACGAAGAAATAAGAAACCAGCATTTCCTGATGGGTCCGTAAATTTATAGTATTATTTACTTATTTATTTATTTATTTTTACACATTTACTGAGACGCATGTTCATTACAAAAAAACAAACCTGATTTTTATTTCTGAAAAAGCAGAGAAGTGACAGAGAAATCTACAAATATGTATGATAAAAGAGTATGTTCAGTTCACGTCACCACGCAGGAACTATATCTTTTCATGAAAAAATTACCCATAGTGTAATCGACAGATTATACGAATTCAACTTTAAGAACTGTACTTCTGGGGTACATAGCATGTGAATGCGCGCACGGACACACACACACACACACACACACACACACATATATATATATAAACGCACACAATGAACATGTGCCAAGACCAACAAGGCCCATGGGCTGCCCTACTGGGTGGCAGCGCTCCTCCTCAGGCATCCAGTCCCCACGATCCCCTTTGAGCAGCTGGGGAGCTAACAAGTGCTCCGAGGCTCTGTGAAAGACACACCCTGGCACCGGTCCCGTCTGCTCCTGCCACTCCGTCTCTCCTGTTCGCCTGAGAGGCTAGTCATGTCCCACGTTCTCAAGTTTACATATTTTAAAGGGGAAAACTGTAGCATGAAAAATTTACACGGAAGAAAAACATGCTTAATAATTTAAAACTGTGTTGGACTGGAGACTTACACTACATTCATAAACAGAACCCTAAATGAACCAGGGGGCCCTGAAAATGGAGAGGTGTATGTGTGTGTAATGTAATACCAGATTCATTTAATATAAAGTTTACCATATGAACAGCTCTTCTGTTAGTAATGAAATAAATGCCAAGGCACATGCCAAAGGGTGTGTGTAAGTACAATTCTCTCAGGAGTGTACTGGAGGTCAGATTTCATATCAGTGTACACATCACAAAAAAATGGATAATCCAAAACACCAACATGTACATTTAATGCCGTAATGACATCATGAATGTAAGGTGGACCAAGGAAAAACGAAAAACATTTTTTGGCCCAAAGACAATCAGCAGTGTGAATAATCAAGCATTCTTACAAGTGCTCAAGATTTCAATTCCTTTTTCACTATTTACTGGAGTCAGCTTTAATAAGTAACTTTTGCATTTCCAAAGCCATTTGCTCACTTCACCATACAAGGTGTACTGCTGCTGCAGAGGCACACAAACCTGTAAAAAATCTATCCCATTGGTTTCACACAAAAATCTGAAATGTTTAAGTAATTTATTTCGGTCTGTTCTGGTCCTTGATGTTGCTGCACACAGTATGAGGAATCTGAAGAGTAAACTCTTGGTGTAGACATTGCATTCTTCTATCAAAATCACTCCAGTACTTCTTCATATCATCCAGTGTAAGTTTGAAACTTCAGCTCCAAATTATTTTCTGGGATAACTAACTGACTCAAGGGGGGGGGGGGGGGGGGGGGGGAGGGCTGGAAAATTAAAATTTTGGTACTAATATTTGCATGCATAAATACATAAATGTACATGTGTTACACTAACACATACTGTATGCCACAGAGCAATAAAGACAGGCCAGGTTCCCGCTAAGATTCTAGACTCATAAATACCTACATTAAAAACTTGAGATGTACGTCGCTTTGGAGAAAAGCGTCTGCTAAATGAATAAATGTAAAAGCAAGAAATTTATATATTAATGTTTGAATCAAGTATCTATGATTTATCAATGGTGGCATGTTATTGTTGTATTGTTCCTGAAATATAAACAGACACTATTCAATTTAAATTATAATATACCATACTTCATACAAATATTTGGCACAAAGAATGAGATTATACACATGAAATTTAAAGGCAGATTTAGGCTGCATGTTAAACGTAACAAATATTTAAATCTAAGGCAATATCAAGTTATAAATCATAGAAGTGTGGAGACAGACAAGTCATCACAACAGCTTGCACATTTCAGGAAATTAATTTTGAAACTCTGATGATGCATCTGTTTATAAAGCAAAGCAAGGTGAATTTGCAAGCATTAATTCCAAGTTGTGTTCTTCCCATTTACTACCGAAAGTGTCAGGCTGATAATCGTCACGTCTCTGGCAGGATTCATCCTCAACGTTACACAGCAACTGCCGAACAGCCACTAGACACATCTCCTTCCATTTTCTCCTTCCCATCACCTCTCCTCACTGCCTGCCAATCAGGGACTCTCCTCAAATGAGCCACACTTCCTTTCATCTCCACACTAACCCTCGGCAAGCAAAGCAGGCCAGGGGTCAAATGTCGTCCAAAGCCATTTCATCTCCCGATGGGTTAAAAAAAAAAAAAAACTGGAATGTCTCAAACAGAGGCTGCTACTTATATTGAACCACATACAGAAAATTACAAACACAGACACACACACACACACACACACACACACACACACACACGTATGTTCTGGGAATGGGCATCAAAACATGTCATGTTAGGTTCTTGAAACAGAAAAGTGTTTAGTGGAAATGCTGTTACAAATTGAAGATAGTAAAGACTAAAGTTTAGGATGGACTAAAAAGGACTAACACAAAATTGTGTTAATTACCATTTCTCACAGTTGTACTGACCAAAGGATTCAATCCTTTAAAATTCTTTTAACCAAAATTGACCCAATACCCAGACTAAAGGTAGGCAACAGCAATCTCTTAATACAAAACCATTTTAAAACCATTTAAAGTTATCATGGTTACAGTAATAATCCTGGCCCCTATCATTCTGTAATAAAATGTGCTCTTGTTATACATCACTGTACAATAGATTGAACAATCACCGTGGAGCAAATTATAATGCAGCCAAACTTCTGTAAAAAGAGAAGGAAGGGAGGGCAATTTAATTATATATTACTGCCAATGAATCCAAAACATAATTATTCAAAGCCAACATTCTTAATATATTTCTAGGACACCACCAAAAAAGGCCACGTAGCAGGAATTCCCATCACTGAAATTAAAGGCACTTGACAATAATCCTACTGTGTCCCATGCTGTCCTCATATATGCAGACACCTGTGTGACAAAGGCGAGTCCGCACCTGCCTGCAGTACTCCAGGTACCCCCATGCCCCCATGAAGCGCTGCTGCAGAAAGCCACCCAAGTCGGTAACCCACCAGAAATCAGCCCCACAACGTCCTCCGTGCAGACACTTCCTCAAAGGCCGTGATCCCAGCGCAGATAAAAACAGCCCTGTGGCTCCCTGGACCAGCCAGTGGCAGGCACACAAAGACCTTATGTGAAGGACCGCAAGAGTGGAATTCTCTAGAACAAAAAGAACAGTCAGCTCCATAGCAATTATTTGACACAGCCCGCATAAGAAGGTCCATTTGTCAAATTATATTAATTTATATATTTAGAAGCCCCCATTTTACACAACAGATTTCGACTGGAGTCACATGAGACCTGAAAAAATGCGCAAAAGTGTGGCTCTTGGATGAAAACACCCATCTCAGTTTTATACGCTGCTTTTTATTCTGATACAGTCTCTTCTGAATCACAAGCAAACAATTCATTTTAACAAGCCAGCTTTTTTCATACAAAATCATAACACCTTCTGCATATACAGTAATTAAAATTAAGTAAAAAGCACTGACATTCTAACACAACAGAACGCAATAAACATGGCTGTATAAGGCAAACCCACAGCTGGCAGGAGTTCATTTGCGTGAGCAGGTAAATTCCAGAAAATTGCAACAATTCCAAAGTAACTCTTAGTGCGGTGCACTTTTAAGATAACAAACCCATGCTGCCAGCAAATGGAAACATTTAGAAAGTGAGTGCAAATTTAAAAGTTGTGCTGGCAGCAGGGCAGGTATGTAAACAAGGCATGATAAAAGTGTTTGGAATCACTGCGCAAAAAGTTCGGCTCTCCTGATCACACACAAATGCACCATTTCAACTCTGCAACTGGCGAAAGAAACTCCTGCATTAGCAGAAACACACATGCATCTCACCTGTTAACCCAACACGTTAAACCTAAAAATTAAAGTTTTAAAGTAATTTAACACCAACAAATTTTGACAAGGCTCTTGTTCACTGTTATTTATGTTCAGGGTAAATTCGTAGTTGTATTTAACATATATTTAGCTTTATAAGCAGGATCTGATGGGCTTTAACAATGAGAATGGGGGAATGGGGAAGGGCGGGAATTTGTTCATTCATAGAGAAATGACAGCACTGCAAGGACAACAAATTCCCTCAAGAGCTGGATGACGTTTCAGACCCCAAGCCTCACAGTCCTGACATTAAGCATTGATATTTACTTATACACACCCTCGATTTATGATATAAAAACAAAGCAGCATAACAATATGAATAGGAAAGGCTACTTCTGCTTATGCTAATTCACTGCCATACATTCGGCTTCTGCAGTTCATTACCATCTTCTACACCTGAAACAAGAAAAGAAAAACATTACATACTGAAACTATTCAAAAAACTTTTTTCATATTCTCAGCTATGCGAAGTGTACCGGGATGTTCCACTAGCCACTAAATAAACGGTGTTGGTAAAGAAAACGTAGCAAGAGAAGGGGAGTGCGGAGAGGGCCGTTGAGATAAAGAAAAGGAGAAGCAGGCAGAAACAGGGAAAAGCAGCGGTGGGGGTCCTTCTCGGCCCTCATCGGGAATGCAAAGCTTCGTCGAGGGGGAAGGGCAGTTCATAGAGCTAAAAGACACAGACAATGAAGTGGGAACACTGCTGCCAATGCCGCAACTTCTCCCAAAACAGCATAAATCTCCCTCCCGGTCCCCCCCCCCAGCTCAGTTTCTTACAGCACTCTTAGCGGCTCTCAGGGTCCAGGAGAAGCCTGAAGTGATAAGGCCTTTTTCCCAGTTTTGGACTAACTATGGAGTCCAGAGGCCACACACTGGGCAGCCCCCATAAAGCCTGCTCTTTCTTCAACAACTTGACAAGCACAAGAGTAAAGAGGCCAATATGGGCAAGTTAAATGGGCATTCTCTTTCAGCAATTACAGTGAGACACATTATTATTGCTTCAAATTAAGCAAACACCTTTGTCCAAGACAAGGAAAAATAGATACACCACACTAAGCCACTTACAGTACAAGAGCCTTACCATTTAACTTAAGTCAGGCCAGGAGCTGCGAGCACTACCTGCTGTCCCACCCATAAACATTTTACATGACTGGTAAGTACAAGTCACTCGACTCAATTACATACTGTCCCGTGCAAATGCAAAATAACTGCGAAATGCAATTGTTCTCATTAGTGGTATGAGTATATTATGGAAATGTAAAAAATAAGTCCAATAAATGTTTTTAAGTCGGAAAAATTTTACTGCCATTACAGACTGAACAAGTGGACGTGCCTTCATTAACAGACAGTGGCACTCACATGCAGTGCACCTGTATTTCTCACATATTATCACCAAGAAGACCTACTCATATTTGTGAAATAATGAGTGATGTGAAGCGAACATGACTTAAAAAGTAAGTCCAATGAGGATATGGCAGCATCTCAGACCACTGGACATGACTGCGGACACCCTGTTACACACAAGCTGATGGCAAGTTATTTAGACCAAACAGGTGCTGGATAACACTGAGAAAATAGAGATACCGTTGGTTCACCGTGTCCAGCTGTGTTACTTTTTATACATCATATTTTACTGAATCAGACTTTGACAGTAGCATATTTTGGGTCTTATCCAGTGAATGAAACTTCCATGAAAGCCTTAATTCTGCTAAGAAAACCACTGCAGTGGCAAAAATTCTATTAATATTTAACTTTGTTTTCAAATGGTGAATGAAAACGATTCATTAACCAAAAAGTAACACAACGAAACAATTAGAAATACATTTTTATTGACATAACAATGTCATAAATACCACAATGGTGCAACAATATAACAATGTATAACAGTACAAAGTGGAATGACTAACAAGATGGAAACATTGTATTCCACCTACAATGGCTGCATCCATCTAATGATTAACAGGTAAGTTTTTCAAGGCTGGTTTACAGAAATGTGAGGGGCTTGTGATCCAAGTGTATATAATCTCGCACAATGAGTAAAGCAGAGGGTCAGACCTCAAACATCTTCTGCTTCACCAGTCATCCCCCGCTGGAGTGATTACAGCATCCAGTGGGGAACGGTCACCAGGAGTTCACTGGTCTACACAAAACCACATTAGAGGGAGCCGCAGGAGAAATGCTCATGGTCGGACGACAGACAGAATAGGTGAGAGGGTAGCCCATCCGAGGGGACGTTCCAGAGAGGCAGGACCCCTGCAGAAGCTCTGTCAACCACGCAGCTTGATAGGTGAGCCATTGCTTTGATAGCTCATTAGCATCTACCACCCAGCAGGTCCCCATACATTACAACAGATAGTGATATCTTTACACAATATCAATCACAGTCACTCGAACATCAGAACAAGGTCACACGTAACAACACTATCAAACTGGTTTTCCCAAGCTCAATGAAGCAAGACATTCTAGTTATCTGCCAGGTTACTTTTTTTATTTTAAACCAGAAAACCATGAATACTCTGCTCCAAAACTGACTGTAATCTACACACAACTGGTATCAGTTGTTTTAATAATAAAATATGGTGAAAAAATTCCTAAGCCGGCAACACCTGACAAAACACAAACATTTATTTAATATGAATCCCATTGTTAACCAATACAAAAAATAAAATTCTCAATTCACCAGCAAGTTTTAAAATTGCTCACTAAGGCAGCAGACTAAGTATTTAATGGTTGTATCTGTGCTTCCTTCATAGTGTAAAATAAGGAATATAGAACAGGCACAGATCATCAAAACTTTAAAAATAAAAAATAAAAACAAAAGAGCAGCAAAAGGATTTAAACAGCCTCTCCACCCACAGTTACAGTTGGAAATGAACCAACAGAAAACTGTGCCCCAAAAACCAAAGGAGAACTGCTCCTTCTCACTAAAGTCGGCCCCTCCCAAATCCACACAGGTCCCACGCTGGTAAATTAAAAAGCCCAATGCAGAACTCGAACAATAAACCACAAGCCCCCTTTTGATTGGCAGAGCCACTTTCAAAGAGGAGAAGGAAATACTGTCTGATAGAATCAGCTCCCTCAAAATAAGCCTCTTGATGTTTCCCCTCTAAAATTTATCATAAAGCCATCATGACTGCATTGAGGGAACAAAAAGTACTACTTTTGACATCAGCACTGAAAATTTCTATACATAACACCAAAATGACAAACACAGCTACAAATAAAAGAACAACCATTTCCTCGTAACAGCACCACATGACACTAAAATATTACTGTATTGATGGATACTTTTATTTTTGGTATTCACAAAAATCCAGTCTTCAAACTGCCATCAATATTAATTACAATTTCTGTAATTTGGCATCAAGGAATGTGGCATTCGACAAAAAAAATCATTTACTGATTTTTATAATTTTAGATTTAGTTACATATACTAGTCTTGCTTGCTGATTGGCCACAGGGCTAAAATGGGAAAACTTGCTCTGTCTTTCACTGAGGGGAGGGGAAAAAAAAAAAAAAAAAAAATCACTCATCTTCATTCTGGTGAGAATCTCCTTAAAGCATTTATGAAAATATTGTCAGAAACCTGTCACATTCTGATAGCACATGCCTTTTACGGTTTTGTCCATGGGCTCCATTTCGTTGTCTAGAACTGACAAACAGCACACACATCTCCTTTCTGTAACTGCCAGCATTTGTGTGTGTTAAAGTGACATGCCAGTTCAGGACCCCCCAGGGAGCTATTTGTTACCGAATTCTTATACAATACAAACCCTGTCTACATTTTAACCAAAGTCTTTCATCTCGACTGGAAGGCCCACGTTAACGATTCTTACCAAAACGACAGGTTCCCGAAGACCTAGCACACACTTAAACATGATAAGAAAATACAACGGGGAACACTTTAAGGTTACTGGAACATGACTCTCGGATTCATGTGACTTATAAATAACCATAACTCAAAATTCTGTGAGTCTCTACGAACCATGAACATCTGGAAGCAAAGACGATGTGACTCCAAGGCAAAAATGACCATGGGGTAAAACAAATCCATGAAAGCGGGCTTTTTATCGGGAGAGCAAGAAAGAGGGAATGAGGGACAAGGAAAGAGAGGGGAACTGAGCATGTGAGTGACAAAGGAGGAGCCCTGGGAAAAGAGCGGGCCTCAAAGCAGCTCCTGGTGCCTGGATAAAAACCTCACAAAGATGAAACACCATTTGGTCCCACCCCAACAACCACCCTCTGTGGAGTGTGTGGATGGCCACAACACACCTAAACACACAACAGGGCAGCAAAACACACAGCGGCAGAAGGACAAAGTTGACCAATTACCAGGCAAGCCTGAGAACTGCTTAAGATGAGCGTAAAACCACAGGAAAGTAAGGTCTCGATTGGCAAATACTTGAGTAATTGTCTCTGAAACAAACCGCAACCTTTAGCCATTTATACTTTAAAACTGGCCACATTTAAATTAAAACCAAATGTGCAATAGTTCATATGAAATTTAACAGTAGAAGGAGGCAGCACTGCTGTGAGTGGTCATGGCTCTCCAGATGTGAATGAGCGGGTCAAACTAAGCTGCCGCAATATTAAAAAACCCTGCTTAAAAACCATTAGTACCAATTATTTCCATTAAATACTGTATTATTTCTTAATAACAATACAGTATTTAAATATACCTGATAACCAAGTGTACAAAGCAGCCTTTCCTTCTTTTGCAGGGAGATGGACCCATCAGATACAGCACCGTGGGTGTAAAACGTAGTAAAATCGATGGTGTACACTGGTGTAAAACGTGGAGTAAAACTGTGGCTAGCTGGTGTAAAAACGTAGTGTAAATCCGATTAAAAAATATGGAGTGATGTTCAACAATGTTCAAAGCTTCACTAGTTATATTATCACCATTACTATTATTTAGGAAATCTACCCTGTGAATCCAGTTAATTCAATTGCCGAAATAAACCAACATCATGGTCAAATGACGCCAAATTAACAGGACCGTGATAGTATTAGTAGCCAAAGAAAACACAATATGAATATTCAATATTGAATATAATTCCGAATGTATGCGTGACCAGTAGAACAGGAGAGTCGCCGGACGATCGATTCAGTCAGATGGATGTTAAATTGTAAAAAAAAAAGAAAAAAAAATATATATACATATATATATATATATATAAAGATAAATAAGAACGAACTCGCAGGTGTTGCGAGCAGAGTACGGTGTCACACCGAGCGCGAGGACCGCGAACACACATCGGCGGCACGGAGCGCCCGCGGGGGGATCGGAGCGCGTCCTTACAAACCCCGCCATCACCTGCGCGCGCGCGCTCGCGTGTGTGCGCGTGTTTCTGCGCGAGTGTGGGAGCGAGTGAGTGAGTGAGCGAGCGAGCGAATGGGTTAGTTCACCACTTTTAACTACGTTTAATCACTATTTTCCCCTTTCCATGACATAAAAGTTGCGGTAATTTTATCAACACCGCGGCACTGCTGGTGTCAAACGTCCGTTTCAGAGTTTGAAAAATGGCAGAAATGCCGTTTAAAAACACAAAACGGTAACCAGGACAGACGGGCATGTACGCTCAAGAGGATCATGACACACACACTGACTGTCAGTCAGCGTGATAACGTTTTTCAAACCTCTAACTTTACTACACGTTTCCCCGACTGCGGCGGTGTGCTGAGAGAAAGGGCTCGACACGACAGGTTACAGGCAGCAAACTTAAGACAAAAAAAGAAAAAAATAAACGAAAAAAAAGTGATTCAGTGCGCAGCAGCTGAGCGTGGCAAGTAGCACGGAAAAGCCAGCGCTGGCCCTTCGTTTCTCTGTTTCCCACCGCTGCGTTCGTTTCGCTGCTCTTTCACCGTGTTTTTCACCGTGCTCGCCCTACCTGCATGGTGAAAACTCCGAGCTCCTGCGCCGACAGCTTCTTCATCTGCACCGCTAAAACTTGCGCCTCTTCCAGGATGGAGAAGTCGCTCTCGGCCCCGCAGCGGGCGCAGCAGGTCGCGAGGCACGCGAGCACGAGGCTCCACGCGACCAGCGACTCTTTATCCCGTCGAACTCGGCTACACTTACTCCGCGGTGAGCGCGAGTGAGCGGCGGGTGCGCGAGACCCCTCGGGCGGCCGCCTCGCCATCGTGGCCCTAGCAGAGCTCCGCGGGAACGCGCGGAAACTTAAGGGCGACTGCGGCTCTTCGCAACTTTGCCGCTGAGAGATCCTCCTCCAGGTGTCCGGACCGCCGCGCCTCTGCGACGGGAGGAGGCATCAAGGCGCGCCCCTGCCCTCCATGTGGAGAAGGGGAGGACGCGCGGTGGGAAGGACAAGGAGGTGTTTTTGGGAAGAAGAACAGGAGGAGGAGGAGGAGGAGGAGGAAGGTGTCGCCGTGTCTCCGCCGCGCTACAGCACGAGCTGAGCATCACAATGGGCGGGAGAAGAGTGCCGCGAACTGCAGAGCGCGAGGCTGCCGATCCCACCCGGAGCTGCTGTCCTCCGCAGGCTGGCACAATGTTTTGCTCTGTGAAAATCGCATGTTGCGGCTATTATTAAAGAGCCTTAACTACTTTTGAGGGCCGCAGAACAATACTATGAACAGTACTCAGTGGACTCTTGCATAAATATGACTGAGGGGTCTTTACTGTAATTACTGGAACATCGCCGCGCGAACACGTCCCCCTTCCCCCCCTTATTATTCCTTTCTAAGCACTAGATGAGTACCTTAAATATTTAATCGTAATAATATGCATATCGAAATGACAGCACGTTAAATTACTTTAAGTTTTTATTTTAATAAAAGAACAAATTATAAAATTCTAAAAATCAATTCAGCAGAACACGATGTCTTTTCGGTTCTCTAATACTCAAAATAACTGTTGCTCTTGAAAATTTGTGTTGAAATTTTCGCGTACATAAAAAATGTGATTATTTAGACATAGCCGTAACGGGGGTAAGCCTAATTAATATTAAAACTAGCCAAAAATAGCCCCCTAAATATTGAGTACGAGCACATTGAGACCTACTGTGATCATTTTTGCTTCCCTTAATACCTAAAAAAAAGACGTTACACCCCGAATATATTATTAAACATCTAACTTTAGGTAGCACCACTGGTGCCTCACAGCTCCTCCTGGCCTCCTCCGTCTCACAATCCAAAAACATGTACTTCAGGTGGACGGACTGATGGCTACATTTCACCTAGTGTGTGTGTGTGTGTGTGTGTGTGTGTGTGTGTGCGAGAAAAAGGGAGCGCTACTAGGTCTCTGGTTGCTTTGCTATGTATGGCCTAGCATACTATCCTGCGCGTACCCTGCCTCAAGTCCTGTACTTCCGAGATAGGCTCTGGACCACCGTGACCCTGCGCTAGGCAAGTTGCTGTCGAAAAGGGGAAACAATTATCTCCCGTTCTTACCTAGTTAATGGATCATACCTACAGCAGTTCGTATAGCCAACTTTAATGTAGATATTTCGGTTTATTTGGCAAAGACTGTGGAATGTTTACTTCAGTCAGTAAGCCATACAAAGGTACCTTCTCACAGGTACAACAGAAGGGTCCAATCTGGGATGTGAGCCATCAGGCTTTGACCTTGACCGCCATCCTTTATACTCCCCTTGTTTCAGGAGAGCGTTATTTTTTTATGTGACTGAAATGGTTCCGTGACCTCTAGGCCACCGCACCCGGGCGTAGCACACATGACTGCACGCGTGCAGCTACCGTGTAGCAAGCGACACAAATCCGTGTTGATATTTGGAGCTGTGAGCCTATCCGGTACAGAGCTGACTGGTTCCTCTGTGTTCCCTGCAAGGGTGACACGGTCATTAAGTCCAGACTGGAGCCTAGTGTAGGGTGGGCCTGTTCCAGCTGGAGCCGGCGAACCCTGGCGTGTTCCACATGGAAACGCTGAGCCGCAAGACCACAGACACCATCACAGTACTGTGGTACCAGAATTAAAGCGGAGCAAGGTGGTTTCGGAGGCAAAACTAAACACAACGTACGCTGACCTCAAACTATAGTCGAGCGATTCCGTTCCTGCAGACAGATTTGTTTTCGTAAGTCTCGTATCTCGCTCGATTGAAAGTGGGTAAAAGGAGCAGATGGACAGGAAGATGAACCGGCCATGTTTAGCGATCACGTAAATACAAAGTTTCGTACAAAATTACACTTCACAAATAAATCTGAAAAGGGACCATCTATACATTATGTACTGATTTTTATCAAAAATTCTTCGACAGTCTAATATGATATTTACTAGAATATGCCATATTTGTTTATTAGGGTTTTTGAAAGACTTAAGAGCGTTTTGAGCTCATTCTTAAGTTAGAAGATTGTAAATTGAGTTTTTCTCATCTCCAATCTGCTATATAGACTTTTGCCTTGATGTCACAAGCAGAAACAAATCATATATTCATACTAGACTATTTTCCATTTTGGAAGAACTGCCCACTTGCTCCTAAATCATTTTACCACAGTGGAAAACCAGGCTTTATGGTTTTCAAAAATTCATTTCAGACACCAACTTTACATTGTAAGCCTTTGCATGGTATTAATTTCTCCGTTCAAATATGTAACTTTTGTTTCTTCTCCACTGTGACATTTTTTGTTAAGCACATTCTCTTACAACAGCTTTCGTATTTTCAATGTTCCCCTTGTTGTAATCCAGGCTTTATGTTTTCTATGGCATATGTTTGGTGCAGTAAAAGACCTTTACTTCAAATAATATGGCTAAAAAATGAACCTTGGAAAAAAGTTAACTATTTCCAGTTGCTTATGAAATTAAGTTATTGTTTGTAAAGGTTTTATTAAATCACATCACGCAGTGGCTACAGGGTTTTTAGCTTTGTTCCATCTACCGGTAATATGGTACAAGGACGGTGTGGGCGAATCATGGAGAAAAGTCCTCCATTGATAGAAATAGTTGCATGACCTACACAAAGTACCATGGGATAATACCTCCTAAGTGCATCGAACTTTCCGACTGTTCTCATAATCAAATGGTGTTGCCCACATTGTCCACATGTTCTGGCATGCTTGACAATTAATTTGGTATAATTAGGTGAGACCCGCTTGCCTGCTTGTAATGATATGAGACAGTATCTACTGGAGGTTGCCTCAGCGATCAGGGTCTACAGAGCTACTTTCTGTAGGGGTGAACAAGCTCCCACGTTAGCGCTTTCTAAAGAACTAAAATGTGACACAGTGTTACCTGTCATTCTGATGGGGTCTCACGTCTGCTGCCCTCACCTCAATGCAGGTGTGCCCTTGGAAAGTCACAACATGCCAACGTCCACATGTCTCATTCTATTAGAAAAGGAACAGAAGGATCTACTCTTATCTATTATATCTTTTACTCATACCTTGACAAAGAGTATTCCTTTTCTGCACTCAACAGAGCACGAAAACGACCCTACAGATGGAAGGTGAGGCCAGCACATCCCTACTGCACCTGTTTCTTAGGTGGTGCTGCCAATTCATTTGAATGATAACGTAGCATCTTGCTATTTGACATTGCTGGTGTCCGTAGCCATGCAGCTGCTTTAGGAAGGTGCTCGAGAAGCAGTGGTTGCTAGAGATTTCTGCTGCAGAGTGTAGGTGTATCCTCCATGGTGTACCCCCATCTTTAAGTGGTGAGAAAGGGTAAGTCAGTGGTAGACATCCTTGTGAGGTTTGATTCCCACACAGGGGTTCATATCTCTTCTCACTGCCAAAGCTGTTGAGACAAAGACCATGTTGGCTTGGATTTTGTGTATCGACTAATGGTCACTTGGTTAAATTCTCATTCTGATATGAAGTCTTTTTGGGATCCAGACAGTCTTCTGCGGAAAGAAGCTGCTTAACCTATTTAATTAAGTAATGCGCACAGTAATGTTGAGAGTCTGAATAAGTGTGTCCAGCTAAAAGGAGGAGGTGAAATTCCTTCGTTGGTTTTAATCTCATTGCCTAACAAGCTGTCTGAGACATTATCCAACACGGCTTTAATGAAGGAGATTAGGGCCACTGAAGTGTGAAGCAAGGGGGTATCCATGAGCATGGTAGACCACCATACTGATTAGCTGATGCTGTGCGACACCCTCTGCACCACTAGCTCCTCCGATCTTTACGCCCTGATCTAGCTCTGCCTAGTTCTTTGATCTAGTGGCGTGACAGATAAACCTTGAGAGTGAGGAGAAAGGGAGGACGATGGAACAGCAGCGCAACGGCAGCATGGATCGGGGTGGGGTGGACTGAGAAGAGCAGTTTGGCTGCCCAAAGCCCCAGATCAAGACATAGAACCTCATGGAGCCTAGGTACCGAAACCCATATCTGCAACAGAGTTGCATTCGTAACCATAAAACACCTGGATAAGCTGGTGCTGTGCTGGAAGCATGAAAATATTAAAAATTTGGCAGAAAAATGCAGTCCTGATGAATCTACTGTTTCAAAATCAGTTCGGTTTCAAATATCAGATCCTGCACCTTGTCTTGAAGTTACAACCTTTATTTTGTATATTTACTAGTATCTGTAGAAAGCTTTTTTTTTTTTTTACTATTTGTTTTACACTGCTATGTCAGACTGTGTTTCTGATGATCTCATCTGGAGCCTTTACAGATGATGTTTGGAAAATACATAGTGTGGTGTATTGTAGTTCAATTCTGTGTGCAGTCAGGCTGCAGCTTGTCTTTTCAGGCTTGTCTTTTGCACTTGTATTTTCAGGCCTCATTAGAACAGCCTGGATACGACAACCTCCCCCCAAACACACACACACCAGACACATAGACACACTCGCACGCACTAATTAGCAGGCAAACTCTTGCGCGGCTGTGGCACATCAAACAGAGAGCTGTGTGGCGCCGGAGCTCGCCTGCCGCTTGCTGCCCCGTACCGGGCCCGCTAGCTTCCTGTGGTCCAGAACCATCTCTATCCCCCAGCCCCCCTCCACCCGCTCCTGACACAGGAACAATACACAGAACAGCTAACAAAAGCAACTCATGTTTGACCAGTAGCAAGTGAATCCTGATTCCCGTCTACAGCCAGTGCAAGCGAATCCATCCATCCATTGTCAACAACCGCTAGTCCAGAGCGGCGTCGCGTCGAGCCAGAGCCTAACTCGGCAACGCAGGGCGCGAGGGAGAACGGGAAGGGGACACACCCAGGATGGGACGCCGGTCCGTCGCAAGGCGCCCCAAGCAGGGCTCGAACCCCAGACCCGTCACGCCACCACCCAGTGCAAATGAAATGAACTTGTAAATCGCCGACCGGTTGTGCGATTTGAATTGCCTTTATTCACCTTAATCCAGCTCATGTAACAACAAGCTTTATTTGTTCACACAGATATGTGCCTTATGTCAAATTCATTTTAACTGTTTCATGACCAGAATCAGCCTGTCTAAGGAGATGGGATACAGTGCATGGCATCCATGTGATGCCAAGGTACGGAAATATTGTTATTATTTCAATATTTGTCGCAGTCATTGCACAACCCACACAACGATTCTTTCCCAGCCAACCAAAAGCTTTCCTGACATTTCACGTGCTTGAAAAAATATGTAATTACATGGGAACAAGCTAATGCCTGGGACACTAGTATAGGGTTTGTTTTACAGGATTATTTAATTTGCATAATTTTAATTAAACTGTGAATCCACAAAGGCACCTGGTTCCGGGTGATAAATGGGTTGGAAAAAGAAGCATGATTATGTGGATCCCAGTGCTGTGAATATATTACTCGAAATCTGAGAAATAGGAGATGCACAGGACTATCATTCCAATTGTTACTTCACTCTGAGTTACATAGATAAGGAAGAATACAATAGAGCACGCCTGACTCAACGGACTACAGCAGGCTTTGAACCGAGGGAGCACAAGAAGCATCCCACGATGGCCGTGTTTATTACTGTAAACACCTAATGGGCCTGCTTTCATCTCCGCTGCCACCATTACCATTACTGAGCCTGCTTGGGTACTCTTAGCCCTTTCGCTGCAACATCAAAACTGTTACGATGCAGAATGCGGAGGCTAGGATTTTTGAGGAAGCTGACAGCTGCCATTCGGACTTGTGCAATGACATGGAAAGTCCTACCGAAAAAAAAAGCGATCGCATATAGACCACTTGGAGTTTGCTGTCAGATAGACCCAGCCCACATTTACATTTATTTAGCAGATGCTTTTCTCCAAAGCCACTTCCAGTGAACTCTATGTAGTGTTACCAGCCCACACACCTTATTCACCGCAGTGACTTACACTGCTAGATACACTACTTACACTGGGTCACTCATCCATACATCAGTGAAATACACTCTCTCTGTGACACTCACATACTCTGGGGGGACCTGAACAGCATGTCTTTGGACTGTGGGAGGAAACCAGAGCACCCCGAGGGAACCCACACAGACACGGGTAGAACACGTAAACTACACACAGACTGAGCAGGGATCAAAACCATGTCCTCTCGCACCACCCAGGCGCTGTGAGACAACAGCGCTACTGAGCTGCTTCGAACCCCTTTGAAAAAGGTCCTCCGCCACCAGACAGGAAGCACTGCATGACACGGCGCCCAAATTCATATCAGGCTAGCCCTTTTCGACAGTGAGTTTTTCGGTTTGTGGTTGTACTCCCACATAACCCTACTTTGTTTTCTTGGAGGACAATGCTGCCATGTCGTTGCCTCCAGGACTGCTTGGCATATAATGGAAGGTGACAGAAGTGGGGTAAGGGGGCTTCTCCTGGAATGGCTTGTACAGTTTACATCGGCTTTCCCCGCGGGGGCTTACTTGTAACACAGCTAATGTGCAACCAGGTGAGGAGCCCCATCTGCACAGTGACCCCAGGGCCACTGGTTCCTTGGGCCCCTGAATGATCATAGACCTTTTGACCAGCTATTGGATTTGACCTAATGGGAGCCCACCATTCCACATTGCTAGTCATAATACACCCAATTTGAAATCTGTATGTTGCCCGTCTTTGTTTAAGAAAACTGTAAAGCAAATAAGAACGGCAGAATTCCCTTTGGACAGGAAATCTAAGTAGTTAGTGCTTTATCTGTTTTTAATTTGATTTAGCTGCTAAATTTTTGCAGCAATAATAATGAGCACATGGATGTAATTTATACAAGCTTCGTGAAACAATCTTAGCCAAAATGGTTTTGTAAAAAAAGTACTTGAGACGCATCCGCACACAGCGAAATGTTCAACTGCTGTAGCATCTGCAAACTGGTAAAAAAAAGTTTAAAACATGCAGTTTCCATGACAACATGATTCCAGAACATTTTACACTGATACATAAAAAAATACATTTGCTCTTTTCCCTGACATCCAAAAATACTAATATATTCAGCTTCAGAAGTGATGTCTCCCAGTAAAAGCCATTGCTCTGTATGGGTGTGCTCAAGACTAAAAACCAAATATGCCTTGACGTCTAAAAAGGTGAAACACCAAAACTATGGACAGGTGATTACTGCATTGACTCCAATTTATGGCAGATTATGAATGTTGAAATGACTGATGATCTGGATGCCACGTCAGCTGTTGTCTTTCCTGACAATCAGCTTCTTTTTTACACAATACGAATAAAGTGAGCTTCTCTAAATTCCACTATGAATTAAACATTCAGCCCAAGCTGTCTCCTAACAAGCGACATTTAAAATTAATTCATGCATTTCCAGCCACTACAAGAAGACTTTATGGATGACTTATATCTACACACCGCGTTTCACAAGCAATTGTTCAGCTCATATTAAACTACCTGAACATGAAACAGTAATCTTAAATAATACAAAGAGATCAAAAATTCACATAGTAAAGCTCAAAAAGATCAATATTAAATCTGTAATTCTAGCCAGAGTAGTGAGACATTGCTGCTTTGTATTACAGTTCTGGATAATATAATTCTGACAGTCATTCAGACACACTGAGAACTTGTAACCAATGGTCTTACAAATGGGATCTCAAACAGGTTATGGGATATTAAAATATTTAAAAAGTTAAAAGGTAGTTTGGGCAGGCGGAGATGTTTTTGTGGATTTGTGAACAAAACTTTGCAGTTTCAAAAGCTGACAGGTCTGCTGATTCCATTTCTTTACAAATTCAGATCAAACTGTCTTCTTTTTAATTTTGTAGATATTTGTGACGGACTGGCGTCCCGTCCTGGGTGTGTCCCCTCCCCTTCTGGCCTTACGCCCTGTGTTACCGGGTAGGCTCCGGTTCCCCGTGACCCCGTATGGGACAAGCGGTTCTGAAAATGTGTGTGTGTGTGTGTGTGTAGCATTTTGCCTTTGGTTTCAAACTTCAGATCTTTTATTCATTTTTTCCTGCTTGATCTGTGAGTAAGTTTCATAAAAATCCTCTGGTTGGTTGTTATTTTTCAATAGTAGCTTATGTGTCCGAAATAATTAATAGAATTAATCACTTGTTACATATGTGCATTTTTTATTCTGTTTACATAGTTCAACATTTTAAAACACCTGAACTGTTATTTTTGCAATTATTAAAGTAATCTAAAATCCATTGCTGATAAAGAAAAATCATATTAAAATTTATTTCGGATACAGTTTGCTTAGAGGGCCAACATTTGTTCATTCCATTCAAAACTGTGGTTTTTTCAGGGCACTTGCGATGGACTAGTGTCCCATCCAGGACTTGCCGTGTCACACACCCTATCTGGGATAGGTTCCAGACCACCATGACCCTGCACTGGACAAGCAGTTGCTGATAGTGAGAAGGTGTATGGACTAGCTAATTCAAAACAATTTTCAACAGTGTTGAATAGTTAACGATAATAGCTGTAGGCATACACTATATGCATTTTTAAAAATGTACTTGTACATTGTGGTACGATAGTGCACGTGTCACCTTGTTTCATTACCCACTAAATAGGGGCAATCACATCAGCAAAGTGTAAAACAAGCAATCCAAATTTATAAAGAAAGTCTTATGAGAACAAAAAAAAAATTATCCCAACTCAGATTTTTCTAGTCTATTAAATTTAAATGCAACTCAGTCCTTAGTGAGATTACTAAATGCGATCCTTCTCCAGAATAGTTTTAGGGATTACTCGTACACTCGGCCGCCCTGCTCCCATTTTCCTGCTGAGAAAAATGCCTCAAGAGCACTTCAGTTTTGCCAGCTGAAATGTGGTGTGTAATTAAACCATGTGATATTCAGTTTGTTTGAAATGGGGGGAAAAAAAAAAAAATCCAGTGTGGAACATCACAGTGTTGGACTAAAATGTATTAGTGAATCTTTTCATAACCATCCTATAGGCACAAGACGGCAGCACATGGGGCAGGCCTGCAGGGTCAACATGTGGAGTTTGTTTTTTCACTTTTGCCATTAACTGTCGACCCGTTGCGGTCCTTGTCCTATTTCCAGATGGGCGTAAATTGTCACGTGGCTGCGAAGACAAATAAGAAGAAAAAAATTACATCGAGTTGCAATTATTAATTAGCAGCGCGGGGATCTTTACGAAACTTCGGCAAAGGCGACACAGCAGCACGGGAGATCATAAAGATCTGAAAAGTGGCCAGTCCTCCGGCTCGGTTCTGATGAAGGATCCCCAGCTCACGGACGAGGGGCCCCAGTCTGTCGGGGTGATCGCTGAGCTGAGTGGAAGCAGACATGGGGTACGAGACACAGTGCTGCCTGCTTCTTCGCAGCCATATGGAAAGCATTAGGCCAGCATTCCTGCACAGGAGATGGATTTGTTTCAGAGCTCAAGTCTGGGATACATCATCCACAGCTTGCCCAAGTTGGGGGACCCAATCCCTCTGACACCATTCATTAAATTAAGCACCCATGTCACCCTCCCTGTTTATGTCCACTGTCTGAGGCTGGGTGAGGAAAAGGGGTCCACAGAGCGCGCTGGGGTCATAGTTGCCCGTCATAAAGAAAACCCAAGTGAAGCACAAAAGGAAGGAGGAAGAATGTGACGCAGTGAAGCTGGACCACCACCCTTTGGTAACTGGAACTCTTCCTCTCTCAGCAGTTCCACCTCTTTGAGGGCAGCTTGAGCGTCCTCTTCGTCGTTCGAGATGTTAGCATCGCCGTGGAGCGCTAACAAAACTCACAGAAGCGTGCAAGTGCAGAGTATTAGTAGTATGGAAGTAAACCCCCTTTAAGACTGAAATGGATGTGATTTTGAAATGGTGGGAATTATTTAGGTTTAAGAGTACAATGGCTACTGGCTTTTCCCGGCGTTTCTGCAGATAGCTGTCTGGATATGTTTACATTTACATTTATTCATTTAGCAGACGCTTTTCTCCAAAGCGACGTACATCTCAGCAAAAATACAATTTGTGCATTACATTACAAGAAAGAGAGACATAGTTGCAGACATCTGATTCTTAAGTAAACCTAATTTGTTACCTTCCGCTTGATGCACCGATGTTCATCACTCGAGTAGGTGCATACAACGCAGCATAGATGAATCTTGATCACCTCCTATCATTTTTTTATTAAGATACACAAACCATCACATACAATGCTGGAGTAGCGGCTGTGTAAATGCTTATCCGGGTATGATCATGAAGTTACGGTGCATGAACATTTACACCGTACATGAGCTGGAGAGATCTTGGGCAAAATGGGTCTGTAAAAGGTGAATTTTCAGACCCTTCTTGAACGTAAAGAGAGTTTCAGCAGTTCTGAGTGAGAGGTGGAGGTCACTCGACCACAACGGAGCCAGAACCGAGAACCTCCGCGCTTTACCTTTCGTTCGTGGGGCCACCAAGCGAGCAGAAGTAGACGAGCGAAGGGGTCTGGTTGGGGTGTAGCGGTTGATCAAGTCTTGTAAATAGCTGAGAGTAGTTCTATTGATGCATTTGTAGACAGTAACCAGGGTCTTGAATTTGATTTGGGCAGCTATAGGAGGCCAGTGCAGAGACAGATGTCTTCTGCCAGTGCAGATATATATCTTCCCACAGTCTCTTCACCGCGCTACAGCAACAGTGAACACATCAGTGTGAATTGTAACCACGATTAACACTCATACACTATTTACCTGTGTTGCTTTCAAACAAACGTGTATGTAACCCACCGTACATTTTTCTAACCATGTGAGAACTTTTTGTGGGAAATGTGAGTACAGAGACTGTAAATCCTTAAAAAAACCTTATGGGTCCATTCCTACAATGTAAAATATCTGTTTTAAGGTTAGTTGGCTTTTCAAAAAACTTGAAGTTCACAAACAACTTTCTTGTTATTAGATTTCCTTTATTTCATCAGAATGAAGTCCTCAAATGGCAAACAAACCTGTATATGTGTTTGCATTAGTAAGGGAGGGCCCCGTGAAGTTCCCTCGGCATTATAGCAATACTGAAAATTCTATAACTTTGATAAATTCTTGCCAGTTTTCCATTGTTTGTGATTTTCTTTTTTTTTCTGATGGTCCACAAGTCTCTGCATGAGAGCTGGAAGCTTGTCCAAGGCTTTTGGCTTTGTGGGTTTCACATTCCACTTAATATGATGAGAGGACAAAACTAAACAAAACAACCGCATATCAAATTCAAATGTCAAATAAACAGATGTTCAGACAAGCCCAGACAATGTGTGTCTCTGAGCGGTGAGGAGTACAGAAACAACTTCATCATTCAAATGCATAATAGAAGTTCTGTTTGAAGCTACAATGCAGTGGTTAAATGGCATGGTTAGAAAATGTCTCTCTCTCTCGTTTCAAGTTTAGCTGGGAAAATCTCAAGATGACAATACTTTCATAGCTAGGCTGAGCAACGCCAAGCATTCTGTGACCAACGCTGGGTGCGTTTGCACAAAACAGTTTCGGAAAACACAATAAAGCATTCCAGCGATCAAATTCAAATACCTGGAGAACGCACGCACTGTCTGAAACTGCTCAACCCAAGTGGGGTCGCGGTGGGCTGGAGCCTAACCCGGCGACGCAGGACGCAAGGCTGGAGGGGGAGGAGACACACCCAGGGTGGGATGCCAGTCTGTTGCAAGGCACCCCAAGCGGGACTCGAACCCCAGACCCACCGGAGAGCAGGCAGAGGCCAAACCTGCTGCGCCACCACACCCCCCCGTACCTGAAGAAGCTGTTGATAATTTACAACAGCCCCCTTCACTTCCTCTCCGTAAGGGAAATGGCTCTATTGTTTCTTGAAGTAATGGAAGTAATCTAAGAGATACTTACGATTGCTTGTCTCTGGAAACCTGTCTAAATATTTATCTACGCACATCCCAGGCACTTTTCGAAATTGCCCGGTGAGTTTTGTTTGAAGCGATTAGGTTGTGTTTGTCAGTGGAGTGTTTACATCAGTGTGGAAGCAGAAGAGAAATATGACACAGTCTTGACAAAGTTTAAATATGAATGAGTTTTAAATAAGAATCAGACAGTGGGAAAGAATTCCTGTGCTTTCTGATGACGCAGGTTTCAGCAACTGACATGCGGCTGTTCGGTTGCGTTGCAACAGACGGTATTATCATTTTAAACGTCCCATTTATATTTTCTGTACAGTCACATTAACTACAATCATCATCTGCACTTTGAAAAATATTAAATGATTTGTTTACCAGCCTGTATGGAAAAATACAAATACTTGATAACAATCGAATATTACGTAGGGATCGTGTCGTAGATTAAACTTAAACGTTAGAAATGGCATTGCCATTAATACTGTCATTCCTACTCACTCAGAAAAACAAGCAGTAGACTTGAGAACAAAAGAATTGCCAGATATTGTTCAGATGAACTTGTTCTTGTAATGTGGCAGAGCTTCCTTCTGCCTTCTGTTTAATGGTGAGTGGAGTGAGCAATGACATATAAGATGTAGTATAGTACCCACACAGTAACGATACTGGAGCCATTTGACAGCTAAAGCAGAAATGGCGTTAAGGCTTTTGAAAGCTCCGCTCAGGTTTACTCATTGAAAAGTACTTTAATATTTACTTAACTGAGTATGAGTGAGAATGCAATTTTTTCTTATTCTAATTAATGGAACTGATAACATTAAATTATTTCATTTACAGTATATCTAACTGTCCTATTTCTCTGGGAAGTGCTGCGGAAAAGTTTGGAAGACCAACCAACCAACCAATGTCCACAGCCGCTTGTCCTGAGCAGGGTTATGGCAAGCTGGAGCCTACCCGCCAGCGCAGGGTGCAAGGCCTGGGGGACACACCCAGGGTGGGATGCCAGGCTGCTACAAGGCACCCCAAGCAGGGCTCGAGTCCCAGAGCCACCACACAACGGGCAGAGGCCAAACCCGCTGCACCACCACACCCCGATAGCTTGGAGACATTCTGACTAATACCTTCTTCAAACTCATGTGTGCCTCATAAGGAGTGGTTTCCATCTGCTGTACTCAAATTTTTGACCAGTGCTGTACACATATTTATTCCTAAAATAACAATGACAAGGCACTATGCACCTTTAAAGCAATCTGAGACAGCAGACAGGGTTTGAAAGAAGCCAAGTATGCACTAGCATAAAAAGGTTGGAATCACAAGGAAATTCTCATGATTTGATAGAAATTTATATTTTAAATACTATGTTCACTATTAAATACTATAACAATACTTTTTTCACCAAGGCGGCATTAAAATTGATCAGACATGATAGGCAATACAATGACAAAGTCATAACATTGCTTTTATTTCATGTAACTGTTCTCTCAAGACAGTAGTGGATACCTTTGCATGAAATCTTCAATTTCTTCGCAACGTCAAACATCACGCAATAATATCTGTTTTCAGTAACGATGTTTTGGCTATGTTTTTAAACCAGTTAAATGGCACCTTGATTAAAAAAAAGCATCAATTGTTTCAAAAAACTTGAAAATTTCATTGTGATTTCAGACTTTTGAATGTTAGTGTATGTGCTTGAACCTCAGCTCTATAGGTCACAGAAACCTGAAAAGCTTAATCGGATTAGAGGGAAACTGTTGAAAGTGACAACAGCATATGCCAAACAAGGAAAAAAATATTTCAGCATTGGAAAAGGGCAACAATGATTTTGAGCCAAAACTCACTACCAGAGATCAATGGGCGCGGGACATTTTCTCAAATAAACAAAGTAACGGCCTCAAATAATGAAACTGGGAAGTGCATCAACACCTCTGTGATTTAATCTCTGCAGGAACTGTACAATGCAAGTTTCACGAAAGCACATTGTTATTATGCTGCTGTTGCTCAGAAACTGCTTGCAGTCCATGTGCAAAAGCACACAATCTGAGGCAATGAGCACAAAATCTGAGTAGTGGAAGAAAATAATACGGTCTGATGAGTCATCTGTTTGTTCTATACTTTTTCCTACATCTGGATGGATTTATGTTCGGTTAAACCCGACGAATGCCTTCAACTCATGTGTGGTCAGCTGTTAAACATGCTAGTGTATCGTTAAAGTTATGGGTCGTCATCTTGCAGGAGTCATTAAGTCTGACAATTGCACTACATCCTCCATATATGCTACAGCATGTGAGGATAGATTTGTGTTGGTTCAGGGAGAACGCAGAAGAACCGGGGGTCATAGCAGTGATAGGAGAAGCCATGTGGGGTAATGGTTAAGCCAAGGGAAGAGGTGTAGAAAGAGAAAAGTAAATGGCCAAGTACCAAGACCTGTGGAACACCTGTTGTGAGAGGTTGAGGGGCAGAGAAGGAGTCAGACCAAACCGTTGCGTAGGGCTCAACCGATGGGCAAGATTCAGACCATTTCAATGAGAATATTTTCATATCAGGCCGTTCTGACAAGGTAAGGGCGCAGTGGTTGATCGTGTCCGAGAAGGAGAACCCTGGGAGGAGGGCAGTCAATGGAGTGACTCATGTTGAATCAACACTGATATCTATGAAGGGGTTTATTCTGGGAAAGGAATGATTATGAGAGATTTTCAACAGCACACACAATGGTTTTGGAAAGGAGAAGCCAAAGAGAGATTGATATGTTCAAAACGTAAATCTGGGCTGAGTTCAGGTCCAGAGAAAGTTTCTTCAACATAGAAGTGACATATGAAGGGAAGAAAAAAGATGGATTAAATAAAAAGAAATATTTGCAGAGACAACGTAAAAAAGGAGAAGGAATGGAGTCAAGAGGGCAAGTGGTGGCTCAGTGTGAGAGCAGTGGTAGGAGAACCATATGTGTAAAAGTAAGTGCCAAAGGAAAGATCAAAAGTGAATTTCTAAGGCACCCTAGAGTTTTTAGGTATGGATCACTGTTTTCCTTTTCTACGTTCTTCATGTTCATATTTTACCTATAGGCATGTACAAGATCATCACCCAGATTTGGGACACAAAATACACACAGAGTCTGAAACCACTAGTCCCACACAGGGGTTGCAGCAAACCAGACCCTAACCCGGCAACACAGGGTGCAAGGCTGGAGGGGGAGAGGACACCCAGGATGGGACGCCAGTCCATCACAAGGCACCCCAACCGGGACTCGAACCCCAGACCCTCCAGAGAGCAGGACTCAGCCAAACCCGCTGCACCACCGCACCACCACACCCCCCCGGCCACAAAACAAAATTCTTATATAGTAAAAATTTTTCTTTCACTGTTTTTTAGGGTTTAAGATAAAGGATTGAATTAAATGACAAAACATCACTTAACAATAAACTGAAAGCACCTACTTGAATCAACCAGTCTGCATAGTAAGCGGAATATCTAGTACATCGTTATGGGAGTTTAAGCCCTGCGACTTACTTCGATCACCAAGATTGGGTACCAGGGCTGGGAAACTGACTCCTTAACTACCAGTCAGCTGGCTGAGAGCTCTTGAACAAGGGCCGCCCGCACTCTCGGAAAGGGCTTTCCAAGGGACCCTGTCACATTACTACAGGTACCGGAGACCAGTGTGGTGCGCTCCCGAATTCCGTCAGCCGCCTCGACGGTCACCCGTCCTTCCGGCTCGGCTTTCATCCGGCAACAAAGATACGTCACCTGCCGCACAACGCGAGCCTTTTTTTTTTAAAAAAAAATCTGCCCACTGTTAATTCATCTGTCTCAATGATCGTTTCCAGCCAGCCATTAACGGAACAGCGAAAAGCAGCAGGAGCATACATGAATTATTCATGCTTGACATCGCTAACTCGGTTCCGGATTCATTGTAGTTAACACCGTTTGCTAAAAATCCCATGAGGCTCCTGTGATACGCTGTGATGTCGGCCTTTATTCTCTGATACATGCAGCCCTAATGAGGGGAATAGAAGCTAAATGAAAATGACCAACATTTTTCTCTAATGCTATAAGACGGAAGGCCATAAATGTCAATGTCCTGCCTCGCAGACCGTGGCCATAGAACTATTTTACTCATTAAATATTCCTGTTCTTAATTTAGTCATCTTGTTGCACAAAGACAATCTCTCCATGTCATCTCATATTGCAGGGTACTCCTGACTGCATGAACTAACCCCTACCTATCCGTCACATTAATTCCCCCTTCCTCTCTTTACACTCACTCACACACACACACACACACACACACACACACCTCCGGTCTGCAATCAGCAGCAATCAGAGCCCATCTCACTGCGGGCCCCGGTGCATCACGGCATTCACATCCTTCTGCTCAGAAGTGCGCAAGCTTCCCTAACAGCAGCCAACCAATTTCAACACTAAAATAGGTCCTTCAAGAATCTCCTCGCAGGACCCATAAATCTCACAAAGGATGTGCTGAAGTTCTGTGCAATATGTGTGTTGTCTGTTCTCGGGCTCTGCTGTCACTCGTCTGACACCTAGAGGCACGTGGCAGGGACGGCCGGGTCTCCGGCTCTGGAAGGTCCCTCTTAACGGTCCCTTAACAAAGCAGCACATTTTCCACTGCTTTTCTGACTGATATTATATATGCAAGGACAGGATTTCTTGTCGGCTGTGTAAAACCCTCCAGAAAAAAAGCTGTTGTAGAGCGAAAGGGGAATATTTTGGAAACATGGTACCGTATTTGGTTAATCTTTATTTAGCTGGCACCTTTGTCATTATTAGACTGCTGGATAATCCATTTTTAAACTATTTACCCATTTATACTGTAACGTATTCTTATTGGATCAGTTAAGGGCAAAGACCTTGATCAGCGGTATTTGGCACATGAGCCCTCTGAGAGGTTTGGTCTTTAGGTAATTGTCTTTCTGTAAGAAATGTTCAGTTTACAACTTTATGTGACATTTAAATGATGCTGGGATGTTCCCCCACGCTCTGGGAATGTCTGCTTTTAGCCTGGTCTGTGTCTACAAGATAACACCTTTACCCAAAGCAACTTCCACAGCTTGCCCCAAGCAGGGTTGTGGCAAACCAGAGTCTAACCCAGCAGCACAGGGCACGGGCCAGAGGGGGAGGGGACACACCCAGAATGGGACATCAGTCCATGGCAGGGCACCCCAGATGGGACTTGAACCCAAGACCCGCCAGAAATCAGATATAGACTAAGCCCACTATGCCACCACACCCCTCCACACCTTAACACTTATAGCTGAATTGTGAATACTGCTAATGCATCGACTCAGCGCACTTACCACACGAAGCTGGGGGTTTCTGCAGATTTACCACCACTTTTACGTTCCTTTCACGCTTTACCGATCCGAACGCGTGTGGATTCGGGGACTCGCCCGGTTTGCCATCAAGCTCGTGCATAGATGTGATTTAGAAACCGCGGTGCCGTTCTGGAGCCTGCGCATCATCCACAGCTCCCTAGTGCCGTGGCTGCATAAGAAATATTCTGTACTGTGGACAATTCCACACAAAACCCTGTCCAGCAGGGCCTCTTCAGATCCCCGCATCAGACCGTCACCACCCCACCGAGGGTTTTCTCACACATCTGCTCTTCATCTCTCAGCGCCAGGAGTTGAGCGGTGCGTAAAGCCGGAGCAACGCCGCATCTCCCCATTCGGACCATCTTTACGGCCTCGTCCTTTTAACGGAGAAACCGAGCGTATCGCCGTTTCAAAGACAGACTGCGAAGAAAGCTTCTCGTTTTTTTTCCTCGTGCCAGCGTGTTTCTCTTTAATAAGACAGCTCTGACAAGGACTCGCTCTTTAATATATAGAGGATCTGCTGGGCTGCTTCAGTCGGATTTCCCAGCCAGGGCGCGGCCGCCCGCTCTGCCTCCTCCCTCCTCCAAAAGCCAGAGGTTCACGAAACCGCTCGCGGAGCTTCGGGGAAACACATGCAGACTGACAATTTGCAGCTCTGGGCACATGAAAATTTTAAGGTTTCATCAATATGTAATGTTGGGAAAGAGTGCGACGCTCCACGTCCAGTGCAGCTGCACCCGTGCGTCCGCTGCAGGCCCGGGCCGGGGAGCATCGGCTTTTACTCCACCTCACCACACGCGATGGCTCGTGGGGTCACCCAGCCCCCCTTCGCTGCCCTGCAGGCTTGCAGTGGCGCTTCCTCTTTTTCCATCACTGCTTGTACATTTCTTTGAAGAATTTGGTTGAAAATGTGCTTAGGAGAGTGCAAATCCGGGTTGGATCTCAAAGGTGCGGATGGCTGATAGCACAGTGATTTGTGCTGCTGCCTTTGGATCCAAAGGTTGCAGGTTGAGATCCTACCTCTGGCTGTAGTACCCTTGAGTAAGGTACTTACCCTAAATTGCTCCAGTAAAATTACCCAGCTGTATAAATAGGTAAATAACTAAGTGGCTTTGCATTGTAAGTCACTTTGCAGGAAAGTGTTGAGTGAATGTAAAGCAGCTGCTTGTTAAAACTGTCAGGAGGGAGTTTGTGCATGATGCTAGATAGATGTACTCTGTGTCATGCTAAATGGAGATTTGGTGAGCCAGTGGTACAGCACCATACTTGAGCAGGATGTAGGAAAAAAATAGAAACCTTCCATACAAATGTGAGTTCTGGAAATGGGCTATGGAAGCACTTTATGTCCAAAGCATTCGTAAACCCTGCAGTAAAGCTTTGTTCCGAGGATGTCTCTTTGTCTCTCCACACACACATTGTCTGAAACACTTGTCCCAAGTGAGGTCGCGGTGAACCGGAGCCTAACCCGGCAACACAGAGCACAGGGCCGGAGGGGGAGGGGACACACCCAGGGTGGGACACCAGTCCATCACAAGGCACCCCAAGCGGGACTTGAACCCGAGAGCAGACACAGGCCGCACCCCCCCTTGTCTCTCCATATGTGCTCAATTTATAAGTTTTCTTTCTTTTTTTATGAGCACCACTTTTTTATTGTTACCCTTAGGGTTAAAACTATACATACCATATACCCCAGGACGCTAATGATTCAGAGAACACGCACGCATACACACACAGTACCATCTTATGGCTTCAGTCCCACCAATCGAATTTACAATTTTATTAGTCATGGTTTTATCATTTTCTTGGGAAAAAAGAATAATCATGTATTTAGGTCAGGACTGGAACAATACATTACTGCCCCCTTCTGGTTGAAACATGGCACGACACCTCCACTCACCCCAGCGACCCTGCAGTTCATTTTGGTCCACTTCTGGGGACATGTTATTTTGCTGTTGTCCCCCAAAGTGTATCTGTTGCAAAGCCTCTTAGAGCAGACATTCTATACTTTTAAACTATACAATACATAGCACACAGGACTGTAGGCTTGAATGGGGTGAAGAAAAATGCAGCATTCATCACAAACAATTTATTTGAACATCAGAAAAAAAAATACTTTCAGTCCAAGACCCCTCCTTCCTTCAAGACCTATCCCTCTTCAACAACCCAAGACTCTTCCTCAATAAAATCACAGACACAATCACCCCATTGTTTTCCCCCTAAGTGCCCCCAGCGGTTACACACGCTATTTACAAATTACCCACAATGCCACTATTTACATTGCACAGGTTTCTCTCCTAAAACAGTAACGCGGGTCGTTACAATACTTTGGCGTGGGGTTACTGATCTGAGAAAGACATTAAAAAGCTTCCTTTGCAAGGTCTTGCTAGACTGTGGTAAAATAATGCAATATTATATTTTCCTTTCACTGAGCGGCAGGAGTGGCGGGGGTGCGGGGGCGCGGGGGCGCGGTGGCGCAGCGGGTTGGACCGGGTCCTGCTCTCCGGTGGGTCTGGGGTTCGAGTCCCGCTTGGGGTGCCTTGTGATGGACTGGCATCCCGTCCTGGGTGTGTCCCCTCCCCCTCCGGCCTTACGCCCTGTGTTGCCGGGTAGGCTCCGGTTCCCCGTGACCCCGTATGGGACAAGCGGTTCTGAAAGTGTGTGTGTGTGTGTGTGTGAGCGAGCGAGCGGCAGGAGTACTGCGTACATGTACGACGACACACAGAGAGATGCAAAGAAGGATGGGAGAAACTCTGCATATAAAGACAAATGAGCTTGGAAAGTGGGGGGGAGGGATGGCAACACCAGGGAATCGCTGAACATGGAGAATCTTCAGAGAATGACAAGGTTCCACATCAGCAAGAATGGGATTTGAACCTAAAACCTTTGGGTCTAAAGGAAACAGCCCTAACTACCATGCTACCAGCTGTGCCTATTACCTCTCTGAGGCTGATACGCAAGGCTTTTATGCGAATACGGCGAACGCTACTCACAGGCCTGGTGCGACATCAGCCGAGTGGCGGAAAACAGCGAGAGAACGCCCTTCCTGCAGTCGTGATCAAGACCCGGGAGACGCTGTCAGGCCTCAGCCATCCAAGTGATTCCCAGCAAGACAGCTCTTGTCCCCAGTTATGGTGTCTGAAGAGTCATTCAAGATTTAAGAGTTTATTGTCGTGTGTACAGTAAACAGTTCGTTACACCATACGATGAAACTCTTCCTCTGTGAATCCTCTCAGCAGCCTATGACATAAATTGTAAGGACATGAGGAAAGAAAAACACAAGGCATAAATCACACATTTACAGACATTACTATTAGTGCAAAAATCACAAATTTACAAAACTTACTATTAGTGCAAAAAATCCAAGAAATGAAGTTGTATACATATATAAAGTGTGCAGTGAGCAATGTAAAGACGGAAGTCGCGCATGTGCAAAGTCCTGCAGAGGTAGATCGGTCCTAAAGTGCAGTTGAAAGGGGGGTGCGTATTTGCGTGCGCAACGTATGCGGAGGTAGTCTGCGGTCTCTGATGTCGTCGGCGTTGCGGATGTGTATGTGTGCGTAGGAAGGCTGTGGTAGTTGACACCTCTCAGGCTCAGAGGGTCATCTGTGTCTGCCGTGATGGGTGGAGAGGCAGCGGATGGGTGTCGTTCACAAGCCTGATGGCCTGTGGGTAAAAACTGTCTCTTTCTACACCGCAACAAGGAAGGAAACACAGAATAAAGACTCGCAAAGAGCACCGGAGGCTGTTACAGAGCACAATACAATGGTTTTACTATGTGCACACACTTAATTATACTTAGCACAAGGCAACATGGGAGAACAACGTGCCACTTGCTGCCACACTGACAGCGTCAGCCAATCGCAACCACCAATTAATGTCAATCTTGTATCGCAGACCGAACAACAGATTCAATCCTGTTATTATTAACTAGTTTAATTCTGGCTTTGAGAAAAATGCACAGGTGGCGTTGCTACGGAAACAGGTGGGATTTGAAACGCTGTGCTTCCGGCGCAGCAATAACCAGTGCGCCACCTGCTGGTGCAACACGGTGCCTGAAAGAGCACAGTGTCTATGTGTGTCCATGTGCTTTGCAGGGTGAAAGACACAGGCAGTGATCTCGTGAGCTTTCTTTACATCATTAACACCCGTGAGTCAGATGAGCAAAATGTGCCTGTCCAGCGTGACGTGTAACGTGTCTCACACCCTCTGCTTTAGGTCTCAGTGACCCTGTGGTGAACAAGGGGGACGTATAGGGACAGCTGGTAGTGTAGTGGTTAACACTACTGCCTTTGGCCCCAAAGGTCACGGGGTTGATCCCTACATCTGAGCAAGGTACTTACTCTGACATTAATCTAGTAAAATTTCCATCCATCCATCCATCTTCCTCCACTTTTATCCGGGGCCGGGTCGCAGGGGCAGCAGTCCGAGCAGAGTCCCCCAGACTTCCCTCTCCCCGCACACCTCCTCCAGTTTCTCTGGGAAAACCCCAAGGCGTTCCCAGGCCAGCCGGGAGACATAGTCTCTCCAACGTGTCCTGGGTCTGCCCCGAGGCCTCCTCCCAGTGGGACAAGCCCGGAACACCTCCCCAGGGAGGCGTCCAGGAGGCATCCGGATCAGATGCCCGAGCCACCTCAACTGGCTCCTCTCGATGCGGAGGAGCAGCGGGTCTACTCCGAGCTCCTCCCGGGTGACTGAGCTCCTCACCCTATCCCTAAGGGTGCGCCCAGCCACTCTGCGGAGGAAACTCATTTCTGCCGCTTGTATCCGCGATCTCATTCTTTCGGTCATGATCCAGAGTTCATGACCATAGGTGAGGGTAGGAATGTAGATCGACCGGTAAATTGAGAGCTTCGCCTTACGACTCAGCTCCCTCTTCACCACAACAGACCGGTACAATGACCGCATTACTGCGGACGCCGCACCGATCCGTCTGTCAACCTGCCGCTCCATTTTTCCCTCACTCGTGAACAAGACCCCGAGATACTTAAACTCCTCCACTTGAGGGAGCAACTCCCCCCTAACCCGGAGGGGGCAATCCACCTTTTTCCGACTGAGAACCATGGCCTCGGATTTGGAGGTGCTGATTCTCATCCCCGCCGCTTCGCACTCGGCTGCAAACCTCCCCAGTGCACTCTGCAAGTCTTGACTTGATGAAGCCAACAGGACCACATCGTCCGCAAAAAGCAGAGACGAGATCTCGCGGCCACCAAAACAGACACCCTCCATTCCCTGGCTGCGCCTAGAAATTCTGTCCATGAAAATAATGAACAGAATCGGTGACAAAGGGCAGCCCTGGCAGAGTCCAACATGCACCGGGAACAGGTCTGACTTACTGCCGGCAATGCGAACCAAGGTCCTGCTCCGGTCATACAGGGAATGAACAGCCCGTAGCAGCGAGCCCCGAACCCCATAATCCCGAAGTACCTCCCACAGGATGCCACGAGGGACACGGTCGAATGCCTTCTCCAGGTCCACAAAACACATATGGACTGGTTGGGCAAACTCCCACGAACCCTCCAGCACCCTAGTGAGGGTATAGAGCTGGTCCAGTGTTCCACGGCCAGGGCGAAAACCGCATTGCTCCTCCTGGATCCGAGGTTCGACTATCGGTCGGATTCTCCTTTCCAGTACCCTGGCATAGACTTTCCCAGGGAGGCTAAGGAGTGTGATCCCCCTGTAGTTGGAACACAATCTCCGGTTCCCCTTCTTAAAAAGAGGGACCACCACCCCAATCTGCCAGTCCAGAGGCACCGTCCCCGAACTCCACGCAATGCTGCAAAGGCGTGTCAGCCAAGACAGCCCCACAACATCCAGAGACTTGAGAAACTCGGGGCGGATCTCATCCACCCCCGGAGCCTTGCCACCGAGGAGTTTTTTGACTACCTCAGCAACTTCAGCCAGGGTAATGGACGAGTCCCCCTCCAAGTCCCCAGCCTCAGCTTCCTCTACGGAAGGCGTGTCGGAGGGATTGAGGAGATCCTCAAAGTACTCCTTCCACCGCTCGAGGACATCCTCAGCTGAGGTCAGCAGCGCACCACTTCCACTGTAAACAGTGTTCGTGGAACACCGCTTCCCCCCTCTGAGTCGCCGGACGGTTTGCCAGAATCTCTTTGAGGCCGACCGAAAGTCTTCCTCCATGGCCTCGCCGAACTCCTCCCAAGCCCGAGTTTTTGCCGCGGCGACTGCCAGAGCCGCGCTCTGTTTGGCCCGTCGGTACCTGTCAGCTGCTTCAGGAGTCCCATGAGCCAGCCAGGCCCGATAGAACTCCTTCTTCAGCTTGACGGCATCCCTTACTTCCGGTGTCCACCACCGTGTTCGGGGATTGTCGCCGCGACAGGTGCCGGAGACCTTATGGCCGCAGCTCCGAACCGCCGCCCCGACAATAGAGGCGCGGAACATAGTCCATTCAGACTCGATGTCCCCCACCTCCCTCGGGACCTGGTTGAAGCTCTGTCGAAGGTGGGAGTTGAAGACCTCTCTGACAGGGGCCTCCGCCAAACGTTCCCAACAGACCCTCACTATGCGTTTGGGCCTGCCAGGTCTGTCCAGCTTTTTCCCCCGCCATCGAATCCAACTCACCATCAGGTGGTGATCAGTTGACAGCTCAGCCCCTCTCTTCACCCGAGTGTCCAAGACATATGGCCGAAGGTCAGAAGAAACGACTACAAAGTTGATCATCAACCTCCGACCTAGGGTGTCCTGGTGCCAAGTGCACTGATGGACACCCTTATGCATGAACGTGGTGTTCGTTATGGATAAACCGTGACTAGCATAGAAATCCAATAACAACTCACCGCTCGGGTTCAGATCAGGGAGGCCGTTCCTCCCAATCACGCCCCTCCAGGTATCACTGTCGCTGCCCACGTGGGCGTTAAAGTCCCCCAGTAGAACGACAGAGTCCCCAGTGGGAGCGCTTTCCAGCACGCCCCCCAGGGACTCTAAAAAGGCCGGGTACTCTACACTGCCGCTAGGCGCATAAGCACAAACGACAGTGAGAGACCGTTCCCTGACCCGAAGGCATAGGGAGATGACCCTCTCATTCACCGGGGTAGACTCCAACACATGGCGGCTGAACTGGGGGGCTATTAATAAGCCCACACCAGCCCGCCGCCTCTCACCTTGGGCAACGCCAGAATAGTGGAGAGTCCACCCTCGATCGAGTAGAGTGGTTCCAGAACCCAAGCTGTGAGTGGAAGTGAGCCCGACTATATCTAGACGGTATCTCTCAACTTCCCGCACCAGCTCAGGCTCCTTCCCCGCCAGTGAGGTGACATTCCAAGTCCCAAAAACCAGAGTTGGCGCCCGAGGTTTGGGTCGGCCGGCACTCGGCCCCGACCACCGCCCAAATCACAATGCACCGGCCCCTTACGGTCTCTCCGGCAGGTGGTGAGCCCACCGAAGAGTAGTAAAATTTCCCAAATGGGTAAATAATTGTAAGTTGCTTTAGAGGAAAGCTTCCGCTAAATGAATAAATGTGAAACGAGTAGTTATTGATGATGACTATATGATGTTAAAAGAAAAATGTAATATCCTGTGCCCTCAACATCAAGCTTAAAAGTTGTATTTTAATTAATTTTAAGTGACATTTTTCATCTGAGAACCGATTGTTTTTTTCCTTAAGAAAGATGATAAATTGTCACCCCCATGAAAGGAATTTAACCAAGGGGGTGATTTCACTGTATGAATGAACCCTATTATTCTTTTACTGGCAAGCCTACTAAAAAATTCTCTAGCTGAAATATGAGCGCAATATTTGAAACTAACTATGCTCATTTGATATTTCTACACCGGCTTTATTAGTTACAATTTTTGTAACTGTAGTAAGGTACTTACCCGAAATTGCTCCAGTAAAATTACCCAGCTGTATAAATGGGTAATAATTGTAACCTCAACACTGTAAGTTGCTTTGGAGAAAGGTATCAGCTAAATGAATAAATGTAAATGTAAATCTATTCTCTCCATGTTTATTAACCGCTTGTCCTGCTCAGGGTTGCAGGGTCCGGAGCCTATCCCAGAATCACTGGGTACAAGACTGAGGGAGGGTACACACTGGACAGGACACAAGTCAGCCACACACACACACACACACACACACACACACACACGCACACACACACACATACACACACGTTATTCCCATCACCGATATTCACCTGAACTGTCTTTTGGACTGCAGGAGTGGAGGCCATAGAAACTCCGCACAGACTGAACCGGATTCAGTCTTACACCTGAACAGCTCAGGCGCTACGAGGTCATAGCGCTACCCGCTGCGCCGCTGTGCCGGCCCTCTTTTTCAGCTACAGCTTTCAAGAAATACAAACTTGGAACATATCAAATAAAGAGTTTATGAGCAAAGGATTTTGCTCAATTAAACTGGTAGCGTAATGGTTAGAGCTACTCCTTTGGATCCAGAGGTTGCAGGTTTGTTCTCCACCTCTATTACCCTTGAGCAAGGTATGTACCCTGAATTGCACCAGTAACATTACCCAGCTGTATATATAAAATGGGTAAATAATTGTAACCTTAACACTGTAACTTGCTTTGGAGAGAAGCATGAATAAATCTAATGTATAATCTATAAATAAAATAACTTATTATGAGTACACTTTTTAATTGATATTTACACACACGCATCACCTGAAAGCACTTGTGCCGTGTGGGGTCACAGGGAGCCGAAGCCTCACCCAACAACACAGGGCATAAGGCTGGAAGGGGAGGGGGAACACCCGGGGGGGGGACACCAGTCCATTGCAAAGCAGCCCAAGTGGGACTCAAACCCCAGACCTACTGGAGAGCAGGACCCAGCCAAACCCGCTGCGCCACCGCACCCCCTAATTGATACTTACTATAGTGCAATTATCATTTGTTCACCATCGAGCTCCTCTCTGCACTCCTAACGGAACTATTTGCTGCCATCTGGCAGACAAATGTAAAATATCACTTTACATTTTATTGGTGCCTCTACATTCTGTCATCTTTACCTTCAGTGAAATGAAAGTGCCCTGAATGCATTGCGCTTACGTATAAATTAGATTTAAGCTCTTCCCGATACAGCACTCCGCACAGCAACTGCCAAGGCTAATGTACTCATTCAAAGTGTCTCTTAGTTACTTTAAAGTGCTTTATGTGATGTACACACAGGTTTGACACAACAGCACATCTAGAAAGCTACACATTTTAAAAAACATTTTCTTTGAGAAGGTGTAGACAATTCAGAAGTGTATTTAACTTCTGTTTATGGGGATTTAGTTCAAAATACGACGCTCATGGAGAGAACAGGTTGATTGACGGACAAGATGATCATTTTGGAATGTGACGTTTGGCGAGATGGTAGTCAGAAACTTGTCTAAAAGACATCAACGGCCCAAAGGAGATACAATCCGTGGATTACGTGATCATCCGATGGTCGGAGAGCACAGATGCCAAGTCGAAGGCCTGTTGTCTTAACCGAACTCGATCATCACTCCAGGCAGAGCTTCTCCGCTCTTTCCACACGTTCGCTGATAGATCTGCACTGATTGCCGGTACCTTCCAGGCCGTCGCTCTGCCGCTGACACCAGCAGCGAGGAAGGAAGTTGAGAGAAAGCGGTGTTTTGTCTGAAATCATGGGAAAAGTGTCTGGCTAATTTACTGGTCTCTTTTAGTGGATTTATGTGATAGTTGAGATTGAGTGGCCTATTTCTGCGGAAATTTAGGCTTGACTGAAAAAATCTTGCAAACTATGGTAAACTGGCGACGCTGCCAAGGCATCGTTCCCCATCAAAGCTGAGACACAAAACTGACGGAGGGTATTCTTCAGTCAAACGTGAATTTAGCGTTTCGCCCAATATTCATGTAACTTTGGACCTTTCCATACTACCCGTTGAGGACTTGTACGGTCATTGTGTAATAATGATTTTGTACATGTATTTAGAGTAAATAAGGGTACATATCACAGTGCCGCTATATACAAAGAAAGTAAGGCAACATTTTATTACTTTCATTTATCAATAACATGACGCTGTGCAGCCTAATACAGTATCTCCAGTGAAGATCATAGAGAATATTGGTGGTCTTCGTAGATTGGGTTGATGGCTGAGATGTTCGGTTGTTCGCCGAGCTTGGTATTTAGGTTGCAAACGTTTCACCGCCAGTCGAGGTGACATCATCAGTGCGCAAGTTGCGTGGTTTGTGTTGGATTCTTCCTCCTTTATATATAGTTTGATGGGTGGGATTGCCTGAAGCTTGGACGTGATCGGTTGGTTTCATGTGACCTCGAGCACGTGCGCTTCTTCTGATTTCTGATTGGTCGGTTGCCGGTATTAGGAGTGATAGGAAACCATGCCGCACTTGTGGAAATCAATGAAAAAGACAGAGCAGAACAAAGTAATTTAATCCTGGTCATTTTCCAATACAAAACACTTGTGCAAATATCCTCTGACGAATACAAAAACAAAGTCTGCTGATCAACAAAGTATGGAAATCGTAAACCTTTCGCTATTTGTAAACCGAATGTTACAAAATCATTGAACTACCCTAAAAAAGAGTGAGAAAATTTTGCAGAAGGCAAAATATCGAGTACAAAGATTCACAGTCTGGTGTCAAAGTGGTTCTGAACAGCCGCCACACACACGAGCAGAGGATACCTGTAGAAAACTTCAGATACCTAGGTAGGTACAATTGTTCTTATTAAAGCATCACACATGAAATTTTCATTAAAAAATTTTTTTAAAAAGTTGAAGGACAGGTGCTTGATCACGTTACACATTCCACCGTCACAGTAAACGGGTCCAGATACTCCGGACTAAACCTGTGAACATTTTCACCTTCATTTCAGATTTACGTCAACAAATGGCTGCACCGATGATTGTCTACTTTACAGGTGAAGAGCGCTGCGTTTAATAGTTGCATAGCAACAAAAACATTCAAACAGAAAAACATAGCTGCTTACATGAATCCTCTCGTTTATATAAAAGGACCCGCAGTAAATGGTTCAAAATATTTGCAATGTCCCTGTATCATACCTAAAGCATTTTAGTCCAGTCCTACGAAAATCCAAAATAAGAAGGTTATGCTACTACATGATCTAAAATAAGCTTTTCTACATGATCATACATTATTGGATTGATCCTGAACAGTGGGCAGAAGGAAAAAAAAAAACAACTATTTTGTAAAAAACACATTGCATAGGAGCTGAATACAGAAAGAAGACCGGCAGCTGGAAGACTAATAAATGGCTTATTGATCACAATTACATGCGTTTTCTCCTTTCGGCGACATCATTTAAAGATTTCCTTTGTTTCTGTACGCCGCACGTGCCTCGCAGTATCTGTACGCACCGTTAGACGTGACACGGCAGGAACGAACGAGCTTCTTTAACGGTAACCTTTACATTCCATACGTTTCGGAAGAATTCACGGTAACGTTTCCGTCATCGAAATAAGGGAAATCAAAATTCCACCGCATAATTAAAAGTACGTTCAAAGGCAGCGATATCAGAGCGGTGAAGAGAATCAGCTGCATTTTCACGGGAAGCGTCTCTCAAGGCCCCAGGGACTGCAGAATGCGCGATAAGGCAAACTTCTCTTCGAAACTTTTTCTTTGCTTGAAATTTTGAAATATAGATCTTTGTGTATATTCAGCATTTGTATTTACAGGAAAAGTCCGTAATAATAATAACAATAATAATAATAATTAAAGGTAATAACGACAATTTCATATCATTATTCCACGTATTTACAGGTCGGCAGTTATGATGGACGCGCACGTGTCGCTGTATACGTGTCTGCTGGAGTCCGTCAGCAGCGCGGCCTGAGCGGGGTCCATCTGCAGGGCCTTTTGGCTGATGTGGCCAAAGACGGGCACCACCTCGCCGGACGCCACCCCAGGGGCCATGCCAGTCAGGGCCATGCAGTGGGACAGGAGTGGGGTGTTGGCATCGTGGTTGGAGCCCGTGGAGGGTATGCTCGTCACGTGGCCTGTGCTGGTGGAGCCGCTGGCGCTGCTCGGCGAGCGGCTCTTCGGCGGAGGGCAGTGCGGTGCCAGCCGAGGAGGGCCATGCGGTTGGAAATGGGCGGCCGGGAAGGCGGCGTAGCCCGGCGGGATGGGGTACCCGTTGACTGGGATGAACCTCTGGCTCTGGGGCAGGGCCGCCGCCACAAAGCCGGCGATCTGACCCGGCGGCAGGGCCTGGGCTGGGTAGATGTAACTGGCATAGCGAGGGTTGCTCAGGTTGCTGACAGGACTGGCGCTGAGCGAAGTGGTCTGCGTGGTGGCATTGCCCCCTGAGGGCGTGCTGGAGCTGGCGTGGGAGGAGAGCCCCTCCCAGGCGCGCAGGCGGGCGTGGACGTCCTTGAAGCGAGGCCGCCGGGCGGGGCCCTCCTGCCAGCACTCTGTCATCAGGCCGTACACACGGGGAGGGCAGTCCTCCGGGCAGGGCAGCAGCTGCCGCTTGCGCACCATCTCCATCACCTCCTGGTTGCTGAAGCCATAGTAGGGCTGCAGGCCAAAGCTGAAGATCTCCCACAGCACCACACCGAAGGCCCAGATGTCGGAGTCCGTGGAGAACTTGCCGTAAGCGATGGCCTCCGGGGACATCCAGCGGATGGGCAGCAGGGACTTGGGCTGCACGCGGTAGTAGTCAGAGGCGTAGATCTCACGGGAGAGTCCCAGGTCGGAGATCTTGACGTGCAGCTGCTCGCCTACCAGGATGTTGCGGGCGGCCAGGTCCTTGTGCACGTAGAAGTGGCTGGCCAGATATTCCATGCCGGCGGCCACCTGCGTGGCCAGGTGCAGAAAGTCGCCGTGGTCCAGGCTGGACTTGACGGTGCCGTCCTCGTCGCTGCTGCAGCCCACGTCGGAGTGCGGCGACCGCATGATGAGGAACTCGTGCAGGTCGCCCTGACCGAGGAACTCGAACAGCATGCACACGGGCTGCTCCTGGGTGACCGCGCCCAGCAGGGACACCACGTTGGGGTGCTGCAGCTCGGCCAAGCGCGACAGCTCCTGCTGGAACTCACCCCACAGCTGTGGGCTCGATAGGTCCTTCAGCGTCTTGATGGCTACCTGCTGAGCGTGCTCCATCCCGGGCAGGTACAAGTGGCCCTTGTAGATCTTCCCGAAGGCACACTCCCCCATCTCCTCCATGAAGCGCACGGCAGACAGAGGCAGCTCTTTGGCTTTGCTCTGGGAACGAGAGAAGAAGCGGGACGGGGCGGGACGGGAGGGACAGCGACATGAGCGGGGAGAATGAGGAAGAAGGGAGGGCAAGAGCTTCGGTGTGAACGGGCTCTGTCGCCGTGCTCTTGCTGTCTGGACAAACGCACGGAGTCGGCCGAGAGTCACTTTCGGCCACGGCTCCCACAGCCGAGCGCCTCCGGCACGGACGGATGTATGACGGCAGTTAATTAAGCCTCCCTGCGAAACAGGATGTGAAGTGTGGAAAAATACCGCTCGCGTGCTGTCATTTGCCCCCACGTTCACGTACACGTGTTCGGTTTTACGTGTTGATGAACGGCCTGTCCGAGGGTGCGTGGCGCGGCCGATCGCAGCAGCCCGTGAAACAGGGCGTCCGGGGCGGTAAACTCGCGAGGGCACTGCCAATGACAAGAATCCGAAAACATGCTGGAAAAATACGGGGCGCCGCATTTCTCTACTGACTAAAATGAATAAAAATATAAGGGAGGTGTCACCGGAGAAGCCAAAACGGAGGGATAAGGGAGAGCCGCAGTGAACACGGTACTGCTCGTGCCGCTTTGCAGACACTCCTTTGGGTGACACAGCCTATATGCTCAGACATCACACTCGTACCCCCCCAAAAAAACTATATCACACTACACACACCCTTCCCTTCCTTTGTGCTGCTGCACATATACTGTGCGTGTGACGTTTTAACAGACATCGAGAGGAGTTGCGAAGGCCACAAAGTCCCCTTCCAGTTCGCCGTCTGTTCTGTGCCCCGACTGCAGAGAAGCTGATTTTCCAGCTATCAACTTCTCTTCCTAAAACCTCGTGTACTCAGCCCTGTAAGGTCACAGAGAGGTAGACGTACAATAATTAATTTTAACGTGACCCACATATAAATTCCTCCTTCGACAGCGAAACTAGGCACGTGAAATGGCACGCGGCTACATCTAAGGGTCAGAACTTGCTACAAAAATAAACACTCTGCTTTACACCCCACTGTGTTTACAGTCTTACAGTGTAACTTTACACCAAAAGGCAACATAAACACATTATTATATGAAATTAGGGCGGCACGGTGGCACAGCGAGTAGCGCCGCTGTCTCACGGTGCCTGAGAAAGTGGGTTCGATCCCTGCTCAGCCTGTGTGGCGTTTGCATGTTCTCCCCGTGTCTGTGTGGGTTTCCTCCGGGTGCTCTGGTTTCCTCCCACGGTCCAAAAACATGCTGTTTAGGTTCGGCCAGTGTGTGAGTGACAGATAGAGTGTGTTCCACTGATGTATGGATGAGTGACCCATTGTAAGTAGGGTATCTAGCACTGTAAGTCACTTGGTGACTAAGGTTTGTGGGCTGGTAACACTACATAGAGTTCGTTGGAAGTCGCTTTGGAGAAAAGTGTCCTCTAAATGAATAAATGAAAGCAAAGCATGACTCTGTGTGGCGCAACAAGTACAATGCAATCGAGAGAGTCGGCTCCAAGCACTGTGTCATTGTCCTCTCTGAGGCTGTGGAGGCGAGCGGCACGAAGACAAATTAAGGTGTTTCCGCACTTATCGTGTCTCCTCGCCGGCGCTTAACGCCCTTCAGCCTTTCGCCTCCTTCTGGAACTTCGGAAAGCTCAAGGTAGCGTCTGATGTCTGCGAGGCGAAGCAGTCATCTGGGGGCTAATCTGCGAGCACCACTGTTCCAGGCAGACAGAGAGGCTTTCAGAGATAAAAAAAGATGCCTGGGACGAGGAATCCCAATAACCCTGGAGGAAAGATGAAATTCCTGACAGGAGCCGCAGCCGGTGGGGAGGAGGACGGGAAGCAGGCCTCTTAGAGAAGGGACAGATGTTTCGCGTTACGCGCGCAGGCGGCCCCGCGCCGCACCCCCGGGCCGAGCGCTGACCCGTCCTCGCGCGCGGCCGAACGGTCGCCATAAACGGCGACCCTCGGACGACCCGGAGCCGGGCCCGCTTCGGCCCAGGACCCGGGGTATTCGGTAATTGAACGGGCGCTCCCGGCCAGAGGGCCTCTAAATCTGCCCCCGCGTCTGAAGTGTTTGGAAACGGAGTGCAGCGTTCTGTGTAAATTGTTTTCTCTTCTCTTACGGAAGAATGCACACTGCTACCGGCGTAAATAAACCCACGGCCCTGGATCACACAATAGCAGGCCTGTCCTCCCCACGCGGCCCGGGACGCGCATAAAGCCGTCTGTCACGAGGCAGCAGCGGAGCGAACGGCGCCCGGCTCGGTGTCGACGGTGGTAAAGTGCCGGGAAGGTGCACGCCGGGGAGGTGACGGCTGACAGGTAGCAGAGAAGCGTCGCCACCGAATGCTGGGTGAACCCAATGACTGCCGATCTTCACCGGGGACCGTAAGGAGACCCAGAGAACCTGTGACGTGCAACAAGCCGGATCGTAGACCCCCCCAAGTTGTCTGGTCACGCATGAGAGACCCAGGTATCTACAGCCCCTTCTCTTGGCCCACCGACACGCACAGGCGGTCGCTCCGATAGACATCTAAGATCCGCGAATGCACGGCTCATCCATGCAGCCTACCAGCAAACGAGACCTTCTCCTCCGTGTGTCCGTCTGAGGCCACCGCCGCTTCAGATCTCGGACTCACGAGCAGGCAAAGCTGCGGGAGCCCACGCGTAAACCGGGTTCGTGCCGCCTGAGGACGCCGTGCGCTATAATGACAGGGCCTTCGTACACCGGATGCACGGGAGCACGTCGAAAACGGAGGCAACGCTGGCCAGCTCACGTTCCTGAATTTTAGCACGATGGCGTCCATATGTGTGCTCTGCTCGGAGACCCGTGGGCATTTAGATCAGTAGAACCGTTGGAACAGGCTGCTCCGCCGGTCAAATAAACGCTGTAAAAAGCGGGAATAAAGCGGAGGAGTCTTTGATGTGAAGGGGATTGACGAGCACCTGCTTGACCCCTCGGGGGTCCTGTCTCCCGAAAGAAGGATCACCGGCGTATGAAAAGGATGCGAAGCATGACTTCGACAGCTCATTATTTTTGTCTGCTGGGTCGGGGGAAGGTTGCCCATTAAAGGCTGAGTGAGGCCAGCCCCTTCCAGCACGCGCCTACACCTGTACGCAGCAACCTAAGCTCAGCGAGAGTCAAGACGACGACGTCGGCGAAAGAACCGAATGTAAAAATAAACGCGGTCGCAATGAGGACGAGACAGACTGCAGGCACGCGGCTATAAAACCGAAAGACATTTTGTGTGTTATGTCTGTCTACCCTCACTGCCGTGACAAATAGCCGGAAACCAGATGTGCATGAGGGTGAGCTTCTGATGCGAGCCTGTTTTGTGTTACATGCCCTGTGTTGCAGGAGCATGGTGGCGCGGTGGGTTGGACCGGATCTTGCTCTCCGGTGGGTCTGGGGTTCGAGTCCTGCTTGGGGTGCCTTGCGAGGGACTGGCGTCCCCTCCTGGGTGCGTCCCCTCCCCCTCCAGCCTTTTGCCCTGTGTTGCCGGATTAGGCTCCGGCTCCCCGCGACCCCGTATGGGACGAGCGGTTTCAGATGGTGTGTGCGTGTGCGTGCCCTGTGTTGCTTCTTGGCGATCGTGTTCCGCACCCGAGCCGTGCGCTGCCGGTACCTTGGGCTTGTAGCCGCTGAACATGGACATCTCGACGTTCTGGCCCCGGACGGGCTTGGGCTGCCGGGCGGCCGGCGGGCGCGAAGCCTTATGGTTGTTCCGGCACACGCAGATGAAGAAGAAGAGCAGGGCGATGGCCAGAGGGATGGCCACGCTGGGCACCAGGATGTACAGGATCTCCAAGTTGCCCCCACTGCCCCGGTTCTCCTTGGAGTCTGTGTGCCACAAACCACATGCACACATAAATACATAGACACACATGCAGAGACACGCAGCTGCTTTTTCACTTTTCATCTCTTAATTTACCGAAATGGATCACAATTTAAATGTCATGTTTTAAGAAATCCTCTTTAAGAATTTTATTTCCGTCCACAGAATTGATGTCGAATTAAACAGATTACTTTGCAGTTTTCTTTTATCCAGTGAGGGTTCCCTCATCTTTTTCATATATTTTTTTTAAAATGCTTTAAGCCGTTGTTAAACAAAACAGGTGACCTCTGAAAATGGCTCAAAACGAGAATGGAAATGAAACAGCGTCGAGAACTGCGATGAAATTAGGGAACTGCTAAGAATATTTACATAGCGCTTAACAAAGGCTGCGGCGTGATTCAGGGGTAATGTTGGTGTAAAAATGTACCCCTGACTTGCGCCGTTCTTTTAAATGTGGTCTTAAGGCAGAATGATCCTGGACATGAACCGGATGCGAATTATTGGTGAATCTGCACATATCTGAGCTTTCAGCAAAGATCTTGGGTTTGATGTTCCTATAGGCTCAGCGCGTGACGGAGATGTCTGATCATAGTGTGTGTGTGTGTGTGTGTGTGTGTTGGGGGGGGAAAGGTGAGCTGCTCCTCACCACAGACGGGGATGTCGCACAGCTCCATGACCACGGCCTCGTCCAGGGTGAAACACCAGGGCGCCTCCTGCTTGCTGCCAGGGTTGCGGCAGTAGGAGTGCCCCCCGTTCAGCTCGGGGTAGTGCACGGCCAAGAACGCGTGGCCGTGCGGGTACTGCGAGTTCCACGGCTGGCACTGACGGCCCGACTTGGTCACGCTGACCGTACCCCGGTAATCCACACCGCTGCCGTTGAAGCACTTGTGGTCTAAACAGAAGTGGACGGAGACGTTTTAAAGCGAAACGGAAAGCAAACTGTTTCGGCGTCACCTGACATGGAGCAGAGAGGGGGAGAAAAATACAAGATACAAAACACCGGCGTCGTGTTATAATTCATGACTATAAAGTGTACTTCAATTATGAGTAGTGTCACCGGGCAGGAAAGTGGAAGGAAGCAGTAATAAGATATGTGAGGCCACTCTAATTGTTCAAGTGCCAGAGGTGTTTTTGGATTTTGCCCCATTTCAACAAATTCAGTAGGTTGTTACCATGGTAAACAAATGTACCTGACCACCAGGAGCATCAAGGGTTCTGCTGTTTATAGAGGTGATATTGAATTACCTATTAAATAGTTAACAGGTTAAAAAAAGCCTATTAAATGTTTAACTGTTAAAGTTCACATCCATCTGAGGTATTCACAGAAGCACAGCAGACAAGGTCTGCGTCTCCCAGGTGGACAGAGATCCGGCACATGCTGTACACTTGTACTCATCGCTTGTCCTTCTGCCAAAACGTCTGGCGAACAGGCCTGCTGAGCTCAGGAACCTTTTGGTTCCTTTCATCACTCCTGGCGAACACAATCGCAGAAACCTACAGACATCCTGTCCGCACCTGAGCGCTACCTAACACTTCTTCTTTCTTTTGCTTTTTACCGGTCTTCTTTAGGGGTGCATGGTGGCGCAGCGGGTTTGGCCAGGTCCTGCTTCCCTGGTGGGTCTGGGGTTCGAGTCCTGCTCGGGGCGCCTTGGGACGGACCGGCGTCCCGTCCCGGGGGTGTCCCCTCCCCCTCCGGCCTTGCGCCCCGTGCTGCCGGGTTAGGCTCCGGCTTGCCGCGACCCCACTCGGGACAAGCGGTTTTAGACTGCGTGTGTGTGTGTGTGGTCTTTGCTGTACAAAACTGATTTTTCAAGCGCAAAAAAAAAAATACTGACGTTTGAGAAAATTTATGAGTCTCTGCAGAGGTGTGGCAATGAAACCCCTGCTGTACATCTGTATGAAAACACACACACACACACACACACAGAGAGAGCAGCTCAGAACGAAAAAAGCTCAGTTTGTTCAGTTTCAATCCCACAGACGCTTCCTACAAGACGATGTCTCGTGAGCGAGCATGTGAAAACGCGAGTGTGCGTGTTCACTGTGCGCGTAACCATGTTCGATGCCTCTGTGGGTGTTGGTCATGCATTTGTGTGGGTTTGCGTTCGCGTGAGTGAATTTCCATGCGTTCCCGCGTTCTGTACGCGCGTCGTGCGTGTGCTGCGTCTCACTCTTGTTGATGCGCTCAGCCATGGGGATGCCGATCCTCATGCAGTTGGCCGCCTCGGGACTGTCGGAGGGGGCCAACTCTTCGCAGTTAGGCAGCTTGAGGCGCTTGAGGATGACCGGGTTCGAGCGGGCAATGATGTACTCCGTCTTGCACAGGTCGTTCTCCAGGATTTCGCACTCGTCCTTGCACAGGTCGCGGGGCTTGTCGACGCCCGAGCTCCGGTCGCAGGCCGGGAAGGCGAAGTGACACAGGGAGGGGATGGCGAACTGGGAGCAGCGGTCTGACAGGTGGTTCAGGGTGCCGATCATGGTGAAGGCAGCTGTCGCAAGTCAGGCGGGCAACGTATCAAAACACACGTTTAGCGTTCACCATGACAGAGCAAGAAAGAATACTGTCAACACGGTCATCGCTGCCGGCCGCAAACTCCGTCGTATCATAAAAGTCTGCTGAATGAATGAATGAATGAATGTAAATGTGAAGTTGCGCAACAGATGCAGCATTGAGAAAACAAAGTTTGCTACACACGTAGACCATCCTGCATTACTGGAGATCCAGGACTTCTGCGGAGCCCGGTCAGAGGTCGCCCTAGAGTCTGCTCTAATCATGCGAACAACCCTTTTTGTCTCTCCCGTGATTACAAGCATGTGATGGGCGGATCAGCGGTCCCACCCGACGAAGCGGCGAGCGATGCGAGTGGGAACACGGGTACCTGTGATCTGCGTCTCGATCTCCCCCTGCATCTGCAGGGAGTCCACGAAGATGCTGCGGTTGCCGATGAAGCGGGCGCACGCAATGCCGCGGTACGGCTGGCAGAATCCCTCCTCGTCATACTCATCCCTGGAAGGGTCAGAAGAAGGGAAAATGCATCAGCTCAACTCATCTGCGAACTGCCAGGTCGCAGGACAGCCACATTCAGGAGGCGTTTGATCCATCCAGCCAGCTAAACACCTGGTTTCACTTACTTTCCCGACTCAAGATATTTAACCCACTTCCTGAGCTCAGGTGAGCAGGAAATCCTGCTGGACGAGACCCTCCAGCATAGCCCTACCTGCGCCTGTATCTCAGTAGTTAACAGCCTCTCCACTAGGGGGCACTACGAGTAACTGTCAGGGCAGCCTGTGGCTGGATGTCCTTGCTACTGCAGATGATTCTAGCAGATACCATCACGCTCTGCTCCTCCTGAACATCTGTTTATGGCATATTCATCCTGCATTCTTAGAGCTCCCAATGATATAATTACTCCTATCAAAAACGTCTTATTGCGAAGACTTACTGTTCGTAGTAAATGACGCGCTCCCTTGATTTTCAAAGGATCCTGCCTGTCCCTATAATTTAAAATACATGAGTCGCGAGGATCAAAAATCAAGCACCCACGACACACCTGCACGGGTGCGTTCACGCGGAGGGCAAGCAGAAACACACTTCACACACGCAAAAGGTGAGCCAAGTGAACGTCGCCACCCTCTTTAAAAGCAGTCCCTTCCAGAACTTAAGTAATGTAACGTCATTCCAGTGAACCTGGACTTAAAAGTTGCTGCTCCTCATTTTTTCATTAGCTATTAGTTTCACGGGGGGGTGCAGTGGCGCAGTGGGTTTGACTGGGTCCTGCTTTCCGGCGGGTCTGCGGTTCGAGTCCCGCTTGGGGTGCCTTCCAATGGCCTGGCGTCCTGTCCTGGGTGTGTCCCCTCCCCCTCCAGCCTTATGCCCTGTGTTGCCGGGTTACGCTCCGTGACCCCGCATGGGACAAGAGGTTTCAGACTGTGTGTGTGTATTAGTTTCACTTAAAGCAACTTACAGTTTTGCTCATTTACATAGTAGGATATTTTATATATCTAAACTGACTGCCCTGTAATGGAAAGGTGCCCCATCCAGAGTGAAGCCTACCTCACACCCTAAGCTTCTGGGATAGGTTCTGAAAATTAGCAAATTATTGAAGGAATTGCAGCGTCCTCCTCAAGGGTTCTTCAGCAGCACCTCTTCTTCCAACTGACAACTTACAGGTGAAGTCCTGCACCCGAAATCCACCTCTCAGAACGTTAATCACAGTTAATGGTTCCGGTCACCTGCTGACCAGACAGGGATGACCACAGAGTTGACCACAGCAGAGCTGGATCACTGCAGTGTAAACACGCCCAGGTGCGGTGGACATCCAGCTGCAGTTGTGTTAGGCTTTTTCCGCACATCTTTTTAACTGTCAGTCATTGTCGGTATTTATTTCATGTCTCAGGAAGGACTCTATGGAAAAATACACACACACATACACCTTCTGAACCGCTCGTCCCATACGGGGTCACGGGGGAACCGGAGCCTACCCGGCAACACAGGGCGTAAGGCCGGAGGGGGAGGGGACACACCCAGGACGGGATGCCAGTCCGTCGCAAGGCACCCCAAGAGGGACTCGAACCCCAGACCCACCGGAGAGCAGGACCCGGTCCAACTCACTGCGCCACCGCGCCCCCTTATGGAAAAATAAACAACTCAATTCTGCAAGTGGGTGGAAGGATACTTTTTAGTGACTATAAAACAACAATAACAATGAATGTCAATGAAAGCATAGGTTTGGTCCACAGCAAGAAGTGACAGAAAAAAATACAGCTTTCATTTTGCTTTCAGTCTAGTCTCTTTCCTTGCATGAGAAAATAACCATTAAAAGAAAATACAGTATATAATAATGATAATAATAATCTTATTTTTCTTTAGCACACCGGTTGCGCTTTTCATGCACTTTTAATGCACTAAAATCATCAGGGTCAGGCTAAACCGGCATCCGAAACCACACGTTATCTCGTGCTCCTGTACGGACCCCGAAGAAGCGCTGTGCATCGCAGTGTGTTTTTACTATTAATATCAGTTCCTCGAAGCCTTTTCCAGGATAAGGAGGAGTTAGAGGTGACGGACACGGTACTGTTGATGAAGGCTTCGGTCTTTGAGGAAAAGCACGGCACTGTGGCTTACTGTTTACTTTTTGGGGAGAGGACTCGCACATTTTTTATCGTGCACCTCGCCCAAAATTGCGAACCTCCTCGAAAAAGAACGCGTTTCCCGACAGCCGACACCTGCGCAGACTTCAAAATCGAAGCTCGTTGTACCGTGAGTTTGCAGCCATACGCTCAAGCCTGTCGACGGTCTATGTATGAAGAAGTGACCTTCTAACAGAGTCATGACTCCACCGACCATAGATGACTCTACAGTCATTACGGGGTCAGCGTCCTTCTCCTCGGTCTGCCCGACTTTTCCGAAGGCACGCAACCACCGTCCGCCAACCGACTATTATGACAACAGGTGCGGAGGCAACAATCTTTGTGAGAAGAGGAGTCCTTCTGTTCTGCATGAGGCGAAAAGCTCCCTGGATTCCGACCTACGCTGGTCGGGTAGAGGAGGCTCCCCGCTCCTCCGCTCTCCTGCCTGGGCTATGGGGGCCCTGCTCCTGTCCCTGTCCTTGACCCTGGCCTCTTGGCTGGGGAGAGGTCCTATAAAAGCGGCAGCTGTGAGCACTTAATGCACGGCCCCCCTTTTTAATGGACTGAAGATAAACCCCAGCAGATTTATGGGCCTGTCATAGAGGGGAAACGCGTCTCATATGCTTAGCATTACGGACAGTGGGGCGGCTGCGGGGTGGGGTGTGCAGCGGAGCGGAGGGGTTCCACCTCCTCCTTCAGGGCACTTGGGTACCGGGGATGGGGGGTGGAACGGGGGATTCACCCTGCCCACTTGAAAGCTTTTAGCAGACGCCACAGGAACGAGCCGAAGGATGCAGGACGGGGGAGTGCGTGAACACAAAGGGAATGATTCATTTCTGTCACCCACCACAGCAGGAACCGTTCATCATAGCCAAACTCTGGGTTTTATTTGGGAAAACAATACAAAACAACAATAATCACAGAAAGAAAGATAAACAGTTACAGATCTGGGCATCTGTCATAATATTTCTGAGAGCTTCTGTATTACTTTACTGTCAGGCTATGTTTGGACATTGCGCAATATTTTACCGTTCGAGAAACGAACGATAATAATCATAATACCGATAACTACATTCTTAAAATTTGTTTTAGAATTTTTTGACCTTTAAGTACAACTGCAGAGAAATTCTTCCTATCTACCTGAATTACCATGTATGACCACTAAACATGCCACATCATTGTGGGGCCTCCATGAATCAAAACAGAGCTTCGTCCCGCTAATGCAAAATCCATATCGTAGCTGCATTACAGCAGCCCTATCAGGTGGGTAAAGCTCACAATCTGACATGCTGCTCTCGATACGCTTCCGTGCAGAAAAATCCTCTGCTAAGGGTGCATTACACACCTCGCCGTTTCTTCATTAGTTATAGCAGCTGTACTTTTTCAACCTTGCACTTATCTTTCAACAACTGTGATTCAGATTGTGGAAGATCTGCCAGCGGTGCGAGGATGGTGTCAGCACCATTTTCCTCCGCTATCTGACTTCAGCTGCGTACGAAAGGCACGCTGGTCCTGGGACACACGGCAAGATGCCGGGCGACTCTGGACAGGCTGCTCACACACTTCTCTAGGGCCTGAAATTCAGACAATAGCGGGATGCAGGGAAAACAGGTCTATATTCCAAACACATACAATTTATTAACCTCAGAATGAGTGATTGTGCTTTTGTGGCGCTATGACAACTGATATCACTGAAAACTATTACGAGTTAAAAAAAAAAAAAAAAAAGCAAGAAGCACATTTGTAGGCTCAGCTGTCAAAGCTGAACTATTGCATGCTTCCCCTTCATTGCTTATTTAAAAAATAAGCATGGGCTTAAATCCTTAGCGGTACGCACACAAAAAGAGAGGAAGAGACGGCCAGGATGGAGTTGGGTAAACGATGCATGTTTATCATAGCTGCAAAGTTCGACCATAACTTCACTATACACAAAAGATGTAGCTGTACAATAGATATAGCAAGTATAAATGCTGATAGCCACCTTATTTTTGGAAACAAATGTCTCTTCCCTCCTGCCTCTTATAAAAGATGGGCATACAGCTGTTCAGTTTTCTATTCCCCAAGGCATTTGCTCCAAGGAACAGAGAAAGGTGAGAACAATACCTCTATTGCACAATATCATGTACAGTTATTACGTAAGTACTTGAACAGTCTGTCTTAGGTTATGTGTATGTATAGTTAAGTGTTTATAGTATATGTATATTTAGATTACCGACTTAGTAAGTTAGCTATGTAGGTCTAGAAACTGTCCTTATGTCTAGTGTTGTATGTTTATATTTATGCTTATTTATGCAGCACCGTGGTCCTGCGAGACACGACATTTCGTCCCACTGTATGTCCACACATGTAGTGGAATGACAATAAAGCTCGACTTGACTTGACTTGACTTAACAAGCAGCACTGTATTTGAAAGCATGGACTTGTAATCTGAAAGCTGGTATAAGTCACAAGAAGACCGCAGCACCCTGAGAAGCGTAATAAACCCAAATTATTTGAGTAAAACATAAAGACATATGAGCAAATAAAAGCAAAAGTCACTTTGGATAAATCCACCTGTGCATAAATACTAGCTGAGGGAAGTTGCCAACCTGAAAATGAAGTCCCAGTAGCAAGGGGAATGTGCCCCTCCCTGGGAGGGAAAAGCAGACCGAACAGAAGGGTGCTCTGAAGGCATCGCCATCACCTGTACTTGGAAGTGCAGTGATGACTGATTTACAAACAGGAAGGTTAATGGATCAAGTTGCTGTGAATCGGTTGCATGTATCTTGGAAGCGGCTACGCCTGCGCCCATGTGCGCTCCTTGCACAACTGGGCTCATAACAATTAGGTAAAACTTTCCTGAAAAGTGGAAGTATGTTGCTCATATGGTGAATGCCCTGAAAAGATGGGCTTCGAAGATGCTCGGAAGTGAAACGGATGGTTAGTCGCGCATTTGGAATCCTTCAGAGAGCCGTCTTTGAGTTCGGTGCCCAAGTGTGGACGGTATGACCAGACCGAACGACCGCCGACACCCAAGTTACAAGGACGTGTCTGTCCAACATTGCTGCAGCTCCACGGCTGTGGAGAAGCCTGGGAAAGTGCAATTTTGACACACTCCAGGCAAATACCTGGAAGAGGCACGCACTGCAGCACCGTGTTCGGCATGGAACACGGGTGTAAATCAGCACTCGTCCCATGTTACTGAGCCATCTGTGATTAACACTGGAAACACTACTGCACATAACTTTTGATGCATAGTACATGGGATACAGCACATTTCCAGAAGACAGGGCCATTTACCATTCTTTTAAAAGAAAAAAAAAACAGGAAGGCTATGATTGAGCCCATAACTATTAAAGGCCGACTTCAGTGGTGGACACAAGTACACTTTTGTAGGTACTGTGGCATCTGCTCAACGTGGGCCTGGAGAATAAGGTTCACGATCTTCCAATAAACATTAATTTATGGGCCACAGTCTTCCTACACTTAACGGGAACTAGATACACTTTTTATTCACAGAAAGGAAAGAAACACTTCTGGACCTTTCATTCATATTCATAGTTTTACTTGCACATGGTTGCCAAAGAGTACTTGGGCCAAAGCGTCTGGTGAGCGAGTGGTTGTGCATGAAAAAAGTGCATGATATACAGTACAAGAAACTGAGGTATGATGGGAGGTTACGGAGTATACTGTTTCTACTGAATGAATTTGGATTGAACTAAATCTTTCGAGGGAGCGTGGTGGTGCGGTGGGTTCAACCGGTGCCCGCTATGTGACAGGTTTGAGGTTCGAGTTCCATTTGGAGTGCCTTGAGATGGACTGGCGTCCCGTCCAGAGTGTGTCCCCTCCCCATTCAGCCCTGCACCCTGAGTTGCCAGGTAAAGCTCTAGCTCGCCGCAGCCCCACTTGGGACAAACGGTTGTTGACGATGGGTGGGCTGGGTAGATCCTTTGATGACAGCTCCCGTAACAAATGACCGCTATTCTTATGAAATGCTGCACAGAAAATGCAGGGATTTGACCAGCATCCCTTCTTCACACGTAGCTTATCAGAAAGCTGCTGGACTCATCCTTATCTGAGCAATGACTTCTTACAAAATACCTGTACTCATTCTAACAGATTAAAGGATTATCTCACTTTACATACTTCAAGAACTTGAATTTTTGATAGGACTTTTCAGTTGGCAATCCCATGTGCCCGATAGGGGTAGTTTCCTTCAGCTACAGAACTGACAAGCAAAAGTGGTTGAAGATGACCGAACTGGGATGCAGATGGTGAAGGGTCCAGAGCTCATCAGTTTTCTTCTCAGCCTGCCGTAACCCGCCCATGGCTGTTTCAGATCAAGCAATTTCTCTGTAATCTTTCATAAATCAAAAGGGTGCAACTGCAGCGACAGTACAACTGTGGACATTCAACAAAGAACAGCTGTTTTACTGGGTGGCAAAGCAGAAGGACTGGAGTTTCTTCATTTTTCTTCAGCACTGTTTAAAAGCAATGTGACTTCCATGTTAAGCTTGAGATACTTGACTGCTTACCCACCACTTTTTCAGAATTTTTCAATAAAATTCCATAAATTTTACCGTAACCTCTAGAAATAGATCAAATAAACTGACTTCTCATGCCATCACAAAGAGTCTGAAATCCCCTATCCTGGAGCAGCCCTTTTAGTTTTACTGGTGACAGCAAAGAGTAACTAGGAGAGCTGAATTGTCTAAATGAAACTTCAACCTCAATACTCTGAAAAAGAGACATATTTCTAAACATCTCACAGATATTTGTCTTTGTATTACACTATACTGTACACATAAGAAATAGAACAGAAATGTATGTTTCCAAGTGAACCAGTAATAAAGCAAATTGCAGTACCATAACAAAGAACTGCATTCCATGACAGTTCACCAGTTCATCTACTTTTTAGGAAAAAAATACTATACAGTTTGTTAGCTGGTAAGAGGGGGAGGAGCAGTCCAGGTACAGGGTTGGGGAGAGTATGATGACCAACACCCCACTGCCCACCTCTGCCCAGCCAGCATAATATGACCAGCTGCTGATCACTGAAGGACAACGGCTATGGATATTGAAGGACTTTGAGAAGGAGAAGACAGGGAGTCTGAGGAATCCCTGCATTTGGTTTAGTGTTTAGTGGTTTGGCTTACTGACTTACGTTTCTATCCCTGGTTTAGTTGCTTTGGGTTGGTCTTAAAAGGGCTGCAACCCCATTTGTTTGGTTTTCTCAATAAATGCCATTGTTTGTATGAAAAAGATACAGCTGTCCTCTTGCCACCGTCCTGCCCATGTGGCCACCTCCGCCCCACGGCCAACACATCATTTACAACAGTGTTTTCCAGAGACACTTAACTGACGGGGAAAGGAAAAAGGAGTAACTGATATTCGTCAGTATTCAATCCGCTCTTATTGGTCAGGTGCAGTAAACTTTAGGTATAAAGAGTTTAGATAACATGCCTTATTAACTTCAAGAAGATTGTTAGAAGTTTTTAATGCAAGGTTCTGGAACAGTGATATTGCTAAACTTTGGGACTTAAAATCTGGGTGCATTAAGATTCGCAACACGGGAGACGCCAGTCATTAGAAGCCGAAACAGAAATGTTGTCACACTACCAACCCCATACATCAACAATGAGTGCTGGGACATTCATGTCATGCAAATTAAATTTACTCACAACACTCCTGACTGGTAAAAGCCCTTTTCATATGCGATGTGGTCCTGCAGAATCCACCCATGGCACCGATACACTGAGAGATCACTGATGGGGTAGAGCAGCCTGGGGCAGGGTTAGGTAGCCAGCAGGGCTCCAGTGGCCTCCTCCTTTCCCTACTGTTTCTCATGTAAACCTGCATCCCATTCTCATGCAGTAGCACCCCCCTGTGAAGAGGGAGTGCGCTCCACCCCAGATAACAATAGGGCACAGAGCTATGTGTGTATTTGTGTATTTGTGAGGGGGTCTTAAATCTTACATGGTGGAATAAAGGTACAGCCTAACCCGAGCAAGGTTGTAGCTGGACAGACTAGTTGGCCTGGACAGACAGTAGACCTAGAGACCCAAATCCAGAAGGGGTAGACCTGTGACCAAGGTGGATCGAACCCTTCACAATCACCATATTGCTTCTCTCTGTGATAGCCTAACAGAGCAGTCCTCTTATCCCACCTGGCTAACTCTATGTGGACAATCAAAGAGGGGCTGTTGGAACATGAGGCCGGCCAACTCTGCGTTGCGATGGGGGAAGGCGGCTGACGGAGCGATCGACCCGGGTTATGTTTCAGGCCCCGCCTCTGCCACCGAGCAGCCCATGTCAAAGGGCTTCCCCCAAGCGGCCAATATGAGCGTCTGAGTCCCGAATCCATCGACACTCTACTAATTGAATCCATAACAACGCCGGGACTGAGCTCTTCCGAACTCGATATATGTAAACAGTGGGAAAATTAGAGTGAAGCTGTCTCCTGGGTAGGGTTTGGGTGTAAACAGGAAACAGGAATGATGTGCACCTCTTCGGAGTCTCATAACAGAACAATCTTTGTGGAAAAAAGAGCACAGAATACTTGAACAAGTCTCCTCGCGAACCAGTAACTCACCTCCTACCAGCAGTATCGACCACCTTCTGACATTTTCACTAAGTTAGTTGCCAAGCTACGTCTTGCCAGTCTACGTCCTCGTGGCACTGCTGAAGCGTAATGTAACCGAGGTTTCGCGAGGATTTACCCGCTTGTTGTGGTGTTGTAATTTGAATTGGAGTGTACTATGTCTGCAGCCAAACCCTTGATGCATCAGCAGAAGCGATTTCTTATGTGCTTTCTTTCGTACCTTTCACTTGGGAAGCTGGGCAACTGCTCATCCAAAGACTACTGAAGGCCGTGCGCTTCACCCAGCAGACTCTGCCCCATTCTGCCATTTCGGAGCAGTCATCGAGCACAATATGGTCAAAGTCTGGTCTTTGTTAAAATAAATATTGTACCCGCCTGGGCAAAGGGCAGGGGAGTGGTGTGCCGAGTGCAAATATTTTTCTAATTGCTTCTTCTGTACAAAGAGAACGCTGCTTCTCGACCTTTAGGAAAATTAAACATTTCTGACAGAGAAACTACAACATTATTAATGTTTTCCAACAGCAGAAACTAGTGTATTATAAAGAGCAGTGACAACATAGCACTTATGAGAAACATATTCAAAAATCCTGGGCGCACACCACACGCCGACAATCTTGACTACTGTAAAGGTCGCTTCGTCACATTTCAATGGAAAATCTTGTCACGTTCCACAATATGGGAAATATTTTGATAAGGAAAGTTTTATTTTCACTTTAAAACTCTGTTCTAATTTTGTATGAATGAAGCTCAGTCAACAAGACCTGTAACCACATGATACGAGGGCAGTTGAATGGTTGCATTAATTTTTACAGCTGTTGTGTATGAGTGCTGTGCCTGTTACCTGTTTTCCATACCAACAACCTTTCCTTTCCGATTTCGGTCTGTTGGGGAGACCCAAGGACTCAAACCCTGAACACGATAAAACCATGATCAAAGAACATATGAACTCCCCCTAAAAAGCCTTTTTTGCGTACCGCATTTTAGGTGACTGCTGCCGAAAAGAGCTAATTTTGGACGGGCGGTGACTCCTCCACCCCCCAACAAAACGCTGACTGTTTGTTCTGGCCTGTGAAAACATTTCTCCTGAGAGCGCCAACGTCGGCGCAGACCTAACGAGCCCGGAGGTGCGAGCCGGGGCGCCCGGGCTGGGAGATGACTGACATCTCGCGAGCGAACAATGGAGGCCATTGTTCTTCGTGAAACGAGGCTTGTTCCCTCATTCTCGGGATTCTGTTACAGCGTTTCCAGGTGGTCTTTGTGAGGCACAGGAAATGAGGAAAAACATATTGCCTTTATTAAAGCCTGTGGATGATCAGCTTTAATATCCATGTACACCAACCTGGGGTGGGGACCGGAGGGGGGTAGCGCAAGAAAGGCTCTGCCGCTCCTCCCGGCCACACGGCTTCCAGCAGGCCCGCAAAACCATTGCGATGAAATAATTTTCGTGCCCCGAAGGTGACGATGTCTAAGAGCCATTACAAACAAGTGAATCGCTAATCCAACCTGAATGCGGCTTCACTGATACTTAGCGCTCCTCCTGGATGGGTTTCGGTCTACAGCTGGAGGGCCGCAGTACCCAGTCGCTCAGTTTTAGTTTCGCTATTGTAAACAAGTGGATCCAATGTTCTCACAAAGAATATACAGAATGAGAACAAAGGATAAAGATGAAATGATGGAAAATATACATAGAACACATGGAGACAAATGATTTCTTGGTTCTGTTTTGGTTGCTATTTTGCTATACATTATGTAAGCGTGTTGTTCACCAGGAGGTTTTAACCACCAACTTGGAAATCTTCTTCGTGAAAAAGAACATATGAAACTAATAGGATAATGACTGCCTGTGGAATATATGACACTAAAGCTAAATTGCTGCAGTTCAGTTTTCTTTCTTTCTGTTCTCCCGATGCACAAACTGAAAACCTTAAACCATAAGTATTCAGAGTGAAAGAACGCAGAACGAAAAAAAAAAAACCAACTGCCGAACCAAGAAAAAGCAACTGTAGATCCACTTTAAACCCGTTTCTTTAAAGAAACGTGAATTTTAAAGGCCGCACACAATACAGTTCTGAGTACCTAAATCGAGTAATACAGTTACAATTTCCTATGAATAATATAGGCATTCACGTTTTCGCTAAAAGTGTTCTTGTGAACGAGGAAATGGAAATATATGCATTTTATCTAATCCTTTTTGACATATTGTGAAACTCAACACTACTATGAATTAGCAACGAAGCGAGTATCAAATACCATACATCAAATTTTTCACAAAAACTTCACAACTCCTTATTTAGGCAATGGCTTTGTACATCTGGTCCATTTGTTCTGGAATAAACTGATTGCCTCTATTTCAGTTCTCTACTTAGTCTGAAAAAACTTGTCTCTAGAACTTGCTTCACATACCAGCTTTAAAAAAAAAAAAAAAAACTATGGCTACTGGCTTTGTACAGTGGCTTAATATGCAAAATTATTTTCATTGCTTCATTTACTCATTAACAAAAACTGCCTGTCACCTCACCAATCCACCTATAATATGTCTTTGGGCTGTGAGGGAAAATTGAGGACCCAGAATAAACCAATGTGAGCACAGAAAAAATGCAAACTCCACACAGACTGAACAGGGATTAAACCTACATGCAGTGACACAATCCAGGTGTTGTACGGCACACCTACGCTACTCACTATGTCACCATGCAGCCTTGCAGCTTTTACCGACTGGCTTTACGAACTGGCATCATATACTGCTTTATGAAAGTGCCTTACATATTGTTTTATTAGTCGTCTTTGTGTATTGTAAAGTATAAATGGGCAAAAATCATAAGATGCTTGAAAAAAAACATTTCTGCTCAGAAATTAAATAGAAGTAATGGTGATATTAATAAGAATTTTTTTCTTTGGTATTCAAAGTATGATATTTAGAGGCACTTATGAGAAGAGAAGTCTTTGTTGAGAATCAAAAAGTGACATTTTCAATTAAACTTGATGAGGCTGAATGGGCATGTCCAAATCAGCACTGTAAACTCTGTAGGGATTTAAATAAGCGCATCTCAATTGTGTCCCACTGGATAAGAGAGTCAGCTTCTTCCGGGAATAACTTAGGGGGTTCTTTGTAGATGTTTACGTCCACAGCCTAACATTTAGATTTAAACTTCGCAATTACGATAATTCAAACTTAATATTTCATCTATAAAATGACAGACACTTACGATGTCCTATTTACAAAGTGCTGGCTGTGAAAGGAAGACTCAAAGAAGCACCATGTGGTATCTATCACTGGGAAGCCCAGAGTGTCCAGAGTTACAGGAAGAACGAGGCCTGCAGTTTACGATAACCTGAAGCTCTACTCAACGCTCTGATGTTCTTTGCAGACAGGCTGCATCCCAGGAGAACGAAGCTCAGATTTCCCCAACAGCAAATTATGCCATGGATCAAAATAGTATAATCAGTCAACTATCAAAAATGATAAAAGTCAGACATTCTGTTATGCACTTGGATGACATTTTGCTCCGCTTGGAATTTTCTAGTAAGAATTTGAGAAATTACGGAAATGCTTGTTCTGCATGTACGCTGTATTGCACAACAGAGTATGAGTATGAATTTATCTTCTCTTACACAACTATACTGGATCATCATGTTACAGCATTTTCAGTTACACACTTTTGAAAATACAAACTTGTTTCCAGTTATTTTATTTTTATTTGTACTTTTTTCACGTGTTTATTTTCAAATATTACAAGTGTAAACAAGTATTTCAGCACACATCTGTTAGCCGGGAATAAAATGCACCCAAAGTAGGAATGTGGGACTGACTTACATTTATATTTACATTTATTCATTTAGCAGACGCGTTTCTCCAAAGCGACTTCCAATGAACTCTATGTAGTGTTATCAGCCCACACACCTTATTCACCAAGGTGACTTAATCCAACTCACTTCCATAGTCGTTACAGCTTATATCTGGTGCTCCTGACCATTGGTGATAAATAACAGGATGAAGAATGTTGCACGGGTTCATGACATGAATCGACACTGAACACAACAGATTTTTCTTTTGTCATTTAAAAATCGTTTTAACTTTAATATAGTTTGAAATTAATTAAAGCCAAAAGCCTTACAGTGCATTTTATTTATTGCAATTATATCAGAGATTTTCATAGCAAAGTTTTTAGTTCATTTCTTATTTTAGCTGAGGTTTTCACAAAGCCTTACCTCAGAATAAATGGAGGGACGTCTGTATTATTTAAGCTTTTATTGATTGTGACTTAGTGGTTGGATTTACAAACAAACTGAGTTACAAAGAGACTTTCGGTCCCAACTGTGTTTCTAAGTTGGAGATCCAGTGTACATACATTATTCATACCTTTCCCTAAGCTCAGATAGGTCTGCAGAGGCTCTTCTGGAGTTCTCTTCCTACAACAACTTTTTCTTGGTTTGTTTCTCACAGTAGTGATGTGAGCCTTTAAGACTGTCTGAAAGGATGTGAGTAATTCATTTATTCCTATGCCCATCACCACTGACCGGAAGATCTCTTTGATGTGCTAGGAACATGAGTGCCTAGCCACTTTCATATAATTTTTAAATTAATTAACATTCTTTTATCACACTGACTAATGATTTCATTAAAGCAATTTACTCTTTTACCCATTTTTGAAGGATGCAATAGCAGTGCACGCTCCTGGGACTCGAACCGGCCACATCCAGGTTACTTTGACGCATGCAAGGCCGCTTACTAGACTCTCTCCTCACACTGGTCCAGCTGGGGCTCTACAGTGGTTCAAGTTCAAGTTCAAGTTGTTTTTGTTGTCATTCCTCTATATAGCTTGTATACAGTGGAACAAAATGTCGTTTCTCCGGAGACATTGGTGCAACACAGAACAGGAGTACAGGACAATAAATAAATAAATACACAGGTTGGTTGGGAGGGTGCCATGGCGTGCTGTCGCTGTCAGCATCTTTTTCGCACATGTGTCAAGAAAAGCTATTATGGCCACCAGACCCAGAGAATACTAGAATATATTTAAGACATCTGGATGCTTTGACATGAGCCTAGCACTTGGACGTGACTGCTGCTGTGACAAGCCCATGTACGAGGAGGGCTGTTAGGTGTCGCTGTCAGGCGACCCCGTCTTGCTGACGAGTGCTAGCAGGACAGGTGGCTTTGTAATTCCCAGATGATGACATTAATAACAAGGAACAGCTAAATTGAAGTCATGCCCCAGTGAAAGAGAACCCTGTCCTCCATAATGAACCCATGTAATGGCTGTATTTAGGTGAAATGAGGTGCCCTGTTTTCTGATTGTAGGTTAAGCACAGAGGCAGACTCTGTGGACTTTAATCAATATTAACACAGCCTGGCCTTCGGCCAAGAACCTGCCATTTGGTGTTTCTATTGAAACGCAAGTCAGTTCTCATTACAGTAATGACGAAAAACACAGGCCAAATACATTTATGAATAAAGTAACCTGTATTTAGACTCCAAGAAGGGATCAACAAGAAGCCTCTACTTCTGTGAAGCTAATAAATGTAACCAAGCAACCTCTAAATTTAACGTGGAACTTCAAAACAACAGACCGTAACACTGATGAAGTGCTTATTACACGAATGCATGAATGGGACGTAGGAAAGCGCAAGGAAATTGAGGTACATTACATATACCTGCCTGGAGGAAGAGAGGAGCGGTTCTGTGTTAGCTTATAGCCCGGATTGACACGGCAGCGCACCAGTGCCTTATGATCTCAGGCCCGGGGAAATGGCACAGAGCCTCGGCACCTTGACGCCTCAACGTCACCTCAGAAGAATGTACAACTGCTGCACGCAGGGCCTTTCCTTGGGGGGTATGGAGGACCTACACAGGTTGAAAAAAGCCACAAACACTGACCTGATACACTGGACTGCAGGTGTCTGCCGAGCTAACGGCACATTCAGAGGGGACCACCTCGTGCGGACAGAGCTGAAGGAAAGGACACCTCTTCTCTTTCTACCGAGGCTATCGGTTTGAGTAAGGGGCTGCTGGAATGAATTATTCAGCTATATAGAATAGCATTCCCCACTGCCACTGCCCACAGCTGACTGGGCAGTGGACACATGGTTAGGAACCTTGCTTGGCTCCCACTGCCTTATCAGGCTGGGCTAGGCCTGGCTATAAAGAGGAGACATGTAAGTGCTCAGTGAGCAAGCTCTTGTATCTTTTAAGCTCACACCGATCTGAGGGTGAGTCAAAGACCATAAATAAAACCGCTACCAGTCCGAGCCACTGCTGCCCGTATCCCGAGGAACGACTCTTAGCCCTCACGCTGGTTTACAAAGCAGGCGACGGCACGTTTCAAGCCTGTAGTTGAAAAGGGTAAAAAATGAGGTTCAAGCTCACGGAGCAATAAAACCCGAGTCAGGAACAACATACAACTGTGCTTACAGATATTTCTGAAATATGAGCTGCGCAACCATAATGCAGCATGAAAGATGGATGTGCCTGGAAATAGGAAGCTCTTTAATGACACAGTGGAAAACTTTAGGGTAATGCCTTCGCTCATCTCCCCTTTGTAGCTTTAGTAGAGCTCGGCATTCACTGTCAAGTGCGCTTCTGTCACTCGGTACGAAGCCTGCCGCTGAAGGCTCGTTTACTGTGAGCTATAAATTTGTCATGTGTCTTCAGCTGTGTTTTCTCCATGTCTCTTTGCAGTAATGATGATGGCAGAGATGTTCCGATGAAAAGAAATACACTTACGGAGAGGGCCTTCCGGCGATCGGCGTCGGGTGAGGGTCTGCAGAAGAAGGTGAGGATTAACAAAAGGCAACCGGTCCTTACAGATTCCGGAGACAGCTCCGCAAAATCATTCCATCAGTCGGTCCAGCGACTCTGATTTGCAGCCCTTTCGGCCAGTAACGTAATTTTATCAAATTATCTGTTTGATTCAACATAACAGATGAAATTACCAACAGTTCAGTTGAAAATATATGCTGTTCTGCAGACAAAATTATTACAGTTTATTGTGTACAGTTTTCGACAGTACAATAAATGAGGTTATAATACTTAAAGACTTAAATGCGCTGCTCTCTAAACACAGTCAGTTCTTCTATAATGTGTGTTTTAATTAATCTGAAAATTGAGGACAAGATGTGTGTCTCAGGTGCAGGACGCTCAGCTGCTTTGAATCCTTGCTTGTGCGAAAGGATCCGTATTTTTTGGATTTCATGTTGATTTTGAGCGACTGTGTTACAGTATAGCACGGTGGAACAAATGACCATGGGATCAAGGATCAGGACCGATTGTAGTGATTTTATGTTGTATATTATGCAGTACAGCACACAATGCAATCTAGGCTGGATGGGACAATTTTAGGCTTGTGTACTAAATGGCGTACAATAATGTACCCATTTATACAGCTGTATAATTTCTACTAGTATAATTTACAGTAAAAACTTTCCTCTCGAGTATTACTGCAGGAGTTAGGATTCAAACCTGGATCCTGAGTGAAAGGCAACGGCTCTAATACAGCACCACAGAGAAGCAGCTCCATGAAAGTGTAAACCTGGAGGTTACGGAGACCGAAGAACACTTTGGTACGAGGGTGTGGGTTACAGAGGGGCTCACCGAACTTGACGAAGAGGATGCCAGTGGAGGAGACGGTGCCAAAGCTGTTGGTGGCCACGCACTGGAAGTAGCCTGTGTCTGTGGTGTCCAGGTTGCGGATACGGAGCCGCGAGCCATAGTCCGTGGGCCGGTAAGCCACGCGCCGGGGCTCCTGCACCACAGGGGCATCGTTCTTCAGCCAGCGGATGGCGGGGGCCGGATGACCCGACACACGACAGTGCAGCTCCGCAGTCTGGCCTAAAGAGGTGGTGATGTTGTTCAGTGGGGAGTCCAACCTCAGGAAGTGGCCTGAGAGAGAGAGAGAAGACAAGCCCGATGGCATTCACGCTCACTTCAAAACCACAATTGGTCATATTTACTTCACGGAACATGGCAAAATACCTTCATGTGTAGTCTGAACGTGCAAAACATTTAAACACCCTTTATAGCCAAGCTGCCCTGGAGAAGGTGTTGTAGAAAGCAACTTGTAGAACACCGCTTCCGAGATCACGGGGAAGATCTCCATTGACGTGTGCTTCAATGCATTTTGCAAAGGCCACCCTGAGCTCCACTCAGAAGAACTTTGTCCCGCAAAAAGGGCAAAAACAAAAAGAATCGCATTATTTTGTACACATTTTCTCCTGTTGACACTTTTCGCCACCGTTTGCGAAAAAAGTAGCATTGCCTGTCTGTACCACATATTGCTGAACATCCCTGAAACTACTCGGTTTTTTTAACTTCACCTCTGATCATGTTTCCATTTTTCTTTGGTGAAAACAGAAGTAATGACAGAAATTTTAGCAGTCAGTAGTGCCTGTGAAAAATGCAGCGAACAACCTTTTAATCCCCAGCGGATGTTAAAACATTTCGGAAAAGGTTTCGCATGAACGAGGGCTTTGATAGAGACACATGCTCATTTTTGTGAAGAATTAAGCGCGCAGAGAAAGGCTTTTGTACCTTCAGGTAAAATACTTTTTTTTTAATGGTTTAATCACTTAAAAATTTGGATTTTCCATTTGGACCAGAACAAAAGACTTTTCCACAGATGGGTGGAAAAGAGAGTGAAGCCTAGTATAAAGTATGCCTGTGTGCCAAATGAACCAGTGTTCTAAAATCAGTCTTTGGCTATCTCTCTTACAATCACATGGGAACTTCCCTGGCTTTTAGTAATACGTCATCCAAAAATCCTGAAGAGCAACAACATGTCCACAAATAGAATGCCCCGAAAGAACAAATAATTATTTCAAAATGTTCTTGCTCTCGTTGTGACCCTGGGCCATCAGTAATGTTGTGTTTCACTATCCCAGATTACATGAAAGGAACAAAAAAGCTTACGTGAAAAACCTCACTCTGAGAGGTGCTGAACTTTCTCCTAGACAGATTACTGACACTGCTATGTTAGTGCGTTAATGTGAGTGCATTTGTGCATGCGTGCAGGCACAGCAATCCTGTATCGGTGCACGCTTGCTTGTAGACGCCTAAATAATTTTTTAGACTCATGGATAACGTTTTGTGTGGGTACCGCTGCAAATTATTAGTGTTCATCATCTACACATGTGGTAAAAGTGGTTTGAAAACAGTTATGTCATAAGAAAACCCTGGCATTTTCACCCCTAGACAAGTTGCGCTAGACGTATTCCTCATTTTGACCGTTTGCCAACGTAAATACGACTTTTGGTAATGGAAAAGGAGCCAGCACAGCATGTGCTGGAACCAAATGATGGAACTGGAGCCGGAACCATGAATCACCTGGGGTGACTGATACCAGGGCATTAACAGTGCATGTTGGAAAGCAACATTCATCTTATATTTGTTCTCTATCAGTAGCTGTCGTAGAAGTTTAGGATTTGGCTGAGCAGTGCCTACACGGAATCCCTTGGTTTTTCGTTAAGGGGCGATGGGGCCTGGCTGGCAACGCTGCCCCTGGTCCCAACTTCCAGCTCAGACTGCCTGCGCTCTACAGATGTGAACTGGCATAAACATTTCAGCTTTCATAGAAGATACTTAAAATATGATATGTTTTCCTTACAGGAAAATTCTTCCTGTCCATAGTGTCTGTCCATTAGGATAACTGCTACATTTTCAGAAAGTAGTGTAAAAAGTTACTTTCTGATGTTTAAAAGGAAAAGTAACTAATGGGCTTTTGGTACGATGAGGAAGAATAGACAGGTTTCGTCTTTGGTAGATGAGAAAACGGCTTCAGGAGTCAGATTTCCACCAATGAGTAGTTTGGTTGCCATTGCTTTGTTCCTCTAATCAGTGCTCAGCCCTTCCACATGGTGCCAGCTGATACATAAGGTGGAATAAGAGGTAAATTTCAATTGCACACATCAATACTCCTTGGCCTTGTGACGTATGTGCCCACCCACCACTGTGCAAAGCACGGATGTCTAAAGGCAGCAATATCTACATTGGAAACAACAAAATTAAAAGATGGAAAAGCACATAAATAATAAAATGTGTTTCAGCTCTACAATTTTTCTGTAGACAATGAGTTACTCATGTTTTTCCTCAGTTCACGTTCATGGTCTTACATGTGAAAAAATGTATGTCTATGAAAAACGCCCCTCTTAGAAAAGGACTGCCGTGAAGAATGTGACCTTGAAGGGTAAATGAATGAACCCACACTGTGCCGCATGACCCTGAGAGACCACGGCTGTGAGTGCCGCATCTGTAGGCGCCAAACTCAACACATTCTTCTCCTAAATAGGAGACTTGTTAAGCTTCCAAGTCAACCTGTGCTAGATTCTGTGCAGAATAATAGCCTGAACATCCTGAGGAGAGTGCCATGTTTACTCAATGAAATAATATTTTCCCAGGTACAAACTGGAATATCTGCACGATAGATTCCAGCTCACTGCTTCTGCTGGGTGGCTGTAGAATCTTTCACTGAAAAAATACAGAACTCTTGTCTGTACTTTTGTTATCCTAGTGAGGCAATACAGTTGTCTTTACGTAATGCAAAAAATGTTGAGGTTTCAGGCACAGTGAGAAGCAGAACCCAGAAACCCAGTGAATGATGCAAAGGCCCCTGCAATAGAGCATCCAGGTAACTAAATTACCTACATTTTCTGGAACGTACATAAACAAGCAGTTCATTACCACTACTCAGAAAGTGCTTTCAGGTCATAGTAATCCAACCAAGTCTTTGAATATTCTGAAATTTATTTGTTCTTGCTTATTGGCTATCCAACCCAGTTGAACTTGAGATAATGGCTAGTTGGTGAGTTTCCACATGATTCAGTCAAGATTCTTGGGTTCTACAACCAAAAACTTCCTCTCTGCAAAGTCATAATAATCAAGTATCACTTAGCTAATATTTCCCTGCAAATAAGTCTCTGTCACTCGCTCAAGCTGTGGGGTTGAGAGGAGCCAAGCCTGTCACTTTTACTGACGGGCACCCTTTTCACCTCCAGACTTGTGTGATACCCAGAAGCGCTTATGTGTAGGTGTGGGTCTTATTCCCTATTTTTTTACTCCCAGACTTCCTGTCTTTGAATGAGCAATAGGAGGGAGAAGGACATCTTGCTTTTCCAGTTTTTCCCAGCTCTGTGAGTCCACCACCCAAACGCTGACCAACACTCTGGAAGCTTAACATTAAAAACAAATAACTTCTGCATTGCATGTGCCCTAGATGTGTCTTACAGTTTTGTTTTCTTAGCAAGTGTCTTGGGCTGGTCCGTAGCATTAACTAGAAAACAAAATGACAGCAATGCCAGATCATTTTCACTTCTGAATAATCCCGCTAGTCTGTGAAATCGATAATTTGTAGCGTGGCTAAAACGTAAGGACAGAATAAAGTTTAAGACTGACAGGAGGCCATTTTGACTTGGAATGTAATTACGTGATGTGGGATTTTATGTAGTGCTGATATTACTAAAGGCAAAGACTGGACCCCCAGTACACTACAACAAAATCTCCTCCACCCTCTATGTAAAAACTTTTTTGGTCACTTCTTGTTCAAACCAGTCCCCAAATATTTTCCATTTCCTTGGCTCCAAGCGCTTCAGTCATTGCTAAAAAGATGACGCCATTATTGTGTTACTGTGGCTCTAGAGACAGAAAAAACAGTGAAAGTGTTTGTGGGAAACGTGGCCTCCTCTCACTGACGGATTTCAGAAACACAAAGCACTGTTTTTAACAGCTTCTCACCAAGGCCTGGGTATCAGGGGCATGATTCACAGTCACTTAATGAGCCTGAAGGGCTGCTGGCCACACAATCCACTCTTCTTGTGCCCCATGGTCCAAAAACTGTGTGTGTGTGTGTGTGTGTGTGTGTGTGTGTGTTTGGAGTCCACTCCACTGTCCGGACCTTTGATCGGTTAGCTACAATCCAAACAACGGCTCCCACGAATCCCCGTCCTCCTCAAGTTCAAGAGGAAGAGATGACCCGTCCACTTGTCTGCACTCTGCTGTCATGAATGCAAAAGAGCGAAAAAACGCATAGCCGTCAAAAGCTTTTCTTTTATTAGTTACTGAAACATATGCTTAATAGCAGTTTCCATATAATGGTTTCAATATGTAAAAACTTGAACAAAACACTCAGTGAAACTGAAGAAAATAACGTGAAGCGCTAATAAAAAGGCAGCCAAACACCCACGGATCAGACAATGGGCTCTGTTTTTTTTCTGCTTTTGAATCTCCCTTGGAGCCAGGAAAAGAGGAAATGAGCAGCCCTAGTGAGTGGATGTTGTGGTCATTGAAGCCAACCACTAAGAGCACTACAGAACAAACTCAGCGCTAGACAACAAACTGGGAACCGTACAGCTGGTACTTGAACTGCTCTCGAGCCCTTGTCGTGCTCAGCAGTGGTTAGGCTTCCATTACCTACAGCAACGTGCGTTTTCCTCTACCACAATTCCGATACAAAGCGCTCAGTCCTCGCTTCTAAATTTACTCCAAGGCTTTTGTGTAGACTCTGAGATGCCCGACCAAGGAACATTCAGAAGCAGAAATAATCTAAAACAACTAGACGCTTGTAGTGAGCCCCCTCATCGCCCTCAACACGCTCTGCTGCTGGGTATAATGGCTGATAATGACACCATTGGTTAGAGGAGTGCTCTGGGAATATTCTTGAATTCACCAGCCAACAAAAGAGAAAAAGTTACATTGGTGGGTCTGCCAGCTTAGGCACAAAACATCCTTTCTTCTCATCACTTTCTTGGGACAAGTTCAAACTGCGCTGAGTACAGGTGACTAAATCCCACAGAAATTCAAACCAATAACAGTCGCGTAACTATTCATTAATATCACAGAAGACTAAAGAAGTCCCGAATATTACTTTTATTGCATGCCAAGGATCTTTGGGTTTACCCATTTTACTTTACTGCCACACAAAAGCAGTACAGTAAAAATTCAAACGGAGCTCTGCAAACTATCCGTCAGCCCTGCAAAATACGTACTTTAAACTAGTACTGTGACCATAAAGCATTTTAAGTGGCTAAACTGAGCCTTCCGTTAATATTGGCTAAAATTGTCATAATAATCTCATAAGAAAAAACGGGTTGAAATCTGATCTTGTTCGCAGATAAAAAAAAAGAAAAAAAAAAACAACAGGAAAATTGTGTTTTCTTTGGAGGTGACTTTGCTGGCATAGCAGAAAATCCAATGTCTTACTAGTATGTCAAATTATAGGGCTATCAGTGATCTATGCATTTATGCATGTTGCTGTATTTTAGTGTATGAGGCTACACGCGTTTCTGCATGTGTGGATATGCTCTGAACTCATTTCTGTCCCATGAACTGCAGAGGCACACAGACAAAAGACAAAAGCTTAGCAGATAAGATGAATTTTGTGGTTATGTCTCTGCTCAATGAGGAATGTAATCAGACCAATGAGGAACCAAATCAACCTGAAAACAAAAACCCTGGGGAATTATCTTGTGCCCAGAGAGGCATTAAAACGAAATGTTGCAGGGCAGCAGAAACAAAATTGTCAGCCATATCATTCTATCATTCATAGCTCTGTTCACAATCACGTCTTTCCCATATGCTAAGGCATGCTGATAGTCATACCCTCTTTCAAAACAATGAATCTTGTCAACATTGTACATCAAAATAAACCTGGGCTGCAGACATAACGTTGCCCAATCACCATTCATCCATCAAATCATGTAGCCTGATGTGAAAAATGTTGTCGTTAAGAGACGTGCTTAAACTAGATATGCTGAAAGCTTATACCTTTCTCTGGTTCGCTGGAGATGTTCCACGACGCAGTGGCCATGGCACTAGGGTTGTGAGGAACATCTGTACCTGTAAGAGAGAAAATCAGTTGCAGTTACATTCATCTTCTGACATTTATCATTCATCTTCATTTATACAGCTAGGAACAGGACTAAGACAGACTAAGAAAGTCACGTGAAGTGTCAAGTTCGTAGGTAGGTCAACTGCTCCTTAGTCGAGATCTGGGCACTTGGCTTATTGCTCAAAATTCCAGCTTTTATTTCAGTAATTCCAGCTTTTTAATTCACTTTCTGCACAAAACAGGCTTTTAAAATGAAGAAATAAAAGACTCAGTGAAACACCTAGAAGAAAAAACACAAACAACCACAATATTTCATGAAAGAAAGCTCACGTTTTCGTAACTGCGACTGCTAAGAGTCGAGCCCTTCGGGCCAGGATTCGGTAGTAATATATCTTTGCCTAAATGAGCTCTTTTAAGAACAACCCAAAAGTGTCCTAAAAGTGTTCAGCAAAAAAGAGAACAATGATGCGTTTGCAGCAAGCAGCTTTTCCTGTAACAGCAGTCCAACCGTGGAGATGAGACAACTCTACCTGCAGCTGGCAGATTCACTCACTCCCTGTCCCTCCTAAATAAGCCTAAAAAAGTGTGTTAAAAACGACCTGAGCGATACACCACGTGAGTGCCGCGCGAGGTCTCCCTGTTAACGTGAGTAAATCAACAGCGTGCTGACAGGCGCAGAGGTGCTTTGGCTCTCTTTTTATCCCTGGGCGCTAATTAACACCTCGGAACCCGCAGCAGTGACGTACGCCAACTCGGCTGCTCCTTTTCCAAGGCTGGAGAACATGAAGAGTTACGCTTGTCATTGTTCCTCTCTTGGTCGAGGAACGCATTGACTGGAGAAACTGGAAAGATAAAAAAACCTTGCTTTAACATGCTCCTCCTCAGCCACCGTTATAAAAGCTCGCTTATTAGAAATTCAGTGTTAATTCCATAAATCCGAATTTTTACTACAAGTCCTAATCACTTGCTGCACCCTATCCAGACTGCCATGCTCCTCCACCTCTGCCTGCTTGGTGGCAGCACGCTTAAAAGGTCCAGAATGAAAAACATGAAGGTTTTCGTTTCTGGCTCCAATGTGATGGACTGACCTCCCTTTCTCACTCAGAACTGCCGAATCTCACCCTACATTTAAGGGTCTCAAAACTCACCTCTTTCGGACTCACTTCTCCCCGATCCTTCGAGTGCTCGACAAATTCGTAGTTATGTTTAATAATTTTTCATTATCAGTTTTTGAATAATGGATAAACCCTTATGCGGCTACTAGTGTGATGTACACTGCTTCATATGGTGGTATGTGAGAAACTGACTGTACTCTAGAAGCACGCGTCTGCATCCAAATCTCTTCGTCTGTTGCTGTAACGCAATCATCGCATTGTTCTTAGATGTACCTCACTTTGGAGAATGTAAATCTAACTCTAATCAGACATCTTGGAGTGTTGAAACCTGGTTTTGACTGGGCTGCAGTACACTGAGTCAGGATTGTGGGATCAAAACCCTTTAAAGGACATTGACACAATTTTGAGAGAAGAAGGCAACGAACACAAGTGGCAAGAACCTTCAGGGCATTACCAGGCTGTGAGGGAGAAGGCAGAGCGCACATAAACGGAAACAGACCCACGGCCCTGACCGAAGAGAGAGCAGTGTTACCGTGTTAATTAGGTGTTAACCTGCCGTAATACAAGGGACGTGTCAGAATACCGGGAACTTTAATTAGCCGAAAAGTAGCTCACGCCCGTTTCAATGGGCTCACATCAGGGTGATGTGGTCCCTCGTTCTGTCAGCCTCTTCTAAAATCATAAACGCCATTAACCGGAAGCTCAGTGTTTGCCTTGCTGTGTGTTATGTGGCAGACTACAAGGGATCAGGCACATCTTAGAGAGTAGAGCCTGCCTACCGTAGAGAAAGGAGTCAATGGAGAGCTACGCAATTTACTCATCGCAGCTGAATCCAGCAGCTGTTAATGGGCAGGTGGGGAATCCGTGCCGGAGCCACCGGGGAGCAGAGCCCAGTGTAAACAACCATTACATTATTACCTTGATGAAAGAACACCTCACGTCTCCAATTTACACCCCCTTCCCCGTACCGCTGGAGGCAATGATGCCAAGCAATGCGCAAGTGGCTGCCCAAGAACACTGTTACAAAAAAAGTCCAGCAGTGACCTCCATACTGGACTGATGTACAATCTCCCCAAAGAAATAAAATCACTGAGGCCCAGATACATGCGTAACAAAAAGAGGGGCATTTTATTTTGAAAATAACTATCCTCACATTGACTTCTCTACTGTTGCAACAAGGTCCCTGTTTCTAGGTAGTTTGTACGAATCATCTTTGACATTTATCCATCTGTTTGAAGGCATTATCCATCTGCTCGATGTGTCCCAGGATGTTTACTAGAAATGTGCTGCAAAATTTTGCTTTACATTTAAACTCAGCGGACTCCTCGACGACTATGTCCATGTATAAACGCCGAAGACGGAAGTTCTGAGTAGACAAAATTTCAGGATATTTGTTCAGGCATTACAGGGCATCTTAAAATATTCTGATTTTTAGCAGAGGGATATCATGGATTTTCTTCAACAGCACAGCACAGAGGAAACCCAGGTAAAAAGGAGATGGAAGAGAGCCCATAAAAGGATGGGGCACTTTTGCAGACTGGAGCTTGTGGTATATCACAACACATGAAAAGCATTTTTCCCCCAATTAGCGCACATCTGCAAGCTAACCCATCATTACACAATCAAGAAATATCTGGAAAATTGCAGGGTAATTTTGAGATTAACATTCTAATGTTCCTCAGCAACAAAGGCTCGTTTTATTAGTACCAGTTGTTAATGATGCCCTAAGAACAGAGTGGTCACAGCGGCTGGCCGTGGAACGCCAGCAACCAGGCGAAGGAGGCTCCCGGCTCTGATCTGGTGGGCTGGCACCACGACGCCCGCGGACCGTTCTACACACTTATAAGTGCAATAAGAACTTAAACAGCTATTTGGCAGAGATTCGGATTAAAAGCAATCTAACAAACGAGTTTTCCGGTCACGCGGATGTAAGTTGTGCTCAATCGGTGCAGGGAAAATACTTGTTTTTGAATTTAACGGCAAGTTGCCCTTGAAACTCGATCCCGGAGCCTCTTGCTAACATGTCCAGTTCTCCCACCATTTCACTACCTCTCCTCCCGCCACTTAAGGGCCAATAATTTCTGGCCAGGCTAGCCCACAGTCCCAGCTGCCAGACACAGTCTGCTTATATATACAGTATACACATCATGGGCATGTAATCAATACAAGAATGTATTTCATACTGCACACACATATGTGATGCAGCCTCCAGTTTTGCACAGATCAGGTATGGACTTTCCACCCAGTTCCCGTTCATCTATGTTTAACTATGCTGCTAACATTTTGCCTGCTAAAAATTACTTTGCCCTTTCCAAAAATGAATAGTATATTAACTTCAGCAGTAACCTTTCAGTGCTATTGAACTACTATATACTCTATATAGAATGCTGAATATTAAGGCAACAAGAAATCTTACTCCTGATCAGCTAAACGGGACCCATTTGCTGATTTTCATCTATTCTGAAAACGTTCTATAGTTCAAACAGAAAAGCAAGCACAGCAACTATATTATTTATCACAACAATTACGTTATTATGCTTTCTTATCAAAAAGAAAATATTAATTAGATGGACAACAGTTGAGGCATTATTAATTGGCCTTCCAGCTTTGTAAAACAGTGGAAGAGATAACGATCATTAAATATATGTAGTAAAAATCCAAAAAAGCAGAAAAAATGTAAAAAAAAAAAAAAAGTTTAAAAATTACAGTTCATTAGAGGTCAAAATTTAAAAAGCATAGTGATAAACTAAAAGATGACCACAGTGAAACCGAAGAATTGCTTTCATTCAGAGGTCTCCCCTGTGTATCCCAGCTTGGTCCACCTACAAACATCCTTAATGAATTATTAGTGTAATTACACAAAGCACTTACAAGAAGAAAATGCAGTACTTGGCCACAGGAGTGTCTATGAAAATTATGATTCCACACGGGGAACGGGGGGACAGGGAAAAGGCCTAAGGATGATGAAGCATGTCACGAAGGGGGCGTTCTGCCCTCAGCTTACGTCCCAACTTGCAACGAGCACTTTATCCTTGCGGCGCCTTCCTCCACCAGCTCGGTAGCCGGCCAGCGCCTCGGGCTGGAGGGGCCGCGCGACGCCCGTGATCCGTCCACCCCGAAGAGAGATGCAAGAAATGGCAGGGAGAAGACCGTGCTTGTCCTTGGCCACTCAGCTGTCAGACGGCTGGGCTCTGGATGAAAAGGCCCGCAGTGTTGGCAATGCGAGCCAACCTGTAATGGGAGAACCCTGTCCGGTCACGGCGTGGGCCAGCCAGTGAACTGCACGAGCGGGAGGACAGCCGAGGGTATAACACAAGGACCTTTTGGATTACTACGCTCCCCCCCCGAACCCCCGCCGGGAGACGAGGCTTTCTCTCGGCACCGGACTGAGATGAGTGATACCCTCATCACGAGTAACTGCTCCCACAATGGAGCTCAGTTCAAGAGCTACTGCCCTCTGCACAGGGACCGGTCATTTTCTACTGAACATAAGAAGCACTTCCCTGCCTAAGGGTCTCAAAGAACCCATTGAACACTAGCCAGCCCGGTGTGTGTGCTGAAGGGTAGAATGAAGAGTTAGACCACGCCTGTTAGGGCTTTCTCTTTGAGGAACTTCCTCGAATACAGTAGTCTGACCATGAGGAGCACACCTCAGCAGGTAATTATAACACTTAGACTAAAATGCCATAGTGCCATTTTGTTACAGACTACAACTAAGGTATAATTTTGCTAAATAGTATTTTGAAATTTAGCACAATGTGCTATTCATATTTTTTTTCTTTTTTTTCCTTACGGTCTTTCGTATCACGGTTGCCAAGCTAAAACTGTAAAAAAAATTCTTTCCTTTTTTCGTATGGTTTTTCTCTGTATAGTCGTCATAAAACTGAAATACTGTAGTCTGGCTAGATGAAATCATTTTCAGCGTCACATTACAACTGCTTTGTTCAAAAGGGAGGTTTAAAGATACAATGAGACTTTTCTACCTTGTATCTATAAAAGCTGCAAGATAATTATGTGTAAGTCAACGATATCATGAGATGTCATAATAAAGTAGGATTTATATCAGTGTACTAGGTGAAGGACATTACGTAGCAAAAACGCACGGTACACTTTTTCAAAGCAGAATGCAACGGATACCCCGTCTGAAAAACTCAGAGTTAATGCTCTGACACTATATTTATGGGACCCTTGCTGTTCAAAGATATAAAGTATCAAAGAAACTATTTTGTTTTACCATTTAATGGCTTCTAGGTTCACAATTTACAATGTATCAGCAGATGAGAGTACACAGAATTTAGGGAATATTCCAGAATCTAGGGGCAGTACCACCTATAGTGTAATGCAGTCATTGCTCTGACAGGCAAGTGAAACTGATCAGGAAGTGCGAGACAGACAAAAATTCAAACGTGTGGTCTAGATGTAATCCGCAATCGAACGGTGTCAAATACGAAAGTCCGTATAGCAGCACGTTTAAATTTCCTCCTTCCCCGTTTCGGAAACAGCTGCAAGGAGAATATTGCAGTTTATGATTATGACATAACATCAGTCATTGTCATTAATATATTCTTCCAATAACATGATAAAAACTACCTTCAAAGCAGAAAGAAGACACAAGGCAATTGGTGTAATTTTGCGATAGAAATGTGAAACCAGCGGATGGAGACGCTAATTACGGCAGCCTCTCGGCTCCCCCACGAGGCTGCTGTACCACGGAGGGGTGGGAGAGCGGGCTACAGCAGCGCAGTCAGCCCCCGGGTCTGGTGTGCCATAGTTCCCCTTATCCGCCAGAACCCTCAGTTCAGGTGGACGGATGTGGGTCGTATTTCGCGACGGAAAACTGTGCACGACGTTTAGAAATCATTATTTCTGGCGGCACTTGGCATAGCAGTGACACATTTTTCGCCATTTATCCACTCCTCTGTGAACATTTTCAATCATAAATCATGGGCAGGAATTATTCCAATCAGCAGGTTTCGTGTAATCCAGCTCCAGCATGGTTTCTTTTTAATTTTATTTACGTATTATTTTTTTGTAATTTCAACTTCTGCTTGAGAAATGTGCTTCAGCACTATATTTTGGTAGTGTCGGAAGATTTCTGCCAGATTTCCCAGAGGCTTTGGCAACGTGTAGCCCTGCTCCCTGCCACTCAAGTAGGCAGACTCCTGGTACCTATCCCATGGAAGGTTAGAAAAATAAATGCCTGCATTCCTGGAACCCTTTTCCAAGACATAATGATTAAGACAGAGTGGGACAGAGTAAAAAAAATGGAAAGAATGCTGGCACATGGTCTGAAAACTGCAGGCCTGTCAGCATCCACTATAAATAACCTGCTGCATCTTTGCTATATTAATCCAACCACCTTGTCTGTGAACATACTGGTGCAAAAGACAGATCAGTGTGACTTTCTGACAAATACCATTATTACTCCAGGGATGCTCGCAGGTAACAAATCACAGAACGGTCACAAGCAGGGGATTCGTAGCACGGGATAAGTCACCTGCCCAGAGCCCTGCAAAGTGAATTCTGCCCGGAAAACGTTAACCGCAGAGCACAGGGAACCTCAGATAAGGAGCATTCACAGGAAGCTGCACTTGGTTAAAAGAGTAAATTTAGTATTTAAAAGTGATTTATTTATTACTTTTAAATGTAATAAATGTTCTCAAATTCAAAAGCATGAGTTCTTCTGACTGTCGATTCTTTCAGTACAGCGCAAAACATTGTTACAACTTGCTTGAAAAAATGAACAAAAAACTATTTCATAAATTAAACGGTTTCTTTCAAATAATGCTTAATGTTAGTAGTCGGTTTACTCGTGTTCAGATTATGTGCCTGCATGGACATAAGAAATATTTTAAATTATATGCATATAGTAAATCTATATGTATCTTTATATGCACGAGTTCTTTTCTATCTAATATGCAAACACCTAATTTGTTTGTTGGACAAAGGATGAAAACAGTGGATTTCTCACAGTGAAATACAATGTATCTTGTAGTTTTCTGAAACAGAAATTTACTCAGCATGCACTTGAAAAGGAAGCAGTTTTCCACCTCATGTAACCAAATGTGGTTAGAAAAGCTAACACCGACCATCTGATGTCTATACAATGGCAAACTACGAAATAAAGCAATCATATTGTGCGGAACCAGTATGCATCGGCAGGACATCAATAAATAAATCAGTTGCATCTGACACATTAATAATCCATCTGGAGATAACAGATTATTGTGGACTGTGGCCTGTTCTGAAGAATAACAAATTTTACAGAGACAATGGAACAATGGTAAATTTCAGACAGCTAAATGGAAACCACTAATCCCAAGAATTACTGACTTCAGATAAGATATTGAAGTAAGTGCCCATCATTAGCGATCCTGTCAACACAAAAAAAACCAAGATGCTTTGGAAGGAAGATCTGAACGTGAAATTTCGACAAAATCCCAGGCTGCGGTTGAACGCCGTCACCGCCTTCATTCCCCCTTTGACAGATCTCGAGCAGTACACTCAGCGTCTTCAGCTGGAAGTTCAGCTGTTCGGCCTGCAGCCTGTGCACGCTGCATGGTCCGCGTGTCACAATGCTCATTAGTTTAACAATACAGAATCCAGAAACGTGCAAGGAAAGTGGTCCCATGTCTACTACTTATGAGAAACACATTGGAATCTGGTGAACCCAACGAACTAGGAAGGGATCCTTTAACACAAGGGGCTCTGAACCTTTCCGTCGAAGTAATTTGTCTGAACGCTTAATGCTAATGAACTCTACTTTCTCCAAAATGTACGACGGGGGGGGGGGGACGGGACACGGTAGCATTTTTTGTGGGCCTGGAAGTCTCAATCTATGAGAGCTCTCTGTTAAATCCTGGCCTCGGGGCTCTGGACAAGAAGTCTACATGAACATCTCTTTTTATGTTCACCAGGGTTTGAGCCTTGCTCTCTAATTTCACTTCCAAGCCCCAGTGACAGACAGCTCAGGCCAAGAGGAGATCCTCAGCGGGGAGCCATCGAGTTTTGGGGAGAGCAGACTCCGATTCGTGTCCCGTATCCCTCCGGAACCCTGCGCGGGATGGGGCGCTCCCAAAACCATAGGAGAGTTTGTACAATGGAGATCAACCCACCAAATTCTTGTCAAATGCAGAACAGCCAGCAACTGGCTCCAGTGTGACTTTTCAGTAAAAAAAAAAATACGGAGTCAATTGGGTACTTGTACCTCAGCAAAAAAAACAGCTGGACAGCCCGCAGTGTTTGTACTTCCCGCGGGAATATACGTATTACAGAGGCTGCCAGGGCTGTATGTGCTATATATCAGAAGTCAAGTAAACCGTACGCTGATGAGTAAGTCCGGGATGTCGAAATACGCAAAAACGCTAGGTGACCTCCGTGACCCGTATCATCAGAAAAAAGCTAGCACATAACATTTGCCTTTGCGCATGCGATAAATAACCATATTTATGGAATCGGCTTTTCGAAACGTTTCTAATTGGGAGAAAATCTGTGGCATTCCACGTGGAAGCAGAAAGTTTGGAAAGAGCTTTGCAGATTGGGAAACACATCACAGAGCTACGTTTTAATGGAGAGAACATGGCCGCCTGTAGCATCGGAACAAAGAGATGACAGGGCACGAGCCTGGAGCTGGTTAGTCTGCATGGAATCAGGGAGGAGCGGCATCGGCCTGGATGGAATGAGCAGCAGAACAGAGTCCGGAGTCACTAAAAACCCCGAGCAGCGCAGAGCTCTGCCGAAGGATACCTAGCTTTAGCTCGTTGTGTCCATTTCAGTCCAGGAGGCCTTAATCCCTTGAGAAAGGCCGTGGGCAGTTTTCAGATATGGAAGCGTGACACCTGCGGGTGCTTCAGCATCTCTAGAGATTTGGCTCACCTACACCAGGCCTCAAATCATTCCACCGTCGCCTCCATAAACTCTGCGCGGTCCCGGCGAATGAGGCCAACGGTCCATAACTTTTCGCGAGCCTTGCGTACATTTCCCGACGTCTGACCCAGACGCGGCGGAGCGAACGACGGAAAAGTACGCGCGCACAATGACCTCTGTTGTATTACCTCATTCCCCACCAGGCCCTGCAGGAAAATGTCCCGGCCTGCCGAGACGAAACGCGTTCCGCGCGCAGCGTTTTGCTGCTGTGCACCCGCATATTGTTCCCATTCTTCACTCTTCATCAATATGCCACAGCCTGGGTTTGTCTTTGTCGCAATGTTTTACATTTTTAATAATATGCAGGTAAATAGCACTGGCCTCCAGCTCAAGCGAAGTTCCTAACATTCACAAGCTGGATCTGGACCTTATTAGCCATTTTATTCTCATCCACAGTCAAGCACCTCACACTAAATCTGTACTGTTTCATTTGCATCTGGGTAATTGGGGCCACATGTGAGCCTGGGCCTGCCCTCTCACCCCATAGGATGGTCTGTCAGGTCCTGAGCAGATCAAATGCTGCTTTCAGCTGAAACGTTGAGGAGTCCGAAGGTTTTGTTCCTTAATAAAACGGCAAGGCAGAGAAGAAAAGGGGTCGGTTGAGTCCTGGGTCTGATTCCATATGGAAAATGTTTACAGTAATACTCCGCTCTGCTGATCTTATCACATACCTCCATTTGGTGGAACAGACGTTCTCATCGCACCATAATACTGTAAAACAGTGTTCGCCAAGGATATGGGTCACATGGACCTGCTGTTTTTCTCTGGGCCTGCGACACAGGCTCAATCTACCTGACTTCAAATGACGAGCGGGAAAAAATTTACTCACATATCGTAATATCGAAATCATATTTAATTCTCTTCTGTTGAAAACCATTTAGTTTCGTCGACTTTGTTAACGCCCGGGATGATTTCTATAATATACTGAAACGCTCCCCATTTAGCATAACGTCACAGTTTTGTAGAAGGGAGTCACTGCACCACAGTCTCGTAGAGTACGAATTCTATCCTCCAGGACATGCTATAAGTAAAGTTCAGGTCCGCACATGCCTTTATCTTGTGCAAATTGCATTTCTACTGTTCCTTTCAGTTATTTCATGAAGGTTCAGTAAAAATTTCTGTGACAGAAACATACAAGCACAACGCCGATGGTGTGTTGGAAAACGACTTGAAGACTGATGCAATGACGTCAACATTCTACAGACACGACGTATTTCAAAACATTTCATTCGGAGCATCTGCAAGTCCCACTGCACAGTTGGGCCTGTCTACAGAGACCCTTTGAAACAAACAGCCACCGCTGACAATATGCAAGGACCCACCCTTGTCCTATCTAAACTCCCACCCCCTTACTCCTTCTCCCCTCCTTCCTCTCAGTCCCCTTTTCCCCCAGCACTCTGGCAGTTCAGACTGTTTTTATCAAGTCCCATGAGAGCAGTAATAAAAGTAAGGCTGGGTGGAGGGGGGCTTGGGCCTGTGTGTGTGAACGTGTGTGTGTGTGTGTGTGTGTGTGTGTAGTGGCGTGAAGGAGAAGGGCGGGCGGACCCGGCAAAGGTCTTAGTTCCTGAGGCCTTAGACAATCTGTTCCTGCGTTGTTTCAGTGCATTCATCAAGATTAGTCAGCTCCGAGACTCTCCGCTTCAAGGCGGCGGCTCGTAAATCAGCGCGACGGAAAGCCTCTGCATCTGCAGACGTGCTGTCACTGCCGAGGGAGTAATAGTGAGGCGGTCTGGTATCACGACAGCCCGTGCAAAGACGTCTCCTTCAGCTCCGACCCTCCTTCTCCAATTCCATATCTCCTTTGTTCCTTCCTTTACTCTTCTTTTGTTAGCTACCCCAAAAATACAAAGTCGTGCTACCGCAGAAAACTAGATCATTAGAATTATTAGAAAGTGCATTGCTCATTGTGATGACTTCATAAACATTACAGCAGGGAGAAAGACAATTGTGTGTAAGTACTTTTTAGTGCCTAAGTTCTAACACACACACACACACACACACACACACACACACACACACGCACTGTCCGAAACCGCTTGTTCCAAATGGGGTCGCGGTGAGCCGGAGCCTAACCCGGCAACACAGGGCACAAGGCTGGAGGGGGAGGGGACACACCCAGGACAGGACGCCAGTCCATCACAAGGCACCCCAAGCAGGACTCGAATCCCAGACTAGCCAGAGAGCAGGACCCAGCCAAACCCGGTGCGCCACTGCGTCCCCCTAAGTTATAACAGACCTCTGCGTTGAAATACTGAAGCAGTACATTATAGCTCAAAATAGGCTATTATATTTGTATTTTACGTTAATTGTAAGCTTCCCTGTACTGACAAGGTGTTACTGAGACGAGGTCTGTTAACTGAACCTCAGCTTTTCCACAGAGCACGTCTCAGTGAGGGCTCTGCAGCACTACCGCTGACCCCTGCACCTGGCCACAGCAACACCCCATTCTCGATTCCTCCAAGACGGCCAGGGTGCCAGGTGACCCCGAGGATGGCTTTTGTGAGTCGGGGACAAGCTGCTCACATGGCTAATGGCTTTCCCAGTTCAAGCAAGCGACGTCCCTGCGTCCATCAAACAACGAGGGCAAGTGGGAGGCTGCGATGCCCACGGTCCAAATAACTTACTTTTCAAATTAGCCACTGAATTATGGCTCTCAGTGGTCAGAGAGGTATGGGAACGTGACCCCTCTGTGGTTCAATCTGAAGTCTTTCATTCGTTTCTGAACAAGTTTTAGGACCTTTTGATTTGCTGCTGCCAGCGTCGTACTTATTCTTTCTTTATTGAATTCAAAGTCTGAATGACACACCTCTGCAACTACTTTTTACATGTGTGCCTAATCAAAGTTAGGTATATGAGAAGGTCAGTCATCCTATACATCAAAATGACAGAGGCCAAAGAGTCAAAATGTATGTCTTTGTTTTATTAAGTGTGAGGAGCACAACTGACTTGTGATCCTTCTCAAACTAGCGGAGTCTTAAAATGTAATGAACTCATTAATTGCACATTTGTAAAGGTAGTATAAATTGGATAAAAACGCAAATAAAATAAATGTTTTCCTACTCTATATGTACATATACAGAACATGGCCATAACTCTCATGCAACAATCATTTATTTACCAAAATTCTAAAAAGTCATCACAATTGCAATTTTGATGATTTGTATGGGAAAGGACTTATTTGGAAAGCCTCGTAACTAATCCCTCATTTCTTGGAGGTCCCAGTTATACTCCCAGTAAACTTAAAAGTACATGGTCTAAAAAGTTTACAGAACAAGGCATTGTTCCCATCCCACGTGTCCCATTAGCAAGGCTTGAAGATGCAAATGCGTTCAAACAGTAATGTTTCAGGAGTGGAACAACCATTTGCATGCATTCAGTTCCACCAAAATCACATTTTAGACCTATTTGTTTCATTTGAAACTGGTAATCTGTTGACTTCTCTCTCGACTCTGCTATCATCAGCTGCAGATTATGTTGCTCAACATCCAGAATTCTGTACATCTTCATTTCAGTCCAAACTGTTAATCGCTGTCTGCAGAGGTCATCTTCGACTGTCTGAAATTAAGTACACCTGGTCAAGAATCCGCCATGGTTTTCTCTTTACATTACATTGCTGAAGGATCATCATGAACAACATGCTCCATTGTGTAAAGTGGACAGAAACAATGACGAAATAAATATTATTGTTCATTTTGCCGAATTCGGAAACCCACTGTTCATGACCACACCCCACCTGAATGGAGAGGTCTTACTGAAACTCTGTGGAGTCTAACAAAATCCTATAGATTATATATTATCCAAGAGCAACTGTGGAAACATATTTACAGGTAAGGGCTGCATGACTAGATACACAATAAGTTACACTGAATGGTTGGTCTGAGGATGCTGTAAAGAACAAGTTCACTCTGCCCCAGCATGGCTAGCAGCTGAAAAAACCATGACACATTAAGTAACTTCATGGAGAGTAAAGAGGCAAATTTGTCCTACACTTTGATGTCCTTTTCATCAGTGTATCACATAAAAGAAGATGTCAAAAAAATAGCTGCAAAAAAGGCAAAGGTTTACAGTTTCAACTAAAACTAAAAACAAGAGCAACAGGTCCAACTGTCTATGATGACATATTAGGAAGAAAAAAAATGGTGTGAGAAGGTCATGTTTCACATATAAATGGTGTGGGTTTAAGAACCATTTAACGGTTAAATCAACTTCTCCACTGCAGAAGAGAGAACTGAAATGAATCTCGGCTACCGAGAGCAACTCCGAACACAACAAAGGCCTCTATTCGAAGGCTAAAAGGAGGAAAACATGACTCTCTGTGGGAAGGGAAGATGCATACCACTGAGAAATGTTAGGCAGGTCCAAATCCATCTCGCCTGAGAGAAGTAGATCCAGGAACTGCTAGGACAATGAGTAGCTAAAGACAAAGAAAAACTGTAAAGAGATGCACTGAGTGAATAGAGCCATGGCACACTAGCTTGTGCTGAAGTTCGACAGGTATATGTCACCTCCTGGATCAACCTGTAAATATAAGGATACCAAATCCTTTGACCTGTCTTTTTGGGCTACTTAATTCGTTCTCCAAAACACTGTGGGCCTCACAGCTGCCAACAATGACTTACACCAAATCAACTTAAGGCATGACTTTGCAAAATACTTAACACCCATTTGTCTTCTCATGAACTTCTTACCTTTATGTCTCAGCAAAGCAAAAAAAAAAAAAAATCACTGCTAATATTATCAGTTTAAAAGCCCAAAGTACAATCAGAAGTACTATACATTTAGTTAAAGCAGGAAGACATTTTGACAAATACTTTAAATGGCTGTAATTGATTTACTAGTAGTTAAACTAATCATATTTCCTAGTCATCACATACCACATATTACAGCACTGTAACTTCATCTCAGCTTTGACAGCACTTTGGTCTCATATCCTTTTACTTGCTGACCGAAATGTTTCCTGTTTTTTCCCCACACTGAGCTCTTTTTCATTATTTATGGGAGGATTTTTTAATCTATTTTTTTTTTAAATTACTAGTCCCTTAGATGCCTTTTTTCTAAACAGTTACTTGTTTATTTATGTGTCCTTGTTCTTCATGAAAACTGACCTCCCCATCACTCCATCCCACCTTATGGTAAGCAAAAAGACCCTACACCACAACAGACAGAGCTCCACTTCAAAGTCCTGGAGCGGACAGCCAGTGACAGAGCCCAGATCCCGTGGCCGGAGACTGGAAGTTCCCTCCTTCTTAGAGCACAGTGAGGAGTAATCATGGGGGTGGATGAGGAGGGTGCCTTCTCAGTCGCTGGGAAACCATCTCGGTTACATGTCTGCTTCCGGATTTAACGCATCAAAGGCTTAAGGATGGAGTGGTAGGTGACTGGTGCTAGCTGGAGAGAGGAGCACCATGGGGTAAGTGGTACTGCTGCCCCAAATGTGTCCCCACTGAAGAAGAAGAGCAAGCTGCAGACTGTAACCATCAGCCAGAATGCCCCCCTGGAGACAGCGCAACGTAGGGTTTGCACCATTACAGCTCATTAGGCCAATGCCTTTTAAGAGGCTTGTACAGTGCTAGATGTAATAACAACTGCTCTCTTTTGTCCTGCCAACAACATCTACATTCCACTTTGTACCCCAATCTCATAATGAAGGACATCCAAGTTTACTGTAGCCGTTCACTTTAACATGGCTCAATGCAAAGGTTTATTTGCTCATTTACAATGCAGAATGGTGACATAAATTTAAGACTCACAGCGAAATTGCCAAAAAGGCGGACAAATACTGATATGTCTTTGATGGCTATATAGAAGGATCCAAAAAACGGACTAGAACATTTAAGATGAAATTGCTGAAATAGTAGTGTCTCAACACTATGCTCAAACACAAATGCACTACACTGGAATTCACTAGCTCAAGTAATTTTGGGCAGGCTGTGGTTGATCTTACAACAATTTAACTGTACAGTCACTGCCAAACCATGAGAAATGTGACTTCACCAGCAGACAGAGGAAGAGGCCAGAAGAGAGGCATGCCTTTATGTTTCGCAACATTATCATACGGGCCCTCCCTTGGAGCAGCAGGTCGGGGGTTGGGGGGGGTAAGTTGAAACCACTGTAATTAAGGCTGCAATCTTAAGCCCATAACTGAAAGTCAGATAACCCTGTCTTTTTCACCACAGGGAAAATCTGATTTCAGCCGAAGCCTCTAGTCTTTCCACTTGCCGCCAACAGATGTTCTGATGTCTTCAAACCCATTTATTTCACCATGGACCCAGGTAATAGATGCTTTTGGAGAGTGGAAGCTGGCAGTTAGGCTATAAAAGGTGCATTTATGCCAAAATGAAAGTGAAGTGTATTACACGTCTTTGTGCGAATGTGCTGACATCAACCTCCCCGTCAGTATCCATCTCAAAGGCCCATGTGCACTGGACAGACCAGCCATAAATCTCACATTCCCATACTGTTACCCTCTTTCTCTTCAGACCTCACACGATGGGATACAGTTCTTAAAAGAGAAGAGGACAAGTGTTTTAAAAAACACATGATAGGAGCAAATTAGATCTTTTGAAAAGGGTGAACCCAATCACTTTCCCCTTTTCTTCATTATTACGATTTCACTGCTTAGCTAAAGCCTTCATGAAAAAAGCCTCAGGAAGCATAGAGTTTTATCTCCAGGGGACAATCAGTGTGCTGCCAATAACACAGCTAATGTCAGAGGTGAGAGGGCAAGGTGAAAGGGAGACTTGTTTCCTAAGGATGGAGCCGAAGTGGAAATGGAGGCAGATCAAGGCATTTGGCTGAAGACTTTTCCAGACATGCTGTGCAACTGATCCGAAATACCCCACTGAAGGTATGCATTAGGCTCAGTACTGCATCCACTTTGCCAAGAGAAATTGTCTACCAGGCATCATGAGCAGGGCAGCAACAAGTATGAACCATGCTGAATGCTGAGATTTTTAAAACTAAAAGAATTTAGTTACCGAGAGCCATTCGACAGTTTACAAAAACGATTTTTTCCACACGCATCCCCTAGTAAGCTAAAATGACAAGTCACCCAGCGCTCCCCATTCATGGTCGACTAATTATAATTAAAATTTGAACCGTTCTGTCACAATAAAACTATTGAAGAGAGTGAATGTGCCAATGTGAATTATTCTAGTGAGGGATCCAGTGAAAAGGAAGCCAAAGGCAGTAAGAGCCAGTTAGACCCAGTTTGTACAACTCTCAGGGACTAGCTGAGGTGGTACGCTCACACACTCCTGCTCGGACGGTATCCCATAAAACAGCCAGCTTTTTCTTTTTTTCACACTTGCTGCATTTTTTACAAGCTGTGGCAGCATTTGGTAGTGTGTGGACAGCGCGGACCGCTGCAGCTGTGCCACCTGCACCAGGTGGCGAGATCCGTGCCACGCTCCACTGCTCACATTGTGTCAACTGGAGTGAAAAAAAATCACAGGTGCATAGCTTTGCTATGCTGCATCACGTCTTTACGTAGAACTACGTGCGGATGGTGAGCACCGACCCACTCGGTTAAATATCAGGTCGGTCGCTGCGACGAACTGAGGTGTTGACGTCAACGCTACGACGTGGTTCGAACGTGATGAGATGTAGCGTAACGTGCGGCAACTCCAAAATGAGCCGAATGTGGGACATTTTCGCAACGGTGCCAGCTCGCTCAGGCTGAACTGGCAGCGCCCGTTCATATCTCGTTTGATGCGGTGTTCCTTCCTTTGTCCAACGGTATACGCACTATCTCTCTGTGTCTTTTCATTTGCGAGCAGTAGCGGCGAGAAGGGTTGCATTTTTTCGTGACAGTCAATTCCCAAGTTATCCCCCCTACGTAGTGAGGAGAAAGATGTAGTTCTACGTCAAAATAGATGTTACAAGGTGGAGGCGCATAATTCTGGTTCTTCAAAATTGAACTGCTTACCAAACAGCACCGGCCCAGATCAAGCACTGTTTACCAGCTATGTGAAAAGTAGGACACCCCTTCTTAGCATGGCACATCTCATATGGCACCCAACAGAAAAACACGGCTTCACCTCAAAGTTGCACCCAGGTTGTGATGGAACAGCCCATCAGTCCATATTTCCCTTCATGGTGGCTGTTGATAGGGAATCGGGCGTGTGGTGTTCCGTGACACAAGCCATAGTAACAGTGACTCACAAAAATGGAGATCCTGAAAGGAGCTGACATGCACATAGCAGAGAGGGATTTCATGCCTCATAAAGCTCAGACTTGGATCAGGGAGAGCATACCCTAAACATCATGATGGTAACAATCATAACCAGACAGCAGAAATACAATATGTGGTGTCTTTTTTCGTCTTCGCCCTTTGGAGACGAAGCGCCAAGCCTCCAGAGCACAGCAGGCCCACACACAGTGTGCAGAGGCACCTTGGTGCGCCATCCCATCTAGAAGCTGTAGTACCATCATATTTTCGCCGTTTGACCTGCCTCCTTCCATTTTTGACAACAGCATCACTCAAGTGTTTTGTAAGAGTTATCCCCCAACCAGCCATGCCATGCTTCCCAAGGTGAACAAACAACAATGCGTTAGATGTTCTCATCTCCCTTTACGGCCATCCCATTACTCAAAAAGACACGCCTTTTTAATTAGCAGGCATCCATGAAGTGGTGTTGGTGCACAGGGTTGGGAGGTGGAGAGTATGTTTGTGAAGGGGGGGTCATGACTGAAAACTCCTCAAAAACAGTGAGTCAGAAGGACCCAGAATGGGCCGTAACCACAGTCTGCTCATGTTGTGGGACAGCAGGGATGAAGGCTCGTTTCTGAGAGAGGCCCTTGGGCAATACGGGGGCTATAAATCCGGATATACAGATGGATCGCGGGCCATGTAAAATTTGATACGTTAACAGCTGAACAGCCTGGGCTCCGCCCCACCCTTGAGGCAGCTCCTCTGATTGGCATCTCACAAATTTGGGCTTGCACTCTCCGCCTATCTCTCATCTCCACATGTGTGATCTATTTTGACAGCTCCTTTACTTTCCAGTAAAAGACCTTTCAGGGGAACCCTGGCACAAGACGTGCCTTTTGCAACACTTGGTTAGAAAATGCAGGAGTAATATGCAGAGGGCCTGCGTCCCTCCCCCACGGTGTGAGAACACACCGGGGATGAAGGTGCTCAGCGCACTGCGACGCTAATGGCTTCACTCAGCGATAAAAGCGACCACGCGTTCAAAGGGTCCATTAGCCACGCTCGACCAGATCATCTTTCAGACAGGGCTCCTACAGTACCACGGCTCCTTTCGCTAGTAAATACTATATTCCATTCCTAAAAACATGCAAGTAATGGCTAGATTTCATGTGGAAAGATGTATCTGACAAAATGGTCTGCTTCAAATTTTCAATGACACATTAAAGTCTAGACCTGTGGCTTTTAAAACCCTTAACCAAACACGACTAAGGAAGTGTTAAACACACACACACACAGAGAATCTGAACTACTGGTCCCATATGGGGTTGTAGGGAACTGGAGCCTAACCCAGCAACGCAGGGCATAAGGGGACAAACCCATGACAGGACACCAGTCCATCACAAGGCACCCCAAGCAGGACTTGAACCCCAGACCCACCAAAGAACAGGACCAGGTCCAACCCACTGCGCCACTGCACCCCCCTGGAAGTATTAAACAGTAAAAGGAAAATAAAAAGGTAACATTTAGTGAAGCTTACCATGGTAATTGCGACCTCAAAAAATCTGAGCAATACATCAGAAATTAGCTGAGCTGTGAGTTACACCTGAATTCCTGAAAACATAAAGCCAATTACTATGATGTAGAAGCATACAGCATAGACTGATGGGACACAAGACACTACTTGTATTCATTTAGCAGACCCTTTTCTCCAAAGCAGCACAATGCCTACCACGTAGTGTTTATCTGACAGCTTAATCCAAGGTAATTTACGGTGCTAGATGACTGCACTGAACTCCCTGAATCATTCACCCATCAGTACATTGAAGCAATGTAACACAAATACTCTAAAGGCAATTTAGAGCCATCAATTTACCCGAAACACATATGTTTGACCGTGGGAGGAAACCGGAGAGTCAAAAGGAAACGGATGCAAACTCCGCACAGATTGAACAAACCCACAACCAAACACACCACCCAGGCACCGTCAGGCAGCAGAGACATCCATTATGCCACCCTGCCATGCCAGACAATTTATATTCTCTTAGAAAAAGAACAACAGGACCACAACCAAAAATATAAAGAATGCGGAAAGACAGAATTCAGATTAAGAGGCCTGGAGCCTTCCTGTCCGGTCCTGAGCTCCGTTTCTCCATTTCTCTGACGCTCATTACAAACCTATCTCACTTGGGGATCTTCAGAGCTTCCTTGTCTCTTGTTTTAATTCATTTCCCCATTGTCATCCTCTTCACCATTCTCCTGTTCCTGTGCCCCTAGGGGAAACCATCTACTTACTCATTAACTTCAGACCAGACAAAATCTTTCTAGAGATTCAGCAAATTCCTGCTTGTTTTACTGCCTGAATTGCAGAATATGTGATTCCACAGCTGTGCGAAATAAATCCTTCATATAATTGGCAATTACTGTACATGAATGACTTTCTAGCTTACCTAAAACGGATACAGGCAAAGATGTGTTAGTTTTTATAATAACAATCAACATTGCTGCATCACTTTTTCCTTTGAAGAAGTGAAATTCTATACCAATATACCATAATATAAAGAAAGACAAATTTCACATATCGCACCTCTGCTGGATTTTTTTGCAGTGTGATGGATTTTGATAAGTGTAGTTTTCATATGCACACCTCTAATGCATTCAAGCCAGGATTATTAAAAATGCATTACACCAAACACAGTTGTCAGATGCCGTTTTGTACACAGATTTTCTTGCAGCTGAGGATGAAGTAAATATCTTGAAATGACTTCAAATGCCTTTTATCAGGCACTGAACCAGGACCACTGAATATTTCTGACTCAAACTGGAAGAGTGCTATAACTATAAAAACTATATAAACTCTAAATGTGCTTAATGACACACTGAATGAATACTGCTGGAGTTGGGCAGCAGTGATTATAATGAGCTTTAATGGGTGTCAGTAAATTGCTGAAATATGCTGCCTTGTTTAGCACCAGCAGCTAACCAGGCAAGCCAACCTGAGCAGCAATGTCTGGTTACAGCTATTAAGAATTGCCTGGCCCGATGTAATAAATCTGACAAGACAGGACTAACCCCACCGCTGTCACCACTCACCTGTCACCTGGCATGGGGGGGGCAAAGGGGCGTGAGAGTGTCAGCTTTACAAGTCAGACAGTGTCCACTTGCCGCCTTCCTCCCCCAGGCTCTGTGACCAAACAGTGCTCCCATTAACTTTAGCTGGAAGGCAAATGAATGCACCCTGGGAGCTGGTTGCTCTGCCTATCTTAATCTATGTCTCCTCATACTTTTTCATCTTCCATATCTGAATGTTAAAGGCTCATTGGAGCAGACTGGCTCACTGAAATGGTCTGCCTGTGTAGCCACATTCTGAAAAAAACCATGGATCATATGTGGAGCTCGGGGGGAGCTGCTGCACAGACATGAAGGTGTCAAGCTCAGAAAATCTTAAAAAGAGGTTAACAATGACACATGTAGATCCTAACACCCATGAATCAGAATAAAAACAAAAACCAGACCGGCTGTCAATTTCCCCACCATTAGCCTTGGTGGCTCTTTAGTCACCTACAAGCAATGGATAGGTATGGGATCAGTAAATTCCAGTATAAGGGTCCTAATTCCATTGTAATGACAAAAATATATAGCTAAGGGATTCTTGCATAGCGTCCTTAATTTAGTTTAAAAGAGCTGGTACAGCAGGTTCAGACAGTGCACAACATCAGAATAAAAGGTCTTCCTGTAAAATAGTCAGGATGAAGTGTCAATGGTTAAAGGATGGTCAACTACATTTAGGATGGAGAATACAAAACGCCTATTCAGCCCTCTTGTTTAGTAGAACCTAATGAAAGCCTAATTGGAGACTGCTGAAAGAACCTGTGTGACTGAGGGCCAAATACTTGATATAAGTGACAGGCGATAGCGTACATAAAATATCCCATGGCAAGGCTACGCTACGGCTGCTCATCTATCAGCTTGCAGCCTGCTCCTCAGATACCAGCAGCCATCAGAGAAACTGAGACGTGCGGCTATGGATCTAACTGCCGTGTCATCAGTACTAAAGAATTCTGGCATGAAAGAGCCAGGGGTCAAGGTAAGATTAATCTCTGCCATTGTCACAAAAGAAAAACAGTATGAATCTGGTTCAGCTTTCTTTATTCTTTGTTTGTTTGACTAGGTGCATTTTCAAGGCAAGCTGTAGGGCGTTCTGATTTAAATACACTTATTGTGTGCCACACTTTATTTACCGTAAAAGAAACACTCAAATGTTCTGGCAGGAGTAGAGTCCCGTTGAAGTGCCGAGCTAAATTGCTTACAGACTGCTGCTCCATCATAAGCCAGGAATCAATTGCTTGGAGCTGGATGTAAGTTTCTTATGGAGGGTTGGGGCTATGCTCTTTTGGCTCCCTTCCAGTCGAACCCCAACAAAAGAATAACAACTAATACATTCCAATAATTTAATAAGGGGATGGGCCCATGAGATCACCAGTGATAGAAGCAGAACCAGCCGAGTGGGACTGCGACCATCTCAAAGGGCTCAGGTTGCACAAAAACACATCCTCAATGCAAGTTTTTTCTTAGTCTGGAATGCCTTTTTAAGTTCCACCTATTCAAATAATTTCTCAAATTCAATTTCTGGTTTCTTCAAAGGGATGGTCCTGAGAAGATCCACAGCCATGGTGAACATGGGCTTTGCTCTAGGTGATCTCCTGGACCCGTGCAAGTCCTTTTGTTGAAAATCAGGAATGCTTAAGTGGGATAATTTACAGCATAGAGTACCCTGAGAGGAAAGCTATAAATATTTGTCCGTTGAGACGAAACCAATATTGTTTGAATTGGCTAACCCAGTAGACATAACTGTCCCATCTTAAACATAATCTACGCTGAAGAAATGTAGGGAAAGAAAACAGACAGGCAACTTTCCGCCATTTAATCTGGGCAGATGTATTAACATCATAAAGTGCATCTGCCCATATCAGTTCCATGTGAATAACAGTAAGTGACTGAACTTGTCTCTACTGCCTGATCATGACCAGAATGAAATCTTGAATGTTATACACAGCATGCCAATAAGAAGCAACAATGGGTAACGCTGCAACACACTCGCACAGATGCATGGACAACGAAATATGTTTTAAAACTGCTTTCTCTTAAAAGGTATGTTTTATATGTCTTCAAATGGAGACAAGAAAGAGAAACTTCAGTTTGGAGGATTCAAAGACTTTGCAGATACCTCAGCTATTGTTATGCACACATTGTTTTGTTAATTTTTTGGGGGTTGGAATAATTATTCAAAACATAGGGCTGCACTGCCAGGACACTGGAGATTCAATGGGAGCAGAGGTATTGCTGGGATAAGTGTGATGCCTTGTGGCTGGTGAGGGATGGGGATATTGGCCCTCGGGCACCTTATCGGGCCCTGATGAGCTGCTGACAGAGGTCTGGTTTACAAAGAGACAATGGTGCCTGCTGTGCTGCCGACACTTACCTGACAGTAGGCTACACGCCTACCCCCCTCCCACCAACCGCTATCCAGGACAGAGGGCCATTATACATCCCCAGTCTTTATCGACTCATCTGGACCAAGGAGAAAAGGATGCTTTCGCTCTCCTCTAGACACGAAACAATCCTGAGATTCCAATGAACACTGAGGGTTACCGGCTGCGAACGGCTGCCGTGTGGCTTATGCACACCTGATCCTCCTGTAAGCAGTCTCAGCTCCACAGCTGGCCAGATGTGGGCTTGTGCCAAGGTGTCACTGGGAACAACTCTTCAGACCTGCAGCCCAGCCCTGCATCTCATTAATTATTAATGGATGTTTTTAATCCACAGCCACAAGAGAGTTCAGCACGAGGAAGCGAACAAAATATGCTGAGTAAGCGCTAAGTATTTTAAATTTGAGGAATGAGCCCACAGACGAAGGCACGTCAGTAGGAAATTAATCATTCCTGTTAATGTTCATGGAGCCAAGACAGGTTAATCAACTATGGCAAAAGTTTTATCTCCATACATTTGGACAGTACATGGAAAATACCTTACAACATCCACCCGTTCCTGTATTTGCTGTTATAAATCAAGCTCCAGCGTACACCCCCGCAGATCAAGTGCGGTTAGGAAAACGAACCCAGTGTCCCGTGTAAGTGAAGACAGGCCCTGTCGGAAGTCCGCCTGCTTGACGTTTCCAGCTGTTCGCCAGAGGTGATCAGAGCGAGGGCGAGTGCACGGTGCGTTTTCCTCCGAGCGTAAACTTGGAATGACATTTCTCCAGGGTTGTTTAGATAATTGAGGCCGTTAACAGGTTTGTGGTCATTTCACTAGCTTTTGCCTTCCTAGGTTTTATGTGATTTATTAACCTTTTTGGGCTTGTGGAGGGAAGAAGAAATGGTGAATCGGTGCTTCTTTTGTTACGTGTAGGTGAGATTCCTTCTAGAGTTGGATTCTTTCCCACTCATCTACAGCATATCCACAAGAATATTCCCTGTTCTCAATGAAAGACACAGGAGATTCAAGCTTTACTCTTCTGGTGGATTTCTTTGGTGTACACTCATCCTTCTGATCTGCCAGTAACTGAAGACCTGCCTAAGAAAAGCAGCAGATGCTGCTGACCCACGCAATTCACATGTGTACAACTCACATGGGTTCTTTTAAGCACCGGTGTCCTCCCTACTGTGTCGAAACAGATCTTGTGAGGCTTACTGTCAAGTTGTTAGCACAGAACTCAAATACCAAAGGCCAACAGCAACTCTGGTCTCTATGCACCAAAATGCAAACAATCTTTTTATAACTAGACTACTGTTTCTGGTATGCTTCTGTAAACAGTTCTGAACTCTGGTGTTCTAATGTCTGTGTGCATGTTGCTGAACTCCATAACAAATTACATCTAATTCCCTTCTTTGTTGCTAATGTTGGCGTGACTATACATGGCTTGTCCGGAGGTGTAGCTTCTGTTTTTTTTGCTGGCAAATACGAGCATGGCATCTGAAGGCCTACTGGGGTCCAAGCAAGAGAAGCCCCACCAGGAACGCAGTTTTGACCAAGAATGTTCAAGGTCCCATGCTCAGTTATAGAAGGACGTATCATCCGACTTTGAAGAGACTTTAGACTTTGCCCCATCCCGCTAAGGAGCCTCTTTGTTGCCTCTCTGGAAAAATCCTAATCTAAAATCGCTAGAAACTGGAACTGGGGTGGCGGCAGAGCATGGCCCTTATACCTCTGAAGTCGACCTCTAATGGTCACCTGGGGGTAAGGTGTCACGGAAGATCACTTGCAGTCTCTGGAGAAGGTTGCTCCCCTGGGTGTCTGGAAACTAAGTAAAGCATGTCCAAGCCTTTGAGACTAAACAGTGTGAAAGCAATTTACAAGTAGAGCGATACTCTTTGTTGACATCTTCCTGAGTGATTTATGCTGGTTCTTGTCTTTAAAACAGCAGGAGTATGAAAGAGTCACTTTTAAGTTTTTTCACAGCAGTTGATGTTTACCACAGTGGCACCTCAAATCATAGCCAGAATTTTGTGCTTCATGGATTTGAGCACCTCTATGCTCTTTAATGTATCTTTATGCTCCTGAATGAATGTACCTTTTTGCTTTTAAGTGTTACTATACAACTGATGTTACCCTGTGTATGAAAAATGGCACACCTCTAAACACATTTGTGAATGTGCAATACATCGGAGTTTTGTATATGACACAAGCTGCTGATTAGAATGGGTCTCTTGGGTGCTGGGGACATGAAAGACTGGCAACAGCAGAAATGGGGAAGCGTTGTGGACAGAGCTGCTGCCCTTGGATCCAGAGGTTACAGGTGTGACTCTCACCTACTGCTGTAGTACCCTTCTACAAAGCAGTTACCATAAATTGCTTCAATCAAATTACCATCTGTATAAAATGGTAAATTATTGTAGTTAGCTCAGCACTCTAAGTTGTGTTGGCGAAGAGTATCTGCTAAATGAATGAATTATAAGTGAGCTGAGACTGACATAGCAAACACTAAAAATGTGTGCTGTTTTATTTCTGTGGTAACATGAGATACATTTCAGTTATGTTGAAATTATATCTATATATCATTCTCTAGTTCATATATTGCCGCATCAGGAGTTCATCAGTAAATGAACGCATCCATGTTGATTCTTTTGGTACCGAGCACTGGCCAGGTTTTTTGAGAAACAGGAATTCTTGATTGGACAATGCTGGTGCAAGAAATAATGTAACATGTTCCACAAGCTGCGAGCCATGTGAAGGTTTCATCCCACATAACTCCCAGGTTTAGGGTCTAGATACAGATGGCCTTACTCTCTTTCCGTGCCAATTACTTCCAGCATGAAAAGTCACAGCGGCAACTTTAATCACTACTGCACGGGTCAGAAGTAGTTCACCTTCCACAAACAAGGGTAGCGAAGACAGAAAAAGAAGGAACTGGGATGGGGGTAGCGGGGAAGTCAAGGTTTAAAATGTCTTGTCCTATAACCTTGCCCAGACATGCCATCTTTCTCAGTGGTCTGTGCTTCAATGAGGGAGATGGCATCCGGCTGCATGCTAATGTAACATGTCAACAGGAAGTGGACATGCAGGTACCTGGAGAACAAGTTCCACCAAGTCAGTAATCACTGCCAGTAGCAGTGTGATCCATACACTAACCCTCTAATCCTGTCAAGCAGATAACAACAGGGAGAAACGTGAGTCTGATGAGGACACATTACCATGTTTATGGTGTTTTTTTGTGAAGCCATTTTAAATGCAAAAGACTCTATAGTAAGCTAAAATAAGCTGATTATTGACTTCAGTAGATACTGTGTGGGAGAAAAAATCCCAGTTCCATCAAACAGGGCAAACTGTATATGACTTTGACTGAACAAAATTACTAGGATCTTTTGGCTTAATCTTGGTATGAACAGAATAAAGTCTCTATTGTCCTCTCTGAAAAATGACGGGTATTTAATATAATTTGATTAACATATGCAGCAAGCTAACTGTCAGTTAGGCAAAAGCCAAGTCACCAAAGACAACATCACTTGTTCTCAGGAATGAATGGGTGGATTTATATACAACTGTACAATCTCCTTCTGTACAGACCCATACAAGTATAGAAATTTTAATATGGTTCGAATTAATATAATTTAAGTATAGCACACTATATATATTCATTACTGATGACTTTGTCCTGAGGCATGGGCACGATGGTTCAGAGCCTATCCCAGAAACGTAGGGTGCTAGGTAGAGCACACACAGAATGAGGCACCAGTCCATCTTGAGGCAATCACACACACTCATTCACTCACATGTACACACACTAAAGGCAATTTAGGAGTTACCAATCGTCCAGAAACAGGTTTCATTGGACTACAGAAGAAACTGAAGCGCCCAGAGGAAACCCACGCAAACACAGAGAGAACAAGCGAGCTCTGAAAAGACTGAGCTGGATTCAAACCTACAGCCCAGGAGCTGTAAGGCACCAGTGCTAGCCATTGCACCACTCTGCAAGCCACACTTAGATTTTCACATTCATTTTTCAAAAGGGGAAAAATACCAAAAATCATTGTTTTCCATGAATAATGAGTGGCTTGATAGGAAATGTACCCTAAAACTGACCTTTTTGTATCTTCCTAGTCATTCATTAATTATTTACACAACATTTATACATTCAGCTGCTACTTTTCTCCAAAGCAACTCACACTTATTTACCCATTTATACAGCTAGGTAATTTTAATGAAGCAATTTAGGGTAAGTACCTTGCTCAGGAGTACTACAGCCAGAGGTAGGGATCAAACCTTCAACTTTTGGAGCTAAAGGCAGTAACTTTAACCACTACACCAACAGTCCCTGGTTTGGGTTCTCCTGCCTCATTCCTGGAGACCCCTGACTGACACACATTATCTTTCGAATAGTGTGATGATGGAGTGGTCAGACACACTGCAAGACTTGTTAGACCCTTTTGTGGCTTTACTAAGGCTAGTAATATTGATGAAATGGGGCAGGAGAAAGTAAGAAGGTGTACACATACGGTCCAGGCAGAAGAACTATGAAGTTGGCCTTTTTGTTTACAGTGCGAAATGCCTATAACATCTGGTGATAAAGTGAGAAGCAGGTAATATAGTGATTAATGGCACAGAAATTTTCACCTGATGGTTTCAGGTTTAAATCTCACTAGGAGCCTTGTTTTATAGTCTATGAGTCAGGTATATCCAGGAAAGTACTTCCGTCCATAAGTCAGTGAAAGTGTAAGTTGCATTTCATAAAGTGAAGAGGTTAACCAAGAAAACAATTCTCTCTGCTTTAGAGGTGAAATGAAGCAGGAAAGAAAATGGTACGTGCTTGAAGGAGAAACCCCAAACCTTTGCAGAGCGATTTGCACATGCACTATGGAGGGTACAGCTATGACAGGGAGGAAGGTGCCTGATTTGCCCCAGCTCCAGCACAGCGCAGATCACTTTACATTGCCGCTCAAGAAGGCGTGGAGACTTTAGCCGGTGACGAATAGCAGGCAGCGTCCAGACAGAGAGCGTTAATTGGGGCCATAACTTAAGTGACGAGAAGGAATTCTGCCCCCCCTCCCACAAACATCTGATGAATAGAGCCATAGGTCCAGGGAAGGTCCCCTGCCGGCTTGTTAGGCCCCCGATCCAGCTGCCACACAGACAGCTTCAGCCCCATGGAGACCCTGTGCTGAACCACCCTATTTGCACTCCGCTGTCTTTCCAGTACATATACACTCACACACATTTCAGAACCACGTATCCCATACAGGGTCCCGGAGCCCACCCGGTAACACAGGGCGTAAGGCCGGAGGGGGAAGGGACACACCCAGGACGGGACGCCAGTCCGTCGCAAGGCACCCCAAGCGAGACTCGAACCGCAGGACCCGCGCCACCGCGCCACCGCGCCACCCACATATACACTCAAGCCTCATATAACAGTGTCGTGCATAATGAAAAACCACTATAACAGCTTATGAAAATATACATACAATGGGCTTACTACTCACACAAACTGTCTGAAGCCTCTTGTCCCAAGCAGGGTCATGGCAGGCCGGAGCCTAGCCCAGCAGCACAAGGCGCGGGGACACACCCAGGACAGGACACCAGTCCGTCGCAAGGCACCCCAAGGAGGACTTGAACCCCAGACCCGTCAGAGAGCAGGACCCGGTCAAACTCACTGCGCCACTCCCCCTTACTACTCAGTACAGTGGTATTTGTACCCATTACTCTGTTACCCAGGGGGCGTGGTGGCGCAGTGGGTTGGACCGCAGTCCTGCTCTCCGGTGGGTCTGGGGTTCGAGTCCCGCTTGGGGTGCCTTGCGACGGACTGGCGTCCCGTCCTGGGTGTGTCCCCTCCCCCTCCGGCCTTACGCCCTGTGTTGCCGGGTGGGCTCCGGTTCCCCGTGACCCCGTAAGGGACAAGCGGTTCTGAAAATGTGTGTGTGTGTGTGTACTCTGTTACCCAGTCATTTTATTTTAAGAAGAGCAAGAAAAAGAGGTGATGTAAGAATGCCACTTGTCTTTATCTCACGGAATTTCGATCAGTGGAAGGTTTTTCAAAAGGAATATTCCAGTCTCAGTGCAATTCAGCTGCTGGGTGGCTTCCTTGCAGACGTCCAGCATTTCAGAGCACCTTACACACTGATACAAAACAGTTCAGTGACTGAAAAAACTCATGAAAACTGCACGCAATAAAAACGATTAATAAAAACAAAGCCAGCTGTCTCCATTACATTATTTCAACCAGTAGTTTTTATACAAAGCGTGTCAGTCCATGTCCGGTGCAGTTGTTGCTCAGCTTTCAGGCTGTCAGGGATACTAGTGTTTTATCAGTTTGTTAAAAACAAAGTACACGTACACACAGAAACCGCTTGTCCCAAGCAGGGTCGCGGGGAGCCGGAGCCTAACCCGGCAACAAAGGGCGCAGGGGACACACCCAGGACAGGACGTCAGTCCATCACAAGGCACCCCAAGCGGGATTCGAACCCCAGACCCACCAGAGAGCAGGCACCGTTCAAACCCACTGCACCACCCTGCACCACCGTGCCCCGCCCCCCCCCAAAAAACAAAGTAAAAACATTAAAACTGTGGAATTTCAAAACTGGTAAGACTCTTTTAGCGCAATTCTGTGTTTCCTCTCTGGAATGTTTTTGCAATACTGTTCTGTTCACAAACACCGCACTGACCTCTCAAGGCTCCTGTATTAGTCTCCCAAGTTAAAAAAAAAAAAAAAAACAGTTTAAAATGAATAAAAGTGAGTGTTTAAAAAAAAAGATAAAGCACACAGTATGCTTCACATCTACTGAAGAAACAGCCTTTTAGTGTCATGTGTCTATAATTCAAAAAGAACTAAATGAACAGTCACAGGTCAAGCACTTCTCTTCAGGAAAAGGTTAAAACAACAGCTTTCATATAAACACAACAATATATAAACAAGACAAAAAAGATACTAAGGGGAGTATAGAAAGCCACTCCTTTCCTGCATTAATATTACAGCGTTTCCCGTAACTGGCATTCAGACCATTACAAAAATCTGTGAGGTAAATAATGAATACACTGGAGAAGTGATTATTGATAACAAATGAATGAAAATATAACACTAAACGACAAGCTACAAATAGATTTTCTTACAATTATTATGAAATATCCATCCATCCATTTTCATCAGTGTTCCTGATTAGCACTGCGAGGTTCCGGACCCTTTCCTGGAATCACTTTTAAATATATATATTTGTGTATATACTGCATGCATTCTTTTTAAATGTTTCTTGGAATGCAGAATTACAGTTGAAAATTAAATGTTCTCACGTTAGTTTTAGTGTACTGCGCTCTTGAGCTAAATGATATATGTTTCACATGTGGGCTTACTTTGTGTATTCGTGTTGAATGCCATTGCAGATACAAAAAAACCATCCACTTTGGAAGAGCTCCATATCTCTGATGGCTATATATGTCCAAAGAGGAGGGAAATAATCGGGAATGTCACAAACACAACAAGGCCAAGCAAGCCAAAGTGGAGTTAGGGGCCATATCAGAGGCCTGGTCACTATGACATGGAAATGATGGGAAAATGGAACAAGTTCGCTCAGATGGAATGCTCATCCTTTCCTTGATGATCCTGGCCCGTTTCTCCATTTTAGCAAATGATGACCTACTGAACGTTGACCTCTCATTTGTTCAATTTATTCATCTTTCCTGCTACTTGCCCCTCCAGGACTGTATCCAGTGACTGATGAATTCTCCTCTTCCATTACCACTCCCTGCCTCCCACACATTCCCGGCCGCATATCTCCAGGCTCTGCTGATCTCCTGTTTCTCCACAATCTTTCTGTCTCTTTGATGCCATAGGTCTCAGTATGGATTCCTGCCTTCTTAAACTCTTTATTGTACTGCCTACACGTACCCAGAGGACTCACACACCATATTTTAATTTGGTACCATATGTGGACTCATCAGAGTCTCATTTCCTTCTCTGGTACTTTGGATTGGGTTTTGTACTTTGGTAGATAACCTCTTGTTCTGAATTAATGTACAAGGTAGTTAAAGGCCTTTTGCTCCATTTGACCTTAGTGATATTATTAATCCCTACATTGTTGAATGTTTTCCAAGACTGTTTGATTTTGGTTATCTTAAAGTACCCACGACTAAGAAGACTTCAATAGTTGGGTGTGCCTTTTGCTATAGAGCACCTATACTACGGAATAATCTGCCTGGTAGTATTCAGATTGTCCCCTCAGCCTTAACCGTTAAATCCAGCCTTAAGACTTATCTTCCCTCCTTTACAAACTTGCTGTGGAGTAATTCCTGATTTATGCTTTCTGCACTCTTGTTAATTACGAACATAATAACCTTGTATCGCTTACATGTTCGCTAGTAACTATCATCTATTTTTTTCTTTTATCTTACCTGTTACCTGTGGTGGAATGGGAGCCACCACCGAGGCCAAGTGCTTGATGTACTTCACTGCATACCATGACAAACAAAATCAACAGCCTTGGGCCTAGACAACAAATTTTTCAGCTTCCATAGTCTGTATCTCCATTTTGACAATTATAATGGTCTTTTCTGTTTTAGACGTATCCATACAGATCACGTACCACCACACTAGAAAGTGCAGAAGGGGTGGGTAGACACTACTACCACAGTTTGTTTCCTCCTTCCTTTGTAGACTGGGAGTTTTTGTTTTCCTCTCCACTGGTGTCAGCTGTCATACTCTGTTGTTTTCTATATCTGTTATGCCCGTAATGCTACATCATTAATGGCAACCTCGTTCAACACTCTGTAATACTCTTTTAAAAAGAAATCAAAAAATAAATTGAACTGAACAAGTGTTATCTGGCAAGTTTTTGAACAAAATTGTAACATTTATTCACATGTATACTTTGCTTTCTATAACAATGTACAAAGAAATTTCAGTGCTTAGGTTCTAAACTTCTGAGTTTTTTCATTTAAAATTAATCAGCAAAAGCTAATGTTAATTTTATCAATACAAGCATTCTTACATTTAACCCTTAGACCTCATTTGTCTTCCTGATGATGCCATCTTGACATTATTAGAATTTAATTACACATGATAATGTACATATCAAAAGTTTATGAAAGAACTTACAGCCCCAAAGCTGTGAAGTCTTGTTAGCAGAACACTGACACCTCTCTGGAAACTGACAACTCACTAGATAAAATGTTTCCCTGAGAAATGGAAGAAAATGTTTCCCTTGGAAATGACACTTTGCTGGATACAGACTGACCTTCCTAGGACTCCACTGAAAGTGATGCAAGAAGCTTCTTAACTGCCTACATAAGGGCCTCCAGGTTTGGTTCTCATGGCTCAATAGCTAGCAGCTCCAATAGCCTAAGATCAGCAATGAAAGGAGGTCATTAAAAGGCCTTTAAAAAGTCACCCAAACCATAACCTTAACCTTTTCCATCACACAAACGGGACAAGTCTGTCCAGGCCATGGTGACATCCCGTCTGGACTACTGCAACTTTCTTTTGTGTTGCCTTCCTGCTACTGCCATCAAACCTCTGCAGTTGATACAGAATGCTGCTGCATGAGTTGTGTTTGACTTGCCAAAGCATTACCATGCATCTCATTTCTCTGCACTGGCTTCCTGTAGCTTCCCAGATCAAATTCAAGACCCTGGTTATTGCCTACAAATGCATCAATAGAACTGCTCCCAGCTATCTACAAGACTTGATCAACTGCTACACCCCATCCAAACTGCTTCGCTCTTCTACTCTGCCCCCTTGGTGGTCTCGCGCACAAAAGGTAAAGCACGGAGGTTCTCGGTTCTGGCTCCGTTGTGGTGGAATGACCTCCTCCTCTCACTCAGAACTGCAGAAACTCTGTCTACATTCAAGAAGGGTCTGAAAATTCACCTTTTCCGGACTCACTTCGCCCATGATCTCTCAAGCTCATGTATGGTGTAAATTTTCATGCACCATAACTTTATGATCATGCCCAGATAAGCCTTTACACAGCCGCTACTCCTGTACTGTACATAAATGCTTGTGTACCTTAAAAAAAAAAAAAAGGTGATCAGCAATCATCTATTCTGAGTTTTCCGCACCTCCTACTTATGCAATGAACATCGGTGCATAAAGTGGAAAGAAATAAACTAAGTTTACTTAAGAATAACACGTCTGCAACTATGTCTCTCTTTCTTGTAATGTAATGCACAAATTGTATTTTCTCTGAGATGTATGTCGCTTTGGAGAAAAGCGTCTGCTAAATGAATAAATGTAAATGTAAGTCTGGTTCCTGCTTTGAGTCAGAGAAGATAGATGCAGTCTGGTGTCCATCACGTACTTGTCACTCTGAAGCAACATTGCACGACCCTTACATAGTACTGCAAGCTGAGAAACAACGCACTTGACCTGAAAGTTATATCTGACCTACCTGAAGAGCATCAATGTTGTTTCTTTGGGTGAGCATTTGAAAGTAATGCAAAGTATGCCGCTGTCATCAGATGACCATGTGTCCCAAAAGTTGTATGTACATTGCCTGGTCTGACCTATTAGCATCCCAAAGAGATGTCTGGGTGCAATTTCACGTGAAAGAGCACACTGCAGTACGGACAAGACTTGGGGCGACACTCAAATGCGTCTGGTGCACGCAACTGGCACCAAAGCCTAACTTTGACCATTATAATTTTTGCACATGCTAACAAGGTTAGAGCCTTCCCTTTCCTGACCTAACTGCTTGACAGGGATCATTAATAATTCTAATTTGGGGATGTGCACTAAACAGCTGTCCCTACAGCTCAGTAAACAGGTGTTCATGTGGCAGAATCCCGAATGGTGGGTCCAATACTGGGTACAAAGCCATCAAACGTGGAATTCACTTCAGCCCAAATGCGTGCTACGGTGCTGTCGAAGAGGAATCCTACTTTTTCTGAAAAATTCATTTCGGAATCAGTCCCTTTTTGAGCGTGTTAAGTGGTTAGCTGTCTGCAATAGCAGTGTGTGTCAGAAACAGCACAGCCAAACCGTACTGGCTACTGGAAGCTGAGGGATTACTCAAGTAATAACATACAAATATAGAAAAAAGTAGAACCCACAAATAACTGGGTTTTTTGTTTGTCCGAGTTATTGCTCATCAGGGAATAGCTTTCCGCTATTCTGTTTCCTCTGAAGTGTAATGTGTTACTTTATATTATAAACTGTACAGTATCAGAATTAATACAAAACGACAGAAAGTAGGGGGGAAAAAAAAAAACTAATTCTGTTCTAAAACCACTCATTCATTCCCATTCATTCAAAAACCCAAAAGTGAAATAAAACTTTGGTGTAAAAAAATCTCAGAAGTTCATACCGCTACATTTTCAGTAAATATGAAACAACATTCAGTTCTAGTGAATATTTGTAACAACCTCACTCTATTGCAGGGATCAATCTTCACTACCCGAATGCTGCGAATGTTTTCATATGAACATGGGTTCACAGGGAGAGACGGGTTGCGCTGTCATTTTTGACGATATCAGTAACCAAGACGTCAGCCAGTCCGACCAGGTCACGGTGCCGATCTCTCGGTAGCAGCACTAATGTTACTGCCCTATTGAACCAGGTCTAATGAAAGAGCCCTAGTGAGCAAATACAATAATGAAGCCAGTGTCCAGAGTGTTGCCTCTTTCTTTCATCCTACTCTCTGCTTGGGGAACAGACAGTTTAAGCCAAAGACATGGACTCAATTAAGAACCCATCCCCCTCCCTGGCCCCAGAGTAGAAAATGCACAATAACAGCTCTTCTTTCTTTGCCTGAAAGAGACAAAGGTAGTTAATAGTTCAAAACGCATTTTTATAATCACGGCTTGAGTGGGCTACAAGTTCATACGAATATCTCATTACGCTGCCCTTTATGACGTGACACAAACTTCAGAGGAACATACACAAGTGTATGCATCCCACAAAACACCTGCAGCATTCCCTTGTAGAAAGCAGTGAGCTCCACAACAACCTAACTGGTCAATTTCTGTTTTTAATGGGTCAATATGAGCTGGCAGACAGGTGGTCTCATAAAATCAGGGACACCGATGAACCAGGACAAAGAACTGGGTCTCATGGCACAGAACGAACAAACACCATGAGTCACAGCGTTTTATCCAGCTGGACGCTGCAGATAAAACATCCATGTGTTCTTAGAAAGCCCTCGAGCAGATGTTGCCTATTCACTTGTCTTCAGGAACAAATACATACTTTGTGAAAAAAATTATTTTGCAGTAGCGTGTGCGCCCCGTCCGCTATCCCCCAGCGACTAGGAGAAGAAAAACACAGGTGTTCCCCCTGGCAGAGGGAGAGAGGAAATACCAGATTGATTGAGAAGCAAGACACTCTCATGTACAAAAGGGCTCTGGAGAGCTTTACATTGAGAGAGGGGGCCTGATTCGCTTGCAAACCTGCAATCACACACACGTAAACACACGTACACGTACATAAATCCATAAATATGCGCACACGCCAACACACAGAAAATTGTCGCAGAACACAAGTGTGGGGGTAGGAAAATAGGGAACCCTGCCCCCATCTCAGAAGCTAGAATGACCCTTTCATATGCTGTTCTTGATTTATCATGACCCGGGAGTACGCCGCCCCTCGGCCCTGCCGCGCGCTTTCCTTTTTCCTCCAGCGTTCCTTCCACTTGGCACTCGCGCCTGGGCCAGGCTTCGGTGGCTTTTAATAAGTAACACAACCTCTGAAAAAAATCCCGAACGAGCAGAAAATTGTTGCGTTGAATCTGGAACGGGCTATTCTTAAATTACACGCGCTTCTTCTCTTCTTTGTTTTCAGCTACAAAAGATTTTTTTAACTCGGTCCAAAATAAGGTTAATCTATCGAACGTTTTACCCGATTATAGCAAAGTTCATTTTCATCCCTCTGCAAGAGCCTTGCTCACCTACATGTCCTTTTCAACCTTTTCTGTACTTTTGTAGGTTCAATAGCAGAAAGAAGCACAAAGCTGCAGTGGATGAAGGTTTTTCGCACAATCAAAATTAATAGTTTGCTGCATTTTTTTTTTTTTTACGCCCTCCAAAAATGTTATCGCCAAGGTGCTAGAGGACATTGCTGTAATTAACTTCCCCCAACTACAAGTGACATGCTGAGAAAAACCTTATTTCTGCCCTGCATCCCTTCTGATGAAGTTCGGGACACATCCAAGCAGCCACGGGAGCCGCCCAGGTCAGGGGTCTTGCTGGGGGTCCTTTAGTAGAGCCATGTATGGAAGACCCCAGGGGCTTGGTGGAGTGATCCCAGATAAGGAATACCCTTAGGTAGGTGACCTATTGAGGACCAGGGCACAGCCTGTATAAGCCAGCTCTGCACTGGCTGGATATGCTTTTTCTTCAACTCCTCTGCTCTTTAGTTCAGTAGCCATTCAGCCTCTTCAAGTAAAATCAGCAAAATTAAATTCACAGTGGGAAAGCTTATATGATCCACCCATGTTCAAAATGAGCGCCTTTCAGAACTGATTTATGCCCCTGAAGAGCTGAATTAATGCTTTTGGTTTTATTATGGAGGGACCGCTTTACGAGAAGAAGCTCCGAGCCTTCGTTCGGAATGATTACGCTGCAGATATTACAGATCTTCACCCGGACACGCCGTGGTTACGAAACGCTTGAATGTCTACGGATTTATTATAGCTGCGTGCTTTAGACTTTTATACGTTGCTTACCATTCTACCGATTAGATATGTGCTGGAACTTCTCAGGTCGAAACATTTCTCGGGGCCTTAACCTTTAACATTCTTCCTACGTGCAACTGTGCCCCTGCTATGAGAGGAAAAAAAACCTACCGCTCCTTTGTATTTCATTCTTACATTCTAAAACAAAAGGCTGAATCTATGAAAATAAATAAATAAATAAATATTATATAATATGTGTGTGTGTAACAAAATAAATATTACAAACTGGCAACAGCGTGCTCATAACAACAAAGGTCTCGGTCCACTTCTGAGATCCTTTTTTCGTCTTTTACCGGATCTTTAAACGCGAACGAACGGCACCCTGGAAGCGGTATGGTTTCTGCACGACCAGGCCTCGTGCCTTGCTGGCGAGACTCCGCAAAGGCGCGCTCGGCACGCTGCTGAAGTCGGCTTCGCCCCGGGGAAGTTTTTAATCTCACGCGGCCGCAACACGCTGCAGACTCCGGGCCACGGCGCTTAGTTAAGGCAAACCGGTGGCTCATTTAACAGGTGTGGTTTTGCCTCATTACAAAGCCATCGAGCTAACGCTGTGACTGCAGCCTGCGGGGCAGCTGCGTGTCAGTAAATGCGTGTGTTACGCGCCCAATGCAGCTGTGCTGTCACCCGCTGTCACTCACTCATCTCGCCACCCTTGCCGTTCTACCGCCGTACACGTCGGTCCCAGCTTGCTTCTTGAACGCTAAGCTCAGGGTAAACCAAACACCAAAAATGCTGTATATGAAGATGTTTGTTTGTTGAAAAGGCTTGGCAGTAATTAAGAACAGAAAGGCCGTTTTATTTTCCTCTAAACATGGCTACATCACTTTTACCACTTTTGAAGGCATCTCTCATACGGGGAGAAGCCTTAAATGGTTCTTGGTCAGATTATTTAATGGAGGTTTTCTGACACCCAGCGCAAGATAGGGATGATCTGTGAAACACCTGAGGCTCCCTTTGGGCCGAAGCACCGGGAACATTCACCGAACGCAACAAATGTCTGAGACACCCGCCGGGACATGGATCTGCTTTGACAGTCCACAGACTGAAAGCACTGCAGCTCTCTAAATATAGAGTTAAGTGGAGCATAGAGTCAACAAAGTACATAGAGGGTCAAAGAGGCCCTTACAATTCCTCATACGCTTTTCCACGTGAAACATTTTAACGATATGCTGTACCAGTACAGTACTTTTATTTCCCACGTCTACTTAAAAGGCCCCTAACTCATATTTAACTGTTTTTCCGGCAAGTCGCTCGCAGGTGGTGTTTGAAGAAAAAAATGAAATAATGAAAACCTAGGCTGCCAACTGGAGATCTTAATACAGATTCTTCTGTATTTCATTACTGCACTTTTACACATTTTAACATTTCATGAGGCATATGCCGCTGTTGCGTTTTAGCAATAGGAATATTCCAGCTAGGGTGTCATCATAAACTAGCTTGTAGGAGCACATTCATGGTTCAGGATATCCCCCTAACTGCGTCTCTTTAACATGACGGCAACAACATACATTTCGAAAACACGCCCGACATGCAATGCTGCTAAGGGCCATGAGACATGGAAAACACAATAAGTTATTATGACTCAAACCCAAATGCCATTGTAGTGGGTGCATGTGCTGCACATATGTGGCGTGTTTATCACTGTGTGCTGTGACAGTTTTACTTACACAATACAGCCTTCCTTTTGAACCCTTGCCATGCGGGCCTGGGAAACGCAAGGTTGAGACCGCGGGGGTACGCTGGACCCAGCCGGCGTTCGCACTCGATACGGCTTTCAGCGGTGCAAAACAAAGGGTCTCGCCAGATGAGCGCCGGTTTTCTCCGTCGTTGTTGTTGTTGCTTCATCATATTACCGAGCCTGAAAGACATTACTGCAGTCGGACCGGAGGGGCTGCGCAAGCTAGGAAACTTTTTAGAAAAGCTGACCGGAACGGTCCAGAGGATGGTACCGCAACGCAACAAAGGCATTCATTCGGAATGGGCGTGTTGTGCCCAGTACTGTTACAAGAAAGTGATTTTACAAACGTTAGGGGCTTTGGTTCGAGAAAAACTTGAAACAGGGATAACATATAGGCTTTAATAAAGAAATTATAATTATTTGACGGCTGATCTGTGTAACGCAGGTCCGGAAAGGATGTGATACAGATCAAGGGGAAACAAACATTTCCACGGTCATCACAGCTCACTGCTGTACCACATGCGAGTGCCTCGAGACAGCGAATGGAATCATAAATATACATAAACGGCCCACCGCTGAGACTGCTTCCATACTGCTGATCTTAGCGCCTTTAAGGAGAAACCAGAAGGACCCCGTCCAAAGCGGGCTGCTTACCTTGGAGGCGCCTTTCAGTACTTCCCCAGCCAGCTCAGTATTTTACACTTCCATGCAGGAAAAGAACACTTGGCTTCTTCCTACACACAAAAGCCGCTGCATACTGCTGTTTTGATGGTGGAGGGGAAGGGCTTTACTATAATTCAGCAGGGATCATGAGAATTCGAAATGCATTTATTTCAGCGTTTACCATTTTGATAAAGTGGTCAGCCACCAAATATAAAGCTGACTTTATGTATCATTAGAAAAATAAAATCTGCATTTTAGCGTACGCTACTTTTCCCATTAGTATTTTAGGCTGTCTGTGTGTGTGTGTGTGTGTGTGTGTGTGTGTGTGTGTGTGTGTGTGTGTGTGTGTAAGTGTGTAAAATTCATTCATAAAACACTTCCTTCCCTTTGTCACTGTCTGAAACCCTGCCTTTTACTCTTACATGTACACTTAACTAATGTGAAAAAAACTATTCCAGTGTTACAATACCAGTAAATACTTTCCATGAAGCCCTCGACTACCACAAAAAAAAAAAAAACAAGAAAATTGTAACACCTGAAATGTAAAAAGAGAGAGAAAAAAAAAAAAATCAATTATAACTTGAACTTCAAAACAAGTAAAAATTTAGGAAAACGGCCCTTACAAAACTGCACTCGTGGACAGTCAGCTTTAGTACTTCTAATAATTTTGATTTCCATAGGTTGAGCGACCACCAGAGCTGCCCCAGGAGGCCACGTTCCTGTCCGAGGAGCCCCAGACCGATCTCCTACTTAGCTGCACACCTTCCCCCATGTAAGAAGGCTGGTGGCAAACATATAGACGGTATCCAGCATTAATGGGAGCGCAAAGCAATGTCTCACACAAAGCCCACCTCTGCCCGGGACCTGGTACGCATGCGGAGAGCCAGGTCGAACCACTCCATCTTTATGAAACACGTGCCTTTTCCTACCCCTTCCCATATATTCCTCTGCATTCATGTGTGGTCCAAACGCCGGGCCCTGGCCGGCCCCATTGCAGCACCCTTACAACTTTTAAACAATGACCCTCGTCTCCATGTTTTCTTTAACCCGCAAAATTAATTAAAGGAATATTTCTTCCTTTTTCATTAAAACAAAAGGCCCCGAGAGAGCAGATCATTTGGATCTCCAGCTGAGTTCCCTCTTGTCGGTATGTCTGTTCAAGTGTCCCCATGTCTGACGAGCGCCGTTGGAACAAGAGCCCCGCATTCCTGATTATATTAATGCTCCACATCAGCAACGTCCGACCGGCGGGGAACCTGACAAGGGCCCTGCTTATTATTTTTCCTGGCAAATTAGGACCTGGAAATGTCTGGAGTATTTCCATATGGGTTTGTGACAAAGTGCGTGCAGAACAGAGAAAAAGAGACAGAGGAACAGAGTGAGTGGCAGAAAGAGCGTGAGTCAGAGAGGGCTGGAGCGAAGGAGAGGGACTTGTGAAAGCAGTGTGTGATGCAAACAGACACCATTCACGTGTTTTGCGTCTACAGCGTATGACCTTAATATTTGCTGATGTAATTATTTCCCAATTAAACGTACCCGTTTCATTAAAAATTATTTTAAACACATACGACTATTCATTTTCCTTGTTGATAAGTATTCATTATTTTGAATTTGAATACTTCATTTCCAAAATAAGACCTGTTTTGTAACACGGAGAATTTTTGACCTTTCGCCCATACGAACAAACTACCCGTTGCAGAATAAACAACATGACGCCACACTGACAGGAGGAGGCAGATGAACAGCATTGATTGCCCCATTCGGTGTCACTGTCTGATCCAAGCCCTGTCTGCAGACTCCCGCTGTCTTCTGACTGATCGGCCTTGATGTCCCCTGTCAGTGTGCCAAAAGGCTCTTTGTCCTCTGCCCAAGAGCTCCACCTACCTGAAGATGGCTCTGCTTATGAGATGGGGGCTGGAGAGGTGATGGCACTACACACTGCCAAGTGAGCAGGAGAAAGTCTGCCGATTCCTCTACCAAAAACCACTCCCTCAGGCCCCCTTTGCTATGATATTGTATTACCCACAACCACCGTGACACTCCCACTAATACCAAAGTGTGTTTCTATCATCAGGCTTTATTGGAAAAGGCCACTGGACATGCCTTCTCAAGACTTCAAGGGACAGCATGGCTCAACTTCAGACATGAGATTAAGCTTTTATGAATTTTATTAACCTTCATTTAGCCAAATTCTTTGTCCAGTATGAATCAGTTGTTTTTACAATGATTTACTCATTTACAATTACACGAAAAAGACTGTGAACCATTTGAAATTACCTGGGTTTCAGCATTAATTACTCACAAATTTGGTCTCATCTTTAACTAAGACACAATAATTGGCAAACTCAATCTGCTTAAACAAATAAACATTTGTACTTCTTTGAAATTTGTAACTCATTGTTCCCTCTATAACGGCAAGTTGTCCAAACCCTGAGACTTCGAAGCAGTTCCAAACCATGATGCTCCCTCCACCATGTTTCATGGCTGGGATGAGGTTTTGGTGTTGGTGTCCAGTGCTTTCTTTCAAACATAGCATTGTGAATACCTGTCAAAGAGTTTAACTTTTGTCTTTCCGTCCACAGAACATTGTCCCAGAAGCATTGCAGAACATCCAGGTGGCTTTTCACAAACTTGAGACATGCAGCAGATCCTTTGCTCTCACTCAAGGGTCTTTTTTTTCCCCTACTTCCTTCATTATTGCGCACTATTTTCTTGCAATGACCTTTGCAGGGTGCCAGGTGCTCTCTGAATGTCCTCCATTTGTAGAGGATTTGTCTAATTGTACAATGATGGACACCCAGGCCTTCAGAAATATTTTGCAACCTTTTATACTTTGTCTTCTTCTAAGGTCCTTCTTTTGATCAGGGTATGGCGCACATGAACAGATCTTCATCTTTCTCAAGAACAGCAGATTCTGTCAGTAACCAAACTTTGGAGGTGTAGGTTGGAAGTGCACACAATCTCAGCTCATTGACTGGTATACCTGACTTCAGTTAGCTTTTGGAGAAGTCTTTAGCCTAGAGGTTCTCATCCTTTTTCTAGTCTCAATGTTTTAATGATGCATTCAACATAGACAAGAAAAATTATTTAGAATTTTTTCTGTGTTATTACTTCAAGCAGACTATTATTGTGACTTAGTTGAACAACAGACTACATTTGAGGAGTAATTAACGTAGAAGTACAGGTAATTCTAAAAGGTTGACAAACTGTTTTTCGCAACAGTATACAATAGGGTATTCTTCTGTATCAATTCAGTGTATGTACCTTGATCAAGAACCCTACAGACTACACTACCTCCTGCCCCTAAACTGGTATCTTTAGTGAAAACAACATATTTTCTCAGCAACTATTAACGCAGCATGATGAAGAGTTATAAACCTTTGACAACCAGAATTAACTTCACAAAAGGGCATTGCACTTTTGCCACATCTTCCTTCATTCTCTTTCCTGGTTCAAGTAATACTGATGGCTGTTTTCAAATCAGTGTAATTTGAATAGAGGGGATTTAGAGTATATTTAGGCATATTTTTTCCATTCCTATCCCTCCAATCATCAGCTGACATGACTGGTCCCTGAACATTTTCTAATTGCCAGTAAATCACATCAGTCATCAAAAAGAGTAAGATTGCGGCTATCTGATGGCCTCAGAGATCTCCACCGTTTAAAATGCTTTCTAGATTCAGACATTGCTTTCTTCTCTTGTTCCTGTAAACATGTTAATTTTTTGTAAATGAGACTTTTAATGCTTTTATCATCATTTAAAGGCAATGACTGTTGAGGTGTATCACTGGGGTGATTTCCCCAGATTTTAAGTAATTGCTTCAAGCTTTGGTCCAAATACTGTGACCAGGAGTCACATTCCAGCAGGAAGTAGGGCAGGAAATACTTCAAGTTTGACAGCGGCCAGTTCCCCTCTGGAGGCCAAAACAACGCAATCTCTTTTGCTCAGGCTCACAAAGAGTCACGTGACCGAGGGGATGGTTTGTAATGGCTGCTGAAATTATAGACAGGTTTGAAGATATAGCCTTGTACTGTGGTCTGCATTCTGTTGTACCCCTTATCTTAAGAAAAGCAGACCAAGATTAGATAAAGTAAAAGCTTGGGGGTCATTGTAGCACCACAATTATAACAGCAGCAGTGTGCTAAAGATTCAGCCATCGTAGTCACCTATTTTCATCTGTATATCTACACCCCAACGGGGGAACTGTAAACAAAATTAAACCCTTCTGAGCTTCATGACAATGGGACAGCCATGTAATGATGGATCATGTAATCAGTGCATTAGGTGGAAAATCAAATAAAGCTCTGGACTCTCCAACGTAAGCAAATGTTTCACACTGTCTGGGCCAGGCAGTGAGGGGGTGCAGTGGAAAAACACAGGCTTTGGAGGAGAAACGAAAGAGTTGGGAAAGAAAGGAGTGCAGAACGGTTGGAGCCCGGGGGCCCTTTCACCATGCGGTCAGCCTGAGCACCCGGCTCTCCCCTCACCACATTTCTCCATCATTCTTACTTGGATTAGCCCAGCAGGGAGGCTGCCATTCGTTCAATGAACCTTTTTGTTTGACATTCAGGCTGCTCTCAGCTCCTGCACTGGCCTGGAAGGGTTGCGCTACATCAGGGTTAGACACTCCAACCAGACGCAACTGTGGTTTCTGTCAGATCCACTAAATCTCTACTAATTTAATATCACGGTGGCCATGAGAGAGGTGTGCTGGAGTTATGCGTGTGTGTCAGGGGGTTGTTTAGGTGAAGAAGCACGAAAAGGCAGTGAAGTCCAGACAGAGGGTAAGAGGAAGAAAATGAGGCAGGGTAATGGACAGGTTTGTTGAGAGAGTGATGAATGCAGAAAGAAGCAGACAGCCAGGGTCCTGCCAACCCATTCAAAGTTGACAAATGGATCCAAACGAAATTCAATTAACCAAATGGCTAAGTAGCCTAGGCTCTTGTAACAAGCCTTCTGCTCTCAGTGGCACATACCTCAAAGCCTGTGAGGCCCATTAGCCAGGCCTCTTCTGCTGAACAAAATATACCTTACAAGGTGAAAAGCTGTGACTTATCATGCTTCCCAGTCTGTAGTGTCTGGATGCTGGGATTCTGACTCTTAAACCGGGAGAGATGGAGATCAGCCCACTAGTGTTCAGCTTTCTTGGTAATGACAGTACCGGAAATTGCAATAATGGAGTGCGACACATATGGTCTTCTTTGCAGTAAGGAGAGAAAGAAGGATTGAGACAGATGGCACTGGACAGACACCGGAGAAAACATTCTGACCGTGAACCTAAAAGCCCACTGTCACCCTTGTGTCTACCCATTCACCTGCCTTGGCTTTGTGGAAGGAGTGTCACATGTACAGAGGAAAGTACAATATTTCCAGCACAAACAACAAAATTCATTGTAATAAATTTTGTTGAGACTACAATCCTCATCTTCTCCAATGTGTTTTAGACAAATGTCACAACCATCTAGAAGACAAGCTGCTGGAAACCAAGGCAGTACAGCAACACTACAGAAAGGGTTACAAGAAACTCTGGAAGATTTCTGTGGCATTCATAAATGTTATACAAACCCCTCCAGAAAAAAAGACATAGTAAACAAAATCAAGGAAACATCTAGAAAAGACGTCATGAAATCAACACTACCAGGAATAAATGACATTCAGGTGTAACAGAGGCAGGGTTTCTAACAGTACAATGGACAGTTAGAAAGAGGAACGATGAAAACATTCACATTCCAACAAGGGCTGCAGGAAACCAGCCAGGGCTTGCCCGTGGAAATCCGCAAGCCCAGCCTCATCAGAGGGCTCTTGTGGCCCCCAAATGCAATTTAGCTTTGACAAAAGAAACTGAACCCGCAGGTCCCCACTGGTTCCAATCGCCTCCCATCAGTTCCAATGCTGTGTGGGGCTAAGCAGTTTATTAGCACCTCTTCTTTCTCCTCCCATAAGTCTTGCTGGCCAGGAGCCGGGTTAATTAGCCCCGCGAGTGCATTCATATAATGCAGTCAAGAGGTCCTGGCCTGGCCCAGCTTTCGCCCCACGGTATAGGCACAAGGTTGTTTTAATCAAGGAAATGCTAGACAGCCTGATCTGCTGACCTTTCTCTTTGTTGTAAACAGAGGATATCCTTGGATTACAGGCACAGAGGTACCTGTGGTTGTGGGCACTGCAAGGCCATTTCTTAGTGTGACCTCTCAGATCCCTTTGCCATAACATCATACCCACATTTGGATTATTGTTACCATCTACATCTTATGCCAAACAAATGCATGTTTTTTACGCACAAAAAAGACATTGGTCTGTAAAAGGAAATGAAGTAAAATACAAATGTAGCTACACAAGCAGTTTATAATGCATTTCAATCATCTAGTGCAAGCCTTCTTAAACAAACTATAAAAGCCCTCAGATTAAATACAGACTCTTGAAGAAAAGCAGGACGTGCTACGTTTAAGAGATGGAGGGGGGGGGGAGATAGTGGTGAGAAAGTGCGTGGGCAAGTTTACATGACATGAACCTCGGATCCTTGAACACACACATTAGCTCACACTTTCCCTGCCACAGATTAATGGGCAGGAAAGCAGACAGCTGGAGATAAGACACATCCGTCTCTACCAGCTCACACATGTCATTATTGCTCAGCAGTCCAAGATTTGGTCCTCTGAATTCCAGAGCATCTGGAAAAAAAAAAAACAACACACACTTTCAAGGCTCCAGTTAAAAAGCAGCAGCAGAAAGAGGAGTGTGGTAAAAACCACGGTACACAGACTAAGGGACCACACAGCGCCTTGGCACAGAAGCTCCCTGACACAGGAGACTTTGAGAACAACCTGAAAGTGCCATGTGTCAACCTCCCGTCTGTGCAACTGCGTCTGTGGCATGTTTGCCAGGACCTCCATACTGTTATTTCAGCTCTGTGTTACTGCCATGCTCACTGAGCTAGATGGTGGGGCACTGAGGAATGCCAACATGTCAGGCCTGTGCTTCAGATAACACCCAGAACCACTGTCCTTCTGGGGCAACCCCTGGGCACCATCTAACAGAAAGTCAAAAGGGTCTCCCAGCTTGAACATACCTCCACCTGTCAATTACCTGAACATGTGTCATGTTAATTAATTAATTTAATCATTTATGACTACCACTAATCTCCTGGGATACAGGAATCCTCCAAAAAAGTTTTCCATTTTTCAGCAAAACGTAACATAGAAAAGGCCCAGGTGTCAGAATATGTGTCCTTGTAATTCGGGCCTACAATCCCGACACACCCTTATCAAAGGGGGCTTTACCATGCAGCAAGACATCTGACCCACATGATGAAGATTGTGTGTACATATGAGAGCATGAAAAAAAAACGTCCACAGTCATACTACAGGTTTTGTGGGTACGTATTTTGCTAACCTAGTGTTGATATTTTTATTGAAAGAGGTCCCAAAAGGATGGCAATGCTTGAAACACAGGGCTTGAAGGGACAAGCCTATGAGACAAATGCATTTCATTGTTATGGGGATATTTAAAAAACTAAACATTTTTAACATGTTAACAATATTGATATGTCTACACATTTTCTGAACTGCTTGTCCCATACGGGGAGCCAGAGCCTAACCTGGCAACACAGGGCGTAAGGCCGGAGGGGGAGGGGACACACCCAGGACGGGACGCCAGTCCGCCGCAAGGCACCCCAAGTGGAACTCGAACCCCAGACCCACCGGAGAGCAGGACCCGGTCCAACCCGCTGTGCCACCGCACCCCCCATTTGATATGTCTAGGTTCTGTCTAACTGGCATCAGGAATTAGTAGGAATTAGTTTTTATTGTCTTAAAATTAGAGTCTGTGCGAAGCCTAAAAAAATAATAGGCAAACGAATGTGTGTGTATGTGTGTGTGTGTGTGTCTATCTGAGTCATTCAACACAGATCTTATCAGCCTTGTTCCTCGATCCACTCTTCGTTGCTTTGAAGTGTGTTCTGTGAGGGGCACTCCTAGAAGAAAAGGCTCATTCCGAGGTCTGTGGTCCCCCAGTCATCAGAATGAAGGACCCCCAGTGCCCCCACTACTTGCGCTTCCATATGCATGATGGTCAAGCACGCAAAGGCATGTGTTTTTGTACATTCCGCCTGTATCTGAAACCTGGTGACGTGACCGTGGCAATACAAAAGCAGCTTTGTGCCCTTGAAAAGGGGGGAGAAGGACACATTCTCACTACAAAGCAGCCTTCTGAAATATGTCTAGAAGCCATCGAGGCACCGAATAATGTTTTTCTTACGCTTTAGAATTGTGCGGCACAGTGAGGGACACGTGCTCCTGCCCACACTTTATGAATTAGATTCATGGGCTTTATAAAATGCAGGAGAGGGCAGCGTGGGGTTAAACACGCACCGGTGTATGCATGCTCTGACGTCTGGGACAGCTCAAACTCCGTCTTCTCTGGGCTGATGGCTGTGGATCACTGACCTATGCAATGAGGAGGGAATATACCTCAATTCTGACCCTACCAGTTGGATGTATTTGGCAGAGAGAAGGAATCCCCTGCAGTGCTCAGCAGCACTGTGAGTGGTGGATGCGCGAGACAGGCTTCAGCAACTGTGGGGTTCCATGACGAACACCTGCCTCTACTTAACCCCGCCGAGGCTTTGTGCTTGAGCCGCCTCTTTCAGCCTGGCCGCACTCCCCGCCTCCCCTTCACAATGCCTTCGGCCGGCATCCTGCCGGCTCTGGGGCCCGCGGTCCTTCTACGGGCCGAGCAGGGTGACAGCCGGGGGTCCTCGACGAGAGCGGGATGGGACGGGGCAAGGTTTGTCTTCGAGGGCCGGACCCTTACCCCAAACCCTCCCACCCCAAAACCAAACTTCCATCCAAATAGTTCTTCGGTAGCTGCACCCCCCCGTGCAGGTTGTCATGCCAACCAAGTGCCTCTGTCAGGTCAAGAGTTATTCACAGTCTGTTGAAAAGGAACATAGGGTGGCCCTATTGAGGGCGCGCTGCAGGGCCCCGGTCCACGCGGCTCATAAAAGGCAGACCTTGGACATGGTCAGGACACAGGGCTCATCTGGCACTTGGAGCCCCTCTCACTGACTGTTTCCTCTGTGTGAAGGATCTCCCTACTTGCCGCCTGGCTGATAAGTTTCTGAGGTTATGACGTCATCGCTGTGTCGGACAGGTGACACGGGGGACTGTTCAATATGGTCTTGCGCCACAGACAGCACAGTGTTGAACGACTGAGTGCCACTTTTATTATTCCCCTGAAAATACTTTTAACTGACTGCCTGAGTTCCCAGCCACTGAAGTGATGGAGATGCAGGGGTTAATGATTCACCCCTCCTGGCACTACTACTTTATCAAAAAGTGAGCTGTATCATACAAAAGACAGTTTGCAATTCCTTGTTCAAATGTCAGACGATTCCCTTGATAGGAAAATCGTTTTGAAACGACAGTCGAAAACCCACTTTGTCTGATCAATGAAATTTGCAAGTTATGTTATTAGACTGAACCACTACATTATTAGGGGGTGTGGTGGCGGCACAGCGGGTTGGCCTGTGCCTGTTCTCCGGTGGGTCTGGGGTTCGAATCCTGCTTGGGGTGCCCTGTGACGGACTGGAGTCTTGCCCTGGGTGTGTCCCCTCCCCCTCCAGCCCTGTGCCTTGCCTGCCGGGTTAGGCTCCGGCTTGCCGCGACCCCATATGGGACAAGCAGCTTCAGTCAGTGTGTGTGTGTGTCTACACACTACATTATTATGACTTTCCACTGAGCACTTTAAAATGTACAATTTACAAAAGACAAACCGCCTTCATGTTACTTTTTAATTTACAGCCATGGTTATTTATAACTATTTATTAGGAAAAGATGCCTGTTAAACAGCCCTACTGAGAGCATGTCAACATTAGTTGCCCGAGGTTCAAAGTTCTCTACTTTTTTCCTTACCAAGTATTTACATTATTCCTGACCTCTGCCTGTTCTCTAACAGTATAGAATTATATAGATAATATGGTGTCAGCGTTAGTCAATGCCATCATTAGTGGTCTGGACAGTTAAATCAGTGAGACATGTCCCATTTTACACTGTACCTTATAGTCCTATTTAATGTTTCTAAAAGCATATTGTATTACCTTCACAAAATATTCTGTTGAGACTGAGGTCTGTCCTTCATACTTTGAGGTTAAAGAAAGTTTTTGCAATATATCTATGCACACCACAGCCTATGATTTGGCACCTAAAAGGGGATATTGGTGGATGGACTTGATGGACAAGAAAAGAGCATTTTGGGGTTTAAAAACACTCTTGTGGCCAACCTTCAGACACAGTGAAGTCCTTGTTAATTTGTCTCAGAGCAGTGTGAGATGCACAAGAAATGTGGCTTAAGGTAGGAAAAAGGACATGAAGCCTCCTCATCAAATCCCAGCCTTTGATAGACAAAAGTTTTTGAAATAACTGGAATGGAGGTCCTGCTATGTGCACAGGTAAACTCATGGTATGAAGCCTGTTGTCGGGCTGAACAACTTAAGTGCTCAGAAGGCCTGAGTAGGTCATTTCAGAGGATGAAGGTGACGGTGCCATTTCCACATTGGACCTCCAACCGAGCAGCCCGAGTCCTTGCTCTTGATTCTATGGCAGAGGATGCAAAGGCAGAAATCAAAATGGTTCCGAGCACCAAGATGCTCCTTCGTCTGCCACGGCCTGTGTGACCCCTCCACAACATCTAAATACATGGAAAAGCTGCATGTTATTACAAAGAAGAAGGAGAAAAAAAAAAAAAAACAGCACATTGCAGGCTGATTAATATGATTCTAAATGTGGTCCCCAGACCTTGTGACTGGGTACTGAGTCACAAAAAGGAGGCAAAGAAGTCAGAAGACTGGATCCCAACCTAAGTGTTCCTGTTCAGGTGACAGCGACCACTAAGAATGTCCACCCCCCCACCCCCCTTACTGACTGTACACGCCAGCAGGAAACCACAGTTGTCCAGATGTGATCGGGGGAACCTCTTTCCTTGATGTAAACTCTTGACTTTCACTGGGCCATGTTTCCACACAGTCTGCTTTTCCCTCCAAGTGCAGCCCTGGATCATCGTCTTGGGGCCCACTGCTTTCTCAGGAATGTGCTGCTACCACACGTTCAAAATCGAGTTACTGTACTGCAACATACAGCACCAGTCAGAAGTGTGCGTCCACCTGCTGGAAAGTAGTGTTCCTCAACAGGTCTTCAGAAAACAGGTTTGAGCAGGAAATCAGCTGACATGTGTTCCCAGCTGCTCTACAGCAGAGATGTAGGACACTTATGGGTTCATCTGCTTTCACTCTTCTGCCCAGTTCATCTAGTATATCCCGCGTTGCCCAGGTAAACATTTTTTGATACCTTTTATAGCAAGTGACTGTACTACTGCATTTTTACCAAAGCTTACCACACATGCAACTGTTTTTCTTAAAAAAATCAGCTCCCGTAGGCTACACAAACACAGAGGAAACTCCAAAGTGCCCTGTGGCGTACTGCCCTTGGTTCACATACATTCAAGGAGGGCAGGATGGTTACCAGCACCAACATGGCCTGCTACAGCTGACGTTCACTGTTTTATTTCACATATCTGCGCGCTCCGTAAAACCGCTGCTAATTGCTTTCATATTACCAAGCAGGCAGGCAATCTCCACTCTTGGTAACTTTCCAAGACCACCTATAAGACTGGTAAGTCAGGAATTCAGCCACTTTCTCCTTCTTTACACAAGTAAAAAACTTGGAGTAACCTTAAATCAGTAGAAAACAAATTGTTTAAATAATAGTATTTATTTTGCCTTCACTGCATCTAAATTCATTAGTTGCTTATTTTCCTCATGTATGCAGCTGGGTGGTTCGTACTGGAGCTATTCTGGGTAAGTACCCTTCACAGGAGTACAACAGCAGTAGTAAGGAAGAGGTGCTTGAACCCATGCTCTCACTGACATTTACTCATTTAGCAGACACTTTTCTCCAAAGCGACGCACATCTCAGAGAACAATACAAAAAGTACATTACTTCAACGGAAGGAGAGATCTGGATACAGACTCTTGAGTACAGTTTGTCACATTCCACCACATGAACCAGCATACGCTACGAGGGTAGATGCATACAGGCTGCATATAGGCTTTTCAATTATTAAACTGTTATTAAAAGTTAGCAAACATAACTAAACATATATGTTTGTTGACCACTTGGGGTATCAGAGGAGAAGTGAGCCTGAAAGAGGGGAGTTTTGTGACCTATACATATAGTATTTAAAAACATATATGTATATATATATATATATATGCACACTACACTTATATTACTGCATTTTAATCAATGCGCTGTCCTGGCCTGGAGAGTTACATGAACAAGTTACAGATTCCAGGCATAAAATAAAACAACGGCTTTCAAAGTGATAGTTTATGACAGGGGGATATTATTACGGCAGGACAATTCAGACCTGACTGTAATTAATTGCAGCAAGCCTCCGTCTTTCGCATCACAAGGTCAGCAATCGGATTTCTGATCACGGCATCCGAGTTCACTCTGCGTTTCCTTCGTGGAAATGGCTCTACTGGGCCCCGGGGGAGGGTGGGGCTGCCAACATCGGGAGGCACTGCCCCTGATCGCTCTTTAATTTGTTTGGAAAGAAAATAGCGGGCTGGCGCTCTCGCTCTGGTTTGTCAGCGTCCGAGCAGGACTGAGGCGATCGTCAGTCGGAGCAGAGGCCAGGCAAGGTAAACACCAGACGCCCCTACCTCATCACCCCCCGCCTCCAGAACAGGGAGAATCGCGCATGACGGCAGCTAGCGTCTGCACGCACAAGGAACGGGACAGAATGACAGGTAGGAGATCCGAAAAGCAAACCTCCACGGGAAAACACACAAGACAATTTCCAGACGCAGGTGAAAAGGCAAGGCGGGAGAGTGGCGCGAAATGGCCAGACCCACGTGCTCCGTTGCGAAAAGCTACTCTACGTCAGGGGAAAATGAAAATGAAAATCCTGTGAGGAGTGGACCAGGTGTTCAGATTTGTAATGAACTGGTAATAAGCTACACCAAATGTGGGCAGGACAATGATCTGAAATCAAAAGTCAATGATGCGTGACTGGCATAATAACCTGAAATTACAGCTAAGGGCAGGTCACCCAGCAAACACGGCTGTAGCTAATGTCACCGCAGGTACGAAAAACTATTAACAAAACTTTTTGTTTATATGCTTACTAAAGCTATCTTTCTAGAATTTATTAAACAATGCTTCCACGCTTTCATATAGGCACTGCAAATATTGAACGCGCACTGGAAAAAAATGTAGATCGAAACAAGGGAAGCCCAGCGAAGTCTTGTGGGAGAAAATAAGTTAAAGCACATGAAGGGGGATTATCTATGATAAGTGTTAATCCACCATCTGAGGAAGACGTGTCACACACCTGAAAAAGGCGGGTGCCACTCTTGAGAGGTCAGATAAAAAGATGTTGAAATCATGTGGGCCTAAGCCTCTTAGGCCCTTGTGAGGAGGAGATAATGGAGGTTTTATGATGCAAGATGTTTGATGTGGAGAGCGAGGAAGGCAGCCCCCGGTACTGCCCCATTCTCCACGCTGCTGGTGGGCATCCTGTCCGAGGCACATCTGAGGCCTGTTGGGAAAGCAGCTTGTCTCGGAAGGCCTGCTGTCAGGCTCTGTGCCTCCTGTGCCTGCTCCACGCCGCTGTAGCGTAAGGAAAAACGCAGATGCGCAATAAAGTCACACCCACATGAAAGGACTCAATAGTTTATGAGAAATCAGCCTGGGCTTGGATCCTGACTGCTGCGCCACTGGGGATGCTGAGTGGCAGATCCATCTACTTCTACAGATGAAACACTCCACAGGCTCAGCTCACACTGAGGTGCAGAGGCAGAAAGAAAAGAGAGACCGGGGCTCGAACCCCGCTCATTAGCCAGACCCACACTGCGGTTAAAAATGAGATTAACATCTGAACTCCACTTGGCATGCCTTATGGAGGGGTCTTTTGAACCAATTATCAGTGCAACATTACAGGAAAATTAAACATACCTTCTCTCTCCTCTCTTTTGGCTGGCTCTGCGGACCCCATTCTGGTAGCCATACTAATAAATCACGTTTCACTCTCATGCATTGCAAAGGCATTAGGGGCCTGGGACCCCAGCAAAGGAGAATGCATTAATTCTCCACTGCAAGGCCTGAAACCTGGCACTCTGTGGGCAATGCAGTTTCATTTCCTCTACGGCTGAAATCAATGCCCTTTGCAGAAAGATACTGCCAACTCTGAAGGTTGCAAGAACTAAACATGAACTGGCTGTAACTCCAGGCATTGATAATAAAAAAAAAAATGCTGCCAGGGATGATAAACACTGAGACGGAAATGAAATTAACTGTTTTGACAGAAGCAAGAAAAGTTTGCTAGACAGCTAAACCCAGTTTTTCCCTCAGCATGCCGTGGATTTCTATACACCTCTAAGAGATCCAACACATCCCATCGAACACATTCGCATGAGGCGCAGCTCGCAGGGTTCCCATCTGTCGAGGACGAGTAAAGCGTTTCTCCACACGAGCAGAGTTCTGTTACAGTCCTTTGCATACAAGACAGACTGTCAGACTGCATTCAGCAGAGACCTGTACATATTCATGCTGAGACCAAGGCCACTTCACAGATACGGGGCATCGGCAATGCACTGAAAGACGGAATAGATGGCGAGTCACCTTGAGCACTTTCACAGGTTCCGGTGTCAAAGCCTAGTAGCCGTTTAAGCTAATGCATTATTCCATGTGGTCACCTCTTTCATCACTTTTATGTGTTAAGTCTAGACCAGATGGCTTGTGCCTCTCTGAAATCTAGACATACGTTCTAGGACAGTTGCTGTTCTAAGAATGGCAAATTCAGACACACAGGACGCTGTCCAAGTGGCACAGCGAGAGTGACAACATACAACTAAGGTCTGAAAATACCGAGTCTCAGCCAGTTGGCTAAAGATTACACAGCACTGTGGAAGTACTTTTTTTCCCCCAAAGTTCCATAGCTGGTGTGATGGAGAGGCAATTTTCCTTCAGTGTGGACACAGAGGAGAGGCGGTATCAGCCTTGGACAGCACTGTGTGAGAGAGGGCAAGAACCACCAGGGGTTCGACCGCCCCCTGACAAACACCGCTCGGGTCAAGATGCCAACCGCCGATGTTCGTCAGCATGGTTGTATTACGTGTTATAATTCAAGGGTGAAGAGGTAAAGCTAAAAGGTCAAGGCTTCTCTTAGCAAGACACAGGGGGTAACAATCGAACAAAAGAACGGGCTCAACGAAGTCTTCTTAAAGTTCGCTTTTTGATTTGGCAGGCATCTCTCTAGGCATCACAGTCCCTACCGAAGCCGACACCACGACTAAAAAATGGATGGTGATTATCTAATTCAAGAAGGCATAAAAATATAATATAAGAAAAAGGTTAAAGGGTTGCCAATGAGAGGTTAACTCCAAATGTACATTCTGATGATTTAAGGTTTAATTAAAAAGTAAATATGCATCCATATTTTGTTTAAACTCTTTGAGCACTAACTAAATTTCCTGTTTATTTGTGCAGGCCATGCTGTTGTCATCATTACACCTTGTTGAAATATGTCCCCGGACATCTGATCTGGGAAACTTCCTCTACCCATAGCTATACACAGGACCGCAGTGATGTTCTACAGTAGCTCTCCATTGCATGGAAGCTACCTGAGTCACACAAAAACCATCACCTCAAAACAGCTGCTTGAAAAACTAAGGCTTGTCAATATTCTAAATTTGCTATGTACCAGTAGCTGATGTCGGCTCACTAAACCTCCAGGCTTAAATTAAACCTCTTTAAAGAGAAGTAATCTTCAAAGAGCAAAGAATCCATGGCCTTGAAACAACCGGATTAACGCTCCTATAGCTACTCATAGTAATTACCGAAAAATGAAGAACAAGGAAGTAAAACATGCTCTTGTATGCTAAACAAACAATGGCAGACAGGTGGGGTGTTCCCAAACAGCTTACTGTCAAAGCCAATTTAAGACTAGACAAATCCAGCCGCACATCTCGGACCGGAAGGAGAGAGACGCACATCCCACACAGATAACCGCGACGTTCGGCTTTATTCACAAACAACCCAGCAGGGCCAGAAACAGACACTCTGCTAAAAGTCACTCACCTCCATGGTCGATGTCATGAGGAAACACCTCACGTTATTTGGAACACATCATTAGGTGGCCATAAAATCTGATTTCCTGTAACTGAAACGAGCTTACATTGCAATGAGGCTTTTTAGCCTATCAATTTTGCCATTTGAGAGCGCTAATTCATCTCACCAGCTGCTGAAATTTGTACTATAACAGACACCTACTGTACATTCAGACAATGAGTATATGAAAGAAAGATGTTTTGGAATTTACATTTACCTTATGGTTTTATCCAAAGCGACTTACAATGTAAATCTACCTACATTTACTTACTCATTTACAGTATACAGCTGGGAAATTTTACTGAATAAAATTTTAGGGCACGTACCTTGCTCAAGGGTGCTACCACTAAAGGTGGGATTCAAACCTGCAAACTGGGTCTAAAGGCAGCAGTTCTAATCACTGTGTCAACTTTGTGATGATGAGCGATTTTTCTATTCTTTTTATAATAGGTTTTAAAGTGATTAAAAGTCAGTAGTGAACTATTTATCCAGTCTTCATTATGTTTTGCATCCATAAGTTTCAGCACAGTCATGCAACACTATTTTTTTTGAATCCTAATGTAAAGTTTTAACACATTTCTTGATTTGCAGAGTGATGTGCTGTTACAACAGAATTATGACAAAACAAACAGAAAAGAATGCAATGTTTCTTCCTTTCACACTGAGCAAACAGGGGCAGATGCCAGGGTCGCCCTGCCAGTCAGCCAACAAACAGCAGCCTGCAGCAACGCACGAGCCAGCGGCAGAACAGAGGAAGAGCGCAGCACAGCAGGTCGCTCCCGGAGCACAAAGCAACACCGTAGGATGGTCTCGCTGAAAGCGCGAGGAGATATGAGGGCCACAGTGTGCCTGTCTGCGACTCGTTGGCCTCCGTTCCACCCAAACTCTATGCTTGGAGGCCGGTGATTTACCTCCGGCATCTCTATGCAGAGCCAGCATAAGAAATCACTTTAACTGACTCCAAATGAACAATTAATAGAGCATACTTTCTAAAACAGACTGCGAAGTAAATTATGAAGACACTGAGGTTTCTACATGAATAGACCCAGCCTTATACAGAAGAGAAAATGTAGGGAAAAAAACAGTGACTTGATATGTTACAAATATTTTAGTTTTAAATCAGATATAAATGTTAAACCCATGTGTTTATTAGCTCTCGGAGAGTTTTTTACATTTTACAAAGGCCTAACTGTGGCCAGTAAATGAGCCGCCAGTCTTTAGGCAACAGGGCTACTTAAATCCACACAGCAGTGCAAACACACACCAAAGATTTACTCTGACACATTAACTGCAGAATTAAAATAACCATTATTCATTGCGACTCCTATTAAATCAAGTGAAATGTTTTTAAAATCCTTTCGCACATTCAGCAGAGCTTCATTTTTTTGAAAATTAAAGTGTACCAAGTGAAATTTGTAACCCATACTGCAACTGTGCCGATTCTCGAAAGGAAAAGAAAAATTTGACTTTAACACTGTTTAGCTAGAAATTCTGAACCGAAATGTTAGCGAAAATCTCTTCTGGAATTAAGCGCTTGCAGAGGCCTTACGTTCATGACAAAAGCAACGAGACTCATTCTGCAAAACGTCTCAGGATCCTGCTGCACATCAATGAATATGTCACGGCAGAGCAGAAATTTCCCGTGACAGAATTATGTACATGCAGAGGAGCAAAGTGCTCATTGGTGGTCTAATGTTACCTCATGCACAGGAGTGCACACATTATGACATTAAGAAATGGATGACAGATGAGAGATCCCACAGTGGCCATGTGCCGAGACTCCCGGCTTTTCCTCACTTGTATTTCACCGCTAGCTACGGCAGTAATATCCAAAGCCCTTTAAGGTGCTAATCTCTCCTCCCAGTTCTGGCACAAAGACCAACCTGAATAACAGAGCTTGCAGCCACAAAGCCCCAACACAGTTAATATGACAGCAATGTGAAGAATCTCAGAGCAACAGTAGCAAGAAAAAGGTATGCGTTTCTTATAAACTGTAATAATAATGTTACGCGCTGCTTTGTAATACAGACACATCCCAGTAATGACAGTCATTAGTCCCTCGCGTTGCTCGTTGCTACATTACATACCCAAATAGAAACCCACCAGGACGGAGCCTTGCAGCAGCACACAAAACCATGAGCAACATCAAAAATGGGAATCGCTAAGCTGACTCTCAGTGGACCAAAATGTGATCGATAAGCAATAGAGTCTGACAGAGTAGAAGCTTTAAACACATTCAGTCTTAATGATGGTAATATGTCTTATTTTCTCTTTTGTAATTCATGCTTTTCTTCACTGGGCAAAATTATTCATGCATTTTTCTGTTAACATTCACATCATCTACACAAAGAATTTTAATGAGTTTTATGATTCTGTTTTCAATGATATATGCATTACATTATATATTACTGTGTGCATACCTGTATACATAAAATATATGATGTGCCCAGATGATGGTCTTAAATTTAAAGAAGATTGAATTAGTTTTCACCTGGTTTATCCAGTATTTGGAAATGCACAAAAAAGTTTTAAATATGTCATTGTTTCTTCATGAGTAACTTTAGTATGAGTTCTGAAGTGAGTGAAAAAGCTCCAAAAACTTAAAGGGTTTTCAAGGTAAAGTGACACTGGTGTCAACAGCCTGCCCCACTGAAACATGTGTTGAAAAAGTCCAATCCATATAAATTATAAAATATCCACAGCTATTAAACTGAAAGCCTGTATCAATCTGGCATCATGTTTCCCTTCCTCTTTTTCCACAACTGAAAATATTTATTTGGATTTTTTTTTATGGGGTCATAAAATAATATTTGAACTATCTAATAAAAGATCTGTAACTGCACATTTTATGTTTTTTTCCCCTCTCTCGACATGAGATCCTTCGATCGTCAGAACCCAAGCCAGAAATCCTGCCTCCCGTCCGTCAGACTGCACACCCACGGGCCAGCCGACAATCTGCAACTAAAGAACCGCACAGCGCCGTACAGCTATACGTAATGGCACATCCCTGGGAAGGGGTTTCTGGACACCTGTTTTCCCCCATGGATTTTCTCCGTAGGAGCTATTTACAAGCTTTTGTGTGTCAAGCGGTAGTAGGCAAACGCTGTCTGTACAGTATAGAACAGTGATGGCTATGTAAAAGTTACTTAATGTTGTCATTAAAACTGTATTTGGGGGAAATGTAAACAATGTAGACAAGTTCAGCAGTTACAATGGAATGTGTTTTAGGACAAAGGTATGGGGAGTGTCACAAAGATTTGGACTTTTAGTGTTAGCACTGCTTGTCAAGTACTTAAGAGCTCATTTGCTGCTAGGTGAAGATTAACACAATGTGAAACAGTTAAGCTTTATTTACGTGAAATGGCAATCTGCTCGCTTACGTTTTTTTGTACACCTGATCTCGCAAGAAAAGGTCAGACGCGGTCCTTAAGTAGGGCAAAACGGACCACTCTGGGACACTAGGATGACAGCGAGCTTTTATTTGGCAGTAAAACGAGGTTAATAAATGACCCCTACAACTAAATACCTGCCACAAATTATTGATCAGTCATCACCACCACCACCACCATCATTTTAACTGTACAGAAAGTACAGCTGTAACCATGTTAAGATGACACAGAATCACTCTGCAATAAGTATGAGTGCTGGAATGCATTACAATACACAATATTTAACATATAGCAGGAGGAATAACTTTCCACTATAACATAAAAACTGTCTAAGCTTTGCATCAACATTTTGTTATTAACTTCAGAGATCAGAGTGCTTTCAAAAGGCTTCAGCTGGCACACAAGTCGTTACTATACTAATAGTTTTAATCACAGGTACACAATAACGCTATATTTATTTTCAGATGCTAGTTTTGTCATATATTACTAATCGTATTATTTAGAGTTGTGTCATTTAACGTGCTTTTCATTCGAGAAATGCCGGACTTGCGTTTATGCCTCAATCGTGCACTTGACTTGTTTACAGGGACTCGCGCGCGCGTCGCGCGACACCGTCTGTACTAGCGCGCCACCGACGGGCCCGCGCTGCGCACGAGGGCGAGGCGCCCGCCGCCGGGGCTCGCGCGCGCTGTCAGCCAGCTGCCCGAGTCTCCTTTCGGAAGAGCCTACAGATAAAAGGGCTTCCAGCCGAGAGGAGCGCAGCTCTGAGCGCCTCCATCACGACTCCTAAGAGCCCCCACTGTTGCGCTATAGTGCGGCAAATTAAAGGCCCGTTTTAAGTTGACTTTTATTGAAAAGCCCAGCGGCGGAAGAGCGAGCGGAGACGTCGTCCTCAGAACAGAATTCTTGTCCATTAAAAACTGCACACGAGACGGTACTTCTCACTCTCTGCTTGTAGGACACATACTGGCTATAAGGCGTAAATACGTTTACCTGTGCTGGAGTCTCGTTTATCTCTGCTGACGATAAAACACCTTTTTTGAAAAAAAAAAATTACGGAATCACGTTGAGTAAAAACTACAGAATTGACTTTAAGCAAGGGGTTGTTTCCCAAACTTGTTGTATAGGTCACTTCGACGAAATATTCGTTAGAGAATGCCGTACAGTCACTTGACACTTAATAAGCACACGGTGAGTGAAAGACGAGGCCGAAGAGAAGTTCGCCGTGCGGTACCGGTCTCGGGTAACGGTCCACAGACAGAGCGCGTTCCTTACCGGCGGCCGCGCGCATCCCGCCGACGACGCGCCCCAGGACGAGGATGTGCACCAGGCTCATGTGAGCGCTGAGGAGAGCTCCCGCTGCCCGTGTCCCGGACATTCCTCCCACATCCACCCGAGTCCACGCGTGGGCTGGCTACCAGTGGCTTACAGCGTCCGCCTCGCGACTGCGCGCGCGTCTCCTGCTTTTCTCCTTGCTGCGTTCGCCGCCGCGGAGATGCTGGAAGGAGGTCTGAGAAGTTCTCAGCTCTTCTCCGCCGCGCTCCTTGGCCGCTCTTCCAGAGCCCCTCACCGCAAGGCAAGGGTTAAAGGGCGCTCGAGCTCTCTACCGCCATCTGGTGGTCAACAGGAGCTGCGGCCGCTTCGCCTCAGTGACACAGCTTCGCGTTAGAAACGGCTTGGCTTGCTCTCTCTCACGCGGACTCGTCAGAAATATTTTTCCATATACGTTTTCGGGCGTATTACTTTGACCCTGGCTGCCAGGGGGCTTGCAGCGGCGACTTCCAGCGGTGTAATGATGAACAGCACAGAGTCCGGTGTGACGAAGCGGTGTTTACAGAGAGAGCGAAGCGCGGGAAGTGAGCGTGCTAACAAAAGCTGGAGAAAACCCATCTGGAAAAGCGCTTCTCTAACATCTCGGGACCCAACTTAAGTTAAAGTGCCTCCAGAAGCAGCCTGTGCCCTCTATCTATTAAATCATGCAAACCCCAGTTAAGTTTAGTGTAGCCACTAGGCTAAGTAAATAGTAACTTTCAGATAGGCTGAATCACTTGTTTTAATTAATCTCGATTAAATAAAGTGCTTCGTTAATGGCAACTTGTGGACGGAGATGCGTCTCTCAGGTGGGGGACGCGCCGTTGCTTCACTCTCCGCAGAAGAAAAGACCGGAACGCTGGAGCACGAGCTGCTGTTGTGAAGCGCGCGCGCGCGGGTGGGGGAGAAGGAAACATTGTTGCGCTGCTGCGCGTGTAACGGCTGTTACCGAGTCATCGCTGCGTTTCGCGGGAGGCAATGCCTGAAAAATAAAAGACTGCTGTATTAAGCCCGTAAAGGCGATCCAGTCATTATTATTACTTTTCACCATAATTGACTTATCATTTATTGGCAGTAGGTGGTGCAAATTGCTACCAAAACGCAATGTGCTAATGTAATGTCATTTCTGGCTTGCTCTGACTTTTTTGAAAATCCTGTTTACTGTACTTGGGCCACAAACTCATTTTTCCACATTGAAACTTGCATTTACTCACTTAGCTGACACTTTCCTCCAAGCAACTTACAATGTTAAGATTATAATTATTATCCCATTTATACAGCTGGGTAATTTTACTGGAGTATTTCAGGGTAAGTACCTTCCTCAAGGGTAGTGAAGCTGGGGATCAAACTGTGACTTTTAGATCCAAAGGCAGCAGCTCCAACCACTACGCAACCAGCTGTCCCAACTTCTTATGCTCATTGGCATAATAGGATGTATCATATGGGCACAAGTATCAGGTCACGGCAAACTGACACATTGTTAAAAAGAAGCAAGAAAGGGAAAATACAAAGATATGTAAGTAAATAGGAAACAAGTACTTAAGCAAATAAACACACACACACACACACACACACACACACACAATGTCTACAAACACTTGTCCCAAGCAGGGTCACGACAATCCGGAGCCTAACCCAGCAGCGCAGGGCACAAGGCTGGAGGGGGAGGGGACACACCCAGGATGGGATAACGGTCTGCGAGAAGGCATTCCAGACAGGACTGGAACCCCAGACCTGCTAAAGAGCAGGACCTGGCCAAACCCACTGCACCACTGTGCTCCCCTAGCAAATAATTAATCGTACAAATTCCTTTACATTATGGAATAACACATGATTGAGCTGTGAATATTAACAAGTAGAGGTTAAAATATTGCAGTACAGTACTTAAAAGTTAAACGTAGTTGTCCATATTTTGCCGTATCCATCCACATTTTACGTATATTACATACATAAATAGGCTTATTCATTGTAGGGTAAGTTACCATTTTAAATGTTCATCTGTGTATGAGCCTTTTTGGGATATAAATATACTTGTATACTTTTAGGTGCAGCGGGTTTGGCCGGGGCCCGCTGTGTGCCGGATCTGGAGCTCGAGTCCTGGTTGGGGTGCCTTGCGGTGGAGTGGCGCCCTCTCCGGGGTGTGTCCCCTGTGCCCTGTGCTGCTGGGTTAGGCTCTGGCTCACCGCGACCCTGCTCAGGACAAGCGGTTGTAGACATTGTGTATCTTTGTGTGTGTGTGGATATATACTGTATACACTTGGAGGCTGGAGGAGAAATGAAATGAGAATGGACAAAAGGTTGCTGGTTGTGCAGTGATCCAGACCTCCACAGTTGCACTGGAATGTATTGGCAGCTGAAGAACACTAAAAACACTGAAAACGGACAGCCCATGTTTACATAGCTCAGTCTGGAGGAGGGCTGAACCCTCGAGGTCATTTTTCAGTTTAGTAACAGACAATAAAATCGTAGGCAGAATCCTTTTTGAGTTCTTATTTTTCAACCTTAAAACATTCTGTTTGAAAATCTTGCAGGGGAAATGTAAGGTGTTGGACACTGCTGGTCACTGAGAAATGTTTCAAGTTTTTTTTTTTTTTTAAAATTATTATTACGTTTGGACCAAATCTGTAAAATGTTACCTTTTGGATGCTATAATCATCCACCCATGCATTTTCATTAACTGTTTCTCCACTCAGTTTGACACAGTGATGTGTGTCCTGCCTGAACGCAGGAGGAATGAGGTGGCGCTTCTCAGAGAAAACACAGGAGGAGCAGGCAGAGATGAACCTGCAACCTTGGAGCTCTGAAGCAGCAGTGCTACCAGCTTAGCTACTGTACTACTGTTCTTAAACTAATGTAGTTATTACAAGACCAAATAAAAAATAATATTTCTATTAAAACTTTTTCAACTGTTTCCCTTTCCAGCTTCGTTTTTTCGTGCTTATTACCACAAACCGCTTCTATCGTAACCGGCAGGACGAAGATGAGGCCAACAATGGTGGCAATTTACAAGCTTTCGGACCTACATCATGACTTATTCGTGTCCACTTATTCCACGTAGGACCAAAGACAGTTTAAGCTGCTGGCTTTTGATGCAATGATTGCTCTGACTCATGAAACTATTCTTTCACCTTTCATTACCTTAATTTGCGTCAACATCGTGGCACATGCCAAACCCAAGCCTTGATCAAAATCTCAGGCCAAAAAAGTTCCCCAAGAAGGCCTTTTCTGAGGTTTTTTTGTTCATGCATCAGTGGGGTGGTGCTACAAACATCAGCGTTTGCTACGGAATATGATGGATTGCATGTGAACTGAGTGCAAAATGACTAAGGCTTATGTAACCAAAAAAATCAAGAATTAATAACACAAATGCGAACATGAACAGTCAGTCATTAACCACAAGGTATAGTTAGCCTGAAAAGCATGAAACATGAAAACAGTAATGGCAGCAGTTAGTAACAACCTTTCCACCTAGTTTTCATTTTAAAAAATGCATTTCAGTATACTTCCACTGACAGGGTTATTAAATTACCAAATATTATATTTATTTAGCTGATGCTTTTCTTCAAAGCAGCTTACAACTTATTTACCTATTTATACAGTTGGGTAATTTTACTGGAACAATTTTAGGGTAAGTACCTTGTACAAGGGTACTACAGCCAGAGGTGAGATTGAACCTGTAATCTTTGATCCAAAGGCAGGAGCGCTAACCACTACGCTACCAGCTGTCCCTAAATATCATGAAACATTCAATTATTTAACTAAATCTATGAAATTTAAGTAAACAAGTAGGCATGTTGTAGCTTTGTAGCTCTTTGCACGATATGATAAATCTTTGAAAAAGCAAATATCTAAGCTGGTATATTAAATAGCTGATTTATTTTACAGTTTATAGATATAGTAACACCTTTCAAATAAAAAAAAAGCTATTTCAAAGTTTGCACCATGATGTTTTAATAATCTGTCCAACCAATATCTAATGTTTTTTGTGGTAGTCTTGTAATGTATTTGTCTCATAAAATTGAATAAAAGATTGAAATCCTGAGTGTCCACTGCCTGCAGTCTTTGCTTCTCCTCACATAAGAAAGCTGTGACCCACTACTGGAGACTTATCTTCTTTACTATCCTTCAAGACACTTCCCTGCACCCAGATCCTGGTCTACAATCTGCTGAAGTTTCACTTGGGCTGCTGTAATTCCCTCGTGTTGTGTCTTCCAGCCTCAGCAATGAAGGCTTTTCAACTGCTGCAATAGGCTGTAGGGTGAGTTGTTCACCTTGCCAAAGTTCTCCCATGGTGTTCATCCCAGTACCTACAAAGCACATGATCCATCTCTGCACCATAGCAAGAGTGTTACGATGCTCCATGTGTGACCGCTGACTCATCCCCCTCCTAAGGTGCCCACAGTTTAAAGCCCATAGCCCATAGGCGCTCCTGTCCCTCAGAACTGCTGAAACCCTTCCGGCATTCAAGTAGGGTTTCACAACTCATCATTTTCAGACCCATTTCCCTCATGAGCTTCTGAAACCTTTGCAAGATAACTTTTCGTTACCTGCTACTTTTTCTCTATCTGCATTACAAATCTATAATTAGCCACTGGAATATATTCATTATGACAACAGCTGTGCAGTATAAACAAGCTATGCTTCAATAATCGTGCGTAAGCATCCATGCTCTGTCTGTTGTGGGATGCGCCTTCGTTTAATCTCTTGTAAATTTAAAGAGAAAAGTGTCTGTCTAAAGATAAATGTAAATGCGTACGGTAAAGGCAAAGAAATAGTGAAGAGAATCATATAATTGCATTAGCACTTAATGAAGAAGGAGCTATTGTATTGCTAGAGTAACTGACTAAATACAAATTAACAATAAAGCAAAACCACAAGAACGGAGAATTGACTGATTGTCCTTAATGGCTTCCTTACATTTGTCGAAGTAATTTTTCATTTTTAATTCAAGAAACCTTGTAGTAGGAGCAAATTTCTGCAAATTTATATCAAATTCATCCAAAAGCTACCAAGGAAAAAGAGACCCGTTTAAGATTTAGATATTTATGATTAACCTATGATTTATGGTATTTACTTTGCATCCTGGTATGCTGTACTTAGTGTGTTTAATGTCTTGTGAAATTATTTCATCTAATATTAGACATTTGGAAAGTATTGCCAGAGAGCGGGTTGTGGAGCTGAGGTATTTCTAACATGTGGTTGTTTTTCTTCTGATGTCTATCTACCTCATTTCCTTAAAGTAAAATTCAATTATCCAAATTGCAACCATTCACTGAAAAAGACATCTAATATCAACACATTTATTGCTATTGATATATTGGGGACCCAAACTTTTCAGAATAAAATAAAAATTTTCCCATGGATCTTGTCTTGCGTAGCTGATGGTTTACGAAGGAAAATCAGATGAAAATCAGATCTTATAACTATAATGCATGCAAAATATTCATTTGGAAATGCCTTACACTGCATGTTTAGTTTACGTGAGAGGGCAATTCTGGTAGGTTTTCCATAAAAGAGGGTAAATGTTGTTTCCGCTGTGCCTGCGGTTTGGGTTCACAAACCGCGGTAGGACCCCAACCCAAGGAGCTAACAGGTGACTTCACGTTCTTCGCAGAGATCGCTATCAGCAGAGACCGAGGGGTGGAAAAGACCCGTTGCTGCTCAAATGAACGTGTCTCTGCAGAGGGTCTGGCAGCAGCAGTCTGTGAACATACAGGAAAAAATATAAACAAACGCAGATACTTGTCCGCACTTGTTGAGTACGCTCAGCATTGTAAACCGTGCTGTTTGTACTGAAAGGTTCACATTCTTGGTCACATAAAAATGGGGTTAATGTCTATTCTACTTCCTGTGTTAGCGTTAACATATAATGTTTCAAAGTGAAATTAATAAATTAAATGTTTTCCTTTCTGGGGGTGTGGTGGCACAGCGGATTTGACCAGGTCCTGCTCTCTGGTGGGTCTGGGGTTTGAGTCCTGCTTGGGGTGCCTTGCAATGGACTGGCATCCCGTCCTGGGTGTGTCCCCTCCCCCTCCAGCCTTACGCCCTGTGTTGGGGGTTAGGCTCCGGGTTGCCGTGACCCCTGCTTGGGACAAGCGGATTCAGACTCTCTGTTTTCCTTTCCAGTGTATAGTCCTTCAGTGTACTGAAGCCAAGAAAGAGATGTGTATTCTTGAAGACGTTTCAGAATCCTTCTTTCTTTGTCAGATTACACGTCCCTGATGACAAAGGACGTAACCTGTCGCCAGCTTTCTAGAGGAACTTTCTGAGAAAACTGCTCAAATACGGCATACCTTTAAAGTTGACCGCTTTCATTGGTTCGTTTTTCATTGACATCTTCAGCCCATAAATAGCACTTAGAAGCTAACCTTGGGGAAAATAAATGTGGCACACAGCACTGTGGGTTTGGATGGGACAAAGAAGGACGCAGGCAGCATTTATTAGAAACTGTTTACTTGAACACCATCACCAGAGAAGTAATGCTCTCAGTCCAAGAACCCCCATTTCCCCTACACCCTACACCCTACACCCTACACCCTACACCCTACACCCTACACCCTACACCCTACACCCTACACCCTACACCCTACACCCTACACCCTACACCCTACACCCTCAGGCTCACTCTCAACACCCTTCTAGACACGGTCACCCCATCATTTTCCCCAGAAGTGCCCCCAGTGGTTACACACACTCATTTCACATTATTCCCCATAATGCAACTATTTACATTTAGGAGTTTCCCTCCTAAAACAGTAACGCGGGGTCATTACGTAAATATGCTGTCTTATTTTTCACGCATAATGCAATACACAAACCAGAAATGTTGCCTGGCTTATATTGTTTGCAGTTGTTCCCAAAAGAGGGAAACACCAGCCTTTGATGAACCACTGGCGTTTTTCTCGGTCGTTGCTTGACTGCCTCTCGGGCTGAGTGAGTTGTGTTCAAGTTCATTGCGAATCTTGTATGTGAAGGTAAACGATGGGAATTGATCCTATTGGGAATTGATCCTATTGCACTGAACAGGGAAACAGAGTCCTTGCCATTGTTGCAGGCAGCGTGGAAGAGGGCTGCGATGGGGCGGCACGTTGCACAGGCCCATTTGGCTATGGCCGTTCACGTCTCGACCATTGTGAGAAACTGAAGTTGTTTAGAAGGTTTCGGGCCAGCCGCAGCTATGTCAATGCTGTGAAACGGGCTGAGCAATCTTTAGTTACACCTACAAATGTCTGGCTGGGGACAGTACGATTGCGCTTTGGGCTTGAGAGACAAAGCCGTGGGAAAACAGAAGTTTTTGTGCATCCTTTTGGTGATGTGAGACGGACAGGATACAGTGGTAGACCAGGCTTGGACTGGTGGTCAGCAAAAAGTGCACCAATATGTTTTATTACTTTTTTTTTATCTTTACGGCCTCTGTTGGAGTTTTCATCATCATTGTTACTTGGATACAATGAAGTAAACCTCATACTTGAGCAAAAAGAGATGCATCTCTTCTTAGATTACTACAACCGCTTTGCAGCTTCTACAGGACATCACGAAGGGTAACGTTTGCCATCACTGCATTATCATGCATCGGCCCTGGTGACTTAATACAGCTTTAAGTAGGAACTGTGTGAGTGTGTGTTTCTTGCTCAGCCACCCGCAGTAGATGTCAGGTCTGCTCACCAGTAGGAGGCTGGATGGTAAGACACTCAGTGCGCAACAGGTTTTATACCATGCTGTTGGAGCTCTTTTCTCCTTGGTGCGTCCCATGCATTCTGAGAAAGGGTTAATAAAACCATTTCCACGAGCAAACCGTTTGACTGAGAAATTTTGATTTCGAACACAATGCGGGAGTGAGCCGCGGTCGAGTCGAGACGGCTAAGAGCGCACCGGGACCGGCAGCACAGTCTCGCCTCTTTTTCACGGTAAAAAAGAATTTGTTATTAGTGAGGCATGAATGAATCGACTGTAAATGAGAGAAAGCTGCCTCCTCACTCCTCACCAATGGTGCAAAAAATGTAGTTGGCTTTTGGAGGAAACAGGGTGGTTGTAGAGTTTTACGGCGATTCTGTCACTCATTATCTGCAATTACTGCCATGGGTGAAATGGAGATTCTGGTACCGGAGGAAGAGAGAGCAGCGTAATTTAAGGTTGATGCCTACTTTAGCTGTTTGGCACAAACAAGGAAGGTCTGTGGAGACCGAGGAAGTATTTAGAAATTTTAATATTTTCACACAGCTGCTTGGGCCTGAAGCAGGACCTGTTATGGCTAAACACAATATTGTTGTTTTGGGTTAGGGTTTATTTTTTAGTCATCACTGCACAATGACATACCGTGGTGAAGGCTTATAAAATTATTGTAGGAATGTGGTTTTTGTAACTAGGACTCAACACAAAAAAGAAAATCCTGAAATTATTACCTTTCGCAAGTCCTACGTTTCCATGTATTTTTGTTTCGAAACGGACATGGACTCTGGCAGTTGCTCACAATTCCTCAGTGTGAGTATAACGCTTATTTTAAAACCACAACCACACCAATGAAATTTTTAAACAAAGGCTATGCAGACTTCTTTATTGTGTACAGTTGCTTGTGCAACCCTTGTTTGGCAATTGTAAGAACGCTGGTTGTTTGTGTATTTGTGTTGCAATAGAAATATCTGAGAGTCAGATCTTGACATTTTTCCCTAGACATCAGGTCTGGTACTCGGGAGGATGAAGGCTGTGGGGCCTTTGAGTAGGGACCCATTTCTGGTCAAGCAGACAGGGCTATTTCGACCATAGACCTGGGAGAGCAACTTTTTTCTTCCAGTTAAGCAGGGAACTACAGGGTTCAATTTATTGTCTCCATGAGCCCACAGTTACGTCATGCACACAGAACTCTGGAATACAGTCATAACTAAATCAGAGGTCCCTCAAAGTCAGAACTTGGTAACTGCTCCTAGAAATTTATTTTGGGCTTTTTTGTGATCGACATTTTGTTACAGAAAACGAAAATCCAGGCTGTGTTTGTCACACTTTCCAGAAGAAGACTACGTAAAGATAAATATTCTTTACCATTTCATTTACCTCTTCGATCTCTTTGTCGCCTAATGTAAGACAGGATGCTCTGAAGCAATGAGGACTTTTTAGGATCTCACGATGTGTGAAAGATAAAGATCCAGATCTGTCTCCCATAATAAAATTATTAAAGTGGTTTGTAGTGGGGGGTGCAGTGGCGCAGTGGCACAGTGGGTTTGACCAGGTCCTGCTCTCCGGTGGGTTTGAGGTTCGAGTGCTCCCTGGGGGCCCTGTGCTGCTGGGCTAGGCTCCGGCTCTCCGTAGCCCCAGATGGGACAAGCGGTTTCAGATGATGATGATGATGATGATGTGCGTGATGTTTGTAGTAGGGGGCGTGGTGGTGCAGTGGATTTGGCTGGGGCCTGCTCTCTGGTGGGTCTGGGGTTCGAGTCCCACTTGGGGTGCCTTGTGATGGACTGGCGTCCCATCCTGGGTGTGTCCCCTCCAGCCTTGTGCCCCGTGTTGCTGGGTTAGGCTCCGGTTCACTGCAACCTTGCTTGGGATAAGCAGTTTCAGTCAATGTGTGTGGTTTGTAGTGATTAAGCCAAAAAAGCAGGTAAATGTGTAGCATCAGTAGGAAGTCATTTCTAGAAAACAAAACCATGTTAATCACAGTATCCTTCAAATGTCAAGAAGACACCTCCTCCTTACATTTTTATTTGTTATAAATTTGCTATACATGAATGCTTAATGTATGTCTTTTGCACGTTAGGTTTCATGTTGTACTTTTACCCTTTTCTTCTGCATTTACACGAAATGTTTTTAAAGCAGAGTGAAAAATTATCCAGTATCCATCTTGCCATTCCATTTGCTCTGTAATTACTTTTTGGATTGAACAAAATAATTGTTCTACTTACCATGCATTTTTCAATGCATCTGTCACAAACTATTACCATGCTGAAAAATAAGGGTAACTCTTTTTTTTTTAGCTGTACGTGCTCATCGGATGGCTTGGTGTTACATTCAGGATCAATTTGCCATCGGCCGTGTTACGAGCTTTATTACCAGCGGCACCTGAAAAAAGGAGCCAAATGAACGATAGGAGACTGCGAAGGAGATCGGCCTAAAATGTGCACTCGTAAAGTGCTACGTCTCCGTCTCCGGCGTAGAAATGACTTCTGAGTGCTCTGCAATAGCCTAGTATTTTCAGTGAACGCTGCACAGCGTTACAGGGCTGTACTCCTTGCTGCGGCTACGGCCCCGTCTGAGATCGGACTGTCTGAGATCGGGTCATCCGGTGTCAGGTTCTGCACAGAACTCATTATATCCCCTTCCTCGGGTCTGGGTGCAGCTTTCTGCCAGCATAAATAAATAAAAATAAAGTTGAATTCACGAGGGCCTTCCATTGCACTGTACAATTATCATCATTTTTAGTAAGTCTTTAAAAAGTAATGGCACACATGTGAGTCCCTACGCGCTGGATAGCTGCTTGGAACATGTACAGAAGCCGTCACTGGAACTCTGTATCATCATTTCACATCTGAAAACTTCATTACTCCATTACAATACATATTATTTGGTGGTTCGGCAGATTTGAACCAGATGTTATTTAAAGTAAATATCTATCCATTTCTCACTATGTAATGACATTACGCACAATATTATAAGAGCGCGGCACATGGGAGGGAGCTAATTACTTCATCTGTGCGCCACCAAAGTCTTTTGTTTCTTTGTTCAAGATCTGATGTGCCGTGGAAATTCAGGACGATATTCGTCTCTTGAGGTGCAGCCTCCGCCCTTCAGCAAAAAGCAGAGATTTCTCCGAACGTTAAAAAATAACCTAATAGCTGTGAGCTCGCACGGTTAATTGTAAGTGTTACGGCGATTACCTTATGTAATGACAGCCAATAAAAGCAAAACCTGCAAACGATTATGGCCTCAACGGGGAATACGTTACGTGTCCTACCATCGGTGCGTTAGTCGCTTTTTCCCGAGGAAGGGACACATCCCAGCGCTAGCGTTGGCGCAGCGGGGAAGCTGTGGTGAACTTCAGCCATTTGTATGTCTGTTTTGTATTTATTTGTCTGTTTTTAGGGGTATGATCAAGTTTTATGTTGTAATTTAGAAGTATTTTATGTGTTTTGAAGGAAGCATGTATTATGATGATGACTTCGGTTGAGCTGCTACTGGGGAACAGTCCTTTTGGGAATGTTGGTGTGGGGAAAACATGGGTCAGTTATATTTTTTGAAGCCAGAAAGGGGATTGTTATGGGAAAGACTTTGTCTTGATAATGTATTTTATGTAATGGTTGCTTGGTGATTTTGTTGACCAACTGTAGGAAAATGGTGTTGGGTTTGTTGGATTGTGGATTTTAATGTATTGTTTTGGTTGTGTGTATTATTGATAACTTTATCAAATAAAGTTTAATTAAAAAAAAAAATATTCACCTTTTGAAGCCAGAAGGGGATTGTTATGGGAAAGACTTTGTCTTGACAATGTATTTTATGTAATGGTTGCTTGGTGATTTTGTTGACCAACTGTAGGAAAATGGTGTTGGGTTTGTTGGATTGTGGATTTTAATGTATTGTTTTAGTTGTGTATTATTGATAACTTTATCAAATAAAGTTTGAAAAAATAAAAAATAAAAAATTTGCGTAGCGAAGGTACCCTACGAAGGCATTTGCGGGCACGGCAGGTGCCGTTTAACTGGCAACCGAGTCCCATCGTGCAAGTGCAATTTTCTCTTCAAGGGGGGGAAAAGAATGAGATCTCTGTGCTTTTGGCTTCGCCGCTTTTCGAACTCGCCTACCGTTACCTAAATTGGTCGGAAATTCAGGCCTGGGAGATGGAATATTAAGGAGCTGAAGTCAGAGCGCTGGGTGCAGGATGTAAAACAGACTGGTTGGCAACGGCCTGTTTTCATAGTGGACGAGGTGCGGTCTCTTGGCATCACATCAGTGAGATGGGCAAAGGCAGCCGGCACTGTATTCAGATGTTATCGCTCACCTGTAGCGCACTACTGATGGCCTCAACAGTCCTTTTGCAATGAGCCTGCATGTAACACACCCTCCTTGCGTTGTACCCCAAAGGACTTGTCCTACTCCCTTCTAGAACAGGGCCTTTTTTTAAAGCAGATGGAAAATAAATGCTTTTCAAGTTTCTCAGCTGTGCTCCAGGTGGTTACCTTGTATGGTTGCACTTTATTAGCAACTCTTAATAGCCACTCTTCATAACTTTTGGGTATTTTGGCTTTTCTTTCATATGTGGAGACAACAGAAAGCATTTTCAGGGGATATTTTTTTATTTTAAATGTTTGTCTTAATATTTTCTATGAAAATGGGTTCTTCCTCAGAAGAGGATTTCAAGAGAGCCCTCAGACTCTGAATATAATGCCTGCAGCTATCTTTCATGGATTTTTGTTCCAGAAGCTAAAGAATTTGTCTTAATTATGCAGGTCTTGGAGCTGTTTATCCCCTCACCACCATAACCACAAACCTGTTTGTATTCCTGTGTGTGAATAGAGCATTCATAGGTGGGAGACTGATATCAATCTCTGACTTGTATTTCCACCCCTTGAGTATGATATCATTAACAAACAGAGCTGGCACATTTAATGCCATTTGGAATGAGACGAACAACAAACACAGACAACTTCGCTACGCTTTAGGGTACTGTTTTATTTTTGTGTTATTTTCCTTTATTCTAGATTGAGAATACAGTATTTTGGTGAGGCACAGACACAGTGAGGTGACATGGGCTGGTGAGAGTGTGGTTCGCACACTATGGTGGTGTGGCTGAGTCCTGGAAGGCCACGCAGGATGATCACGTGATAACGGTGGGGCCGCTGCGGCCTGTTTTCTCATGGAGCTGAGAGATCTTCAAGGCAATCTTCACCAGAGGTGCCAACATGACCTGCACCAGAGGCAACACAGCAGTGGAGACAATGTTACTTTCTTACGGATGACTCCTACACATGACAGCTGCATTAAATGTGAAGCACTGTGCAGTCACCACTATGTTCCACTGTACACTTTGGCTTACTGTGCTGTGTGTCTCCTTAACCATGTTACTGCCTGCTACTTCGCTATGAAAATTTCACCTGAGGGTCCTGGTATATCTTCTGAGGGTCCTTCTCATAGCTGTCTATGTAGAGCCTAATGGTTGCCCCAGCACTACCCGTCCCACTGAGTCGGAAGATGATGCGAGATCCATCAGAGAAGATGATCCTCAAGCCCTGAAGAGCAAAGGCAAAAGGAGGTGTAAAGCAGTCGGTGCTGTTTACCATCATTCATAAGGAGGAAAAAGACTCTTCAGCTCTCACCTGGTTCTTTGAGACACTCCCATCCACTGGGTCGCTGTACTCAAAGTTGTCAGCTTTCCCCACCTGGTAGGTCTTGTCCCCCTCTGTGTACTTCTGACCTACGAAGGACTTGTCAAACATGACTGCCTCCAAGTCTTTGATCATCTTGTTGGCGGCATCAGAGTCCACCTCCTCATAATCATACCTGCCAGGCGAACAGAGGTCAGTCAGATTCTCACTTAGAGATGTTTGTGTCCAACAGCATTGATTTGGCAAATGCTTTTAAACAGCGTGGTCTGCGTGCTTTTATCATAAACAATACTACAATAACAGCGTTAGTAGTATGAAAGAATAACAGAGAGAATGAAAAAAAAATCACATGGATCAACAAAATTTACAAGTTACACAATCACATACTGTATATTTAGCGTGATTTGAACAGAACATGCCTTCTCGTTCCGTTTTCCTGCAGTTTTCGGCTTAACCACGAGAGTGCAGCGAAGTGCTCACCTGGTGAAGAAATTCCTGCCAAACTTCTGCCAGTGGTCCTTCATTATGTCTTCCACACTCTGCTTCCGTGTTGCCAGGATTGACAACCAAGCCAGCACTGCCCACAGCCCATCTTTCTCACGTATGTGATCAGAACCTAGAGGACGACAGTCATGAGACAGCTCAGTCTGCAGATTGATATAGTTTGAAAGGGCTGCCGCAGACAAGATACATCTGATAGATACTATTGATCCTAAAGGGAAACTGCACCAACTTCGCAAACTTCACGTACCAAAGAAATCATTTAAGGCACAATAGTGCTAGCATTTCAAGTGCTATGAAAGCTCTTCGTTTATAAAGTGTCACTCACATAAATTCATTACCTTTTCATAAATTCGTTGCCATCTTCATGACACTGCAATTGCAGTTCTGAACATTAGTAGCTTTTACAGTGATCAGAAAAGTTTACCTGTGCCAAAACTTTCCTCTCCGCAGAGAGACAGCTTGCCTGCATCCATTAAGTTCCCAAAGAACTTCCATCCTGTAGGTGTCTCATAGAGTTGCATCTTCAAGGTGTTAGCAACACTGAGAAACACACGGACGGGCTGTCAATAATCTGATTCAATTAAATGAAGGCTGACCAATGTTACCGAAGTTCGCCACCCCTTGAAGTGACCGAACATGGGGTTACATAGAGGGAATCTGCAGCGCTTTGGACAGATTGTATTTCTCAACGTAATCCGAAAGGCTTAATGCGAGGATGGCCCACCTGTCCAGCGCTCCGCTGGTGGGCATGCTCCGAGCAAGGCCCTTAACACCAGTCTTCTGGAAGTAGGGGATGCAGGTGATGTTGGCTGCGATGACAGCCACTGAGTCAGAGGGGTTGACGAAGAAGCCGTGCTTCCCCAGGACCATGTTCCGATCCTAAAGAGGCAAACGTGTCATGCACAGCATTCACAGCACTTCCCTTTTTTAGTGACACCAACCGGAGAGCCAAGATAGTCCTTCTTTGTCACTGTTGAATCTCCATAACAGTTTGGGATAATCTTCTTTTGAAATCAGCATACAATAATTTTGACATAGTTCACTCACTGCCATTAACCGCTTATTCAAGGTATGGTTGTGGTGTATGGAAATATATATTTTTTAATATAAAAAAAAGAAGCACTCTGTCAATATAAAATTTGCATTTCCAAGAACATAAGGAAATGATATCCTGCTCATACTGTTTTCACATACACATATTATAAATAGTTAAGATGACTTTTTGAAAGTAGAAACATCTGAAGTGGAGAGAACGCTACCTATGGGGACCCAGTGGGTCAACACATTGCAGTAATTCGAACCCAAAGACAGTTATTCTGGGACTGCCATAATTCAATTCTCCGTTCAGTTTTTCATTTACTTTTATTACCTATTACATTTATTCATTTAGCTAATGCTTTTCTCCAGAACACTTACAACGTTAAGCTACTAACAATTACTTGCCCATTTATACAGTTGGGTAAACTTTACTGTGTTCTCAAGTGTACTACAGTAGTAGGTGGGATTTGAGGATGCGACCTTTGGATCTGAAAGCAGCAGCTTTAACCGCTGCTCTTGAGCTTTTATTCCTTTGAATTTGGGGAACGAAATTACTTAACCGTATGAAACAAGGACACAAATACTTACTCCATCACCATCAAAAGCCGCTCCGAAGTCATACTCGCCGCCCTTCATATTCTCCACAAGGTCAGAAGCGTAGGTGAGATTGGGGTCAGGGTGATGTCCCCCAAAGTCCTCCTTAGGGACACAGTTAACTGCAGAGTTGGCAGGAGCACCCAACTCCTCACACACTATCTTCTTCACGTAGGGCCCCACCACTGTGTGACATCAACAAGAGAGATGATGACCAGGGAGCTCTTTCTGACCTTCGCCAAACATGATAAAGGAACCCAGCTCTTACCTCCATGCATGGCATCTAAACGGACCTTGATATGATTGGGTCCTGACAGGAGCTCCTTCAGGGCAGCAAAATCAAAGATGTTCCTCAGCATGTTGGCATAGGATTCCACAGAATCCACAATCTCCACTGTGAAGTATTGGCAAAATGTCACCACAAGCGACCCAAACGTTCCATAGCTCATCCCGGGCATACTGTACATTAACAATAATAGGAACCCTATGCTTCAGGAGCTTCAGGCTTACAGCTCAATGACATGCATCATCTCACCTGTGAAGGGACTGGGTTTGTTGTCCAGCTGAAACGTTTGCTTGCCAATAGTAGACAGGTCCACTTTGAGGTCAGGGCATATGACGTACTCCCCAAGGGTTTTGCTGATCTCGAAGATTTTGTTGGTGACAGCCTCAGGGGCAGGGCCTGTTGAACATCAAGAGCAGAGAAAGACATTCTGCAGTGGCATCTTTTAGAAATACTCTCGATTCTGTGCCAGGTTGCATCCAGATATACAGGTTTATGCACCTAGTTCATGAGACACTGACTGTGTGTCAGAAAGCTGTGGAATAAAAGTCTTCATATATGTCATGTTCATACTGAACAGAAAACCAATCAGATTTTCTAAAGAACTGCCAGTCTAGTTCCAAGTGCCAAGTTCCACAACAGAGTTTTAAAGCGAAAAAGAGTCAAACAATCCAACTGACTATAAAGGAGGCAATTATTTCATGCAGATCTGAAGATACGAATATTCAAAGGACACACCTTACATTTTCCTCTGTTTATTGCATACACAGTTAGTGTAAAGAGTAATAACAGATATGAATTTAAATCAGAGGCAGGGACCTGAAAAACACTGCAGTTTTCAGTATTACCTCCACTGGAAATGTTGAATTTGATGCCAAAGTCCCCATTTGGACCACCAGGGTTGTGGCTGGCTGTGAGTATGATGCCTCCAATGGCCTTGATCTCTCGAATTACACAGGACACGGCTGGAGTGGACATGATGCCATGCTGACCGATCACTAGGCGACTAATCTGTAGTCAAGCACAAAGTATGTGTCACTTTCCAAGAGAGGGGATGGGAGTAGTCACATTGCACCCACCCCGAAAGGCTGAGAAGACAAGTTCTATGTGTGTCACAATCTGTGAAATAAACTCCTGTACTCTTCTGCATGATACATCAAAAACAGCTGTTTTGTGATCTAGGAAATATACTGCTGTACCAAAAATAAAAACTGCAGCACAATTACCTACAAAAGAACTCAATCAAAATGCTATACACACTGGCATATACATGAAATTTAGGAAACAAACTGCATCTAAAATTAGGAGCATCAACAGGATGAGTTACATTTACGAGTTCCACACTGATGCTTTTATAAATAAGTGACTATGTCTCTTTGTGCTTCCCAAAAACAATCAGCATCAGCATTGTCATCCGGTTTTCATTAATGTGAATATTGTATTGTTTGGCCATGATGCTGAAGCTGCATGTCAAGAGCCATCATGCACGCTGTGATCTGTTTTTCAAATGTAAGTGCTTACATATTAACGAACACTCATACTATCACCACACAACAAAGTGTAGCCATAGTGAATCTTCAAATTCACCACATCACAGTTGACATCTGTATTTTAACTTCTACAGCTACTGTATTACTACTGTATATTGCAAATATAAAGGTTCACACCTATGGTCTCTGTTGTCTGCAGGACTACAGACGCACGCATAAATACCACCATAGATCACCCCGGCCTCTCCTCAACTGCCAAAGTGAAAAAGACGAAGAGTGTGCGCGAGTGTGAAGGAAGTGGTCAATTCAGCCTGATGCTCTGGTGTACAAGAACACCGACGGCTGGTCCGCTGTTCAAAGTTTAGGCAGAGTAACAAAGAGCACCGTGAAATAACAGCTTGGGGCACGGAGGTATATGTATGTAATCAACCCCGCTTTTATACATCAGTCCAGGACCATCGCTGTAAGAGGCACCAGCTGGAACCCATATGACTTCCATGTCAAACTAAAGTGAGGAGCAAGAGATGGGTGTCCAGCAAACTATAAGAAACTACTGTACATCCAAGTAGCAGTGTTGAGAAATCCTCTCCCTGTGCGTGATGTCAGGTTCAATTAGTGGGTGCTGCTGGTGAGACATTGACAACACACACATCATCTGAAACAGCTTGTCCCATGCAGGGATGCAGAGCCTAACCTGGCAGCACAGGGCGCAGGGCTGGTGGGGGGGGGGGGCGACACACCCAGGACGGGACGCCAGTCCATCGCAAGGCACCCCAAGCAGGATGCGAACCCCAGACCCACCAGAGAGCAGGACCCGGTGCAACCCACTGCGCCACCGCACCCCACTACTTCGACAACACAATTACATTTATTCATTTAGTTGACACTTTTCTCCAAAGCGACTTACAACGTTAAGGTACTTACACTGATTTACCCATTAATAGAGATGGGTCATTTTTACTGTAGCAGTTCAGAGTAGGTTCCTTGCTCAAGGGTATTACAGCAAGAGGTGGGATTTGTACCTACAGTCTCAGAGTCCAGAGGCAGTGGCTTTAACCACCACACAAGCGCTGAAGGTCAGCCGTCCACAGACAGACGGCTACATTGACAAAGTGAGTAGAGGAGCAATGGGTGACGGTGAGCTACATTGCCTGCATCGCACTAAACATTAGAGGCCTTTAAACACATACAAGAGGGCACATTAACTGCTATAACAACTCACATAACTCTTCACAGTACAGTAACCATATAACAGCTGGAATTACTTCTGGATAAGGCTGAATGTCAATAAACAAACTCATTAGGCTGCATAATTATGGCTGGCATAAATCTTACAAGTTCCTTTTAGAGCAAAAGTTCTGTTCCACCAGTACAATTTAACAAGGGGGTTGGCACTATGATTATCATCGTAAGGCAATTATACACTTGTAAACTTTTTATTAAAAATGTGTATCTCTTTAGAATTTTGCAGCTGTAAGATGACAGCTGTGTAAAGAAACTCTTCAGCATCTGTACATGTCAAGTACTTCAATTAATTCACTTGAGAAGTGCTGTGTGGAAATGTGGGGAGGAAGCTTACAGTGTTTATTGTTACTTTAGCTGATAACACTAGATAGAGTTCATTGGAAGTCGCTTTGGAGAAAAGCATCTGATAAATAAATGCAAATGCAATGTAATGTAATGTTAGTCCTTACTACTGTATCCTTTCTGTTTCTTTATGGACATTCCTGTTCATACACAACTTTCTAATCCGGCTCAAGCGCTTTTGCTGCCATCTAGTGGCATTTTAAGGGATTCTCATACATTTTGTACAACAGAGAGAAGGTACCTGTTCCAATTACATTTTATTACAAGTTATTTATTGTTTATTACACATTTCAGATAAACATCAGTCAAGTCACACTTTAGTTCTGGTCAATATAATAATACTATTTATAGGAAATTTGTGGAGAGCCTGCAAAACTCTAGAAATTTCAAAAACTTCTATGAAAATCAGCAATTTCAAGTTCTTTCTTGAAAATAATGTATACTGCGAGTACTAAAAACTGAAGATCCTGTTAAAATGCCAACTAAATATGCCTCTATAGCTTTTATGCATAAAATGTAATATTTTTAATCATAAATGGGGTTTAATTATATGATCGGTCCTGATTTGTTCCAGATGTTGGCTTAATATTGAAAAACTGGATAATGAAATTGCTCATTCCTATAATTCTCATGGGGGAAAAAAAATTCCAGTTTTCCAAAACCCACCCTAAGTTCATTCCAGAATCACCCTAAATTATGACTAATATTATCAGGAAAAAAAAGTTGTGAAACACATTTAAAAAGAATAAATAACATTATTAGATGTTTTAATTTGATTTCACCCATGCATCACAAAGTGACATTTTATACTGTAAAACTGTTTTTCCCAAATTTCAGAGGTTTTTGGATTGCAAGTGCAACTGTAATAGCAAGCATGGGCCTGTACATACACAGCTTCCTCACCATTCTGTGTTTTTAAGTCTTGGGCAGCATGGTGGCACAGTGAGTAGCCCTGCTGTCTCACAGTGCCTGGGTGGTGTGAGAGAACATGAGTTCAATCCCAACTCACTCTCTGTGGACTTTGCATGTTCTCCCTGTGTCTGTGTGAGTTTCCTCCCACGGTCCAAAGACATGCTATTCAGGTTCCCCCATAGTGTGTGAATGACACAGAGACAGTGTGTTCCACTGATGTATGGATGAGTGACCCAGTGTAAGTAGTGTATCTAGCAGTGTAAGTCACCTTGGTGAATAAGGGGTGTGGGCTCATAACACTAAAGAGTTGATTGGAAGTTGCTTTGGAGAAAAGTGTCTGCTAAACGAATGAATGTAAATTAAGTTTACATTTGGAATAGGAAGGGACGGTGGCACAGCAAGTAGTGCTGCTGTCTCACAGCACCAGGGTGGTGTGAGAGGATGTTGGTTTGATTCCTGCTCAGTCTGTGTGGAGTTTGCATGTTCTACCTGTGTCTGTGTGGGTTTCTTCCCAGTCTAAAGACATACTGCTCAGGTAGACTGGTAACTCTAAGCCACCCATACTGTGTGTGACAGAGAGCGTGTGTTTCACTGATGTATGGATGAGAAACTAATTATAAGTAGTGTATATAGCAGTGTAAGTCACCTTGGGTGGATAAGGTGTGGGCTGCTAACACTACATAGTGTTTATTGGGAGTTGCTTTGGAGAAAAGCATCTGGTAAATGAATAAATGTAGAGGTACACACATTTTCAGAACCGCTCAACCCACACGGGGTTGCGGAGAACCAGAGCCTACCCAGCAACACAGGGCGTAAGGCCGGAGGGGGAGGGGACACACCCAGGGTGGGACGCCAGTCCGTTGCAAGGCACCCCAAGCGGGACTCGAACCCCAGACCCACTGAAGAGCAGGACCCAGTCCAACCCACTGCGCCACCACGCCCCAGCCAAGTAGAGGTAAGAAAAGCTAATTTTCTTTGTATTCATTGTGTTTTATTTTTTCTACTCTAAATTATCAACAAATGTGAAAATTAAACATTTGTTATTTTACAGTTTTTTTTTTTTATTGGTTTACTGGGTAATATAGTAATGGTGAGCTATTTGCAGAAATTTCATGAAAGGTCATATATATATAAAATTATTTTTTAAATGATTTCATAAAGTAAACTAGTGTTCATTGGACTGACTTGAGTAAGATGAGTAAGGCTATGTGTAACACAAAGAAAGATAGAATTAAAAAAAAATTAAAACACAATGGTGCAAAACAGAGGACCCAATCATAAACCCCTGAGTGAACAAAGGAGACCACAGAATGCCAGAAAATAACTGAAAGCGTGGGTACACAGTTCCCACAATGCACTGCCTCCCAGTTTATCATGATGGATGGGATGTTCATGTTGCAAGGCCTGACCCAATGTTTTACACCAGTTAAAAGGAAAGCCAAACCGATTAACAACAAATGGGCACTGATTTCTTTGGGAGATGAGTGTTTCCTAGAAATAGTAAAAATGGGGTATTGTTAAAATGATTTGATTACACAGTAAATTTAAAATCCAATGCAAAATTTGCACAACAGATTTAATTTAGTTTTATTGTTACGAAATTTAAAAACATATCTGCCAAAATATGAACATTTATCGGGCAACAAATAAGAGGTACTGTGGTGCTTAAGATCGCTGTACAGACTAAAGTACAGTGTAACTACCAAATTAACAACCAAATGCTCGAATGGGGTAAAGTTTTCCCGAAGCCATACAATGAATGAAAGCGCTTCCGTTTAATCACAGTAGCTACAGTGTTATGTCTGCAGCCAATCAGCTTCACGTATTCTACACACGTGAGCGTTGCGCCTTGACAACGCGACCATCTGTTGCTCCGCCTTTGGTCAGCAACCAATCAGAGTTGCCTGCTCTAGATACGCAGGCGCTGCGCTGTGACGCCCCTCTGCACGTCCCTCTCGTCTGCGATGACAGCTCTCACGTACCCGCACAGTTCTTGGCATAATTTCTTCTCTAACCTTGCTGGGCTTACAAGTACCGTTATTTGTTTAAACAATCTCTACTATCTAGCAGTGTTTACAGTTAACTATGACAAAATAAAACATACTATATTATTACATCTGCAGGGAAGGTCATGAGAAATGCAATTTAAAAAAACACAAGTCTATTCAAATGCACGGAGGACGTGATTCACTTTCAAGTGAAAATGTCTCTGCTTGTCAGCTGCACCAGCAGCAGTCACTGAGTGAAAAGCGCAAACGGAGCGGGGTCGCGGTTGAAATGCAATCCGCACTCCGTCGAAAGGTCATCTGGCAGAGAGATGTCCGTCTGTGTCCCACTCTGCCATCACACCGAGCAGCGGCGCGAATATACTCTAACTTAACGAGACTTCACGTAGTGTGTACAGTACACACTTCTTCAGTTCATTGCGTAACGTCGTCGGTGTGTGTGTGTTTAGTGGGACTTCCTGCATGATGAACTCCGGCGCTGCCATATTATTATATATACTGACACGCTCAGTTCCTGCCCGGATAAGTGAAATTCCACCGAAGCCTGTAATCACTTTCTCATTCACACCTCGGAACAGAACAGACGAGGCGAGCTGCGTGGATGAACGGAAACGCGGTTAGGACGGGCACCGACTGCGGGACCGAACCGTGCGAACGTACCCCGTTGGCGGCGGCGATGCGCACGATGAGCTCGATGGCGTGGGTCATGAAGAAGCGGCCATCGCCCCCGACCGCCAGCGTGCCCTGCGGCCGCTCCGCGGGCTCGATGGCCGAGATGATGCTCTGGATGAAGTTCTCCGCGTAGTTCTCGTTCTTCTGGAAGACGGTGACGCGCTTCCTGAGGCCGCTCGTGCCCGGCTTCTGGTCCGTGTAGGGCTTCGTCTTCACTGTCACTATCTTCGCCATTATTTCAGCACGATTCGGACCCCGGCAGTGCGAGAGCACGTTGCTGACTTGTGTCTTCCAGTCCACTCACGTACACACTGCTCTCCTGTACTTACACACACACAGAGAGAGAGAGGCAACACCACAACGCCCCCTTCACGGTTAAAGGGACAGGGGTAGCTTTTACCTCAGAAAGAAAAGGCGAGGCGGGGGGACAGAAACGGTACGTGCACCACGAATTCACCGTTTAAATAAAAGAAGTGAAAATGGTTCTTCTGACAAAAAAAAAAAAAATCAATATTCCTCGTGACAGTAACGTCAAGCATCAAAGGTTTCCAAATATACTTTTCCGAGGGAGGACATGACATGTCCCTCACACAGTGTCACAGTCCTGCTCTGGAAAGCCTCGTGTCCACCATGGAATCCCGGACTCGTCACTTCGTCAATTTTCTGCTCCCCACTACCTGACAGTTTCTTACACCACTGTTATTTTCACATTTATCCCATTATTACACTGTTTCGCTGCTTCGTTTAAAACCGTAACAATCCCTGTGCAAAGCATTCCAGGTCATTCAATTCCGTATTTTTATAAATGTAAATACACTCTGTAAGCGTCAGCTTAAGAATCACAAAGTTTGTGCTCGTCACGTATCCTATATGGAACAAAATTACCAGATCTTAGGGCTACTAGTAAATATCCAGGTGTAAAATATAGTATTTTCATAAAATTTAAGTGTGCAGTGGGCCAGTGTGTCCCACACAGGGCGTACATTGCTGGGATAGACTCTGGAGCACCATGACAAGCAATTTTGTGGAAATGGAGGTGGATAAAATACAAGCGCTGGGGCATATAACCTTTGCCACATTTCATGTTTTTGGGGTAGCTGTAGTACCCTGGAGCAAGGCACTTACTGCGCAAATTGCTCCAGTAAAAATCACCCAGATGTATAAACAGGTAAACAACTGTAAGCAGCTTAACACTAAGTCGCTTTGCGGAAAAACGTGCTAAACGAACACACGTAAAGTTTTCACCTGAAAAACCATGGCTTGAAAGCGTAGCAGAGGTACAGCTGTCGGTGAAAACGTGGCTTTAGGAACTGACAAAGTATGTGCATAAAGGATACATTTATTCACTTAACAGCCTAATAAACCAAATATAACTTGCAATGTTTAATTGCTAATGTTTTCAGTTCTGAACTGGGGGGTGTGGTGGCGCAGTGGGTTGGACCACAGTCCTGCTCTCTGGTGGGTCTGGGGTTTAAGTCCCGCTTGGGGTGCCTTGTGACGGACTGGCGTCCTGTCCTGGGTGTGTCCCCTCCCTCTCTGGCCTTATGCCCTGTGTTACCGGGTAGGCTCTGGTTCCCTGCAACCCCATATGGGACAAGTGGTTCTGAAAATGTGTGTTTTCAGTTCCTTTTCTTTACAGAATCTATGTGTAGAACTATGACGGCTATTGAAGGTGAGGTAACCAGACTTATAACCACTCTTATATTCCCCCCAGTGTTCAAATGATCCCTAATTTATGGCCAAAATGTCTGAGTATACCTCAGAGTAGCAGTTACTATATTCCTTGGTCACAGATAACTGACAGGATGTTACACCACTGCTTGTCTGATGATTGCAGCACCCTGTTCGAACGTCAAAGCCAGCAGAATCGGCCATTACGGTTGTTCCATCCATCTCATACTGCAAATCTAACACCACACACACACATCTTCAGAACTGCTTGTCCCATATGGGGTCACAGGGAACCAGAGCCAACCCGGTAACACAGGGCATAAGGCCAGAGGGGAAGGGGTCACACCCAGGACAGGACACCAGTCCGTTGCAAGGCACCCCAAGCGGGACTCGAACCCCAGACCCACCAGAGAGCAGGACTGCGGTCCAACCCACTGCACCACCGCACCCCCTAATGCCATACATTTCTTTTTAATTCTAAGGGGTGTCCTTTGTGGACTTTATCAGATAACTGCACTTTTTACTGCAGGCAGGAAACCACGAGAGTAGGCAATGCAGAGTAATACTTCCAACTTGCAAAATGACATTTGATGGCCTCATATACAGTTACAGTAGGTAAAGTCAAAGTGCAAAATCACTGGCTACATGATATAAATAGCAGGTCAAGGCTATACTTGGAATTAAAGCCAGAGGGCATACACATTTTTGACCTGTGTGCAATGTCTTCTGCTGCCAGTGTGACTAACAATATAAACCTGGAAACTCATTGGTGAATTAAGAATGCTGAAATTACTTGAAACTTCGCATTCTTAAACTTGTGTCTCACTTTCGAAAGAATACGCCAACTACAAACATTTACCATGTTTTGCTAATGGTGGGAGATATTTTTGATACTAGAGGTTACCCTTAGCACCTGATACTTGAAAGCCTTGAATAATATTCATCTCCTCAGCATACTGGACAAATAACGGGAAAAACTGAATATAAAGCTTACATGCCTGTGTACAGAACATTTTTTAACATCTACTTTTAATATCGGCGGCAAAAGGATTAGAGACAGAAAGGCATGGGGAAAATGTTACATTTGAAATTTATCAAAACAATAATTTACACCATGTGAAGTATGGCAACATTGCTCAGAAAATCGTAGTGCTTAAATGTTGACGCAAGAAACTGATAAGCATAAGATAAATTCTCATGTTTTTTTATTCCAATCATATTTAAATTTGTGAGGGCGTCCAAGTACCATTATTTCTTGTCTATAAGAAAGAGTTATCTGTTCCCGGAAATAAAATCTGTGATGTAATATTAGTAAAAATGGCAAAATAAAAGGTATTTTTAGGCATGACAATGTTTACACCGACATATATTTGTAACAGCAACCACTAGTGCAGTACACTGATTATTTGGGTCATGGATTTTTTATGGCATTTCAAACATGAAGAAACAACTACAAAACCTTCCTCCGTTAGGGGAATCTCTGTACAAAGGAGGAAAGTGGACCCTCTTTCATTATCTTTATATCTTTCTTATATTGATATGTTAAGAAAGCTGTTGTTCTAACATGTTCCTGGACAGCTTGTGTTTTAAACTGGCGTTCTCATTTTGAAGTTTGAAGCTTCAACTGTGACTATTTGATTGTCCTCTTTTTGTATTAAAGACACATACTGACACTAAAGGCTTTCTTTTCTGCAAGTGTGAAGCATACTGTTTTACTGCATTTTAAACAAACTTTTATTCATTTTAAACATTTGTATTCTGGAACAATATTACAGCAGCCATCCAAGGTAAAAGTGCTGTCTGAACTAAATGAGGTGGCAGCTGGTAGTACAGTGGGCAGAGCTGCTGCCTTTGGACCCAAAGGTTGCAGGTTTGAGCCTCACCTCCAGCTGTCATACCCTTAAACAAGGTAATTACCATAAATTGCTCCAGTAAAATTACCCAGCTGTATAAAGGGGTAGTCATTGTAAGTTGCTTTGGAGAAATGCATCAGCAAAATGAATAAATGTAAATAACAGTATTGGAAACACAGAGAGGGACTGAAAGTAAGTCTCTTACGTGTTTTTATAGACCACAGTTTTAATCTTTTTCTTTGTTTTTATCAAGATGCCCTTATACCAGTTTGCATGACAGCCTGAAAGCTGAGCAACAACGGAACTGCCCACAGAGTGACTTGTTTTCTGCTAAAACAATGTGATGCAGACAGCTGGTTTTCTGTTATTAACCATTTTCACTGCCTGCATTTTACATGACTGTTGTGCTCTCAGAATGATTTTGTACCAGTGTGCAAGCTAGTCTGACAGTCGCTCAGCAACTGCTTTGCACTGGGATTGAAAAGTTCCTTTCAAAAACCTCCTACTGGCTAAAATAACACAGAACAAAGGCAACTGGTGTTCTTGTATCAACTGTTTTCCCACCATCCATGGAAGTAAAATGATCACATAACAGGCAAAAATTGTATTTTACTGAATAAAAAGCCTGTTGTATTAAAAAAGGGTACATGTTTTCGTAGGCTGTTGCAGCAATCTTTCTTTGTGCAGGCCCCATTATATGTGTGCTGAATGTACTTGTAATGATGGCTAGTTTATAAAAAAAAACAAAAAAAAAAAAACACATTAAGACTAACAAGTACTTTTTCAAGACCTTACTTCTTTTCATGTGGCTGTTTGTCTCTAACAGCCAAAAGACTGCAGTAGTAACTTAAGTGTTTCCCCTCACAGAGCTTCTGTGCTTTACATGACAATACTTTCAACGCAGCTGTAGCTCCACTCCTGTTTCTCGTTGGTGGGCATAATGTGTTGGCACACCTTAGAAAGGGACAGACAACATCAGCAAAATCCCATAACTCTACAGTATCATTTTGGTATAGACAGAAAAGCAGTGTTCAGACACTGATTCATTTTGGTTAAAGAGTTACGCAATACTTGACCTTATTGACTTATTTCATTGGGCCTTTCAAGAGCTGATCCTTTCAAACCAACTTGCTCACAAAGAAAAAGGGCATTGAAATGCAGCACAGGACCTAGTAACCCTAGCAGTCTGGCATACTGTCAAAACTCAACAAGCATGTCTATAGAACTTGTTCACCAATATAAAGTTTTCATCCATCTGCATGTGTCAATACTGCTTGTAACTACTGAGTACATATATTGTTACTAACTAAGTAGTAGTAATTAAGTGAATATGATCTGCATGTAATATACAATAAGTTATTTCCATGCTAATTCAAAGCAGTGGCTTAATTATAAATCCATTCAAACGTAAACCAGTAACAGTAATACCAATTTTTGTTTTAACTTGAGGACATCACTACAAACTGCATGTAAAGTTTCGTGGATCTCACCATTTTGGTTCTTGCAGGAACCTCCACAGCGAACACATTCATCCCTCTGCTGCTGGTGCAGTTCTTGCTCTGCTCGTTGTTTACATGGACTATCACTTTCTGGTTGGACTGCAATGTGGGGACAAAGAAAGACAAAGTCCAGAAAACATGTGGGGGGAAAAAAAAAAAAAAAAACACACATACACACTGTCTGAAACCACCCATCCCAAGCAGGGTTGCAGCGTACCGAAGCCTAACCTGGCAACACAGGGTGCAAGGCAGGAGGGGACACACCCAGGATGGAATGCCAGTCCATCGCAAGGCACCCCAAGCAGGACTCAAACCCCAGACCCACGGAAAGCAGGACCCAGTTAAACCCGCTACGCCACCATGCCCCCTCCATGTGGAAAACTAATATACTTAAAGTCAGTGTGTATCACAATTCATCTGTTCACAATGTATTTGGTTACTCAGAATCTGAACGAGTCAGGCTGCACATGAGAGCAGCAGCCTGACACGCAGTGGCAGACGGATGCTTATGCATAACAAATTTTATCCATTAACGGAGGGACGTGGCATTTTAGGATTTGAATGGATCATACCAAATGTCATGGTAAATAAATAATATGGTTTGGGTGCTTCGGCGCACAGAAACCACAACCTTGCTTATCACTCGTACTTCAGAAAACCGATAATGGTAGGTAACGGCAGGTAATGGTCAAGTAACTTTTGGTCTGAAATCTTTTAAGTAACAACAATTTCCCAAACATAAGTCTTCTTCAAAATAAAAAAAATAATAATAAAAAAATCACAGAAAAGACAAGTCCAAAGATTTACTACTTTCTATGGGCAAATGCACTGTTATTTCAGTCAGGCAGTCACCACCGGCGCAGTCTTCTCAATTTAATTACAGTGCTGCTTGGGGAAAAAACAAACAAACAGTCTCTAGGAGTTTGGGAGCTGGGATCTGCCATGTACCTTGTTGCTGATGACAGAGGAAATTCTAGCTTCGCTTCTGTAGGTGTACACAACCACGGCCTGGTGGCCTTTAATGGGCCGAGCCTCTCCTTTAGCGATGACGGACTGGCACAGCGCTGTGTTGAGGATCTTGTGGCCCGATTCCAGGCTCACTGGCTGGAGAGTGGGCTTGAAGGCCTCTGTGTAAACGCTGACCGTGAAGGGGCAGGCCTGGGATCAGACGTGCCAAGAAGCAGAAAAACAGGCTAGTGTTTCTCACATCTTCATACATATTTATTTTCCTATACATTTTGACTTAGCGCATTCATTTTTGATCAATCAGCTAAGAACCCATGAGGAGTTTTATATTTTTAATAATTATGTTTGCAAGGCTATCCCTAATGGCTAGTGTGCAGTACCTCCACCATCTCCAGGGCTCTGTTATAGCCCATGGATTCCAGGGTAACCCACAAATCACTGGGGTCTCCCTCGCGATCGTTGGCTTCCATCAGGTTCAGTTCCATGAAGCCCTGCCTTGTCAGCTCGTTCCTCTTGGTATCAAAGTTTTCTGCGAATCAAAAGAGAACCTTTTATTAAAACCCTCTGCAGCGACAGTTACTGTTCTTTCAGATACACAAACGTAGGGCTGCTTTACATTATTACATTTTACCTTGCACTTTCACACCACAACTTCACCAGGTCCAAGTTAACTTTTTTTTTTTTTGAGAGCAGTGGGGAAAAAAAAACACTTAAGAAATAAAGAGCCTCTGACTCCTGTCCCTTGAGACTCTACTGCTGGGTCCCAGAGCCTAATAGGACTCCTTCCTCAACACAACGCATACCTGATCTTTCACTTCATACATCTGTTTATGCCAGTGATTAGACTAGCTGCTTTTGCTATGGATTCTGAAGTTATTACTGTGCTTAAGTCATCTGCACATTGTGTATGAATATATTAAAATTACAAACCCACATATTCATTACACATGACAGGGCAGGTATTAATATTTCAGCACATAACTGACAGCGTGCATACGTCTGTTTAGCTCTTGATAAATGTACTGCTTCCCCTGCCAGGACAATTAGTAAGTATACTAGGTAAGGATACAACTGATTTTAAATGGATGTATACAAACAGCATATTACTCATGTGTGCAAGGGGAAAAATAATATAATCTGAGTAAGAAAAATATTTCTCAACAGAATGCACAGATTCATTACCAGTTTTCTGTCTCTGCAGACATAATTCGCATCTTAAACTAGAGACATTAGGTATTAAAGAGTATAAGAGCTCATGGACACCTCTGCAGATAGCCCAAGCATCCTCATCGCACTTTTCCCCACTGGTCCTCTGCTCAAAGAAATTGTACTCCTCCAGGCTGAGCAGTCCATTTCCGTCCAGGTCAATAATTTCAAATATGTCCGAGAGCGCGGCTCTGTGAAACAAGGACAAAGAAGCCATAAATCGCACAGAAGTCCGAAGTGTGTGCAATGCATGCACCTTAAAACACCCAGCAGACCACTGAAAAGTGCATATATCATACAGCTCATTGCACACGCAGGTATGCCGTCAGCGTGTGGAACGACATGGTGGAGTGTGTACACGACAACGTTATGGGGCGGGCGGTGACAGAGCGCGTCTTCACAGGTCCACCATAATGAAGGTAAATATTTCAAACAAACATTTAAACACATTCTGCAGTCCTTCTCCTGTGCAGAACGCAAGCCATAATAAAAAAAGGGAGCACATTAATATTTTTTTTTTTTTTTTTAAGTTTTCATCAACCCCTTGTCCAATGCAGGGTCACACTAGTCCCTAGTCTATCCTACCAGCACAGGGTGCGAAGCTCCTTACACTCTCGACGGGACACCAGCAGGACAATTACACACATACAAACACACACACACTCGCTCACACATTACGGGCAACTAAGAGTCACCAATTCACCAGTTAGGAAACCTACCCGGACACAGGGAGAACATGCAAACCCCACACTAAATGAGCCCGATGCGAATCAGAGTTCAGATCCACAGACCAGGCGATGGCGATACCCATTGTGTTGCCGACTGCCACACTAATATGAACGCAGTGCACTATGCTAGACTGGTCCTTCATAGATCTTAAGCTTTTTACATTTATTCATTTAGCTGATACGTTTCACCAAAGCAACTTACAATGTTAAGTTACCTACAATTATTTACCCATTTGTACAGATGGGTTATTTTTTTTACTGGAGCAATTTAGGGTAAATATGTTGTTCAAGGGTGATACAGCCAGAGATGAGCTCTGAACCTACAACCTTCAGGTCCAAAGGCAGCAGCTCTAACTGCTGCGCTACCAGATGTCACCATCAACAGGGTGTTTTTATATATAAGTACTTCTACATAACAAAATGGATAAAGCAGTGCTTCCCCTTGGACTTTGGTCTAGCATAGCAATAAATTATCAGTAGTGATGCAAAACAAACTACAAAGCCATGGTTCTAGGGGTCTCCCTAACATTTGTACATAGGTGCCACAATGAGCTCAGAGGGGCAACAAGCCCTGTCTCATTGATGAGTGGAGCTCTATGACTGTTGCGCCTCTCTCATGAAAGATGAGATCTTAGAGCTTACCGGAACTCCTTAGTGAGGACCAGCTCTCCAGACTCTCCCCTGTAGACCAGCTGTGCCACCTTTGCCACCGGCTTCCTCTGTCCTTTCAGCCTGCAGCCTGTCGTGAAGGGCAGGATGTAGTAGGTGCCAGCGCTCAGCTCTCCTTTCCAGCCAAACTTCTGTCGATCAACAGCAGCTTTCGTCAGCCACAGCGCGGGGGGGTGCAGCGCACTCACACAAGATGGTGCCCCTTCGCAGTCGGCTCGCAGCTACTGGATATTTTCACGTCTGAGCATTTGCCCCAATATCTGCTAACGGTGTAAATACTGTAGTGACAGAACAAGTCTTTAGATGAACGAACCAGTGTTAACAAAACACCGACAACCCCCAAAATCACTCATCCAAGTACGGTAACGTCAATCCGCGGGCAATCCTGAGAAGCGAAGGACACGGTACACACCTGGCAAGACACCTGTCTGCTGAAGGACAATCAAACACACACATAAATGCACACGTGCATCCACTCACAAAGGGTAAATTAAGGTAAATTAGATGCACCGATTCACTTAAAGCACATTAGGAGAGGAGGAACCCAGGAATCCAAAACCAAGCAAAACTGAAAGGAAGAAGTCAACTCCAGAGAGGAGGCCCACAAGAGCAGCCAACCTTCTCCTCTACAAATAAATGTTCTGTGCAAAACAATCAGCACTAACGTCGTGTTGAAATAATACAGTAAATTACTTGTGTGGGGCTGTTCCTAGAGTACATAACAAGTAAAACTCCAGCAGGGGTGGAATAGTAGTGCTCTGTGTCAAACTGGTTTCCTCCAGCGAAGTGGCCGAAAGTCAACAGTCAAAGCGAAACGGTCAAACACCTACAGACCTCCTTGTCCCGCAGCTCTGTGCAGCAAACAAAGTTAAAGTCTTCCTTTGTTTCGTTTGCGGTCGCAACAAAAAGAGCAGTGTCTACATTCATCCAGGAAGACGGCTTTTCTGGGGGGAGGAAAAAAAAAAAAATTAAAGAAAAATCTGAATGGGGCAGCAGGTAGGGTAGCAAGTATAGATTCTAGTCTCAAGAGATGTTTTGAGAAAGGTACTTAACCTGAGCTGATCCAGAAAAATATTCAGTTATCAGTGAAAATTATAAGCTTTTCAGACAAATGTTGGCTAAGTAATGAAATTTCCAATATTTCACTGTATCCCTCTACAACGGTTTCAACAAATGCAGATGACTATCTGGACAGCGAGAGCGTGTTAGACATGCAAGTCTCCCCTTACCGTCCGCTTGACTGAGGTTCAGAGGCTGGATGGTAAGGAAGACGCTGGTCGCCTGGGGGACGCGGAGCCGGTACTGCAGAGACACGATCCCCCCGTCCTCCTCCAGAAAGAAGCAGCCTTTCAAGCTGCTGCAGTGCCAGTCCTGCAGAAGGGTACACTGTTTAGCGGCATGAACGCAGCTTCCATCGCAGGATGAAAACAGGCACACGCTCGCGTTGATTCATGTATACATAAGCGAACATTTTTACAGTATAACAGAAACCAGCTTTAGGCCACAGATGGGCCTTTTTCTGTGCTGCCAGACTTGCAGGAGCACAAAGTGGCCACGAGATGGCGCTGTGGTCACATGACGCGCCGCTCACAACACATTCACTGAACAAAGGTGAAAAGGATACATAGTTGCGACTGTTGTAATTATTTTTCATACGGAAACAGGAAACATATCTTTATTCGCGACACAGAACGAAACATCCACCCACTTAAATGTCTCAAAATATATATTAAACATATCCATATTTAACCAAACTGACAGTCATAGAAAAACAAAAAACATGCCTAGTAAACTCTTCTTAAAATAAATTTAATAGATGTATTGTACCAAAATTGTACTACTGAGGACAGATTTTCTTTTGCTTAACCCACTGAAGGCTCTTATTTAGAAATACATCAGCTGTGTTACGTTCCTGCCCAAAGTAAATAGCTCAGAAATAAATGGCAGTTTTTTTTTTTGGTTTGTTATAAATTATGAGGCAAGACAAAGACAAAGACATAAAATAATGTCAGATGGAAATGAATTTCTTTTAAGAAAGCCTATTTACTCAGAGTATTTATGTTGTGTGAAATAAAGGATCAAACACAAGGGATCAAACACTTCAGCGGTTTGTACACCCAATATCAAATGAAGCAAAGCGCCCAAGGCACCGGGCCACTTGAAAGACTGAAATAGTGTCCCTGAGAGATAAGAGAGCCAGACGGCTCATACGGCAGCCTGTCATACAGCCGGGCCCCCTTCTGATTTACCGTGCCCTCGGAGCCACGGGGGCAGCCGTGCCGAGGATACAGAGCCCAGCTCATTCGCGAGCATCAATTAGCCGTTTGGACCAGAACAACAGAGAGGGTGCTAAAATAACTTTGAACACCAATCTCGCGGCACGCATCCGTCACTCAGCTTTGCGACGGCCAATTTCCGTGCTTTGACATACTGGTCATCACGTGACGTCTTAAGAAAACGAGACGATGGTGAAGCCAGAGTGGAAACAAAGGGGTGGAAAAGAGCGACGTCAATGATCAGCACATTTCTGCCCGCTCTCAAAAGCCGAATAAATCTGGTGTGACTCGAGTAAATAACTCGCCAGCTGGGAAAAGGACGCACTGTTCCTATCCATCTGAGACAGAAGCAGCCTTTCTGTAGCCTCACACAGAGAGCATGGAGGAGGTACCTGCAGGGACTTGGGCTCCACCAGTCTGCTGCTCTTCGCGCTGCTGCCTCCCACGGTGACAGCGTTGGACACGGATGACCTCCGAGTGCGGGCGGAGGAGGGTCGCGAAGACGGCCTGGTCTCTGCTCCACCAAGCCAGATATACACAATGAGAGCCGCACCGAGCAGATCACTGTAGTGAGGCTTGCCCCACACAGTTAGTGACAGTAGCAGGTTTACCATTCTACCCGACAACTGCTCATCCTAGACTACAAAGGCACAAGGACAGTTCTTTGCATACAATACCTGTCAAAAGTACGAGTACATCTGGGCAATACTTGTATGAGATAAACTGGGCAGAAGAGTCAAAGCAGAAGATCCTGTAACTGCTCAAAGAGCCATGTGTATGTCCATCATAGCAGGCTGCAGGGGGCTTGAACAAGAGTAATACTACAGTAATAAATACAGTACAATACTACAGTATGTTGTGCGAGACAGGCTGAGGAGGAAGGTCATTAAAGCTGTTACTGAGGTTGTGCAGAGCATCTACAGTATTTAGCTTTGGATCAGGAGGGGCGAGGCATAGGTTCAAGGTAGTATTTCCTGGATGCAGGATGAGGTCTGATTAACCCTGGTGAGGTTACCTGGTCAAGGAGGTTTGATGTTGAAAGAGCCAAAACACCCAGTGACCACAAGTTGCATGACTGATGATGCATGCAGGTACATCGCAAGACGTGTGTTATAAAAATGTGTATGACTGAGAACTGCTCCATCCACTTTTCAGCAAGAGTCCTCACACTACTGACTGGTACTGTACTTTATGACCAGAATTCACCAAATCACAATCTATGATTAGAACATGAAAGCAATGTGAAGTATTAAAAACATAAATTGATAGTAAATGTCAAATTGATGTGGGGCGCGGTGGGCAGGTTTGGCCAGGACCTGCTGTGTGGCGGGTCTGGGGTTCGAGTCCTGCTTGGGGTGCCTTGTGGCGGACTGGTGCCCCGTCCTGGGTGTGTCCCCTCCCCTTCCAGCCTTGCGCCCTGTGTTGCCAGGTTAGGCTCCAGCTTGCTGCAGCCCTGCTCGGGACAAGCGGTTGTAAACATTGTGTGTGTGTATTAAATTGATATACACTGTACATATGGGGAAACAGTTACAGGGAGCAGCATAACACTATGCCGCTTAGGAGAAAAGCCTCAGTTAAATCAATAAACAAAAATAAGAATGAATTATTCAGATTATTGCTGAACAAGCTGGGGATCTTGAGCAAACTTTGTTACTTAAAACTTGCTTTTTTAATGGGAAAAGTAATATTTCAGAGGTGCTAAGCAATACCAGATATTCCGGATCATTTAGATTACAGAAATAGGGTCTGGACCTGAAAGGACCATTTCATGCAATCCGAATGCAGGACGGTTACTGTTGATGACTACATTCCTTATCAAAATAAGTGAAAAGGGGAACAACAGCAGTACAAACTCTCTGGACTCTGACAGACAGCCTGGGAAATGGGAAAAGAAGAATAACACCTCGACGGGATCTGCGGCATATTGGGTGCTCGTGGACAGGTTACACTACAACTACCTACGCATGCGGTGCAAAACTGGAATACAAGCAGTCAGACACAGAAACAAATTCTAAAGGATTTTTTGCCTTCTGTTTCGATAACTCCCGTCAGAGCCTGGCTTAAACTCCATAAACACGATTGGCTCAAGTGTTAATGAAACAAAAAGCAGGGCTATGCAGCCAGGGTATATAAGAAAATAAATCGATACCTGAAATAAGAACCGTAATGTGGTAATCCAGACAGTATCTAAAGACCCCTCCCTCAAACGGCTCTGTAATCCCTCCTGGTCTCCTGGGGCATGGTGGATCCTCACAATCAATAACCTCAACAAAGTCTGACCACTGGAGCGACGTCAACTCGTACTTTCTCTGCTGCCCAGCTCCCAGCCATCTATCTCACAAAATCTTCTATTCATTATTTCATTCCTTCACTCGTTTATTCAAAAAAAGTGGTTAAAGACATAGACATGCAGTCAGAACGTGCCGGGGGGGGGGAGCTCTGCTATTGAACCTTTGAGCATGATGCATAACCTGAACTGTGCAATCGTGCCACAAAACCATATCAACAAGTTAGGTCACTGAAGGTGTAAGTCACTTTGAAATAAAACACACACACACTGTCTGAACCGCTTGTCCCATACGGGGTCGCGGCGAGCTGGAGCCTAACCCGGCAGCTCAGGGCATAAGGCCGGAGGGGGAGGGGACACACCCAGGACGGGATGCCAGTCTGTTGCAAGGCACCCCGAGCGGGAATCGAACCCCAGACCCATGGGAGAGCAGGACCCGGTCCAACCCGCTGCGCTACTGCACCCCCCTTGCTATACATGCAGCCATTGTAATTTTCGATACGTCAGCGGAGTGGCTTTAATACTAATCACAAATCCCAGTTATGATCTAGTGCCATTCATCACACCTTCTCTGCTGTAGACAGGCAGCTGTGTGTATGGCTGGCAGGATCTTGCTGTTATCAGGTCCTAAAGAGAGCAGTACCTTTCCGCGTTGTGGCATCAGTCTCCGATTTCTGGGGAATCTCTGGTACCGGGGGGCACGTCTGCGGCACAGATCTCTTGGGCGAGCCCTCAGACTGACTTCCGAAGTTCTGCCACTTCTGCCGGGCATCGGCCTCCAGCCTCTCCACCGCCGCCGCCTGGCACTGCTCCACGGTGGCCACCAGCAGCCTGCAGAACTGAGCACCAGAAGTCGCATATCCGTAATCGTCCTTTTTGTTAATGCCTTTTTAACGTACTATATATTCCAAAGCGGAAAAAAGCTAAGAACATCAGGACTTTGCTTGTTTGCTAACTGATGTTAATCAACCTCAAAATCTGAAACAGCTGAACTGCGATCTCACCTTGATGTAGTCCAACTTCCCATCGCTGTTGACTTCTCTTAAAGAAAAGATCCCATTCAATTCCTCAGGGCTCATCTTTTCACCTCTCTAGAAAGAGAAAGTGAAAATTAAACTTAATCGAAGTTTTAATTTAAAACATTTAAACAGTTAAGATTAGCAGACGAGCATCTGACCGAGTCATGATTTCCTAATGTCCAGAAATAATCATTATAGACCATCACAATAAAACGCAAGAGTTCTAAATAGAGGAAAAAAACTTCTCCGATGCTGGAGGCACCAAAAATATGAGTAGTAGTACTCAGTGGAGTTATAAACAAATTCCTGGGGGACCAGTCCACTGCCCCTGCTTCTTATGTCTATGATTCCACAAGCAGAAATAAAGGTTTACACCAAATAAACAAACAAACAAACAACAAACCAACAGGTAGCATAGTGCTAGAGCTGCCACCTGTAGACTCAAAGCATGCAGGTTTTAATTCCACTCCTGCTATAGGACCCCTGACCAGGGTCCAGTAAAAAAAAAAAAAAAAACCCAGCAACTTATTGAAAACACACACACACACACACACACACACACACTGGCTGAGCGGGGTCGCGGCTTGTCGGAGCCTAACCCGGCAACGCAGGGAGCAAGGCTGGAGGGGAAGGGGACGCGACGCCAGTCCATCACAAGGCACCCCAAGCGGGACTCGAACCCCAGACCCACCAGAGGGCGGGCAGAGGCCAAACCCGCTGCGCCACTGTGCCCCCTTATTGAAAACAGCTTTGAAGAAAAGTGTCAGTGAAATATGTAAATGCACATTCACATCTATAATTAGTTTTATATGGACAGGTGTTTCAGGTACACCTTTATTATGAACTGGGAAACCGTGATCGTTCAACAGTTCATTTGCTCTTCACTCACTGATGTGAGGACTCTGCACAGGTCGCCGTGTGATATACACCCGCTGCCACGCGGATCCATCTTCCCGAAGGTCTTCAGCAGCTCGCTCTCATCCGTCTCGCTTTCCTTCTTAAGGATTTCGCAAAAGTCATCAAAGTTCAGTTTGGTGGTTCTCGGAGTCCAGTAATTATTGATGGCCTGCTGAGACGGATTCCTTCCGGCCTGTTGTAAAACTAAGCAGAACAAAGGGCCCACTGATCCACGCGATATTCTCACATAATGCCTTCGCACGGCCAGGACATCCACGCTAATTTAGCACGGCTCTTAAACTATTCGTGTTTTTCCCACCCCTCGGGATGAATACATTGTTCATTCATTGAGCTTGTTAGCGCAAAAATATTTTTTTTGTGCTCGAAATACTGTTGGCTGAAGGCTGGTGCTGGTTCGAATCCCTCCTCCAGTGACTCTGTATTACCCTGATCAGCACTAACTAACCCTCAACTGGTACAGCAGAGCGGGTGAGTGAATGACAGTAACATTGATTGTACATGATTTACATAAGGAGCCACGTGAATGAAGGTTAGTAACAGTGAATGATGACGATCACGACGAGGATCCCATGACAGGACAGTAAGTAACAGGTCAATCGCGGTCGTTGCCCCCTCGGCTCTTACCCACACAAAGCTGCTCTTTGCTCGTGATGTCCGTTAAACTGGATTTGAACACGGACAGGTAGGCGGCCCTGCACCTGGTGTAGAAAAGCTCGTCCTCCCTGTGCTGGGAGCTCTGAGTCTGAGCGGGCGCGCATTGCGACCACATAATTATAAGAATAATAATAATAATATTATCTGCGCTCTCCACACACCCACCTCAGTCATAATGACATCCGCGTAGCGGTTAAAAAAAAAAACAAGACAGCGACTAGAATTCACATTCGAGGTTATATAACCATCTTACCGACACGTTAACACCTCGCGCTTTACAATAATGGCACTCTAAAGAGCTTTACTAAACATGCCTGATGCGGCTGGACGCGCCGAGCGGCGAACAATGCATAAATCACGGCAGCTTTCCGGTCTGTTGCCATGTAAACAGTTAGCATTCCCGTGTGCGCCGCTAAAACGGATTGGGAAGGAAACACGATGTACTCCTTCAAGTTCCGCTCAAAAATTCACCTACTAAACGCCAGTTTAAAATAGCAATAATGTTACATTATCGTTGCTTACTTAAATATATGTTAAAACCTTTTTATTATTTTTATTATTTATTCCTCGTAAAAATACAACACTTTTTTTTTTTTGAAAAATGCACGAATTGGATGTAACGGCGGTCAACATTTCCTGCCGGACCGCGCGCCAATTTTTTGAAAAGGTGGTTGTTTGGTGCGGGGAGTAAGAGGGCGACGACGACAATAATAATTATCCAGTATGCCGTAAGTGTGTCCCTAATTGATATTGTCTGTTATTATTGCCTTTATACCAATTCGCAACCAGAAAGAAAGGTGCAGGTACATTTGGCAAACGATTTTGCTGTTCGTCATGTGTTGTTGTTGTTGTTCGCAGGGTGAAAAGAGCCCTCCGTCTTGAAAAGGAGAACGTGAGTAAAGCCGCAGCACAGGGGGGGGGGGGCGTTAGAGAAGCGGTAAATTAATTATACTTAACGGAGGTAACAAAGTACACGCTTAAACCGGAAGAGAAGAACATTTATTTACATGCGTGCTTCATCAGAACACATGACGTACAAAGGTCACGTGATCGATACTTCACCAACGCGAGAGCACGCTGAATAGAACCTCCAACAATAACACGTTGCGATGTGGGCTTTCCCTCTTTCTGTGTCTGACTGAGTCGGCGGGGACTCGATCACACAACCTCCTGTAGGCTGCTGCGTCTGAGTGACAGCACGTCGTTTGTGTCCCTATCCTGTGTACAGGAGCAGCCTTAGGCTTAAAGCTTAATAATTATTAATAATAATAATAATAATAACAACAACTCAAAAGGGGTTTGTCCTACACCACTTTGTCCAAGGGGGCTGGTAGTGTTAATTTGCAGTTTTACATGATTTACCCTTTTTCATACAGCAAACTTCTGTCCTTACACTATCAATGCAGGACACAAATCCTAATGGTACTCCTGAAGGAGTGGGATTCCAGTGAGGAACCTTCAGATTGTTCCGGAAAAGCTCTAAGCGCCGCTCCGGGCGATGCCCCAAATCTTTGAATAATTTAGTATTTTTGTAACTGCGTCACATGATTGTTCTCTAGGGTTTGTTTTCGTGCCGTGGACGAGGGTAAGTCAATAAGCGCAGGGTCGTCGAAGCCCTGAGCGGTCAGTCTATCTAAGTAAAGTGTGTTTATGATAGGGAAATTATAATTGTGCACCCAGGAAACTCCGGCTAAGAGACCGGCACCTGACAGAAACTATTCCCCAGTGACTGGTACCTGCAGCCTGGCCTCCACACCTGTTCCTCCAGGTAAGCCTGCACGTGCTCCAGATGAAGGCATCACGATCACATTTGCATTCTGTCTGCCATTAATGTTACTCTGTAAATATTGTTATTCTGCAATGATGCCGAGTAAAGTTTTTCTAACTGATTCTTCTGAGCGCCGCAAATTACTGGCACAAAAAGTAGACAGTAAGCTGTGAATCATCCCTTTTTTTGTATGGGTGAATTATGTTTACTGTTTCTCATTTACGTTTTTAGAAGTACAGTACTAATGAATTATAGAATACCTTCTTGTTAAAAATGAGGCTGTATGGAAATCCGTTTCGTTGTGCATAATAATGTTTGTGGTGATATATTTACAAGTCAGAAAATCAGATTTATTTGTGGACATTTCATCTGAAAGGCAAAGGGAAGACTGGTTATCCATCTGAAATTCAGAACGCTCCAGCAGACGCTGAAAAGTAAGTATTCTTGTACTGCAGTATTAGGAATCATTCACGGAGTAGAAACTAAATCATTAATGATATTTGTTAAATATTTTAGTAAAATCTAAAGTGCTGAAAAGGAAGTCCATACAGATACTTTGTGGGGAGAAAAGATAAGTCTCTTTATTAGTGAGTTCCTCAATTGCTACAGTTTCCTGATGGTCATTATGACTGATCAGTTTTTAATGACAGGAGGCACAGTGTGAGGGAGAATTCATCACCGGATAGACCGCAGTGATTTACATAGCTCTAAAAATAGTTGGATAAGGTTTGTCAAATAAAATCACATTTTAGTGCCTGAAGGCTTTCCCAGAAGTTCAGAAGTGCTAGATCAAGACAAACACGACAGGCTCTGCAATATGCTTGTGTATGAACTGTTGCCCACCGAGGCATAACAAATTAGCAATTTTGTGCAAATATGCAGTGTGCTTTGTGTACAAAGCAACACAATAAACGGCAACTAAAACAAGAATACCCCTTAACCCGGTGTCGAACCGTTTTGCTGTTGTTTTTACTTTCAGATCTGATGTCCCAAGATCAAAAACTGAAACGTTGCTGAAAATATTTCAAAAGGCAAAGCTACACATTGAAAAAGCATTGGTACGTTCGCTCTTTTTAAGAAACAATATAGCTTTGTCATGGTTTTACTTGCTTATTTTACGCTGCATATGGAAATGTATCACAGTCTGGAAATATTGTTGTCCTTTAATCGGTTAAGAAGGATGACAGAAAAAGGAAATGTTTAAGTTGACCGGAAAATGTGATCATACTGTACGTTGTCTATGCTGACCATAATCTCCATGGTCCCCTATGAATTCAGCCTATGGAGGGCAGTAGTGAGCTGAGGAGCTTCTTCACCAGAGGATCTGCTGATCTGGAAGCTGAACTCTGCAAACACAGGGAGCTAGGTGAGCGCTGGAGCAATCCATCTGCGTGTCATAACCTCAGAGGGTCACGGTACACGGTACGGCTACAGTAATCTGTATGAGAGTGGTTACCAAAAAAGAATGTGGAAGGAACTGGGAGAAAAGAGGTGAGATACCTGCTGCCACATCTGAGTTTGCGACCCCTATGCATTTGCATTCACGAAAGCACTGTCTCTTTCTTTATTTGTGTGACTGGAGTCACGTAGACATTTTTATCAGTCCACAGTGCGCTGTCTCACAAGCATTGTCTTTGCTGGAAAAAATACTTTCAGGTGCCTCGGTGGGAACATGCCTCAGTGTGACTGACTTTGGCCAATGTCCTCCTGTACAAGGTAACAGCAGTTTTTGGAATGTGTGCACAATGTATTTTCAAAGTATAATGGAACCAATTACATTTCAGAAGTGATTTAAATGTGAAATATCAACAGTTCCTGTGATTTACAGGAATAAGATAAGCTTCTCAAATAATTCTTGAGCTCTTTCACAATAACATCATTGTTTTTGCAAGTAATACTGAGAAATGGAGTTCTGTCTTGAATTGGTTTGAATTAGATTGTGACCATTTTCTTGTTTCCTTAAGAGTGAAAGAAAGAAAACATTTTTTGTTCCACTTATTATGGAGGCTGATTGATTTCAAGGTCTGGGGAACTGGACACATAATACTGTCACATGGCAAAGCAAGAGAGTTTTGTTCTGAAGTATGTATTATTCAACAGATCTTAATTTATTTTTGTTTTCTCGTAAGTGAAAATATGATCTCCAAGAAAAGACCTTGTTTTCATGATAACAAAAGTTCAGTTACCCTGACTGTAGTGCAAATTTGATTATTTGTAGTACATATTACGCCCTAAGCAAAGCTGCACATGTGACCCAACCACATAATGGAGATTTGTGGAAAGTGAATAGATGAATTGTAGTGAGTCCTGCATGTTTTTAAATAAGATTGTCCAAAATCGTTTTAATTAGTTTCACTTAAGTATCTGAAAATATGTCTAGTTTGTGGTTGGTTTAGGATAGAATGTCACATTTTTTTCATCACATGGTAGAGCATGAAATTGATGAATTTTACGTAAAGCTACTTACTAAGCTACGATGTACCAACTGTTTCCAAGCCAATGGCATGAGGGAGAATGGAGGCTTTGTTGGCTCAGAGCTCGCATTTTGTGTAAACAAATTGTTATTCAAGACTGTGTAGGAAAACAGTGCTTTAGCTGTTAAAGCGTGAAATTTGGATGGATAGTGGTAATCCAAATCTATCATGTCACAGAGGCGTGAGTGTACAAAGTTTGTTTAGAATTTGCGAGGAGCGCTTTTTAAGTTCATGGGCTTCAATGGGTAGAGGAGGGTAGCCCCAGAAGCTGAAAGGGGCAATGTGTCGTGTGAGAGGCTCTGAAGTTTCAGCTGTGCTCACATTCTGCAGCATGGGAAGTGCTGTCAAGGGCAAGGACCCTCGTTTTGGACATCCTGACAAACAGACCCTTTCAAATATTAAAACTGGAAAAGGAGTTATCTCCATTTATATATTTGTGCTCTCACAAAACAGGAGGTTTTGATGAGTCCTGACTTTTTGAATAAAATCAAAGTCATGTAAACATGTAATCTGAATACTGGATTACTCTGTTTTACGGATTATTTTGATTTGTTTAAAGTCTGTGTGGTTTATTGTAACAAATTATGTAGGGAATTTAATTCTGAATTTATTGTGGATCGTGTATCTGGTTTTGAAAAGTGCATGAGATGGAAAAAGTGAAATGGTTTTATAACTTGGGCAATAGATATGCAGAGAATGCAGGAGAAAAGTGATATGTTGCTCTGACATGTTTGTAACCATGGGGAGTGTTTATTGTGTCATTCAGTCATTCATTCATTTTGGATTTTGTCAGTGAGGGGGGGAGAAAAATATTTCTTGAGCTGGCTCTGCTCACGTAGCCAAAAATGAATCCGGTTTACCCGAGATGTGAGAAGTTAGATGAGCTTCAGCATGACTTCATGCTTTCGGGACCTTCTTGACCTCCTGGCTCTGTGACACTGTCAAGGCAGCTGAGTAAATTGAGAAGGATATTTTAACTTTGCTGGGCAAACCTCTTAAATGCCGTCCCACATCCCCTTTCTCACCATGGCTGAGGTTCAGTGACAGGCCCTGTGTTAAGGTCCGGCCGCTGGGCAAGGAAGCACTTGCAGCCATTCCTTTACGTTAGCAGAAGTTTCAGCAAGCGCTCTGGAGAAGTTGCTTTCTGCGAGCAATCAGGCTTTGGGTAGATATAAATTCCCAGTGTTGTCCAGGTATTACAAATACCCTGGTCTCCCGGTATGTGCTGATGACAACAAAATTGAAAAGAAAGGCCATAATAATTCTGAGCAAGTTTCTCTGCAGAAGGTATTGATTATTTGTGTGTGGTGAGAGATTTGGAAAATTCAATTAAAGGAGTTGAGCAAAGCTTTCATAAATTTTCCACCTCCAACCCGTACAGAGACATCGTTATGTTCTAAATCAATGTTGCACTTCACAATATATTTTCTTTGGAGCATAAAAATAAATAACATTTAAACAGTTCTGCTTACTACAGAAACAAATTTTATTTCCTCTGAAGCATTTAGTCATGTGTAAGGTACCAACTCTGCCATATCTTCCAGACAGTAACAGATTTTATTGCGATTTGTCCATAAGAAAATCCTATATAATATGAATTTTCAGATGACACAATGAGGAGAAAGGGGACAGATCAGCAGTATAAAAATTGATCAGCTAATAGATAAGAGCATGTAGTGAGAGATTTGTATGGCACCTTTAATGGGCTTTATTAAAGAAAGGTTCCTAAAATATGTAATAAAAGCAATGGGATTTTTTGCCACTGGAGATAGGCAGAGGATCCCAGTGTGTTGTACATAAATTCTGCAGGGCTGAAAGATACACGATGCTGGAGAGGCATGAATTCCTGCTTGTGCGATTTAACGTATGACTCCAATTAAAGAATAGTGTGGTGCGGCATATGAGGGTCCATTTAGGGTTTTTGATAAAGTCTGGAGCTCGTTGTGTTCTTCTGCTACGCTGGAAGCTGCTGAGAGTACGAGGAACGCCGGTGCTCTAATCCACCATGCGTTCATTGCTGATGAACCTTAAAGTTGTCCTAATGACAACATTAAAGGCCAGTGCTGTCATAACATTACACTCTTTTCTTCCACAGGTTTCGAGAAGCAGGCCAGTTCTTATGAGTTTCTAAAATCAATCCTGAACTGAGGTAATGCTGCTTTGCTTGCTAATGCAGGTGCCAAAAATAAACCCAATATCATAGCAACACAAAAGCTGGAAATAATTACTATTCAGATTAAAAATGAGTATTATCATAGATGAATAATTAGTTTTTGTTTCAATAATAAATGGAGCGTAAATATAGCAGTTATAGAACAGGGCTGTTAAAACTAATCCCTGGTACTTATGTGAATGCTTTATAATAGGCTGCTTCCTTATATAGGTGATGCACATAGTGGTTTATGGACACGGGCTTCAACGGTGCTTGGGGCAGTGGTTGGGGGGGTGTTGGTCTCATGTTTTCTTCTTTTCCTTATTTTTCAGTGGGAATGTGCAGTTGGATGTGGTTAAGGGTGGCGCTGCGGGGCGAATGTGTGGTACGACTATCCAGTCCGCACCATAGGCACTGCCAGTCCCACCAGCCGGCGTCAGGGCAAAGCTGAGCGCTGGACACGTTGAACTCAGTAGCTAGCAAAGCTTTTGCCTTCTACCTTGACAGTGTTGATCCTACCATAAACTGCTGTGCCGCTGCAAAAATGCCACACGCATTCGTTCGCTGACCAAGTACTCAATCCCGTTTGACAAATGCACTGCGGAGCGGAAGGGGAACTCGTGGGCAGGGTCTTTTACTTGGCAGCGCCTGTGAGGGCCCCAGCCGACGACCTGTGCAACAGCTGGTGCTGCACTCAAAACACTTCCTACTCCTGCCCAAGGTGGATCATATAACTCTCACTTTATCACCCTTGGAGGCCATCTGAAGGACAAAGAGCGTACACCCATAAACCAAACTAATGTTTTTGTACGGCCCCTCAGGGGGTGGGAAAAAGGCCTTGCCAGTAACCCAACTCCCCATCATCCCCCTCTCGCCAACGTGACCCAAGAGAGAGCGGAGCAACTGGAGTCCTTGGTCCATCCAAGGTGCTGACCGCGATAACTGCCAACCGGCCTTTTTTAGATCGACTGCAAAAGCCATCAGTCCCTTTTTCCACAACGGGTCAGTGCTCTCTCGCTGGCCAGGCACTGCAGGCTCAACGTGTGGCCCGCGGGCCCAAGATCCATCTTACCCCTGCTCTGGGGACTGCTGGCAAGGCAAAAGCAACATCGCTCCCTTAGTGACCTAATAACATTTATAGTTGAAATGGATTTTTTTTAATGCCAGTCATTAACTCCGAGAGAAAGGAAAAAAAGATTGCTTTTGCCAGTTCTTTCTGTGGTATTTCAGCTTTATGACATTATGTTCTGATATGTCACCTTAGATCATATTGGGTTTAGGGCCTGTCCCATGAATACCTTTGTCTTAATGCATGGCTTTCGTGTAGACAATTCTGTATTTACTGGTTGTAATGAATATTTTATGAGAATAAATATTGTTTTAATTACTGTCGATGACACTGCAAATTGTTATACTGCAAGTTATTTAGCTGTAGACTTCCTGAGGGGGAGCTTAATTAAACAGCAGAATTTATATTTTCTGCAATAGTACACATTATATTTAAGTCAAATATGTGGTGAATGGAAACAAATGGACACCATTTTACAAAAGTATTTTAATATGAAAAGTTTGTAGTTCCTGACATGAAATAGCCCCTGAAACATGAGAAATAAGGAATGGTCCTTTTTCAATGATATTTGTAGCTGAGTGTGGCTGTTCCATTCCAGAAATCAAATTGCTCTTTTGTGACCGAAGTCTTTCAGTTTATTTTCTTTTTGTCACTTCTTGGCGACTCAGTCAGTTGCACAAGGTTGAAATACAGCAGGAAGCCCAGGAAGTGGACGCAGGCGCACGCAGAGACCAGGACAGGGAACAAATCAGGCAGCTTTGCCGGAGGTTCCAGGGCAGCGCTCATAAAACTCAGGCCAGCCATGGTGAGAACGGAGAGAGCAAACTGAAGAAAGATGAAGAGGGTGTTTCGAAAAGTGAGACCTCGCCATATCTGTCAGCAGGAGTCCTGCAACCAAAGTTTCGCTATTTTCGCTTGGATGAGAGAGGAAACTCGTGGTAGGGGGATCAACATTAACATGTCTATTTAGAAACAGACGGTGGGATTAGGAAAACAAGAGGCTGGAGCTGCCAGTGCTGCATCCACCCATGAAAGCCTATCCTTACTGCCATACCTTGTTATTTATGCTGCTTGTGTAAATAAATGTCTGGGCAAAGCTGTGTTAATGACTCTCTATATAAAGACTAGCAGCATGGTGGTGCAGTGGGTAGCGGTGGAGTCTCACAAATCCTGAGCTATGGTTTCAGCTCTGATTTCAAATCGGGCTATGTCTGTATGGAACGTCCATGTTCTCCTTATGTTTACATGACTTTTCTCCCAACCTCCAAAAACAGATGCAAAAGAAGACAATGGTAAACCATTTCTGAACCCTCTCTTACCATAAAACCGTGGGCAAGTCTATCACTGGCTCAACTAGGCCAATAAGGACTTTGACATTATAGGTACCTGCAGCTTGACAACTGTGGAGAAACTGAACCAGAGGAAGTTGGTCCCAGTGAGTCTGCAGCATGGTCCCAGCCTCAGGTCATCCACAGAGCTGCGGTCCACAGCAGAGAATAGGTACAAGCTGAAGACGATGAAGCCAAGAGAAGTGATGATGTACGGCTGGAAAAGGTTGTCCTTCAGGAGGAGGGGGAGCATGCTGAGGAGGACAAATGGAGGGGCAGAAAGGATCACTGACATCAGCTCTGCAGAGTGAATAATTGAGGCAACCAAGTATCAGCTTGGTATATGGTTCAGTTAAAGTATGCATGTACTTAGTGAGGAAACTAAAAATTGTAAACTAAGCAAATCCTAGATAAGGGACACAGCGCAAGTAGCATGGTTACAGCCTGCCTCTTGCACTCAAAGAACCCAGGTTCAAATCTCACCTTCTACCGTACTGCCTTTTAGCAAGGTGCTTACCATGACTTGACAGAGAAAGAAAACATTCACATTTATTCATTTAGTGGATGCTTTTCAAAATTAAAAAATACCCAGCTGTAAGTCACTGGAGAAAAGCACAGGCCAAATTAATTTTAAAAATTATATTATAACAAAGTCTGAATAACTGACTATTAGTTTTGGAATATATGTAATTATTCAATATAATCATTATTATTAATTTAATTAGTTAATGAGTGAAGATCTTTTGACCCTTTCATATATCTAGAGTAATTTTGCTGGAACAATTGAGGGTAAGTAATCTTGTTTGAGGGGACTAGAGCAGTAATGAGGCTTAAACTGGCAACCTGTGGAATATTTAAAAAGAAATTCTCAAAGCAAGGACATTATTAAATGTTCTGGCCTCTCACCCTGAAATCAAAAGTTCTGGAAGTGTAGTAGTCTGGGACATGGATTATGAACAAAAAGTTCAGACATTACCTGAAAGTAGAGGTGTGTAAAAACCAGACTGACATCAGTGGAAGTTCATTCAGCAGCAAACAAGCTGGCCTAAAAATATATTTCAGAGTGTAAGCTTCTGTAGTCTGATTTTTACCAGAGGCACTTTGCATGTAACATATTCAGTTATTAATCTGCTGTTTTCATTTTAATGGCAGCCTTCAATGTGAGCTGAAGACCACCCATTTGGATGAAATCTGAGATGTGTTTGACTGCACTACATACAGCAAGCAACATACATCCTGCAGCGACTCAGTAATTACTGCTTTTTTTTGCCTTAGCGATTTTGTTACATTCATTCTGACAGCCTCCTAATTGATCTCCCGCAAACAAAACCCTCTGCTGCAGGATGGCGTGCTTTCCTAATCCTGGAACACGTATTACTGATTGACTCAGAGACAGGTGCAGGATATAACTCAATAGCTAATAAAGCAACAGTCTGGATAATCTAAATTAATAGATCGGGGAAATCTGTAACTAAATCCACACACTAAAATGTAATGCTTACAGCTTTTTATGTACACTTCACTGTTGCAAAAGTTATGGCCTCCCTGCTTCACACCAAACAGTTCAAATACACAGCAAACATGATGCTTCCATTTACACAGGCAGTAATAACTTTTTGTTTACAAGTACGGATGGAACAAAATGGTTGTCTTGCAGTATCAGTTACACTATACACCCAAAGTAGGTTTATCAACGAACAAAGTTTAGTGCTTTCATCTAGACTCATGCTTCTGAGGTAATTACAAAGAAAAAACTTACAATGCTGCTAAGAGAATGGATTTTTCATGAACCTGGAAGGAGAAGAGGAAGAAGGCCAAAGAGGAGTTCATCTGTGAGGAAAAGAAATGACAACCAAAAGTAAATAGAAATCATAGACGATGTAAGTAATATTATGATGTCTGTAAAGGAAATCAATGCAAGTCACTCACCAGGGCAAGTCTGAACTGCCAGAATGTGGGTTTCATTAAGAGCTTTATAGATGAGGGCAAAACAGCCAATAGTGTGGTTCCAAAGCTTAAAATACAAAGAAGAAAACCTTTTTAACAATACAAGGCACAGATGTTAACAACAGAGGTAGGTTCAACACTTCTTGCGCAAAAGTCTTCACAGAAATTGCTAGCAACCTGTGACATACCCAAAATATTTGAAAATAAAAAGCAAACTTGTTAAAACTCTCCCTGCTGACTGCTCCTAAAATACTGTAGCAGTCCGACAGAAGGAGGGTCCTGAGGTGACAAACACTGTTGGGTGCTAACATGCAAGCTGAGTGAAAGGTGTGAACAGCCACTCAAGGGAATTTTATCACCACCTCATTCACCCTGCAGTCCACTCCATTCCCTTAGTCTGAAGTGCTTTCTGGGAGTGAAGTTTTCTCTGTCCAAATCCTGGGTTTTCTTGGCTTATCTAACACATCTGTCACATGCTCCCCGAGCTTTTCTGAATTTAGACTGCAGAGACACTCCAGTACAGACGTTCTTTCTTTCCACTGCTGCAGAGGAGATGCTCTAATGCATAGCACAGCCTTTACACTGTATGAAATAAGGAGCTTCGTGCATGACATTGCTCTAAACTATGTAGAGTACTCCTTTGTCAATTTCAAGACTGATTTTTCATTTGAGAGTGGCTGCAGACTGGTAAGTAACAACACTTAATTTTTTAATCTCATTTTCATTACAATAAAGCTGGTGTTTGTGTTCAGTATATTATGCTGTCTGGGTTTCATACAGCAATCCACCCCCTACCTTTGACAGACAGACTCAACTACTGCAGGCACTTGCTAGTGCAGCTGTCACCTGAGGTGTCTCAGTCTGCAAAACCCCAGCAGTTCACAGAACACTGCACAATTGCTATCTAGCCACTCATCACTGTGGGTAGAGGACATCATTTTGATTCAAACCAAAATATGAGCTCTAGGGACTGAGGACCTGAATGAACCTCATGAGAGTCTGAGCATTGTCCTCACATGCCATAAAATATGGTAATATTAGAAAAGATAACCTTTAAAATTAAGGCCGTACCATGTTAAAGGACAGGGATGCAGGATTACCTGAGATAAATCTGTGTGTCCACTGACAGCAGAGTCTTTATCTTTACCAGGATGTTCAGGCTGCACCACACATTGGCTACCTTATCCTGCAGACACAACAAGAGTGGGAGCTTTTACAATGGGAAAACGTAGTTTTTCCTTTTCTTATATTCATTTTCTGTACCACTACACACAAAAAGGTTCCTGCTTGTAATTGGTAAAATCTAGAAATTATGCAACTCTTAACTCCACCATCACCTTGACTATCACTGTTACATCAACCATTGGAATGAAGAAAAATATTATAAAAGTACAATATAAGCCTGTAAAATGACAAGTCACACAGGTCATACACAAAAGAACTCATGGAAATGAGATAAAGGAAAGAAAAGTGCTGAAAGAGGCCAAAGCTAATGGCGTGCATGTGACATTCATGTGTTTAAACTGTATTTTTTACAATGCTGACAAATCACAAATAACCCAGAATTACAATTCTCAGGATTACAGTTATACCAAGCATTATGCATTAAAATTTACATAGAATTGCTATTAAGAGGATTGCTAATTCATGATTATCTTGGACCAAGAGACTCATGATCATTCTCTCCAAATACACTGTACAAGTTAATGTGTTATTAAACACTATTTTCAAGGAGTCTTACTTGATTGCCTTCTTATAGGAGTCAGGAATTAAACTTCATTTCTATCCATATTTAAAATTTGAGTTTGTCTGTACTGTGACACTTTGTAAGAACATGCCTGTAAAATGTAGTACATCATCTGAAATGATTAGGTTCAATGAGAGCAAAAAATAACCCGTTTCTGAATGCTATGCCTCTACATTTGAGCATGTAATTTCAGCTGGATCCGAGAACAAAAACTTCTGCAGTTTAAAATTAAACCACAAAATTCCGTAAACAAGTAAAAACTATAAATACAGCACCTACAAATAAGGTAAGATACTTTAAAAAGCATTTAGCACTGAAGAGAAAGCAAATAAGTGGCATTGCTCTACGTCATCATTTCCCAACTGAAAGTGTAATAAAAATTCCTCCTGCATTCCACATTACAGTTGTACTTGGGGGCACCACAAAGAATTTCCCCTGTGCCATAAATTGCCCTGCCAAGCACCAGGGGTGTCAACAAGCACTCGAGCACACTGTGCTGAGCTGTAAATGTGGAGGATGCCTGGTTAAATTCATCAAATAGTGCACATTAGCTGTATGGCAACCTCCAAAACGTTAGTGTTTCGGTCCCATGTTTGGAGCCAAAAAAAAGAGATTGGCTGAGCGATTTATAGAAAGTCTCTGGGACTTTAACAGTTGTGCTTGGATCAAATTCGATATCAAAATGAGATCGCTGGGGATACTGTACACGCCACTTACTCCCAGCTGCCAGATCTGCAGCTGCGGGGACAGTGCAGCTGATCAGCCAGCCAAATGCCACCAGGAATGTGCCCTCAAACCGCCCATGGCGACATGTGAAATTGCAGGTTCCTCCACGTCAGCAACTGTGGAAGGCTCCTCACAAACACCAGGGAGGAATTTCACAGCCAGCAGCATTTGTTGCCATTTCTGCAGATGGGAACCAGAGACCTGCACCACTTTGCTGCCTGTAAGTTACCCCCCACCCCGTAAGACCCTTAAGTGTATTATGTTAGCATCATTCTGAAAACCAATACAGAGGACATACTGTTGACCGCCCAGAATTCTCAATTATTTGTCACATGATGGCACCTTTGACTGCCACTATAGCAGGGATCTTTTCCATGGCCTGAAAAGGACACTATGTGTCTTTGCCTTGCCGCTCAGACACCATCCTGAATTCTCCTAAATGCTGAAATCATGAGCTTTGGTTTTTCGTTTGCAGCTTGGGGGAATGCATGTATTTGACACTGTACTTCATGATACTAGAGTGAATGGCTTCAAGGGCACAGGAAGCTGCCAGCATTTTCAAATACTTTCTGCCTGACATGGAGAGTGCAGCCATGGCAACAGTACAGGCTCCTAATACACAGCTCTTCATGATGCGCCAAAAGTATCCTAGCCATTAAAATGATAGATTTATGGATCACTGGCCTCCATGGGAGATGAAGCAGAACCTACTGAGTGACTTTTACCTGTTCAAATTTTCTTTGAACCTACCAACTATTCATTATTATTATTATTATTTTTATTACAGTCACTATTATTATTGCTTTTCACTCAAACAAGGTAAAATTTCACTTTTTCATACAGCTGCATTCATTTCACTGGAGCAACACAGGCTAAGTAATTTCTCACAACTACAGCAGGGAATGAACAGTTTAAGATTATTTTCTTACTTAAATATTATTTTTATTGAATACCACTTTGAGATTTTTCCCATTAGTACAGCTGGTAGTGATGCTTAAAAACCAGTGGGCATCATAGGGCTGATTTAGCTCAAATTATTTAACTTTGGAAGAGGATGCCCAGATTTCTGTTGAACTTCACTCAAAACTAGATGTAACAGTAAGGTACTTCAAATTATTTACTCTGAGGAAAACTACATTACAGACCCTCCCAAGACACAACCAGCAACCTTCAGGTCTCAAAGCAAGTACTTTCCTACTACCCTCTTCCTGTTTAAGGTAAACCAAGAAAGCAAAATATGCCAGTTAAATTCCCTGGGTTCGAGCAGAAGTCCACATTTGCACAGTAAATCTCAGCTTATGGAGGAGTAATATTATAGAGGCTTTACCTCAAACAACCCGCGGGCCATAGGGAACAGCCGGTGTATGACCTGCAGGGTCTGCTGAGGGTCGAACAGGAAGGGTAGCCAGCAGAGTGCGAAGGACACCAGTACAGTCAGCGAGATCTTGACCAGCAGGATCAGCCTGAGTTGTGCACATGTTAATACAAAAAAGAAGAGAAATCAGAGATCAACACATGTAAGAATTGCAACATCTTTTAGGTACAACACATTGTAATACATTTGATAGTTGGCACTTTATAACCCTGATTTTGCCAAGGTCCAGCATAGAATAAAATTATGCCAAAACACCCATGTTAAACAATATAGCATAGTGAAATGTTCTTCATTAGATAATACTTCAGTGTAATAACTGTGCTACAGACCTTGACTGTGAATGTACTTAGTGGTTTAAAAAGTGTTTCTACTAGCGGATGCTGCTCAGCTGTGGTGGTCTGCCCCCCCTATGAAGTTGCACAAACCAGAATAGCTGAGAAGCTTTAGCAAGTGTGAGTGTGTCATCTGGACATTTCTGTTCCCAGCAATCTAATCCTGCAATACATTTGCTACCAAACGCCCTTGGTACATCCTTACTAAATCAACAAATGTGCAGACACTAACAACAGAACTGAATACTACTGCAAGAATTAAAGCTCAGTAAGCATGTTTAATGTGAACACAATATGCACAGACAGAAGTACACAGTGAACACTAATTAAGAAACACTGCAATTTTGAAACAATCATTTTGTTTTTCTGCAATCCAGACTGCAGATTATTTAATGCTAGAATTCACTGCAACATACATTTTACAGTAATTACTTTTTCCAAAGGGCTACATTTCCAGATACCCTGGCTCATGTTATGAACATTCAAGTTATGGATTTTCAGAGAACACACACAGTTTATTTATTAATTTATTTTCTTTGCCATTCCATTTGCTAAAACTTCTGTCTACTGAAAGTGACAGGCGTTTCCACGTCAAGCCAACAGCTGGCAGTAAAACACACTCGGGCAGAAAAGAGCAGTACAGGAGTGTAAGACCACTTCCATGCCTTTATTCAATTTTTTCCCAGCATTCACTGCTTCCATGAAGATCTCTGTGACCAGTAAGAAGATGACAAACAAGCCATAAGGTTGTGGAATGCATTAATCAACAATTCACGCTGAACAGAAATTTTGTGGAGAAAAGGTTTTTTCCTCAGCCATTTTAGTTTAGCTTTAATTTGAAAGTAGCTTGCATTTAATAAAAATGTTAAAATGAAAATTCTTAAGAATTTTTATTTTTATGTACTATCGCTTTAGCCAAAATTTTTACAGAATGTAAACCCATAAGGTGAGGAATCTCTGTAGCTGTGTGGTAGTTGTAAATTACTAAGATTTACAGATTATGTAAATAATAAAGGAAGTTGAAAGTGGGCAGAAGCTGACAAACACTGAACATGATTATGGTAAAAATCAGTCAGCAACTTTTTATGTCATGGGGGATATATAGGTAATGTATTTTTATTTTCACTAATTTAAAATGAGTTTTAACGTTAATGTATAATGAAATTAAAGCTCTGTCTGGGTTTTTACTTAACCTAACCAGTAAATAAACCGAGGGACTTCTGTACTATGTAGCTTTTATTGTGACTTGGTAAAGGTGACTTTGGAGTTACGAACAAATTGAGTTACAGACAGACTTTCAGTCCCAACTATGTTTGTAGTTCAGTAGACGAGGTACTATACAACCAAAGAATGTGTACATTAGAATTTATAAACTCTTCTAAGTTTCAAAAATACTATGTTATTCATAAGAATACACTGTATATGTTTGTTTATATTGCTTCTGAATTTTCTGAAAGTTCAGAAATCGCATTTCTAACCAATATTTCTAGCATGGTCTCAGTGTGTTAAGCACAGGCCTAAGGATGCTGCTTTATAAAGTTGCCCCCCTTACCCTTTTCCAGTGAGGCCCAGTTTGCCACACTTTCCCAGCAGGTACCAGAAGAAGGGAAGCGCATGGTAGAGCTCCATCTGCTTATAGCTGAGGGCCAGCGTGAAGGCCAGAGAGCCCAGCAGGTCATGGCCACAACCCAGGCCAAGCACCCCCCAGAGTGCCAGGCCCAAACTCACACTGTTGTATCTGTGCTACAGTCAAGAACTTCACTTTTCTTACACAAGAACATCTTTACACATTTGGCTGATGCTTATGACTAACGTAAAATATACACGTTCTCTCATTCTAAAATATGTGAATATATCAATGAAAATGGTAAAACAACCTCTATTAGGGGATATTCAGAAAAACAGAAGGCTATGTTTTATATATCAAGTGAAAATTCATGTAAGTGACAAATACTCTACAATTTGAGTAACATTCCTTTTCTTCTCAAGGATACTGAAAGTGTCCATTGTCAATTAGAATGAGACCTGGATATAGTAAGATACAGAGCAGTGCTGAAGACTGAAAAAAAAAGTGCAAAAAAGGGTTAATATTGTGTGCAGGCAGATGTAATTTGTCAGACATTTCTGATGGTAATTATGGAAATTATCTGTTTAGGTTTTCAGTCAAGCGTGCAACAGATGAAAGTCTCTTGACAAGGCAGTAAGAAAAAAACTTACTGTAGTTTGTGTGACCTTTTAATTACTTGAGTTTTAGTTTATTCTAAAATTCAAGGATATTGAAACAGTTTTAAAAACATATAAAAAAAAAAAATTCTCTACCTTGGTTTTTGAAGATCCTTGAGCAAGGTATAAACAATAGACAACAACTGCAGGAATGTATATTAAGACATCTGCAAAAATCACTGAAAAAAGCACAAGAACAAAAGATAAATTATTCGACTTGAAAATACTGAGTAGTAGCATGCTTTTTTATTTGTATAGTGATTATTTGCAGCCATGTGTACTAATTATGCATTTCAGTGTTACAATGTAACAGAAAAAAGTGGATTATATACTTTAGCACAGGATGCAGTATCAACTGCCTACCTGTAGCTCTCATGAAGAACTTGTGGGCGGGACTCTCATACCCTCGAGACTTGTGAAGTTCAATCCAGTCTGGATTTATCAGATTAGCTCTGCAAGACATGCGCCATAAAGAAAGCCTCTGAACAACATACATCACACTTTACATCTGTGCAAGACACAAATCACAACATAATATCAAATAATGCTGCTGGTGGCCAGAACTTACATATGTGCACAGAGGAGGCTGTGGAAGGCTGTTAGTGGGGGGTAATCCAAACCCCAGTATTTCAGGTCATTGTCTGTTGTATTGAAGTACCTTGACATAAAACCACACAGACCTCAAAATCAGGGTGGACAGACGCACAACTCTTGTTACAGAAACAGATGTAACACAGAATATGATACTGTGCCCAGTACAAAAATTCAGATTCTCATTTACATTCAGTTAAATTTTCCTTCACGCCTTCTTTATCATCACCCATTCTGTCCAGCTTTATATTTTGCTGTTGCCTTTGCCAAAATACTCCAGCCCTTCAAGATGTCTGGCCCCTTAGTTACTGCAAAGCTCCTGCTTTCCCTCATTCATATTTATCTTCTATCTTAACTCCATCACTGAAGATGAGTTATTTGAGTTTTTCTTTAAATTCATTGATTCATTGAACATCTGACCATTTTGGTCTCTCCACTACTACCAAACTATTTATTCACTTCCACAACTGGAATATTTCATCTACATATCAACAGATCCAACTAATGACACTTTGTGTAAATACAGGCAGTCCCCGGATTATGAACGAGTTCCATGTCCTCAGTCTGTCTTTCTCTCGGACTTTGACGTAAGTCGGAACAGTTAGTTATGGTGGGTATCTAACGCCAGTTTCTCAATCGTTTGTCTTAGTATACAGTATATCACGTACCTTTCAATGCATAAAAAACATTAAAGAAACACTGCCGAATACACTAAAACATCTGTAATATAACAATACAGCTACAATAATACAATGCAACTATGTCATAGTAATAATAACAGTAAATGTAACTACAGTATTTATAATAGAGAGAGAGAGAGACACAGAATAAATGTTACTACTGTGATGATAAACAGAGAACACAGAGGAGGCTGGACCCAAGTGCAGGATCATTTATTCAGAATCAAAGGACTAGACATGTTCTCGTGGGCGGTCGGTCGGTTGGCGAACTGAACGGAGGCAAGGATCTGAAATCCTGGTGAAGTGTCTTTTATAGCCGAGTGCTCCAATTGAAAACTGCTGGTTGAGGTGTAGGAGTGTGGTTGTGACAACTACAGTATTTATAATAGACAGAGAGAGTGTGTGCACGCGTATGTGCAAAACATTAAGGAAAATTAATGTTCGCTTTTCCAATGTTCGTTGGCGTTTCACCTTTTTCCGATCGCTTTATTTCCACTTTAGTTTCAATCGTGATCAAAGAAGGAAGTTTTTGTCCTACCTTGGGCTCACGCGCCCCGCCCACTAGCCGACAAACAGCTGCAGACGTGCAAAGTTTTGATGTAGGTCGTACAGTAGCGCACGTTTGTTATTACGAACCATTGTATGTAACTCGAATTTTTAATATAATAGGCTTAATTATGAAGTTTTTTTTGATTGTTACTTCAGGGTGACAAAAAAATTGAACTTCCGGTCAGTAAGGAGGTGACTCGTAACTATAGGCTGTACATAAGTTGGATGTTCGTAACCTGGGGGCTGCCTGTATATACTCCTGCTCTGGGGTCAGCTTCCCAAAAACCAGAAATAAATTACAATGACAGTAACTAAAAAGAAAATCAAACTTAAGATCATCGTAACACTACATAGCTTTTGGGAGAAAGACTACTGAGCCGATTTCTGTCTGATGGCTTCGTTCACGCTATGTGTGTTTCTGTCACTCTTTTTTTCTAGATCTTGTGATAATTGTAACCTTAACATTGTAAGTCGCTTTGGAGAAAAGTGTCAGCTAAATAAATAAATGTAAACGTAAATGTATATGGGGTACTGGCACAGTCATTGTTATTAACCTTTCAGAAAAACCCACTCATGTTTTGAAACACAACTTTTCCTACCTGTGCTATGCTTTGTGAATTTGATTACATAAACATCCAGTATCAATGCCTGACAAGCAGACATCCTTGCTTGGAGCACTGGCTGTTCTCCACCTTGAATTAAATGTCTCCAGGTTATTACATGCATCTACAAAGCTGTCTCCAAACCAGTAGTTTCCATGACCCTCCAATCAAGAATGCAGACATCCTCCTAGACTGCAAAGTACCTTTCTTTAACTATGAATACAGAGCTCTATCATTCTCACTCCATCATGCAGCTAAGCTCTCCCTGTCACATTAGCCTTTAAAACATTATACAGCCTACCACTTCACTATCAGTTTAGCACAACTCTTAGCCCAGACCCATCACACCTCAACCAATGAAACATTGTCAGCCTTCCTGTTCAGACCCACTGCACTCCTTTTAACTGCAGAATGTCATTCTTGCTATAACAGCAGCAACAGTACCTCCTCCACTGCTTAAAAAACTAATTCTGTTACCTTGTGTTTTGAATAACTGTATTATGTAATTCAGGGGCACGGTAGCGCAGCGGGTTTGGCCTGTGACTGCTCTCTGGCGGGTCTGGGGTTCGAGTCCTGCTTGGGGTGCCTTGTGACAGACTGGCATTCCATCCTGGGTGTGTCCCCTCCAGCTTTACGCCCTGTGTTGCTGGGTTAGGCTCCGGTTTGCCGCAACCCCACTTGGGACAAGAGGTTTCAGACGATATGTGTACTATGTAATTCTATTATCCAGATTTCTTAAATTGCATGCCATTTTAATTTTAGTACAAGATGCTGCGAAAAAGAGCACATCCCAGGGACAACACTTTTGCAATTACATTACGGACACATCGTTAGACGTACAAGAATTTACCGATGCGACACCTAGACTGCAGAAACAGTTACTTTTAGTCTCTGCAAGAACACAAACTAACTTCACATTTCTGGTAAACATAAACTAGGGCTACATTTGGTTTCCATTCCTTGCAAGAGGAGAAACTGGGGGGGAAAAAAAAAAGCGATCTGAAAAATAAGTTCCCAAGTCAAATATAGCAGTGTGTAAAGACTAATGATGGTCTTCCGGTAACGTTATATGAAAGAGGACGAACCACTGGCGCACGGGCAGGTTGAAGGTGACTTCCTGCCAGTGTCTCTGAGCTTCATAGTCCCCAAACATCGGCGCTTTGCTCGCACCTAGAACGACAAAACACGATTTAACAACACAGAACATTAAACCAATCACCTCACTAACAAACCCCGCTAGATGTAGTAACAAAAGACCAGCCAAATTTAACCAGGAATACTATCCTAATCATTCATAATGCACAAATTCAAACTGTATTTTCGCAGATCAGATGTGTAAGCGTCTCTCTGCAATGATGAATAAAATGTAATGTAAAACGTTAATCGAATTATTGCATAACAAGGCATCGGAAGCTTTATTACAGATACAAAACAATTAAGTATTTAATACTGTTGTGTGCCCCTGTGTTTTTTGAGCAGAGAAATCGCTCAGCTAACGCTACAGTCGAGTGCCCGCTGCTTGCAAGCTAACCTGAGTACGAATTCAGAGACACGGTCCACCTCGCAGTGAGACCCAATAAAACACATATGGACGCCACAGCCCACGTCTCCATTTCCTACTGTGTTTTCTGTCCGCGCAAAGAGCCTTAACACGCAGCATTGATCCGAAAACTACAACTTCTTCATTGTAGCCGTACAAACATTAGCCCGCCGAGCTAACACGTCAGAAGAGCCCCGTTCTCCGGCGCAGACTGATGACGTCACGCGGGCGACTCGTCCCCTGCGGTTGTACCTGACCAGGTAGAGTTACCGTACGTGTCGTATGTGCGGTGGCGTAGGATCGGTCAAATTGACTTTTTCAAATTAAACTAGTTTCCATCCGCAGTCCAAAAACACGCAGTGTAGGTGAACTCACTGGTGACACTTAATTCTTCATAGTGTGTGTGTGTGTGGCGCGCGCGCGCGGATAGGCTCCGGTTCACCGCGACCGTGTTCAGGACGAGTCAAGCGGTTGTTGACCTTGGCTTGGATGGATAAAATCCTTCTAAAATACAGTCATTTAGATTCATTCAGATCTTGCTTTTATTGGAATATGTGGGTTTTGTAGTTTTCAAACAAGCTGTAGTTCATATTTTAAAATATTTTTATACTGTTAATATTAATTATTTTATGGTTTTTTATTTTTTTTTTTTTAATATTTCTACATTGACAGTAATGTTAAAGACAGTATATTTATTTTTGAAGCATCCACTCATAAAACTGGGCCAAATAGTATTCTGTTCAGTTCAGTTTCCTTGATGGTCATGACTCATGGTCAGTTAACATTAGTAAATACACACACACATTTTCAGAACCGCATGTCCCATACAGGGTCGCGGGGAACTGGAGCCAACCCGGTAACACAGGGCGTAAGTAAGGCCGGAGGGGGAGGGGACACACCCAGGACGGGACACCAGTCCATCGCAAGGCACCCCAAGCGGGACTCGAACCCCAGACCCACTGGAGAGCAGGACGGTGGTCCAACCCACTGCGCCACCACACCCCCTTAGTAAATACAAAGTATGATATTTTAAAATATGCTATTTAGTATGATCTAATTGAATCCACTGAGCAACGTATTAGTAAAACCAAGATAGCTGCCCTTTTGATTATACTCTCATTTATACATTTAGACATTTTACTGTTGCTTTTCTCCCAGGCTCCTTACAATGTTAAGGTATGTACAGTGATTTACCTATTTATACAGCTGGATAATTTTTAGTGGGGCAATTTAGGGTAAGTACCTTTGCTGTGCACGTATAAGTAATTTGATTTTGTAAGATAAAATTTCACTACAGCTTTATTTGCTGAATCCTGTAATGAATAAGGTTCACCACTTTTTTTTTATTGTACTTGTATTTTTTCCTCTGTAATGTATTGTAGATGGGCTACTTGAGGAGTACAAATATAGCTGAATGTATTTATAAAAGACTAGGATGATGGGTCTTCCTATCAGGGTGACAGCAGAAACATTTCAGTACATAAATCAACACAGTCGTGCACTCATTCACACACTAAGGGCAATTGTGTCACCAATCCATCTGAACTGCATATCTTTGGAGTGTGGGAGGAAACAGGAGTGCCCGGAGGAACCCCATACAGACACAGGAAGAACAGGCAAACTCCACATAGAGCGAGCAGGGACTCAAATCCCATTCTCTTGCACCACCCAGGTGCTATGAGGCGGCAGCGCTACTTGCTGCACCACTGTGCCACCCATACACAGTATTATTAAGTAGTCAAAATGATTATTTTTTTAAATTGTGTTGAAAATCATCCATGAGTTCACTGGTGTACAAGGTACACTGCTTGTAAAACCAGTTACTATTCATTACTGCTGCAAAGTGTATGCTTTGAGCTGTCTAGAGGGTGTGAAGGTAAATACTTTCAACTGTTCTATCACGGCATCTCCTGAAAAATGAATAAAATCCATAGCATTCACATACACGTTAGACGCAGCTAATACATTTTTCTTTCACAATATGGGTTAAAGTACCAGTGATGGAATAGACCTCGGCTCTTTTGTTGTAAAGGGACCCTGTGTATTACTACAATAATGAAAACAAAGTAATTCATAAATGAAAAGTTTTTTTTTTTTTAAATATTAGACCCTGACAAACTGTTGTAACTTTATTTGACACAAATAACTTCATGGCAACAGTTGTAATAGATTTAGTAGGTTATATGTTGAGAAGCTGACTTGATGTGGATAATCAAGAGCATTATAAAGGATGAAGGCCCACATTATAAATTAACTCCATTAATATGGTAATGTCGGATTGTGATCACATTTTTAACCTGGATATAAAACACAAAATCTTTCAACACAAACATTTATCATCGACAATTCTTTTTTCAAAATATGCAGTATTTTGTGAATGAAGCTTAATTCGGGTTGTAATTTCATATTGCCTGGATTACATCAATGTTATGACCAATATCGGTCCAGATTTATTGGTATAAGTCATATTCATCAATTGTCATATTCATCAACCTCAGAAAGCAGAGCTAAACTGATCCGAAACCAGGTTTTAGTGAATTTTTGAAGCAAAGCCTGAGCAGATCTGACTAAATCTGGTCGTGAATACCACTTCATCTTGGACTGTTAGAATATCACCCTATTAACATAACAGCTTGCCTAATGTCCCTCCCCTCTTTCCATATGAAAGTCCATGCAGCAGTAATTATTATTCATATCAGTATCTGCAGTGGTCACATGTACTGCATAGTCGTTGGCATAATTCTAGGATCCCAAAAGTTGTTAGATAATGCATGCCCCTTTGTAGTTAATGCATCAAATATTTATAAATAATAATAACCTTGGACAACTACTGATTTGCAGTGACACTTTCATTACATTGAGAAACCTATTAGTCATTGGTGGCCATTAGTTATTAATGCACTGTGTGCCAGCTTTACTTTGTCATTTATTGCTTCATCTCTTCAGCTTTTAAATATTCAGTAACTGCTGTAGCTACATTTACTGTGTATGATATCTTCTGGAAAATGGTTGGTTTGTCATTGAGCTGGGTCTTAATAGCACCTTGACTTATTTTTACCTCAATTAATGTATTGTTTTTGTGCTAATTCGGTTAAAGTCTTTGCATCAAGACGTTCCAGTACTTCAGTATTGTAACTTCGATATTATCGCCGCATAAGTGACGTGCAAAAAAGTAATTAAAAAATGAAAAACATCAGTGTGCCTTATAATCCGTAGCAGTTTCACAGTTTGAAATGACACGCGTGGAGTTGGTTATTGTAATTTTACACAACCTGTACTTATTGAAAATAGCGGCATGTGATAATCTGAGAATGGCTTTGTCCTCGAGCAAACCTACATTATTGTCAGTTGTTTTGCAGGTGTGAATTGTTCCCGTTTATGTGCTGTATTGCAGCATAAGCGCTGTCAGGTGAACTTGACAATTTTTGCAAGTCGATACAATATTAATTAACATGTTTATTACTTGAAATGCATTTTCTCCAGCAAAACTGTCACGTCGCTTTACTGGTACTTTGCTCCTGGTACTGAATTATTTCAGGACTGATTCCTTTTCCCTAACTAATGGGGATGGGCCTGACTGTAGTTCATAATGCATTCACATATTGTATATATTGAGGTTTTGCTTTTAATTCCAGCCAGTTGGTCATGTTAACATGTCACCGTAGGCATAATCCGTTAGGCGTGGGCCGAGAACCTTGTGCAAAGTTTCCTGTGACTGTGAGGGACAGCAGGTGTGCTCTTTGGGTGGTCAACACTTTTTACCACAGGGTAAAATACCATCGAGGTATCCGGAGCATAGGGAAGGTTTAAATAGACAAAACACAGACAAATAGATCACTGAAACTGAGTGGCCCTGCTGCACATGGGTTCAGGATTTCGGTTAGGGTAAAATATAAAATAAATATGATAGGCATCATATTCCTCCGACAAGAAAAGTTTAATACTAGTATCTTTCCCAGACTTCGTAGGCTTATTATTTCTTGTTATATTTCTCAGTGCGTCTGACACGTGGGTTCGAGTTCATGATTAAATTGACACTGGCTGACACACTGCTGCAGAGCAACTTCATTTTTGTACACTCATAAACAGAAACGTCCAAATACAAACGAATGCTTTCAGCACTGCGTGTTGAGCAGATACACAGATTATATTATATTACGTCGGTCTTGCGTGAAACTGGAGCGCGTGTCCGTGCGTCTCCTCTTCCTCCAGGTGAAGCTCGCAGTTCCAGTTAGTCGCTCCCAAGTCCGTTTGCCTGCGATCGAAACGTCAATAAACGCCATCTAGCGGCGGCTTCTGTCATCGCTTCAGAGTCGCGTTAAATGTGTTAAATGAAAACTGTTTATTTAATTAACAACAACCAACTCTGCCCTTGGCATTGTGATTCATCCATATCGTGATTTTTTTTTTTTTTTTTTTTTAAAAAAAACGGTTGTTACAAAAAAAATAGCAGCTATTTATGAGTAAAGGTTATTCCTTTGTGGAAAAACTTGCCCCACGTGTTAAGGTTTGGCTTGTTTCGTTTGTGTTGCGTTCGCCTGCTGTTATGTTGGTTTTGTATAATTACAAGCAGGACCGACCTGCTGTCAAACAAATGAACCAGCAGGCCTGCAGAACCGAAACCGTGCCCGGATGCCCACATACGCCCAAAGGCAAATTTCTTTTAGTAGATTTAAAAAAAAAATCACGTGCAATATGATATATGTATATATATATAGCAGCAGAACTGTAATCGTTTGTCGTTCACGTCGCGATGCGCTGTTTGTGCGTGGAATCGTTCCGAGCCCCACGCGTGACGCTAATTTTTGCTTTGTTGAAGAGATTACTTTTCCCCTTCCCTTTTTTTTTTTTCTTATTTTTTTTAAAAAAAAAGTAAATCCTACACGTCGCAAGGCACAATAAATCACCCGCACCCGCGTGGCGTCAGCGCACAGACACTGCGGGCATCGCGGCGATGCGCACGGGGACGTTCGCTCATTTTCAGAAATAAGAAATGGGTCGTGGAATGAGACCCCCCCCCCCCCCCCCCCCTCTCTCTCTTCCTCCCCCCCCCGCACTGTTATCCAGTGTCACTGAAAGCTCCGTCTCAGCAGCTTCTTGAGTGTGAAAGTGAATTGAAGAAGAGGCGCGTTCCCTTTTCCCAGGGGTATCGGTTAAATATAGCGGTGCCCTCCGCGTGGCCGCGGGGCCGCGTGGCCGCGCCGGCCGCCATTTGGTGTTTGTGTAAAACTGATTATCCAGACACAACTGTGAAACACGCGGTCCCGCGGCAGCCCCGCCGCAGTTGTTCTTGTAAAAAGACACCCGGGGCCGGACGGCGGGGAACGGCGCGTCTCGGCGCGTCTCGGCGCGGCGAGCCTGGTCACCCTTGTCAAGAGCGCCGCGTCGCGCAAAACGGCGCTGCTGGTCTGCTGTTAATAAACGAAATAAATATACATACATAGGCATGCAGTAATGGAATAAGCACACCGAAGACACTTTTGCCAGCGGAGCTGGGATTTACCGTAGTATCTACACTCAGGTTTACTGACGTTTATTGTTCGTGTTTCAGTACAAGTAGTAGAACGCAGTTTTACAGAACAATATTCCTCATTTTGATATTTTAAGGTATGTCATTTTGGGTTTCCTCATACAAGTTCTGTCAATAATAATAATAATAGTAATAATAGTAATTGGAGCACTACCCATCTCCATGTCTCTGTGTATTAGTTTATCACCTGATATATCTATTTAAAGTTAAACCTAAATTGTTTTTAAATATAAGTAATAATTATTCGATATTAGCTATTCGAAATTTGGGAATGTTTATCTAATGAAAACTATGAATTTAAATGAGCGAAAAGGTTTCCCTGGGAAAAAAAAAAAATGTCCCGGTTGCCTAAACTGACAGGCGGATGGAAATCTGTGTTTCAGCTAGATGCCAATTTTACAAGTTTATTTTGTAAAATGGTGTTTAATATAAGCGTGAGAAAACTTCATTAAAGAGAGTGGAATATAATATTGGCACCCAGTTACTGTTATCAGTTTCAAATGCGTAATTTAATATACCTCATGGTTTATATTATTACTGTCAATTTGTTCAATGTAAATGTAAGATTTATACCATTGTACGATAAGATTGTACTTTCCGTTTCAGAAACATTCGTTAGTTTTTACTTATGTGTACATGATCTGCAAAGGCTTACAAGTTCACCGGTTTAAAGATACTGTAAAACGATGAAAATTCGTTAGGTTCTGTAATAATTTTAACTTTATATAAAATCTGTAATATTAAATAATTTTCTCGTGAGCTGTTTGTTGTATTTCCAAATTTATTAACAAAGGATTTTCAGTTTACAACACAACAGAACTACACTGAACACATTTCTTTATTTTTTTTATAAACATTTCCCAGTCAAACTATAAGAACCATTTTCGATGTATTAAAAAGACAAAAAAAAAAAAAGAACAAAAAAAACGCAATGAAAACTTGAATGCGAGGAGCTTTCGGGAAAATGAAAGCTCGTTCACTATACATTTAAAACAATCATTAAAAAAAAAAAAAATTATTGTGACCAAACAGACAAAAAGTCAAAGGCGTAAATAATTTTTGTACAAATATTTACAAATTTTTACCTGTACAGAAAGCATTCCATTTCGTTCATGTCTCTTATTTTATAAACTTTTTACAGTGCTGCCAAATTATGCTGTACAGTTTTCCCCTAGAAAAAATAGTATATGTACAGGTGTATATATATATATATATATATATATATATATATATATGTGTGTCTATATATATATATGTATATGTGTATATACAGTATATATCTGTGTGTGTGTGTGTGTGTGTTATGCGTGCGAGCGTATATCACTGAGAAGGCCACTTGGACGCGGTCGCCGTGGACGGAGTGGGTAAAAACTGTCCGGAGATGATGTTTGTGGGCACGCTGAGGATGGGCGCGATGGCCGCCGACGTCCGGCTCAGCGACAGCGACTGCGCGCTCAGCAGGGCCGACTGCACCGTGACCGGGGGCCGCAGGAACGTCTGCGGGCTGGAGGCGCTGCTCGAAGCCCCGATGATGTTCTCTATGCTGAAGGAGGGTCTGCTCGACGGCTCCGACTTGATCATGGACGCCGTGCTCAGGCTGTTGAGCTGCAGCTGCAGGCTCGGACTCAGCTGCGAGTTGAACGCCTTCCTGTTGAGCTCCGCCGAGGGCAGCAGCGGCACGGCCGGGGGCAGCATGGGACCCACCGGGGGGATGTAGGGGTACTGCAGCGCGGCCGGGTGCGAGTAGGCGGCCGGGTGGATGCCGTAGTGGCGCCCGTAAGGGTTGCCGATGCTGTACGCCCCGAAGCTCTGCATCATGAGGGCCGTCTGGTCCCGGAGGATGTCGGGCTGGTGCCTCTTGAAGCGCTTCCTGCGCCTCAGGAAGCTGCCGTTGTCGAACATGTCTTCGGACTGCGGGTCCAGCGTCCAGTAGTTGCCCTTGCCCGGGTTGCCCGGCTCCCTGGGGATCTTGACGAAGCAGTCGTTGAGGGACAGGTTGTGTCGGATCGAGTTCTGCCACGCGGGGAACTTCTCGCGGTAGTACGGGAAGCGGTTGCTGATGAACTCGCAGATGCCGCTGAGCGTGAGCTTCTTCTGCGGGCTCTGCAGGATGGCCATGGTGATGAGCGCGATGTACGAGTACGGCGGCTTCACCAGGCTGTTCTTGGGTTTGCTCTGCACGGGTCCCGACGCGCCCTCCTGCTCGTGCGCCTTGCCCTCCTCGCCCTCCCCGGTGCTCTCGCAGCCGGGGCTCGCCGCGCGCTCCTTGAGCGCGAGCCCGGCGGCGGCGGCGGCGGCGGCGTCCGCCTCCTCGGCGCGCTCGCGCGTCCCCTGGCTCTCGCAGTCGCTGTCCCGCTCCGCGCCGTCGTCGCCCTCTCCCACCACGTCGATATCCACGTCTTCAGCCGCAAGCACCGTGTGACCGGACATGTCGCTCGCACCGGTGCCTCCGGACAGGGTCATCACAGCCCGCAGCCCGCAGTCCGCTTCAGCGATGAGCAGCCCGGAGGTAGGAGGCGTGGTGGGGCCCGGCTCGCGCTCACGTCGGCTGTCAGACGGACTCGAATCGCAGGTCCGACCGTCCGGCCTGCAGCCGCAGCTTCAACTTTTGAGGAAATATCCCGCCCCGTCTCGGTCTCCGTCTCGTGCAGCCCACCGCCGCGGCTCCCGCGCGCGCCTCACGCCCGCTTCCCCGCTTTGAGTCGCATTGAACGGTAACTAAGGGTGACTTGGGAGCGCGCGTCGTAGGCGACACGTGCTTTTTAACGCTGCTTTTAAGAACTGTCTGATAGATTACTTTTTTCCAGTTTAAGATATACTATCGGCGCCGTCACGTGACAGCGTGACGTCAGGCGCGCCCCCAGTTAATACCATGCGAACCAGAGTTGTTTCTTGAGTTTGTCAACAAAAAAAGGGGGAAACCCCTTAACGCACCGTACCGCCGCCGCCGCCGCCGTCGTCGCCGCCGCCGCCGCCGCGTGCCGGCTCCGTGCGACCGTCCGTCACGAGCCGTTTAACGGGAGCGCGAGACAGAGAGACGGGCGGGCTGCGGGGTGGAAAGCTGCACTCCTGATGAGCTTTAGAAACCAAACGATAAGTTTGCTTAAAAACACAGTGTGTTTTGAAAAGCTGCCGAACGAAAACGTCTAAAGATAAGTTCACTGACTCTCTTCTAGTTATGACTGTGTGCTCGTCTCTGTGCTGCATGCCGTGAATTTAGACATGATAATTCATACGTGGAGATTAACGTGCGCTCTGTGCTCGGAGTCGGTAGCCGAGGTGAGGACCTCCTGCTTTGCATAGATCGGAAGAACGAACGGGAGTCTAACGCGGGTCTAAAACGTTGCGCTTCGCTTCGGGAGGGTGTGCCCGTATTGTTATTTTTATTATTCATTTTGAAACGTGCACTTTAATGTGAGCGCTGTGGGCTTCGCGCGGATTTCAAGACGCCAAGTGAGTGGAAACGTCTCCCGGGGACAGCGAGGAACTGTAAATAGAAGCTCTTTTTAGGGCGTTTGTCGAGGTGTTAACGAGCTGATCATTGCGAGTGTTTGCATATGAAAAAGTAGGAAATGGGGGGGGGGGGGGGGGGGGGCGAATGTAAGGCGCTGTTCGGGCGCGAGGTCAAACCTGCTTTTATAAAATGTGAGAAAAAGACATCATTAGAAACCGCCTTCGTCGAGCATAAAAATGTTCTCACTAGTTTGCTCGCCTAACTGTGCATAATAATAATAATAATAATAATAATAATAATAATAATAATAATAGGAAGCTGTTTCTGATATTAAATATTTTCCTCTCTGTTATAATTGTTTTTGGTCGCCGTTGTGTCTTGTTTAATTGACTAACTGTGTAACAAAAGAAGAAAAACTTGACTCCTGTGTGGACACAGATGCCCGGTGATGTAAGACAGCGAGGTGGAAGCAGTTATCGGTGTGCCACAAGCAATATAACTTTGTATTGATCTGGCGCACAAGTCTCCTCCTGCCGCAATGAAAATATCTTTAATTGACAACAGGATCAATTATTCTCACCACCCCTCTATTAGAACTAACAAAAAATGTGTGAATGGCTTTACGAGGGCCCGCTAACCGTGTCGCTGTTATCGCCTCCCTTTGAACTTGGGAGCGTCGCTCTTTCTGCAAAGGTGCGCAGCGCCAACATTCTCGTCCACATCAGTAGTATTATTAGCCTGCTTTTAGAACAAAACCACTGTAATAGCACGGAATATTGAAATATTATTATATATTGCTATGTCACCATAAAAGGAAAGTAATTTTATAAAAGGGTAATTCAGTTTGATAATAATAATAATAATAATAATAATAATCATTGTCGTTGTAGTGTATACATTTATAAATGCTGCTTTAAAACAGTATTATTTGTACATTTATAAGCACGAGTAAAAGGTCTGTGAAATTATTAGAACGTATTTTAGTGAACCATCGGATAATCAATATTCAATGACCGGCAGAAAATGAAGCTAATACGCACCTTTTAAAGATCAGTTCTGAGATGTGGAAAAGCCATCGGTCATACATATATTTTAACATAAATTGATGTAACTATAAACGCAGCGTTGTGTTGCTCATTATTTAATGTTTTCCGGGGTGTTTTGTGCTCAACGGTTAGGCTACGATAATATTAGTTGTGCACTTATTTATGCGTTACTGAATATGAATGGAGGCTGTTCAAAACAACCACACAGTGTTTGCTTCTCTCCTTAATTATTAATGGGGGTTGGGGGTTGGGAGGGGGCGGCGGATGCTAACTTTGAATCTGCTTTTCATAATAAAAAGAAAGTTACTTAATTAAAGCGTATCATTGCTGCTCTCGTCTAAGTGTGAGGAACATTTCTGGCCGATTAGACACGAACGGAGGGCCACCTGACCCGATCTTCACACCATCACTACCAGGTACTCTGCACATGAAAACTTTTCTCCCTTTTCCATATCATTTATGTGTGCCAAAGCATGTATTTTCATCCCTGTCATTTACATCTGTTGTGGCACCACACGAGTAACTGTTTCCGATATTTCAGAAGCGACGCACATTTTTACGCGCGTTAATCTGACAGGTCACAGCGCTGAAAGGTGTTTCTGCACAAAAAAAAAAAAAAAAAAAAAAAACCACAACATGCCCTCCACAAGCACAAGATCCGAAGCTCCACAAATCCTGTTATATTGCGTTTTAATGCTGCTGATGAAATGTACATTTAAGCACGCACTCACGGCTTAGTCCTACGCATCCTTTCAGAGTGATAAAGTAACTCCAGCATCAACGCGGCAAAAACAGGGTACAGCACCTACCGAGCAGGCTCAGGAATACTGTACAAAGAATAACGGTGCACAGAATGGATCCTGGTTATTCTAGTTATTATGTTTAATATATTAAAGAAAAAAACAGAGCTAAATTGAAAACATGGTACAGAGGAAGTGTGTCCTCAACATATCAGATTGACATCAGGTCATGATGGCCGCAGTGACAACTCACCTTTACCCAACACTGTGTGTAACACACACGCACCCGCACACACACCGCGACCTTAACGCTACGCTGTGTGTGTAACACACATATACTGTGACCTTAATCACCCCACCGCTGACCGAACACCGCGTGTAAAACGCACAAATACGGTCACCCCATCCCAGAGCTCTTTCCATAACACACCCATATAATTACCAAATTATACGGGCTTTTAAATGTGTTGGTGATGTTTAATCTTCAGGCTGTTACATGGGACGTCATATAACACGCGGGATGGGAGTAGTGGCTTTCGAAGCGGTCCTGGCGTCAAAACGATTCTCTCTCATTTGATTCAGAACCTTTGTATTTTAAGTGACACGAAACTTGGAGTGTGTGCCGGATTCCCCGGAACCTGCGGTGTTACCGCGAGCGCCATCGATCCTGTGGTTCTGAACTTCAGGAGCGGATCGCCGGGTCCCTTTCATAAGACTTGATTTTTAACCGCTTCCAGAAAGTGCTTCGCTTCAGTTAATGTCAATTTCCCGTTAATTAGAGAGTCGTCTTCACCCATCGTGACTCCCTCGGATCATTATCGCACGTGCACTTGGCTTGTGCAAAACACGTGCTTGCTGTAATTTCTGTAGTGAGGGATGAAAGAATAGTAATCGGAAACATTGGTGGAGGTAAGAGACCCGCACTGACCTCGCACGGATACGTGGTTTTCTGTAACAGATACCCGATGCCACAGGGGTGTTTAAACAGGACCAAAATTGACAGTGAACGAATTTGCAGTTATGAAAATGATTTTTAAGGTGAAAGGTTAAATCGCGCAGTGATGGAAGCGATTGCCGTAATGCAAAAGCAGATTCTTTGAAAGGCAACTCATTTAATTAATGATGAGAGCAGTTTGGAGGGGAGGGGGGGGGCAGCAAGCCAGTAAAACTGTATGATAAATTAATGGCATTGTTAGCGCGCCTTTAATTACCGCTATTATGCTAATTATTTTACATCAGCGCGGAATTATCAGCATGTCAGATTTAATCAAAACCACATATTCTCCCGAAAACTGTTCTTTTTGTCTCCGGCGGGAAATGTCCACGTCATATTTGCGTTAAAAATTACTTTTCATTTAAATGTAATCTTTTAATTGCTTTTTTTTATGCTTGACATGGTGGCTCCTTCAAGGCTATACGGTGTACCCTCCCGAGTGTGAGATCTCCTCCTTTTTTTTTTTGGAATTCACCATTTTCACCCCCTTAAAGAATCCACTCTATCAACCCGCAGCTTTGTGTCAAACAATATGATGCAGCTCATTTTTTACCGTCCCGTTCGTGGGATGGCGTGGGAGCCACGAAAGGACAAAACACACTATAACATAATTGCTGCAGCATACAAAACAGGACCTGACAAGGCACGACTTCCACAAGCTAAAACAAGACAATGTTCCATAATAATAATGTCCCGTTTAATGGGCACATTTAGATTAACTTCGCCACGAATGGAAATGCAGCGATTCAATTCTAGGAAATTATAATTCTAGGGAATTATTTAGGCAAATTCGCAAGGAAAGTGTAGCAATACTCTGCAGCACGCTATCTAAAACAATTTAATATTTCTTAATAAATATACAAATGATAAGGAATGTTTACTGCATCAACATACGAATTATTTTCATACGAATAACAAGCTTTTAAACGGGGTGCGTTTATTATGTAGCAAATTGTGCATTTTTTGCATATAGTCTTGTTTTATTCAGGCCACTATTAGCCGAGAGATGGATTTCTATTCAGTTCAAGTACATGAAACGTTTTTTGGTTTCATATTCTGCGTAAATTTTAAGTGGAAACGTCCTATAAGGTGTGTGCAATTATATGTGTATAACGAGCCTCACATGTTTCAACGTCGTGTAAACATTTCTATTGCAATACAGGAATGGATAAATATGAATTATTCGAATAATTAATAATTATACGAATAAGATAATACTTCCTATTAAATACGTTAGTGTTGGACATCTGGGGCAAATGTTAGATTATTGAAAATAGGAGTACTTCGATAATACTGATGTTTGAAGTATATTTCATGTTTTTTTCAGAAAATAAGAGAAAAGAAACAAGCCTATCTTCGCAAAAAAAAACCCAAACACTTAAAAAAGGCAAATGTTAAACCGATGTGTCAAATAGGGTTTATTTATTTATAGCACATATGTTAAACCTACACGGTTATACATGTATGTAGGAACATGCACACACACGCGAACCTTTATATGGGTGTATATGAGATGTAAAAAAGCGACAACATTAAAATTAATTTCTGCTAAATTGTTAATTATAGAGCCTTTTAACACTAGTTGCTTCAATATGGCCTGTTTGTCCTTCAACGCCTGGGAAAGATAATTTCAAAGTGATATAAATAATAATAATAATAATAATAAGAATAATAAGAATAATAATGTAATTGTCAATGTTGTTATTGTTATTATTGTTGTTGTTGTACACAGCTCTGCTGTACTAGGATGCTGTGTAATAAAAATCGGGACAGGGCTGTGAGGTGTGAGGCTGCGGGAGAAGAAGCCACGCACCCTTCAGGCAGATGATGAGTGTCGGCCGTCGGCCTCCATGGCTCCACGGGAGCGTCCCACGTCTCCCGTGATGTGCGGTGATGATGGGAGACAAAATGACACCTCAACTAAAATTCAGTGCGAGCTCCATTTGCATTCCAATGCCTTTTGCTAACTAAGTGCTATGTTTCTGGGTTTGTACCTCTTTGTCATTCGCATTAAGACTACAACAATAAATAAAACATTAGCATTAGAGAATCATTGGAGAAAATCCAATCTGATCACAATAGCTGGCGCTATGAATAGTGTGAATCAGCTCCCTTACAATATAATACTCTGAGCAAAACTCTCGGTAGGCGGCGACTCTCTTTCTAAAGACATCAGAAAAAGCGCCTGGTTATTGTTCCAGAATTTATGTGTAAGTCTACAGGTTGTTGTCGGGAAAAATCCATAGAGAATTTTAAGTATTTATGAGGCAGGCAACCTGGTGACGCGATCGAGCCACACCTGCCTTTACACTATTGCTTTACTAAGTAAATGTATGAAATAGTCCATTGGTAGTCTAATTAGTTTAAATAACTCTACACCCAAACAGAAACATTCCTGCAGAGCTACATTTAAATAAAATTACATATGAAAAGCGGCTCTACTTTAAACGGGCAGGACAATGTGGTGAAAAAAATGCACTCCCGCTGAAACGGGCCTCTGTTTTTATAAAAAAAAAAAAAAAAAAAAAAACTGAACTTGGAGTGTGATTTTACTGTGGCGTTTAAAATATCAGATAATCGACCGTCTTCTCCACTGAGATCATGTCAAGTCGGGAACCACAAGCTGCGGACGTGTCTGACTTTAAAAAAACAAGGCACACTGTCCGTTAATGGGGTTGTGGTCTTGACAACCATCCATCCCTGGCGATGCGCGCGGAAATAGACAGAAAACAGGCGAAGACACACACACACACACACACACACACACACACACACACAAATGAGGGCTGTGTATTGGGATCAATGGCAGAAATAAAACTAGACACAGCGCTGAAATTAAAAGTCACTGTTTATGTTGGAACATAATTTTTTAAAAATTAATTTATGACATATATGTTTATATCCGCATATCCGTCCACGATAGTAAATGCAATTTCGTAGATTTCGAATTTACAGGCTGTACGAAGGATTTACTCTTATACGCGGCAGGGTAATTGGAAAGGGGAGCACTTAGACCGCAAGGTGACGCCCCTAAACACTGCGCCACCTACTGGCCTAAGTATAAATATAGCTAGAAGACGGAACTCTGCGAGCCCGCCCTGCAACGCAGCCGTTTCCTCGTCCGCATTACGGTCGAATGTTCCAGAACGCGGCGGAGGATCGTCGCGCGTGGTGTGTCTCATTCTGAGGTGTTTGCGCTCGAGTCCAGCACAAAGGGAAGGGGGCCCTCGCGACACGCTCCCGCGCCCGCCTTTAATCCGCGAGACGGAGAGCGCCATCGCTCAGCCTGGTAATGACACCGCTGACCCCTGAACTCAATCTTCTCCTGCTTATCGATGCATACATATCTATAATATCACAGTAAATTACATTCAATTTGAGGAGACTCCTTCTAATAATCTGTCAGAATGTGCGCCGCCAGTGTTTTACCCGCTTTGCACAACTCACCTCTCAACCCAATTACCCGAATTGGGTCTGATTAGGGAGGAAATCTTTGGTTGTGAAAGGCGCGAGCACGTGATCGACCGGCGGCGGCGGCCGCGGGTTCGTCGCGCGCCGTCGGCCTCGCGCGCCACCGGCTGTCCGCGCTGCTGCCAGGGAGCTCTGCTCGTCCGCTCAGTATCCAGGTGTGTCCCCCCCCCACCCGTGGTCCTCCTCCCACGAAGCACCTGAACCCATTCCGACGGATTTGAACTCGCTCAGAGCGCACGAAAGCGCATGTGTGCGATGCCACCAAAAAGTGACTCCGAGTTGCGGCAACACTGGACGGATTGTGACTGTCAAACCGAGTCTGGATCCTGCAGCGAAAGAAGGAAGCGCAAGACGCGTCTTTAAAAACAACTAGTTATCAGTTTGATGACACGTTTTGATATTATTGTCCACATCGATCGCCGTTTGCCTAAATAAATAAACTTGACGAATGAGTGAACTAAAATGATTTATAGAAAAGAGTACATAATGTTGTTTTGTCTTAAAAAAAAATAAACTTTCACCAAAAGCATTTGATAATGTAGCTGTTGTGTACCCGAAAAAAATCCATAAATATTATTTCTTTTGAGTCACAGGTGCGTGCATTTGACTGCATGCCATGTAAATACTATGCAGTGCAAATATTGCAAATAATTAAAGCGGATCGTCTGAGCAATAAAAGATGAGAAGTTGTACTTAAAGGTGTACATTTCGATTTCGCCCATAATTTAAGACATTAAATCTGGTGAATAAAGATTTAAGATATTGAGACCCAATAGCTCTGTGTTTTCATTTTCTTTATTACTGCCCCGCTCTGTATGTGCGCTCTAAATCCAGCTTTGTAATTTTCCACGTGACAAATATTGTTTCGCATCAACGAAAATGAAACACAACAGTTATGAACATTGTCCAAAGTCATGTGCGAAAACATCAATATTTTACATTGTCCCAGAATTCAGTTTAAAAGACCAGATCAATGGGCCTTTCTTCATTACCCACTTCTATTCCTTCTGGGTTTGGACCTTTGTCTTTAGCAAATCATTCTCCTGTTTTGAATCCCACATAACTTCAGTGCCCTATACTATCACAAATGCCTCATGGCTATAAATACTAATGAAATCTCTTTGCTTAATTTGATTTTGCTGGTACACTTGCAGTTATGGCTGAACTTTCCCATGAGAGAAGCTGATTGAACGTTTTCAAGTCTGTATGGAGAGGGGGAAACATTCCACAGAACCAGAGAGATCATTTCCATAATTATCCAATTGGCAGCCTAATGACCTTCTAGAACAATAAAAAGAGCTCTTGTTAATTCCATTTCTGTTGCTGACATTCAGAAGATTCCTATCTTACACGTTGAGGTTCACAAGATAACAAGTGTACTCTCTATTTGCGCCAAAGAGCAGTCCATTCAATTAGCCCCAACATGTCGCTGTCTAGAAATGAGAGGGATCTGGTCCTACTCTAACGTGCCTTTTTATTTCCTAAGTTGGGTTATTTATGGGGAGCTGAGATTATAGAAATGGATTCTAGGGCAATCAATTTTGATGCTGCATTTTGAATGGAGAAATTGAAATGAAGTGCAGAATAATTAAAAAGATCACAAGTCCCCCTTTGCATGTAATTATGGCTGCTCACCCCTTTGTGGATGAGGTCTGATTTTGATAATATGAGGAGCAGTCAGCAGCAGTCCAACACCATTTATCAATTCACAGATTACATTCAAAGTCTTGAAAGCAGGTAATGGCAGACCTAATATCATTTTCCTATGTTATTTTGCTATATTTACACAGCAGAGTGAACTGTTAGTACATGTTAACGTCAAGAATAACAGAGCTGGTCAGTCTTGAGGAAAGCAGTGCATGGAAAGCGGTGTACATTTAGGCTGTAAATATTTTCCCTGCATATTTAATAGAATGTTAAAATGAATACACAAAGACTGATGATGTTTCTCACTTGTTTTTCAGTTTTATCATTTAAATATTTGTAATTTTTTTCTTATTATTTATACATCTCATTCATTTGTGATTAAATCTTGAAACATTTGTATAGGATTTAGGGATTTTCATAAGCGGATCCTCACTATTTATCTCTATAAAGAAATTAGGCTTGATTTGTCAATTTAAATATCATCAGCAGAACGTGAAATATCTATCACTTGGATTAAGAACTATCAATACATGTGTGTTTCCCTTAATTAAAACTACAAACCACAAAACACTTTAATCCTTTCACTGTAATCAGATGTGTGCATTTATTTATGTGCAGTTAACTCCGCATTTACTTTGTTGATGTTTTAAACCTTCAAAAATAAAATCATTTAATGTGTTTTATCAAAATAAATTCCAGAATCATAAACACTTAATTCTGTTTGTAATGCTGCATGGTCCTACCTTTTACACAGAAAAAAAAAAAACTGTGATTCAAATGAAACCATTTAATTTATTATATTGTAATGGAAACTGATTTTGTATTTCCACTTGAACCATGGAGAATCTATATACCACCTTCCCTGCTAGAGGCAAATGCAAGTAACTGACACAACTACAAACCCAGTTACAATAACCTAACAATATCCACCACAGTGCCATTTTCTGAAGAAAACAGAGTCCCACTGCAACTATCATCATATTTCCTATTGTGTCCCATACATAAGTTAATTACTATCCAAATAAAACACAGGCATTGTGTCAACAAATTTTACGCCACTAAAAGTAATAAAGAAGCATTAAATATGCATTTGTTTAACAATACAGTATTTTCCATGTTACCAAAGAATCACTACTGGATTTCACATGAAAGAGAGAAAAATGCATTCTGAAGTAATAGTTTCAGTCATATTCTGAAAATTGCTTATATAAATAAAGCATTAAACAATATAGATGTTCTACATGATGGGGCTTTCAGAGAATGAAAAGTGAAGAAGAGAATGACAGAAACGGATTTACAAAAAGTCAAAATTTTAAAGTTAAAAATTACATGTGAAGGTTCACATCTTTCCTACACTAAAGGAAGTGAACAGGTTTGGAAGGGTTATTTGCATCCAAAATTTAAAAAAGATAATGAAAAGAAGTCTACATGATCTTTTTAAATCAAAATCATACCATGCCATTGTGTCAATATAGATTTTCATAATACATATTTGTAAGATGCCACATATGGACTGTATTTTATAGAAGACAATTCTTTCATATTGATTTTATATTTCTATTTTCATATTTATTGTTAAGTATTATATATTTGTTTTCAATGTAACCTTACTTTAAAGAATGCATATTTGGAGTTGGAAATGTATATTTTAGTACAAAAATTAATAAATACACTATATAGGTACAATTAAATTTATGAATTAAAATCAAAAATTATTTTGTGTAAGTCATAAGTCATATTATCTTTTTGCTGCACTGATTTATGCAAACCTTCACAGTACTTTCAGAATGCACTTACACCTCCCTGCCCAGTTGTTTGATTACAACTTAAATTTTAGAGAAATTATTTTCCTTTTCAATGACAAAATTACAACACATTTATGAATGAAATTTATTGTCTTTCCAAAAATGAGAGACTTATATCACTACATCATTGTCCTGTTGTAAAATATACTATACAGCCATGGTCTACGTAAAGGGGTTAAATCTTTCCATGAAATCCCACCTTTAGGTGACTAACCATTGTGAGAGCTTTGAATAACCATAATATTGGATGGGAATTTTTTTTTTTCTCTGACAAAATGCAGGTCACCTAAAATGAATGAAAATACAGGAATAAAGGGTATTTTTTACACATGACACAAATAATAGAAACATTTTTTTTATAATAAACAAAAAATATTTTTTATATCTTATTTATCGCTTCTATTTTAATGTTGTATTTTATTTTGTTATTCCATTCATTATCAATAGCTGCTTTTGCTATACCGAATAGATTTTTTAGTATGAAGAAAGTTTACAAGATCACCTCCTATGTCGGTCACAATACAAAGCACATGGACCCTATGCTCTTATAGGCTCTGTATTGCCCTGCTCACAAATATTTGACAATACATTATCTGCATTTGTTTGAAGGATTAAGGCTTTTTCTGCAGAACAGTGTTCATGTTATAAAAGCTGTTTATGATTTCAGTAGCTAAATTAATAGTCACATGTTTACAGCTTGTTTTTTTAAGGACTCAAAAGTCAAAGGTTTGGTGCCCACTCCTGCTGTTGTACCCTTGAATAAGGTACTCGCACTGAATTGCTCCACTGAAAATTAACCATCTTTTTAAATGGCTCAATAACTGAAGGTATTTTAAGATTCTGTGACTTTGAAGAAAGGCATCAACCAAATGAATTACTAACTGAATAACAGATTTTCTTGTCTTCCCACTCCTCTTTATTCCATGTTTGCCGTAATTGTGTTCACTGATTGCCCTAAACCAATAACTGGGGATGGTACTTGTGTTGCTGGCGGTCACCTACAAAGGGTAGTTGCTCTATGTGTGCTTGTACCGTCTGGTTCATCTATGTTAACAATGGACACAGGAAAAAAAAAACATTTATGCAAGTAGAATGATCATATAATGGGCAAAAATGCCAATGTACTAAATAATAAGTCTGTTGTATTAAAACAGGGTATATGTTTAAGTCGTGTTTTTTTTTTTTGTACAGGGCTGAGAATATCACTTTCTGGCTGGAACAGGTTCTCCCACTGAATTTGACTGTATTTAGCTTTAATTTTTACTTTATAGCAACACGTTGCTGAAAAAACTCAGAACATAATGCCATCACCATGATGAATGACAGTCATGGTGTTGTTACCTGGCTGATGGGCTGTGCTCAGTTTGTACCAAACACAGTGTTTCCCTTTCACATCAGGAAGCCGTCATCAGAAAACATAGAGTCTTACAGAAGTTCTCGAAGTCTCTTGTCATGGCTTTTGACAAACTCCAAGCATGACTTAATGTCGGCCGTTCTCAGAATGAACCCGAAACTGTGACGCCCTGGAGAAATTGTTAGTCTCTACACAGCGTTTCCCATTTCGGCCAATAAGCTTTGCAACTCTGTCGGTATTGCAGCTGGCCTCTTGGTCGCTTCACTGACAATTGCTCTTCTCATCCTGTTTCTCATTTTGGTAGGACACTCTGATCTTGGTAGTGTCTGGGTTGTGCTATATTTTTTCCTGTTTTGTCAGAATGGCCTTAACTATGCTCATGTGAAGGTTCAAAGCTTTGCCATTTTTTTTAATAACTTCCAATTTTTGCTTCCTAACAACTTTATTTTGAAGTTTTATGAACAGTTCTTTGATCTTCATAACAATATAAGTGAACTGATGTTTTTTTTTTGAGTTGTAAAACCTCCTAAGGTAATATTTACTCGTATGCAGTCAACACAAGTTAATCGACAAAAGTGATGAGTGAATCTCATTTTCAGTTGAGTGTACCCCCAGCCACGCAAAAATAAATTGAATTGAATAAACGAATATACATATAAATCTTATCTTTAATGAAGTACTACAATTACTACTACTGCTAATCCTGCTACTAAGGGGCCTTTCACTCCTCTATGCAGAGGAGTGATAAATGCATTGAGTACCCTGAGTGTTATATTGGTTTAATCGACTTATCGTTCTAGTATACCTGAGACTTCTAAATGTGGCTTGTTATTTATTTTTTTTTAAATCTGTTGCTTAGTTTATTATTTAATTTTCTTTTGTTACAATTTGTTTTTTTTTTTTTTGGTAACTTTTCATTTTATTATTTGTCATGTTGAGTTGCTCATGTCAATTTCCCTGCAGAAAGTGATGCACTATTATCCTATCACTTTCTACTACTACCAATAATAGTAATAATCACACACACACATTGTCCGAAACTGCTTGTCCCGAGCTGGGTCACGGCAAGCCGGAGCCTAACTTGGCAACACAGGGCGCAAGTCTGGAGGGGGAGGGGGCACATCCAGGATGGGATGCCAGTCCATCGCAAGGCAACCCCAAGCACAACTCGAACCCCAGACCCACCAGAGAGCGGGACCCGACCAAACCCACTGCGCCACTGTGCCCCCCTAATAATAATTATAGTAATGATAATAATAATAATAACCGTGCCCCTAACTGCTGCCCTGGAGCATATTCCTAAGTCTCTGTGTGTTCATGCATGAGTGTATGTAAAGACTATGCATGCAAAGAATATCACCTTTAATAAGGAATCGACCTGGAACAAAGGAAAAACAGCAGGGATGCTTGACAAGGGAAAAAAAAGTCACTCACAAAATCCCACAGTTTATGACTAACTACTCATCCAGTAAGTCTAAGGTCTTGCACAGAACCAGGCTGTTTGTATTATTTGGGCACATAATAAAAACATCAAAGCCCTTTTAGAATTGCTCATCTGGCAGCTGAGATGTGACTTCGTAACACTGCAACACCCAAGAGTGAACTGAAGGACTTACTAAATGGCTAATAGCAACATGTGACTCAATTTGAGAGCTTAGAACAGAAAATTTAATTATCATGTTAAAATTCTGCATGAAAACAATCTATACTAGAAATTAGTAGTATTCCTGTCAGATGACTTACGTTATGATAATTTCATTTCGAACAACTGACCCCTTTTTGGATGTTATCAAATGTTTACAAAGTGCTTAATGTGGTAAATGTAATCCACGATTCCTCTGGTAATTGCAGGCCGGCGTCAGCAGCCAGGATAGGCCCCCAGGACCTCGATGTAACAGTGGGGTTTTCTCTTGGATCGGGCTGTTTGAGGCTAAATAAACTAAAGTTTCTGCAAAACTCACTTCTGCTTCTCTTCTTTTTTACCGGTCGTCCCTCTTTGCATCTCCAGGTCTCCACGTCTACGTCTTGAGTCTTGCTTCATAGCTTCTCATAGGTGGGCGAGGAGCAACGTGCTTGTGCTGTGATTAGACAAGGAGTGTGATGTGTTCTCTCCTACTGATGTGTGCTAACCTTCGCCACCTCAGCTACAAGGAGTTTCTTTAAGCCACCCCAAATCTAAGCTTCCTTTGAGCTTCCTTTGAGCTTCCTTTGAGCTTCTCACTAACTAGGAGTCTGCAGGTGGAAGCCCTTTCTGGTGGTTCACACCAGACCCAGAAGGGACATTCGTTTCCCTCTCCTCAGTGAGAAACCTCCAACTGTTAGCGTGAACAAAGCTCTCATTCTTCCTTGTATTACTCTTCTCTATCATTTTGCCTGAGGATACACCGGCCTTTTAACCCCTGCATTGTCTGTGGAAAGCACATATTAAATTTGCTGTGCATAAGCTGTTTCGTTTAGGGGTTGTCCAGATTCCATACTGCTCTATTCACACATACATCATCTAGACACATGCAGGACAAAGGAAGCCATTGAGAAACAATCCTGAGGATGCTGCAAACATTTTTAAAGGTAGGTAGTATATTTTTAGCTTTCCAGGAATACTGTGAAGAGCTCTACAAATATGTCCAAGCATTTATAAACACTCCCATAATAGGATGCAGTTTGTTCATGGCGGTGACTCTGTGGACCCACCTCACTGCTGGCATCACTTTGTATCTCCCGAACTTTTCCCCCGAGCGATTCCACCAGCTGCTCTCTGCAGACACTTCCTTGGCTGCATCAGCACCACTTTTAAACGTTTCCTTTCGGTGTCAATCCCACCACCCCAGGTTTGTCCACAAAAAGCTAAAAATCATCCTTGGCTGCTGACTTTTAATGTCACACTCATTATTTTTGATTTTCTCCAACTAAATATGACTGGCCGCCGATTACTCCAATGCAAAAAATGTGGTATCATTTCACAGGTAACTGTCTGAACAGTAATTAAGACAATTATTTGAGTGCCTAATTTCAGTGCAAGTAATATCTTAATTTGAAAGTGATATCTAATTAATTTCTAATTGCTAACAAATTCGCCATCTGCGTGCTGTGATTATATTATTCGTACATCATACAGCACTGTCTCATTTAGAAATGAAAAGTTTTACAGAGAGTGTTTTGCTTGTTTGATTCCTATGTGGCTGCTTCGTGAATTTCACACTGTCAACAAAGTAAAATATTTGGAGTGTGAGCATCCAAGGGCCATGGAGGTCTGATATGTTTCAAGAGATTCATTTGAATGCTTATCCCCAATAAAACTTAAGAAAAATCAGCTAAAAAGTAGGACTTTTAACCAGCGCTGCAATATAACAGGTCACCAAACACATTTTTTAATGTACAACTGTATATTTACATTTACATTAATTTATTTAGCAGACACATTTTTACATCACAACCCCGCTTTTGCCACAATGGAAACGTTAATTAATAAAAATGTTGTTTTATTTGGCAAAGCATATCAGTCTAAACTGACAAAAATTGATCTTGAGCCTTTTTTTCATTTAAAAAAAAAAGCAGAATTTTCTTATTCTACTACCCATAGTGTGTGTGTATGAAGATGTGCTTCACTGGTGAGAAGATGAGTGACTTATCTAGCATTGTAAGTTGCCTTGGGTGCAAAGGTATGGACTGACACTACTACGTATCGGTCATTGGAATCGCTCTGGAGAAAAGTGTCTGCTAAATGAGTAAATGTAAATGTATTGGAATGAAAAAGTCTGTATTAAAATAAACAGTTTATCAACAACAATCATCAGTTACAAGACACCGACACAGTTCTGTCCCCAGCTGTTTATCAGTGTAATAAACTGAGAATTGTAAATGTCCTAAAAGAGGATGTTTCAGCTACAAAGGTTGCTTAAAATTAGGCATATCTGGCCCACTCCTCAATGCGCACGTGTCTGTGAAGCTTGCTGCTGTATCTGCCAGTGGTTTGAAAAGAGGCGGTATTGGGATTTCAAGTGCGAGTAAACTAAGGATGGGAGGTGCGATGGCGCAGCGGGTTTGCCCGGGTCCTGCTCTCAGGTGGGTCTGGGGTTCGAGTCCTGCTGGGGGTGCCTTGTGATAGACTGGCATCCTGTCCTGGGTGTGTCTCCTCCCCCTCTAGCCCTATGCCCTCTGTTACTGGGTTAGGCTCCGGTTTGCCGTGACTCCCCCCTTCGGGACAAGCAGCTTCGGCCGCTGCGTGCGTGAACTAAGCGCAGAATTGTCCGGTTATGTTACAGGCAGCAGTATTTTCAACAGCTTCCACAGACATGTGGTGCAAACTCCAGGCTACTTGACTGGTGCGAAACTGTTATTTTATTGTATAATAAATGCTTAGTGGGAAGTTACTTGTTTCGCAGTACAAATTGGAGGTCTGGGTTTGTTCTGCTCGCTATCCTCTTCGCTCTCTCTCGGAGGTTTAAGTGGACTCAGCGTCACATGTGGATGCTGCCTCATACAGCCGGGGCGTTCGCTGGCGCTGGCACTGAGCGCGTGTGCTTGTCTGTGTTGCGTGGCAAGCGTCAGTGTACCCCTCCAGTGTATTCTAGGCTCCTTACTCACGGGTCACATGAGACTGACTCTTATCTCTGGTTTCAGATTAAAATTAGGACAAAATCCGTGAGGGCACAGGTCACACACCACGCTGGACCTCACCGAACTACATGAATGTGATTCCTTCAACCCTTCTGCTCATACTTATGCAATGGAAAGGACAAAATGTATTCTGATCTAATTGGCTCCATGAAAAGGGCCAGCTGCGTGGGTTAGCGGCCAGTGATGTTGAACTGAACGGAAAAGAATGGGTAACACTATTAATAATGACACTGTGAGATGCCCTTTATAATCGGACAAGCTAAACAAATACACTGTATAATATTAACCGCAGTATGTATCACAGTGGGATCTTTATACATTGAAACGAGTCATCTTTTTTTTAAAATCACTTAGCGTCTTTTTGAAAATCACTGAGCACTCAAGACCATTTGTTTCAAAGACACCGAGCTCATGGGAGGATTCTGAATTTGAATACTTCAGGTTACTCACGATCATCCTTGGCAGTAAACCACCATAATGCCACAGTGTGTTACAGAGAAGACTGATGTAACCTCAGTGTAAAATCGGTTGGAAGCTTACCAGGCATTAAGAATTTGGGTAGAACATGTCCGGCCAATAAAGTCTGTTAATACGGCTGAAAAATTAATAAACACATGTTATAAACTGATTGAAATGAAAATTTAGATGATTTTACGTGCAGGAAAACAGCTCAACAAAGATGTTATGAAATGACATCCCAGGCTTTTACCCCATGTGTTGAGGAAGTAGTAAGAATTTCAGAAAATTTCTGTAAATTAATATATTAAACACTTTTGTCAGTCCTGTATATTTTTGCTGCATTCCCATATGCCGTGGCTCAGCTATGATCAGACACAGAATGAGTAGTTTCACAGGTTAAAACTGTGTTCTTTGGCAGCTCCGGTGACTTTCTGTGGGTCACTCAACTGAGCCTCATAGAGATGGCAAGTAAATCCCTACCCCCCACAGGGCCCCACCGCACAGGCACCCAGTTGTCCCACCGGCACATTTTCTTTTGCGTATCGTCCACAAAAACAGCAGCCACGATCCTGGTAAGTCCGCCTGCATACTGTATAGCTCAACCTCCTTGTAAACACCAAACGAGATCTCATCAGTGCGCTCATAGCACTGTTCCAAGAGCCAACCATGACGCTGCAGAAACCGTCAAGCAGAGTCCCCCAAGAGTGGGACGATCAGGGCCGACCCTACCGGACACGAGTGGGGGGTCTGTTTTGCCGTGAGTTGTTTCTTGTGCCCAGCTGGATCATTTGTTTCGGACACTGAAGGTCTCTGTTTCCCAGTTCCAGGCAGGGCCAGATTAAGAGGTGCATGCAGGATGGATGACTGCCACATGAATGAGGAATTGGCAGAGAGGCCTGAGATCTGAAAAATTCCACCTGTCACACAGATAAAACAAGGAGTGCCAATATTTGTTCCTTTTAGTGCTGATTTACATTCGATAGCTGTCTCACCATCTTTGGAGCTGTGGTATATCTGAAAATATCTACCCATAATTAAAAAGCATTTTGTGTTTTTCCTTTGAAATAAAGGCAAATCGCTTATAGTTGCAGGGCGCTTGGTCTCCTTGACCTCCCACTCAAACTGGAATTTTCTTTCTGGGTTCATAAAAGGTTTATAATTTAGTTGCTTTGTTCACTGTTAGTTATTTTTCATTCTAAAACACATTACAGTATTCCCTGTTGATTATCCGCACCATTTAAGCGATAAGCCGTGATAAGTCAATATCTTTGACTTTTCATTACAGTACCTATAGGGCCGTGTATAGGTTCTATAAACCTCCCTTGGCTTGTCAGCCCACTTATGGATTACATTGATGATATGTGATTTGGAACCCATTTTTCTTCTAGTTACAGCTTTCTGGGGAATTTCCATCAAGAAAGACAGACACTTGTCTAATCTCAGATCTCTTTTTTTTTTTCTGTAATTACACATGAATGATCCTGAATGACAGATTTCGCTGATTTAAGGTCAAATTCATACTAGCATGCCCTGCAGCCCTTTGTTTTACTTCAACCTCTTATTGCCAGTAAAGGTGGGAAAAACATTGAAAACAAAAGCCATGGTGGGTGGATGAAGCATGAAGTGGTACGCCTGAAAGGGCCATTCACGATCCGGCAGCTGCTCATCTTAAGAAGTGTGTGGAGTGGACCACAGTGTGTGGAGCGGGCTGCAGTGCATGGGAGGGGCAGTCAGCTGGCACCAGTGTTGTTACAAGCATACAACCCCTTCTCGCCTTATCCACCGTGGTCAGCAACAATGCCCTCAGGAACGAGGGAATGGTGCAGGGCAGGTCAGAGGGCAAGGTCGCCCAGATGAAATACTTCATACATTTTTAGATAACCTCCCAGTTGAGACAGAGGTTGGGTCAGCAAATAGATATTGATCCATGTGTCCGTGACATGTTCCAAGGATCTTATTTGAGTGTTTTCCTAAAAAGATCAAAATAAATGATGGCGCTGGGACTTCCTAATCCCTCCTGCACTTGATCACAGGGTTGGGGTATTGCCATTATAGCCTAGCAAAGCTGCAGAACAGTACACATGAGTAAATCTGCAGCTGCTGGGTACCAAAAAAGCCCACAATAGATCTCACCACATCTGTCTGGGCAATTACCTAAGGCTAACACTAAAAATTCAGTGTTTTTTTCCATCTAAGTGGTGGTAAGTTACAAGGGATGTAACCTGGCTGCTGATGCTGTTTAGTGAAAGAAATATTGAAGTAAACCTTAAACCTTAAAACTATTACCCCACTCAATCAGTTGTTAGAACGGGTAGGTAAAATTGGGAAAATACAGCCACAAACTCATTATGGGATTGTTTAAATGTAATGTGTGCTTCATCCTGTGAGTGTATGTACGTAATGGGAATGATTTTCCCCAATGCAATGGAGACTGTACAGTGACCAGCGCTGCCAAAGTATAAAAGGGAAATTGAAGGAGAAATATAGTACTCAAAAGGAGAAAACTGGGGGGCACGTGAGGATGACAGTTGGGTATGAAGTATCTTACCCTAACCCTAACAAATTAAGGGCGTAACCATTCCCACAACTCCCCCTTACCACCTTCTGCTTGGTCTGCTTGATCCATGCATTGTGCAATCAAACAGTGTCAAGCCAAACACTGTCTTTTCACATTTTCTGTTTTTGTTTTTGCCTACTCCGTTTAACGTGTCATCTAAGCGTTCTACAGTTTTCTCATCCATTGAGTCATACTGGAAGTATGTAGCTGCTTTCACCCAATAATCCCGAGTTTACATAATGTTAATGGATGATGTGAGAGAGCTTTGTGAACAAGGACTCCAACAGTCAACCACAACCAAACATCAAGGACTGTTTCTGTCAGAACATATAGCACCCATAAAAGCTGGTACCTCCTCCTCCTGCTTTTTAATGCCTCGCCTTGGGGTAGTACTTTACATTTCCGTGGCCACAGAGACACAGGGAGAATTATTGCGGAAACCCGTTTATATGATTCAGTCAGCTTGTGACTTTTGCAATGGCTGTGGCGAAAGAGTAAGGAATGAAGAGAATCTACTGAGTAATTAATGGACGTTTACTTGTCAATTAATGCTGATGTATCAGATTTGCTGGGCTTTACATCCACCAATTGCATGGAGGGGGCTTTTTCCATGCAAAGCCACATTTGATGTTCTCCTGGAGATTCTCCATCAAATGGGAAATGAAATGAGGAATTCTAGGTAATTTGGTGCATTGAAATATTATAGCATGCACATTACGGGCCTGCTTTAGGTTATTTATTCCTAAATTGTGGTTTAACATTTTTGTGGCATTTGGGGACTTAATCAATGAGCTTGGGCTTAGTGCAGGTCATTTATATGTTAATGGCTCAATTGCATGTAGTTAATGTAAGTGGGTGGACTGGCTTAGTGGACCACTGATTGAGACAGAGTGAGGAAAGGATGGTAGCTGCAGGACACATGGTGTGTGGACTTTCACCCATTTATTCATTTAGCAGATGCTTTTCTCTAAAGCGGCATACAATTACTACAATGTAGTTTTTAGCTGACACCTTTGTCCAAGGTGACTTACAATGCTGGGTATACCACACTAACGCCCTACAATTGGTCCCGACACGTCTTTGGTCTGCGGGATGAAACCGGAGCACCCAGAGGAGACCCCTACAAACACGAGGAGCACATGCAGACTCCACACAGATTGAGCAGGGATTGTACCCACCTTCCAGGTGCTATGAGAAACCAGCGCTACCCGCTATGCCACCCACATATCTCAACCGAGCTATGGGAGCACAAAGGCACAACAGATCGCAATTCCGCTGCCAAGCAGGGTAGGGCTTAGAGTTGGAATTGCACTGGTGGACACAGAAATATCGGTGTTGGATGAGCGAAAGATCTCGCGACACATAAAGCAGAAGGTCTCAGAAATGCTGTGCAAGAGCACAGGTTTGTCTGCACGCAAAGCAGTTGCACAGCACATTTGAGCCTGATCTCGGTCTGAGGACAGCGTGCATAAAAATGCCTCGCCCCAGGTCCCCCTCACTTTTAGAGCCCCGCCGCAGCTGCTTGGCACAGAAAGAGAGGATGTCGGGCATATTCTGGGCTAATGTTTAGGATATTAACACACACAAGCGTAATTATGGAATGATTACAGGGAGAAATGAGCCTGTGACGCAGCAGGGCCCAGGAGCGGTAATATGTTTGTCAGCATTGCTGTGTTTATGTATATGTGTGGGTGTGCGGCTCTGCCGAACGAGCACCGCACAAGTTTCGCGCAAAGCAAAAGGCATTAATTGCAATCGGGACTTGGAAAGCAAACAGCAGCAGACCTGGGAAGAGCTGCAGAGAGGGGGCTGGAGACATTAGAGTGGAAATGAGAGTGTAAGAATTGGAGAGGGATTAGAGAGGGTGATAATGAAGCAATTAGAGAGCAAGTGCTCCACTCTGCTGCCTCCGTGGCGCCCCCACTCAGGTCTCCAGGCTGGCCGGCGGATGCCGGGCGACGTGGAACCCGCGTCCCGTCCTTTGAAGGAGAGGCACCCGGCGGTGGACTTGCTGTGAGCCAGAAGCCAACACGCAACCTGTTACAGAACGTTTTCTGTATGTCTGTATGAAGGAGCTGAAAAGAACTCTTTTACCGCTGCCCCTACTCATCCCCAGGCCCCGCATCCCTGCCAACGCCGAAAGAGAGGGAAATGGAAGGGAAGGGAGAGCTGTCCGCCGTGACGAAACGCCAGTATGGCGCTAAGGAAAAACTGTCTCAAAGTCAACAGTTCAGAAAGTCCTTTGTCCTCCTAAAAGCCTTTAATTTTTAACACAAACTTGCACTTAGGTATGCATGAACTTTAGTAAAATCCAGAGACATGTGTATAATAGGGCTTAATGGATTATGGTCATGCGTTCCTCTAATGACGCCAGCCTTCCGCGGGGCCCTGACGGAGGAGAGTCTAATGTAAATTTAATTTGGAGTGATGTATGTGGGGCTTGAGGTGCTGCTGTCGGAGCCCAGGGCCTCAGGGCCCGGAGCAGCTCTGTGGGGCGCGGCCCGAACGGGCTCCTCCTCGCTGCCAGCGGCGGTGGCTAACTAGGATTAATGACGGTGTGGGCCCCGCATGGCCCCACACGCTGAGTTTGCTCGCGACAGTGCTGATGGGAGGGACGGTTGCCTTTTGTTGAAGAACGGGAGGACGCTGTCTGAATTTCTGAGGTTAAGCCCCGCCCTCAGCGCTCCTGTTCCGAGCCTCTCAAATGAAGCGTACGGATGTATTTTTCCCTCCTCTCACATTGTTTTTCTCACCTTGTCTTGTCTTCAGCAAAATGTTTGTAAATCTTTCCTGAGTCTGCACACCTGTTCTCGTCTAATATTGGGTGCCTTTGGGATTTCTGTATCTGGACGCAGCATCTACTTAGCCGGCACGCGCACCTGTAAACTGAAAAGGTGTCTGGCTGACCCGGCGGCAAAAAGTGAAAACAAGACAAGCCGCAGAACCACTGGGGTATGACGATCATCGCCGCACCCGCTCAAGCTGTCTCTGACAGGCTGCCATGTCCGAGGTTGGCCCTCGCATCCCCTGCGTCTGAATCAGTCCATTAGCAGCCTGGAGGCAACACGCAGCCTCCGGCCCTCGTCCAAGATTTCATTTTTATTATCCTTTGTGTTTAACTAAGCATTGAATGAATACGGAGCTAATTCCAAATTCTCTCTGTCATCATCATTTCCAGCTAAAAAGTCCATAATAAATGCCTGGGAGATGAGCAGAGGGTGAATGAATAGTGAACGGTATTCATCAGCCAAAGGAAGAGTCCAGATCCAATTATATATATTCATTAAGTGATAATGATATCATGGTCTTTTAACTGAGAAGAAAAGAGCGTAATTGAATAATAACAGTTGTACAATCCCAGAGGAGCAGGCCCTTCATCCCGCCACAGTGACCCTCGGGGCTGCCGCACGATTGATGGAATTCTATTACTCTCTGATAGATTTATTATGAGAGCCCAAGTGGACCCGGCCCTCCACTTTGTCACTCACACTAATCAGTGCGCTAAGGGCCCGGCGCAGGCTGTCCCTTTGTGTGTCCCCCCACCCCCCGACAAAGACAAGGTTAGGGGAGGATGACAGACACTCGAGTGCTCCCACCCCCTCCCCAAATCCCCCGGCTTCGTCACAAGCCCGCTCAAATGGGCCAGCTGAGCTCGCGACCCTGGGCGAGTCCTCATTTGTTTATTAATGTCCAGCATGCACGGTGCCATACGGACATGTGTCAGCGGGGATCAAAAGTCAGGGGCGCGCTTCTTTGTGTCAGGAAAAACAATTTGTAAAGAGTTAAAAGGCGGGCGCTGAACTAAGCGCCGGACACCTTCAGCAAGCGTCACACGCATATGTGGCGGGGCCACGCACGGCGTGCGGCCCGGGACTCACGTGGCGCGGATTTGCACGCAATGATCACCGGAGGGGGTTACGGGGATACACACGCTGGCCCGCTCACACGCACGCAACCACAGTCGCGTACACAGACTTGGAGAGGGAATGAAGCCCGAGCCGTTGATGGAGCTGTTGCTCTTTGGTGTTTACGCCCTATAAAACGATCGAGGACATTTTGACGAGTTGTTAGGATATCAGATCAGCAGAAAGAAGGTTGTGGAAAAAATTTATCCTGCGTTAAATTCGTTTTTGATTTCGCTAAGTGTGAATGAGCTTTAATTGCCTCTCTTGAAAGCAAATACACACAGACGCAAGCACGCGCTATTATTCAACATTGACTTTAACTGTGTATTTACTGCCTTTGTATATGTGAATGGGAAGAAAGTAAATATTTACGTATTTAAATGTATCACTGCATCATGAAAACAATCACGAATTTACACGTTCATTTTTCATCACATTCATCATATTAATTTTCCTTATGACACTTAACAAATGTTTATCCCAGCAATTTTTTTTGTACGCAAATAAATAGGACTTAGAGACCAAGTTAGAAACTAACTTTTTTGTTGAATACATTTTTGGATAGGCTAGGACTGAAATTTTCTGAATAAAAGCATCATGTTTTTGTCAATAATTTTATAATCACTCTTGCTTTTCTACCAAGTACACAATAATGCTCTTGGCGGTATAATTTCTCTGGCACCCAACAACCCTGCACTGCCTACTGCAATATGTTTTTTCTGTTTATTCACTTCTAGAATACATGGGTGGCAATGAGAGGAGTGGGATCTGCGGCGTTAGCTTGGATTACCACGGACGACTGAAGGACCTCATTATGGTGACACCTCCTATTGACTGCCTCCTTGTCCATTTAGCTATACGTTGTATGGAATGCTCACTTGGGAAGAAGCAAGGCGACGTGTTGTTATTGCGCCACCCATCTTGCTAGCCAGCACATCTGTTATGCTCTCATCAAACTAAACGGAAAACAGACAGGAGAATAAGGATCATTTCCTGGTCAATGTCAGTGACGGTGACAAGTGGGGGTTATACTGTAATTCCTGACTAATTACGGTCAGTTTCTCCCCAAAGTGGTGCAAGGGATGTTTACAGCCCTCCTCTGGCAGGCTCAGACACTCGCCATTACAATGCAACTGCATGTCTACGTGTGCCTGGATGCTACAGACGTTCCTGCACAAAAACAGCTCCAGTTTACACACAAACAAAGTGGAATTAAGAGGCGTCACTTACGGTAATTCACCAGTAATGTCCCTCTGTCCGTTTTCGCTCGTCCCATTTATATTCTAGATGTCGATTGTAGCTCTTGTAATTATAGAATTCCCTCCAGCAATAGATGATGAACTTGCAGAACAAAATAACAGACAGAAGTTGCATCGCAGTTGTAATAAGACACTAATGTTGTGGATCATAACAGATGTCTGAAAATTTTTCTTAAGGTTAACTTTTTCCAAATGCGGAAAGATGTCCGGAATCATTAATACTGCCATCATGATAGGTCTCCAATCAAACCACGAAACTGGTTTCATCTGGCACTTAAGAGCACATTCTAGCACACAGTGGGGACCTCTTAGAAGGTACACATTTTAATTTACTTGATTATTCTTTCAATTTTATAATAATTTTATATTATGGTTTGTGTAATATTGTTTGATTTTTATTTATTACACCATTAGGTCTTTATGCAAAGCTTTTTATTTACACATTTATTCAGCTGAGTAATTTTTTTCTGGGGCAGTTTAGGGTAAGCACCTCGCTCAAGGGTGTTACAGGGATTTGAGCTCTGGTCCTTCCGTTGTAAGGCATTATTTGGAAAAGCCTACATAAACTGAGACCTCTTTGTGAAGGAAATTTGTCATTCTAAATTATTACTCCCTTAAATCAGTTTTAAAAGGTAATTTTTTGGCATCCACAGAGCATGTGTCTGCAGCTTCCATGAGACACCCAAAAGGGACCATTGCTTTTTACCGCAGGATCTGTAAACCGTTAGCATAAGTGAATTTGTTGTTTGATGTTTACACTGCAATCACTGACAGATCTTTCCTATTTGTTTCATGACCACCACCAACTCTGTTGGTATAACACTGTATTACTAGACCTCTGTGTAAACATCGGTGGCTTTGATTAAACTTTGTTGGGTTTTCACAAAGTTTCTATTCTCAACGCTATTGAAAAGGATAAATATTTTGAGGCTCTCTAGGGCTAAATAATTGATTTGCATTTAACAACAAAGAGGAGCTGCTGGTTCACACGGTCAGCTTAAGATGTTGTTTGAAATATAATATAATTCAGAAACGTAAAGAAGAGAATAATATTTACAGCGATGGTATTTCAATTAACGCAGGAAACGTGCAGTCTATGTGTGTTGGGCTCCTCAACAGACTGGTTCCAATCAAAGCTGAGTTGTGAAGAAAGCACAACACCGGCCTTTGTTTAGGAGTGAAAGACAAGAGTTGTAAACAGTCTTACTCAGGATTATGTAAACACTGTTTTGATATGATAATGTGATCTGATTTGACCCCCCCTGCCCCCACACGCACGCTACATCCCTTATGACAGATAATCAGACTGTGGGAATTTCTGCTGAAAACAGTTTGAATATGACCCCATTGAGGAGCGGAGGCCAACTAGACCTCTGTTTGTTTTGTACCAGAACGTCAAAATGAAAGCGGTGACCGTTATATCAGCCCTTATCCTGTAGATCACTCTAGTCATTAGTCAGCCTCCAATGGGTGAACATCATTGTTTCTATTAGCCCATATGGATCAATGAAGAGAACAGTTAAACAGAAGAAATTATAAGGGAGTTCTATCATAGAACCTGACCTTCCCTTATTTGCTCTTGATATTAAACTCTTGGTATTGGTTAATAAATTATTCCCTGCTTTGCACAACTGTATGAACATTGTCGGTAGATATGAATGGCTGGAAATTGTGAATTATGCATTTTATTCAAGAATTCACCTGGAACGTGTCCGTGCTAGGCAGGAACCAGCTGTGATAGGACCAGCAACTAAGTGGCATCTGGCCACGCATGGCTGGACTTGACAGGATAACAGGATCGATAGTGAGAGGCACTGGACCTTGTCAGGGCACTAACACTGTGTCCGCTCTGCCTTTCGGCTCTCGCACACCGGCGCTTCTTTTGGACCAAATGGACCATGCCAGCCGAGCCGGCCTGACAACAGTCCTGTCCCCAACGTCAACACGTGCCGGGCCGACGTGAAGTTTGCCATAGCAGCAAATGGCCGGCTAACAGACAGCCAGAGAGATGGTAAGTCTGTGGCCTCTCTTGATTCCTAACGTAGAAGTATTCCTCCCTGTGGCCCTTAATGACTTCTGAAGATGAATAAGCCACTGACGCTGACTAAATTAGTGAAGACGGATCTCTCTAGGTGACAGGCTCCTGTCTGAACTCACCAGGTTAATTCCATTTGTTTTCCCGGCTGCCTGGATCATGCAGCAGAGCAACAGAAACCCCCTGTCTTCCTGGGGAGAAATGCGAAGACCACATCAGAGCTTCTCAGAGAAGGGCAGCACAGTGACGTCACTGTTTCTGTCTGTCTGATCTACTCATCCCTTCCTCTGTGGTGCTGACCTCAGGGGTCTTCACCACCTCGTTAGGTGTGTGGACCGCCATTGGGATAAAGAGGTAATACTTTCCGTTTTCCCTGCTCAGATACCTTAGGCTGTGTTCTGGAGATGCAGCCTGGGATAGCCAAAGGACTCCTCTTGGCCTGGAGATATCCTGTGGGACAGCAGACAATGCTGGTTTAATCAAGGCTTGCATTCTGGATGGGCCAATGGGATTATAGTCACCTAATATGAGTTCACTGAAAGGGAGAGGTCAAGTCTGATGATGAGGACTTTCTGTTAATGGCCATTATTCTCCATTTAGACTGAACTTCTGTGTGCTTCATTGACCTTTTTCATCAAGGAAAAAATCTACAGTCGTTTATTACTTCTAAAAATATTTGCCGCACAGTTTTTCTTTTCTTCAGCAGGGAAACATCAAAATATGGTGTATTTGGATTATCGCTGTATCTGCGGTGGAAAAACAATAACATAAATTTACATAATGACTGCCATTTGAAGCTCTTATACCTGTTCAGAAAAAAAAAACTTATAATGCTTGTCCTCTGATTGTTCCTGCTTTGCTTTTGTCCATCTGCTGCTCTGGTGTGGGCCACTGGCTTCCCAGAGCCCAGTATCACCTGAGGGCTTTAACATCCTGTATAAATCCTGTACATCTGAAGTCGAAGGGAAACAGACTGTTTGCATTTCCTTCAACCATCGATTATCAATATCTGCTTGTACAAAGCAGGTTCACGGCGATTCTTAGCCTATCGCCGAAGCATAGGGTATGAGGCAGGGTACACCTTGGACGGGATGCCAGTCCATCACAAGGCACTCGCACGCACATTCGCTCATACATACACACAACTGGAGGAATTTAGAGTCAATAACTCATCTGAAGCACAGTGCCTTTGGACTGCAGGAGGAAACTGTAGTGCCTGGAGGAAACCCACACAAACACAGGAAGAACCTAAACGCTCCAAACCTATTGATCTGGAATGCAAAGCCCAAACTTAATGAGGTAGCAGTGCTACGTGTTGTTCTGCCATGCTATGCATTATTTACAATCCAGTGCTTCAGAAACTATTATGTCTTCAATGGCAGAGATATGTATAAACCTTGAATAAAATAATTATAATTGTTCTCTTATGGCTGTAGGGGTGATCTTTTACAAAGCCCTTAGCTATTGAACAAGATGACGGTGAATGTATACAATCTATATATAGGGCTGCAGAACACAAGTAGTACAGTTTGCCATGAGATCTAAGCGACCTGTATGTTGGCAGAGAAAGTAATGTTCTCCTAGATATCTACCCACTCAGCCTCACCCCATACCGGGGAGGCATCCCACTTAGGTGAGTGGTAGGCTTCCTCCCCCGGGGTGCCTGCTGATCGCTGGCTTTAATGTCATTTATCTGCAGGGTGGCCATCTCAACTGTTCTATTAATCCATTCCCAAATGCCATAACATTTCCAGAAAAGCCCTTGCTTTCTATTCAGTAATTAGAATGTCTGTTTAAAGTTCACGGCCTCCCTCACTGTTATCAATTAAAAGACATTTAAGGTGATCCTTACCAATTGTAAACAAATTAAACTTTGTAGTAAAACTGTGTAAATGTGAAGGGAATTCCATCAACCATATGCAAAGTAATTATAGTACCTTTATAAACTGGCTTTTCTGCATGCCCTTGTGCAACAGACAAATTTAAATGGGACCGCCGGGGATTTTTCAGCAAATCTTTGTAAATCAAGCGCACCATGCTATGATCAATCACGGCACTCAAAAACCTCTCCGATGTTGTGCAAAATTTCTAAATGAAAAGTCTAAAAAGGTAACGTCTTAATATATTTTGAGTTTCATGTGTCAAAAGTGCGCTATTTCATTGCCTTTTTAAAATACAAAGTGAATTGTAGCACAGTGTGAGAAAGTATGATAAAACAATTAGGATCAGAGATATACAAGAAGACCCTTTAGAATGGAAATAATTTGGGTTTAAAATCCTGTATTGCTTTCCCACAGGAAGTCGTTTGGAAAAGGAAGTAAAAACCTTATTGTTAGACATGCACCATCTGTTTTTTAAAAGGCTCCTATGTCTTCCGTCTTCCTGTTCGGCACAGGAGCGGCAGTGTGCTCGTCTGCGCTCGTCTGCAAGTTTGTCACTAATGCTGATTTACAGCCGACTATCTTTATTTCTCATGCATCATGATGTTTGTATGCAGAGGTGATTTGTGCAGAGATTGTTCTCTTCCACTGGGAATCAAGTAGCCTTTTGTTCCGGCCAAAAGAAAGAAGTGCAATGACAAATCAATTTTACTATGTTGAACTCCCCAAATGTTGTGTTTTTACATTTCAGATGGAAGTAAAGTTCAGTGTTTCTTTATATAGTAGTTGCTGAACATGTGGATATTCACTCCCCTGTTCACTAGACCGGTAGCTGGGACAAAGAGGCCTGCGGGGTCCTCTATTATGAAACATTTATATCCATCTGGAAAACCATGTTCAGTGCTGGCGAGGAGAACAAACTGACAATTGGGCTCTTTGATGTGCGTGATCGGGGCTAGAAAGCTTGCCCATTGTCTGAAGACCACTACCACCAGCACCACTACCCCCCACCCCTTGACCACTCCTCCTCCTCCCCTCTTCATGGGGTGCTGCGCTTAAGTCTCTCGGTGGTAGCAGCGACTTCAAAAAAATGCCCATGAAAAGAGTCATTTGACCTCTGCCCACCCGGCAGCTAAATTGGTAGATAAAGAATCAGAGTAATTTGTATCAACTCAATAAGTTACTATGTGGCCAAACAGGAAGGTCACGACTTCACGCCATGGCTGCAGCCCATGGCAACCGAACATCAATGTAACATCAGTCTCCAAACACCGTCTCCTCTTAAACGGCGGCCTGTAAACAAGGAGTCATTGTCCGTGGACAACGGCACAAATTATGCCAGCCAGATCGTGGCAAGGCTGGAGAGGATGACAAAGGAAGACGGAAGCCGCTTCTTCGGTGGGGCGGAAAAAAGACAGATTGAATGCATTTCCTAATAGAGACAGATGCCTTTGCCATATTGTCGCGCGGGAAGGCTGACTCACATCGGGGATGCCCAGGCTGGAGTTCGCCCGGTGACCTGCTTGTGTGACCGCCCCACTTCGCTCCTCGCTGGAATGGGGGAACGGCCGTGCCTTTTCAGTTTGCGCAGCTCAACCAAAACTCTCCCAGTACTAAAATCAATGTTGCCATTGTTGGACCAAACAGTGCATCCCAACCATGGCCAATGCAAAGAATTCCAGAAGCCTGGCTTGACGGGCCGTTGGGATGTACAGATTTGATTATGAGAATAGCTAGGTTGTTTTTCACCCCCCGGAATAAAGGCTGTCTTGTTCCAGGCCCAGGACAATGGTGCGTTTAAGTGCCTTGTGAAACTTGGTGAACTCTGTGTAATAATTCAAGCCTTTGATTTGACAAATGTTTTTGCGCCTTCCTCCGCATCTGCAAATACCTCCACTTTCCCTCTGTGGCGGCCAAGGGCCGCGCTGCCCCACGGGGGTGACGGAGAGGAGGGGGGCATTGTTTTTCGCACAATCTGCAAGGCAAAGGGAGAAAAAAACAGAACGGGAGAAAGGAAAAGTTGGGCACGTACATAAGTTTTGCTATTTGGCTTTTGTTGTTTGAATTAAAATAAAGGTTTCCTTCTCCCTTGTCACAATCCATTAGCAGCTGGGAGGCGGGCTATCACGGCCCTGCTCCGCTCAGCCTGGGTTTGGAGCGAACCTGACGGTGTGTGGAAACTAACACAGGCACTGTGCTGTGACCGTGTCACCTGCAATCAGGGGAAGCAGAGCCCAAGATTAATCATGACAGTAGGCAATATTTCCAACATTATTAGAAGAGAAACCTAATATTTTGGGACATCAGGGATCTCTGCGTCGGTGTCCATCAAAGTGAGAGCCTTCATTTTATGCTCCTTGGATGGGTAACCTCAGTACTTAACCCCTTTTAGATATCCCATCTCGCTTGCTGCGGCACACAGCCGGGTTTCACACAGGGTTATGATGAGGGATCCCTGATCGGTCGCTAATGCATTTATTCCATGCGCAATTTTGCGCCTATTGTGCCGAGATAAAGAGAGAAAACAAGCGATGATGCGCCTTTATCTCCAGATAACACTCACTTTGCAGATTTAATCTCTTACCATGTAGTGGCGACAAGGATTAATCTTTTGCAGACAGAAATGGATATAAACAAGGCAGGGTAACCCATGAAGCAATATATATGCTTGCAGTCTTAGTTGGGTGGTAACGCATTTTAATCCCCTTGTCCACTTTTGGCCATAAACTCTTCTACAGCTGAGTGGGAGCGGCTTGTCATGAGCTTATTTGCATATAGATTCCTGAAGCCCGGAAGAGCACCCCACACACCTCTGTTGCATGGTGCATGACCTGGCAGCACTTACAGGCCTTGTGCTTGGCTGAGCTCTGCACTGAGTGGCTGTGTCACCTTGAGAATCCTCCCCCCTCAACCCCCTCCCAGCTACAGCGGTCTCTTCATAATCCCCATCTCCCCCCGACTCCCCACTACTCACACGAAGAAAGGATCAATGTCAGCAGCACATCCAAGGCTAGTCCTTACATCTAGCTACTGCTACCCACACACACACCCCGGCTCCAATGCCCGGCCAAACCCTTTAACCTGCATTCCTTGTCCTCGTGGCAGAGAATTTCTAATGAACCTTTGTCTGACTTCAATGGTCAGGGACAACCTTTCATTACGATTCACTTTTTTTGTTCTTTTTTACCTAACAACCTTTGGGTACCAGGTGACTTAAAGTGTAAGAAAATCACCCTTACAATGATTTACCCATTACTACAGTAGGGTATTCTTATTGGAGAAATTCAGGGTAAATTGATCAATTTAATCAGCGCCACGGCAGAAGAGGGATTCTGTTCAGGAGCCTTCGGATTACAAGGTGGTGGCCCCAACTGGTATACGACCCAAGGCAACCTCAGTGCCTTTAAGATGTTGTATAGCGTAGCATCGTTCTCTTCATCTGTGGCACTTTGTTGCGTATGTCGTTGCTTAGAAAAGACTCACCGACATTTGACTGCGCAATAATCTGGAAATTCCGGAAGGTTCAGCAACCTGAGCAGGCTTTGTCTGTTTGTTTCACACTCCTTGAACATCCCGTGTGAAAGTTATTGTGTAGCATATCTACCACGCCGACTCGATCTCTATGCCGATAACCACGGTTTTTCGCTTCGGCCGCTAAACTCAGAGGCTGCCTTGGGAAAAGCTTCTGCTAAACAAGAAGACAGTTCGAAAATACTAAAGAACCTGCAGACGGCTCATTGAAGCTTTGTTTACGAATTATTTTGTTTACTAATGCAACGTGTTTAACTCCTTGCCGGGGGTTTACTTGATGATTCGAGTTGACCCGCCTGTCTCGGAATGCGCACGCACACTGCTCGCATGGGGAAACGGTCGCACTTTGTGCAAGCGGCACCGTGGCACAAAGCAAACTGCCGGGCTTTATGAGCAAAGGGCACGAAGGGCTCAATCGTACGGCGAGCACGCAGCTCTCGAGTCGCTCTCGAGCCGTCGCCATTTGGAGAAGCACAATACAAAAAGGCAGTTGTGCGCCCGCGGTGCTGCGGTCCTCTCGCTGCTCGGAAGCGCCGCCGCATAACATGCCCCTCGGGAAACCGAATCATTCTTCCACTTGTCTCTGCTTGTGCATATTCGTTTTTAACAAAACGAACGAAGACAATGGCCGAAGCTCCACGGATGATAGCGGCTGTCTACAGACATGACTCAGACATTAGAAATGTTGGGTTACAGTTAAAAAGCTCTTTGTCACGGCCCAAAAAACAACATTTCACTGTTGTCTCCTGAGCAGCGTCCTCCACTCACAAGCGCAAGTATAATTAGTGGCTAAATAACAGCCATTCATCGTTTGCTATCGCAGTTTCAAGGCGGATGTGATCCAAATGCTGCTGCAAACTTATCAAAGTATATTTTAAAGAGCCCGGAGAATAGGATAATTCTGTTTTGCAGGGTTAATGTATTCACACCCACAGAATTTGAGTCACTTCACAAAAGGCCCAGTGTCGTCTATTCTGGGCAGCTGCTCCGAATGGCCAATCTTGGAATCCTTTGTAGGCCGAAGGAGAAATCGGTCTTTGTGAGTTTTTATTAAGTATATTTTACCATACGCCCCTGTCTAACCGTCAAGACATTTAAAGCTGCAACAGACTAAAGAAAGTTTGCATAGATTAGAAGTGATATTGCAAATCTTAGGCCCACCAACGTGTTAATCACAGTACTTGAAATGCACTAATTCCTTAGAGATGTAATGTAATGTACTCGGTCAAACACTTTATTGCATTCTGAAACTTAACAGTCTACAATGATATAGTTCTAATTCTACAAGAAGTTATAATTACAACTATTTACTTGAATAACAAAAACCAGTCATTGTATGGATAACTTGCTATAACACGTATTTAAATTGTTAAATGGCCAAAGAACCTCAAATAAGGAAAATATTCAATGCAGTTTGTAAATTTCTTGCCAATAAATCATAAAATGATTTTACCTAATACCATCTGGAGATTTTAGAAAACACCTTACATTACGCTGCTCCTTTATTTAATAGCATATTCATTGAAAAAAATTCTAGTTGTTTCCATATCCCTGTTTTGAAATGTTACTTTTTAGAATAGTGATTAGAAACCAAAAACTATTCTATGCTCTTATAGCCTAAATAATGTAGCCTACTGAGAATGTTTAAAATATACCACTTTAGTGAGAGTAGTAACAGCGTAGGGCTAGAAAAGGTGTAAAACCAATGACTTTGTTACTGTAATTAACATACTAATGGAACAGATTAACCAAAGACAGGGCCTGCTTTTAAGAGTGACGTAGTTTTGCTGTTGACAGGATGACGATTATGGCTGTGAAATAAATGTCACAGGATATTCAACCTTCTAGAAGTTTTCCTTCCATAAAGACCAGGTCATTGACTTTTTGTATCATTTAAATGCTGTTGAGAAACAGCAAAGGGCATCTGCAATTGTTGAGTGCCTCCTACCTCTCGCCCATTCAATCTTCTACTTGCGTAGCGCTGTAAGATTGACCTGTGACAACACTGTTTGCTTTTCCTTTAATTCTGAATTAAATCTGACGACGGCTATAAATAATTGACCAAAACAAAAGGCATTTCTCGTTTTTCAATATTTCGGTGAAGGGTTACTTATATAACAGTGAGGTTAACTGTAAAGAGTGTCACTTTTCAGATTATTTAAATAATGTATTTGCTTGTTCACTCCATTTAACATGAAATGTTGTGTGCTGGAATGGTGGTAACTAGGCAAGGCTCATCTGAAAGAAGTTCAATAAAAACAAGTGGATGAGGAAAACGAAACAATGGGAAGAGTTCAGACAAATTGCACTGCTAATACGTCTCCATAATAGTATGTCCTATGACATTCTGTAACAATTTTTCTCTAATTCTATTAGCTTAATTAAATATTACTTCTAACACCTAACATTTTTCATTGTCTCCTCTCTAGCATTCCCCAGACTGAGCGTGGAGAAAAAAGGGAATTAGCTGCTTCCAGCTCCGCAGATTTCTGGGTCATGACAATAACATGCAAACAAAACATAGAGCTCACTGTCACAACACATTTAACGTGTCTCTATGAATATGAAATGTTTAGCTGCTGTGTCAAAGCTTCTGGCAAGAGGCCAAATTAGTAAATGAATGTATAGTTCCTTTGACCAGAATAAATCATCAACCCAAAGGAGACTTTAACTAAAGTGCTGAGCAAATGTTTGTCAAGAAACAAAAGCCTAACTGTTTTTGTAATAAAATTACTTGAAAATTTGTTTTTGAAATTCAGTAAGCAAGAGAGTGGTAGCTAAACTAGAGTGGAGGTGGATTCCACAGCCAAAAATGCTTAATTTTGCCCCAAAGTTCCAAAAGGGCATAAACAAAGAATCCGTCTGGGTACTTGTAGGACAAATAAGTAAAAAAGTAGACTATGCTAAACTGTAAGCATTGAAATAAACAGGTTGTCATCTATGTACACTCATAACAGACCCAAGATAAACCGAAATAATAAGTTATGTTTGAAAATGGTTGAGATTTGTTTTCTTGTGCCAATCGTTTTATTGTAGAGCTTTCCAAGAAAAATATTTTTCCATATGGTGTTCACACATAATATAACATGATGCACTCCAAAATGTTGCGCAAGTGGTGTGTATTGCTGAGTACAAATGTTTGTAGCTTAACAATCAATGCCCTGCATGTTAATGGAAAAAAAAATGTGCCTCCTGTCAGACAGGTATATGTTTTTGTGACTGAATGAAGAGAAAATTCCAAAAACGGGATCTTTTCCTGCATCTAGTGGAATGGTGGAGACATCATACCGCCTGGGTGGTGCGAAAGGACATGGGTTTGATTCCTGTTCCGTCTGCGTGGAATTTGCATGTTCTCCCCATGTCTGTGTGGGTTTTCTCCGGGTGCTCTGGTTTCCTCCCGCAGTCCAAAGACATGCTGTTCAGGTTCACCCATAGTGTGTGTGAGAGACACGGAAAGAGTGTGTTCCACCGATGTATGGATGAGTGACCCAGTGTAAGTAGTGCATCTAGCAGCGTAAGTCACCTTGGTGAATAAGGTGTGTGGGCTGATACATGTCGATATATATGGAAGCCTGTCAAACACACCTTTAATGCTTTTAAAGGGTTTGTATGCAAAAGGGATCATTTTGGCATGATCATCATGTGTCTCTCTTACCTGCCTGTATAGATCCAATGCACAGAAATGCACCCTTTGGTTTATGGTAAGAGCATTACCATATGTACTCCCTCACATCCTCTACGCTGTTTGTCTCCATGATGATAGTAGAATATAACTGTTTCTAAGGAAGGTAAAAGTTTACCTTTCTCTGTCTGCATTTTATAGCTTGCTGCGTGCCTTCATAAATCAAGGGATGTGTTTTCATCTTTAAGTATGCTGGTGTCGAAAACCCTCAGTGGGCCCTTTGTGTCTCATAAAGTGATGCATTCACATGGATTCCTGAGTAACTACAGGGCCTACAGTCTGAGGGCAAGTAACAACAACAGTGGCTGGTGATATAAACTATGAATGTCCCTCTTCTATAAAATGCAATGCTTTCCGCTTAGGAATGTGGTGGTAAATTTGATATTTTCAAAGCAGCATGCTTTGGATTACTTCTCCAATTATCAGCTGGCATTCCAGTATTTTCCTCTATTAATTGACAGGCAGCAACTGGCCACAGTTGTACAATGACTTTGTTGACCTGGCCTGCATGCGCACAAGCACACCGCCCTTGGCACTACTACGTTCATTGTTGTCTTTGTTGATAGCGAGGTACCAAGGTATTTTTTAGGGATATAATGAGCAAGAACCCTCGACAAAGTTGCAGGAATTGAGCTTCCAACAGAATGCAACATAAACAGAATACAGAGTAATCTACTGAATCAAGGCCATATACAATGACAGAGGTGTGTGTGAACTGGTGCTTCCATGGTGTGATGGTTGGGTGTGGGGAGTGTGTGACAGAAAGGGCTGGTAGCACTGTCTGTCAAAAGAACTTTTCCTTATACCAGAGGAAAGTGTCGCTATATTCCACTCTGTGCATCCACGAGCTGGCTAAAGTCACAGAAATGTGGCTGTAGTTGGGCGACAGTCCTGCCTAGTGGAACACAGAACAGACAGTTGTGACAAACTGATTTTTTTTCTGCCTTTTTTGGGTTTTTGGAATGTAATAATTAATGATTAAAGCATAGAATGTTGAAGAAGGGTGGGAGGCATGGTGGTGCGGTGGGCTGGACCGGGTCCTGCTCTCAGGTGGGTCTGGGGTTTGAGTCCCGCTTGGGGTGCCTTGCGCCGGACTGGCATCCGATCCTGGGAGTGTCCCCTCCCCCTCCAGCCTTTTGCCCTGTGTTTCCGGGTTAGGCTCCGGCTCCCCGCAACCCCGCACAGGACAAGCAGTTTCAGATGATGCGTGTGTGATGTTGAAGAAGGTATAGCCAAATCACAATTCACATTCAAAGAGTGGTATTATGACAGTGGGTAGTGTGACGAAAAATTCAGATTTTCATATTTTCAGCATCTACTCGTTTAGCTGACACTTTTCTCGAAAGCAACTTACAATTCTTTACACATTTTTACAGCTGGGCAATTTTACTGGAGAAATTTAGGGTAAGCACTTTACTCAAAGGTACTACAGCCAGAGGTGGGGATCAAACCTGCAACTTTTGGGACCAAAAGCAGCAAATCAAACTACTACACTACCAGCTGCGAATAGATACGAGTGCTCTTGTTTTAAAACAAACTTAGCCTTTTTCAAGAAAGGTTCCTGTGAAGCATTTTACCATCACTCCCGTATGAATGGTTAATGACAGAAGTAAACCGGGATATGCGGACTTCACGAGATGTCTTTGTTCTCTTTACGTTTGAGGACAACTCACACACACAGCATCTGAAATCGCTTGTCCCATATGGGGTCACGGGGGGCTGGAGCCTAACCCAGCAACACAGGGCGAAAGACTGGAGGGGGAGCGGACACACCCAGGGCGGGACGCCAGTCCATCGCAGGGCACCCCAACCGGGACTCGAACCTCAGACCCACCGGAGAGCAGGACCTGGTCCAACCCACTGTGCCCCCCTTGAGGACAACTCTATCTTGATAATACAATCGGAAGCTACTTTGGCAAATGTAAAGTTATTAGCGGACAGTGTCTGAAATGAATGGTCAGGAATGGCTTTTAGCTGGCCCAGGTGCCCAGCTGCCCATCAGATAGGAGTATGCAGGAATAATAGCCAAGTTTGGGAAAAGTAACCCGGCTGCGGCCAACAGATCGGAAGCAGCTACCACGTAGCGCCCCCCCCCCCCAGCACTGACGTCTTCACTTTGTCGAACCAAGCAGTTTGTTGACGGACTGCTTGTCCAAGTCAGTCTCATGATGGACACAGCTGCCCTCAGCTTGCCATCCCAAATGCAACTCTTATCAACCAACGCTCTCAGTGTTATAAAGTGTCCTTTATGTAACAGCGGCTCTCCGCCACCAAAATGCCACATCCCAGACAGGAAGTGGAGGCTTCGGAGAAACAAAGCTGTAGCAATGTTTTAAACATCAATCTCATTGTCTTCTAGAAGCTATATGAAGAAGTCCAACACCATCTGCTAGGATTATTTTCACATTTGCTATTTTACTCTCACCACTATGAGCAACTACTGTATGTGGCTAACGCGTACCACCAAAATGGCGTTAAATAAGTTGTGCTTCGATAACTGGGTATCTGAGTCTGAGGCTTTTTGTCTCCGTCGATGCCCTTTCGAGTCCTCCGAGTTGTACGAGCCTTTGGAAGAAAAATGTTTGCCGAACGCGTGAATGTAAACCTGCATCACCCTAATATAACGTCTAAACGCAGGAATGGATGACATGGTGAGCTGCTTTGAACGACCTCGCAAAAAGTCAGCAAAGCGAAGAAATGAGGATAGAAAGGGAAAAAAGATGTATTACAGTTTCCTAGTGCAGCTTTGTAGGGGAAGGGAGGGGAGGGGAGGAGGCCTGGGGCCTTTTGGAAGTGGATGGAAATGCGAGTTTGTGTAAGAGGTGCTTGTCTTGCAGACCCTACCGGTGAGCGGTCCACGTCTCTGCGACGCCGCCGCCGCCGTAGCGGCTCGGCTCGGCTCAGCTCAGCTCAGCACCGCATGGCTTGAGAAAAGCGCTTAAGGTTCCCATTTTCTAGTTATAAACTAACCAACAAACAATGGCGGCTGTGTACTAGCCCAGGGCGCTGCAAGCGGGATCAAAGCGGGGCAGGAAGGGGCCGAGCTGTTTTTTGGCTTTCCTTCGCCGACAAACAGTTGATGCATCATGATGAGTGGCTAGAAAAGAACTTTGTTTAGTTTTTTTATGTTCTGTAGAATCCTTTAATTACAGGATGCCTTCATGTCGTTAGCGGACGGCGATGTGGAACAATCACGTGTATTTGTTTTTGCAGGGAACGCGTCGATTTGATTTTAATGAGCGGGATCCGTACGGCGCTCCGTCGAAGGCTCGGCGCAAAGTTTATTTTTATTACCTTTCGGAAAATGTTTGTTCACCCGAGGATACGCGCTTTTTGATGCTGCACGAGATGATGTGATGGTGCAGTGAGAGTGTTCGGATGAGCGCCGCTTCGCATGCACTTCGCCCAAGTGTTGTGGAACACTCAGATGCACAGCTTTCTTTTTTTTAAGAAAGCATGTTTTTGCTTTGTCGCACAACCTGACATGTGATGTCAGAATATAGTAACATTGCACTTTACAGGTACGGTCTTTTCTTCACATCGAAAGTGATGCTCTGCTCTCATTTGTATAGATTTTCTTTATGGAATATTTCATAACTTTCAATACTGTTATTATGCTTTAGAAATATTACATGAATACTACATTTCCGTATTACTCTCGGTAAAACTACCCAGCTGTATAAATGGGTAAATAACTGTAAGTAGCTTCAGATTGTTAGTTCTTTTGGAGAGAAGCGTCAGCTAAATGAATAAATGTAAATGTATTACACATGTACACATTAAGTAGCAAGTAATGGGAACAGCATCCAATATTTTATTATAAATCTGTGAAAAGGCCATGCTCACAGTGGGTACCCTATGTTCAGGATGGGTTGACTCTGGTTGGGTTCAAGACTTCAGGACAGGGTCTTCCTCTCTCAGAGATTTTCCTTGAAATCTGATCGTTCGTCCATTAGTGCCGAAACTCATGATAAAATATGAAAATCCATTAAACGGAAGTTCAGTCTTAATCGATGAAACAACTGATGTTTGATCTGTGACTTTTACTGTAACACAACGCTTCGAAAATGCAAAAAACCATTAAGCGAGCAGACTTGTTTGTTTTAGAAAATGTGCCTTTTGTCGTCTTAAAACACAACAAAACGGGGGGGAGAAGAGGGAGTTAAATGAGCACGAAAGACATAAAACCGCTTTTTCGTGCTAGCTAGGTGAGGCAGGCCAGGGAGTGCCGGTAGGGAGCCCGCAAATACAAGGAACGAAAAAGTGCTTCAATCCAGGGGAACATGGCGGGAAATGAAACCGCTGACTTAAATAGCAAGAGTTTATACTTGGAGAGGGAAGCTGTGCTGACCCTTCTCAGATGAAAGGTCTGAGGTTGTGGCGCTCTACGATGCCCTCTCGCTGCTGGCGCTGGAGGGCAGGGCTCCCTGGTATTCTAACCGCAGACAAAGGGGTGGCTGTGTGTATGGATGCTTTGTAACTGTTTCCGCACATCTGGGGGGAGAGTGGGGTTGGGGGGGGGGGTATGGGGACGATATCCCCGTGGCTTCCTAATCTTCAGCCACCACAGGGGCTCCTTTGGTGGAACAAATCTTTTTGCCTCCCGCCTCCCCTGTGTGCCTAATAGGGCACTAATTAATAATGGAATGAACTGCAAATGCGCTGCAGTGCAGAGGAATGTTTAGCCCCTGTCATCAAACACGCGGCTTAATTTCCTTACGTTAAGTTGGTGCTCTTTCAGACAAGCTCAGATGGTTGTATAAAGCAGTCGTTAGTTTTAGAGCAAAATTACATTCCTGCTTTACTAATGTTTAATTACATTAATGTGCAATATCAGTCGTTAACGGGCATTAATTATGAATGAATATGTAATGACACCACCATTAATATTTAATTAAAGGGCAATAAAGTGTTATTTGGCACTGGTACAAAACTAGATACTAATACGGAGATGTTCTCTGCTTGCAACGCAGGGAAGGGAGTCTCTTCCTGATTTAAATTCAAATGCGGGCGGACCAAGGAACAACAAGTCCACCGAATTCACAGAGTGTCAGAGCAACACCACGGCGTTGTACCTAACTACAGCGGACACAGGTTATAGACCTGAATATAGACACACGCTATTGACTGAAAGTAAATGACACCGCAGTTCAGGAAATGTAAATGCATCACTGCTTGTGCATTAGGCACTCAGAGGGACTTGCACTGCCAAACATGCCACCTGTTACCCAATGTACAATTCTTTACAAAAGAAAAAGTACGCTTTCCCAGGGATGCAGTCACTATACTGTTTGATTCGATGCAAGGTGTCTTGTGGTGTCTGTTCAAATTTAGTGCCGGGTTAGCTTGTGTTACTTGACCCCCGTGATCTCAGGCCCAGACTCTGAAAAGAGAAAAAGGATCCTCACTGTTAGACAGTACAGTTTCCTTCATCATTTATATTTTACATTTACATTTATTCATTTAGCAGATGCTTTTCTCCAAAGCAACTTCCAATGAACTGTATGTAGAGTTACCAGCCCATGCACCTTATTCACCAAGGTGACTTACACTGCTAGATACACTACTTACACTGGGTCACTCATCCATGCATCGGTGAAACACACTCTCTCTGTGTCACTCACACACTAAGCACATCATTATCTGGAGGGTTCTCTGTTTAGCCTTTTCACCTTATATTAGGACCTCAGTTTACAGCTTTATGTAAGCAATCTTGCATGTTTAAGTGTGCAATATAACTATCTCTGAAGGCCCGTGATCTGCTGTAAACCTCTGCATGCAAGAGACCAGGATTCAATCCAAAGTAACTAAATTTACCGACCTACTCGATCAAATTAGAGGAGAGCAAGATCGATCGCCCTGGTGGATTAATATATACTGTGTGAGAAAAACATTGACCCGCAAAGATCTGGTAATAAAGTAGCAACCGTCTCGCTATGTGTGTGTGTGTGTGTGTGTGTGTGAGAGAGAGAGAGAGAGAGACAAAGATCGTTGTCCACTCAGCCACATAAAAAAGCAACACAAGGATGTTTTCATTCCAAGCAGCAAAACAAATTTCCCAACAGCATCTTTTTAGGGTCTGTCTAAATGATGAGTGTTTTTCTCCTTCCTTAAGCCGGAGCCCGGCTTTAAAGATGCATGAGAGGAGCACTGAGAGATCTACAGATAACCAGATGATTCCGTAGAATATATTTGCATTTGATTAGAACTCATCTGGGCTGACCCTGAAGGATGAGCCAGATTACTAATAGGTAGCCTTAATGCTAATATATAAATCTTAACTATATTTCCATCATGACATTAATGACTAAATGTTACTTCTATCCCTTAGCATAATTATGATCAGAATTACTTTATGGGTTTGTCTTTAAAAAATTCAGTTCTGTCTTCTTACTCTAACTAATATTGGAGCGGGAAGACCTTAATTTATACAACAAGATTGTGTTTGTCTAATGCCGTTATTTCACAGCAGACACTTTTACCTAAGTCCTTTAGTTGAAGAAGGTAGTGTTTGCATTGTCGTTTTTTCGGCTGTTTGCGGTGCCACCGGTTGCACGGAATAGTGGTTCAAAAATGAGGTCGTCTCATAATTCTTACACTTGTCTACATGGAATTTAGAACCTACTTTTAAATTGCCGGAATCAGACTTTACGGTGTCTGTAAAATGTAACAGACCAACTTGAGTAATGGCAATACATTATTTTAACTGGTCTTTTCTTTTGCCTGTTGTTTAGTAATGTACTGTTAGTGTGAAATTTCCTAGTGCAGTTCTCTTTCATTTCAAATTTCAATTACGCTGCATTCAGCATGGAATACGAGATGCCGGATTGCGTTGGACTGTTTTATTGTTTTACGCACATTATCGGTGTAGGTCATTCATAGTTAAATAGTTGCTTCGGGTAAAACTTTAGACTAAATTTTAGCAACAACATTATTAATGATCCAATGTGCTGAAAAAATTTTGAAAATACATACATTTGGCTTTTGATGTATGATAACTATTTAGTGCTTCTAAATGGGAACTAAGTCTTTAATGGTAAATTATTGAACCTTAATGTGTAAGTCAACCCCCCACGTTCCTTTGTCTCAGCGTCCCTAGAATAGGCCTACTGTTGGCTTGCTTATACTTCAAAGAAGAGCTTATGGACGGTTGCAATGTAATTACCTTGTGAGGCTGCTCCATATGGAATGTATATGGCGCAGTAATTAAAGGCAATCCCCAATCTCCTTGCTGCGATGGCCGGTAGGTAATATTTCACCCAATTTGGGCGTTTGACATGGCCCCTCCAGGCGCTCTGTCACACACCGTGAGATGGACGAGAAGTGAAGGCAGGGGTGCACCCTGAGCGCCTTGGCCAGTGGAGCCGGGTCTCGGAGCTCATCTTCGGGGCAAAGAGAGCCAAAGAGAGCGGCTTGTAGCACACCCACTGCTCTGGGGAAGGATGCCTTCATGACTGCAGGACGGCTGTTAGTATTTACTGCACATGTTAGTGAAAATTAGATGTACCCCTTTTCTCAATTAGAAGCATAATAATTTGGAGCAAATCTGAGTAATTACAGTATCATTAATTGTTTGCTTTTGCATACTAAAAGATTCTATTTACAGCCCAAGTAGTGTGCAAGACAATGTGCTAACTGCAGAAATATTGAACTTGGAAAATTTTGTAGGAAGCCGAAAAGATTGACTTAAAATCTCCCATTGCAAAAGTCTTATCGTGAAAAACATAAAATACTAAGGTAAACAGCGGTACCTTATTTGATATTATATTCATTGTATTTGTCATCTTATGTATGCCAATAATAGCCAAAGGCACAAAAATTATCATTCCTTATTTATTGATCGTTTATTCATTATTCTAAAATATACAATATTAGGTCAGTATGAAGTAAATGTACTTACAAGGTCAATAAAAACAACCATGTCACAGCCATGGATGACAAAATGTGCTGGCTCAAATAGACCAAAATCAGACACAACATCAATGTAGACCTAAACCAGATAGTGTTCTAGCAATTATTTATTATATAACAAATACAATAGATGATCAACGGTTCATATGCAAAGTCAAGCTGTCACAAAGTGAGGGTTATGAACACAGTGAGATACCATGAATGTTATTGGAGGGAATACTAGGGAGGTCATGAGTTACACAGAAGTTACGCTATTGAGTTAGGACAGAGATAGCAAAGAAAACAAAAAACTGTAGAAAGTGAGAAGACTGTTAAGAGGAAACTCATTAGACAGCCTGGGAGAAATATGTGATTCTTGTGTGTATGTGTACATGTGCATGTGTGGGCAGAGCAGGTGCACAGAGAAGGCTGGTAGAACAGAATGGAGGTTACATCAAACACGGTAGGCTGAGGGTAATAATGAGCCAAGTCATATCTGCGTGTTTGGATGAAAGTTTTTAACTGGACCTTTGCTGTAATGTGACCCAGAGGAGGATGTGAGCAGAAGACTAGGACTAATGTTACATGTATTAATGTTAGACTAATGCTATACGTTGGAAAAGCTACAGCATTCTGAATAAAGACAAGAAGTCGGACGACAGGTGGAGGAAGACCTGATAGAGGTGTAGGAAGAAAAATTGCAGTACAGTCAGTGTTACTGCTGTGGCAAAGGCAATGCTGTGAAAAGGGACATTTTTTCATGTCAGATTTTTAATAATATCTAATAGATTTTGCGCATAAGGCGAATTTCTCTAAACCTGAAATAATGTTTATAAGCATGATACCACCTGACTGTTTGTTGACAAGTGCAGTGATTTATTTTCTGTTTGTGTTATTTCCTAAGTACAGTGAGAGGTAGTGTGCTGCCTGGTGTGTGCATGCAAATAACTCCGTTCAGCCCTCTTTGGGGTTATGTGGGGTGGGGGGTGGCAGCACGTCTGAAGAATGCCATGGCATCTGTGTGGAGCTCGGGAAGGCACAGGGGAGACGCCGAGGCAGCCATTCCGAAGCGATCGCTCAAAAACGTTGGACAAGGGCCAGCGGAATCAAAGTGACTGGGTGACCACTGGCATAGTCCTTTCATGCACTGTTGGGTCACTAACTCACTGTTAGCTATGAGCTGTGCTGACAAGAAAGACATTCAACTGCGACTGAAAGGTCTGCATGGGATTCATGCGTACCAATGTCAGGAAAAAGGTAGAAGCATAATTTACAGGAAGAAAATATTCCAGCAAACCTGTAAATAAAGCTGATATTGGAAACAATTTTGCCAGTGCAACTGTTACATTCTTGTGTTTCCTAACCCTAACCCTAACCCCAACGCTAACCCTAACCCTAGCCCCAGCCCTAACACTAATGCTAACACTAACCTTAACCCCAAGACTAACCTTAACACTAACAGTAACACTAACACTAGCACAAACACTAACACTTAACACACAGCCTCTAAGCCTGTTATTTTGGGAGCCTCTGCTAAATGAATAAATTAGAACAAAACAGCAAATTAAGCAGTATTAGATAAATCATTTCAACATGTAAGACATATCCTAACACACGAAATTGTGTCTTGCTCACCTCTCCTGGTGCTAAATGAAACGCAGATGTAAATAAAGTACTTACATTTACATTTACATTTATTTTATTTAGCAGACACTTTTCTCCAAAGCGACATACATCTCAGCGAAAATACAATCTGTGCATTACATTAGGAGAAAGAGACATGGCTGCAGACATGTGACTCTTAAGTAAACCTAGTTTGTTACTTTCCACTTGATGCATCGATGTTCATCGCTCGAGTAGGTGCATAAAACGCAGGATAGATGAATCCTGATGACCTTCGTACAAATTTTTTTTATAAGGTACATAAATATTTACATAGAATGCATTAGTAGAGGCTGTGTAAATGCTTATCTGGGTATGATCATGAAGTTACGGTGCATGAACATTTACAGCATACATGAGCTTGAGAGATCACGGGAGAAGTGAGTCCGAAAAAGATGAGTTTTCAGACCCTTTTTGAATGTAGACGGAATTTCAGCAGTTCTGAATGACAGGGGGAGGTCATTCCACCACAATGGAGCCAGAACCAAGAACCTCCGCGCTTTACTTTTCGTGCTCGGGACCACCAAGCGAGCAGAAGTAGACGAGCGAAGTGGTTGGTTGGGGTGTAGCGGTTGATCAAGTCCTGCAAATAGCTGGGAGCAGTTCTATTGATGCATTTGTAAGCAATAACCAGGGTCTTGAATTTGATCCGGGCAGCTATAGGAAGCCAGTGCAGAGAAATGAGTAGAGGAGACACATAGGAATGCTTTGGCAAGTCAAAATAAGAAGTATCTATAATTGTTGGCCACCTTGTCTGCCTTGTACCTGGGTCCACAGCAGGCCTCTGGTTGGTCCCCCGGCCAACGATGGGTGTCGTGTTGGCAGAAGCTGATGCAAGCTCCCAAGAAAAGCAGCCCTCTCGTCCCCATCTGGGGAGGTTCTCAGAAAGGGCAGGTGGGTTGAGCAGCACTGGGCTGCAATGTGCCGCGATCACGAGGAATGCTAACAGTTTGCAACCCGATTCTGTCTCCTTGCGGTGTTACCCAAACAGCATAAACATAGTCACACTGCGTATCGCTTTTGGAAACCCATACATCGGGTGTGAATGTTTTCCGCTGCTCATATTGAGATATCAGTGTCTTTATAGTTAGAAATCCTGATCCTTCTTTTTTTCTTCAGCTGTGCCTATAATTCTTGTATTAATATTCTTGGGCAATGGCGGTTATATCGGTTTCATTACGCTGTGTTTCCGTGCGAAAGATGATAGCGCGCAGCTCACTGTGATCACATGCGCGCCTGGCTCGCCAGCCGTAAGCAACTGCGAATCCGGCGGCTCCGAATGACGGTGCCATTTTACGACGTTTAAGGAACTCTTGAGCGCCTTTTAGATGCAGATGTTTATATATGCAAGTATACAAACGGCGGTGTCGGTAAGGTGGGTTTCACGTGATTCGAGAGCACAAATTACGTTTGCAAATGCGGCGCTGCCACTGCGGAGGAGGGAGCAAGCAGGGATTAGCGCAGCGTTGGCATAACAAAGCAGCGGTACCCCGTGACGCGAGAACTGTCCGGCCCATAGTCGTTAGTTGGGTGTCCTCACCTTGTTATGCAGGTGGAACACGAGAGCCCACCAAGGACAGGGGATTGAAAGGAGCTGTCAGAAATCGCAGCCAAGTGCCAATGGGGTGTCACTGGAGGAAGGTGTGAAGGGAATCACAGGAAATCGTGGTGGACAGGGGGACTCGGGGGAAGGGGGCTGAGTGGGGGGGGGGGGCTTGCTCTTCTTGCCCACTGTTTCTCCAGGTGCAGAAACCCCATCCAGGAGTTGTTCTAGCACCCTAGAACTGTGCGATCTATAGCACTGGAGGACATTTGCAGTTTAGGATATTCAGCATTAAAACATGTTGGAAAAGTGTTGTAATCAAGAGCATTTTCAGTTCTAGCACTTATATTTGCTGATCAAAGTTGCTTTATAGAAGCAGTACTTTGAGCGAAACTAGTAATGTGCCAATTATATAACAACTAGCCAGAAGAGTACATAGGTACAATAATTACTGAAAATCAGGATAGGGCAGTAAGTGAATGCAGCGAATTGGAGTAAATATGTCTCGACCCGGCCCTGGATAAGCGGAAGATGGATGGATGGATGGATGGATGGATGGATGGATGGATGTCGTAGAAAGAATCTGGATCGCTCAAAACGTTTCGCTTCTCTCGACGATAACACGTGCCCAAGCGAGCGCTTGATTGGCACGTGCTTCATATGTTTCATATTGATCAAAGCTGCTGTTTTCTTTTGGTAGTTGAGCACCGTGGGTCAGTGTGTCGAGACCATGCGGGGACAAGGTGCTCGTAAACAGCCCTCATTACGGCTGGGGCGACCGCTGGACAAATGTTAGTGACAACACCTCTGTAAACATGCACATCCTGCGAGGGTCAGCCAGAGGGTGGCCGACACCCAGGAAGGCTCAGTAATACCGCAGTCATGTCAACGGAAGTGTAAGCCTACACCCAGTTTTCCTAACAAGTACACCGTCCGGAGGCAGCCTGGCATCTCGAGACTCCAAGTATGCCCCCATGACTCGAAATACACACTTTATTTTCAGTATGTGTTCTTTAATTATTTTAGTGCTTGAATTTGAGAAGATTAGCTTCTCCCTTGGGGATGAGGAAAAGAGCCACCCAGTCAAACGTGGAATGCGACACTTCGCAAGGGGTCAGACGTTTCAGGTGTCACTCTGTCCTGGACCCGCAAACGCGTCCCCGCTTAAAAATGTCTGTGTCCGGCGGCACGGCGGCACAGCGAGTTGCGTGAGAGGACATGGGTTCGATCCCCACTCAGTCTGTATGGAGTTTCCATGTTCTCCCCGTGTCTGTGTGGGTTTTCGTCGGGTGCTCTGGTTTCCTCCCACAGTCCCAAGACATGCTGTTCACCCACAGTGTATGAGTGATAGAGAGAGTGTGTTCCACTGATGTATGGATGAGTGACCCACTGTAAGTAGTGTATCTAGCGGTGTAAGTCACCACAGTGAATAAGGTGTGGGGGTTGATAACACAACATAGAGTTCATTGGAAGTTGCTTTGGAGAAAAGCGTCTGCTAAACAAATAAATGTAAATGTCCTTCCAACGCCGCCCCAACACACCTTTCCGAAGTCTGGCATGGGGTAGCAGAGAGTGTTTAGCGATGCCCCCTGAAATCAAAAACATTTGTATTCCAAGTATTGGTTAAAATGAGGTGCCAGCTTTGTGTGTAACACATTGACTCCTTATCAGCAAAGCCTTTCTATGAGCTACATGGACTTTTTGCATATAGTAACTATGGCGTTATGAAATTATTTCTAAAAAGCCAGTAATATTTTCAGCTCTTGAGGATATACAAGAGATCCTAGCGTACACCGTTTTTAACATTTCCATGCTCACGTTTCCATTCTGCGTGTCGTTAACAGCATTTGCTGAACGATCTGGTTCTATGTACCTCGTATCCATGATCATCATTATCTTCTCTATGTCAGCGACGGGGTGCACCATGACAAATAAAGCGGAATAGCTCTTGGCGATTTGAAAACATGCACCGCAACAGTTTTCCAGTAAACTGGAAACACATTTCACAGAACTGAACTGCGAATTTAAATTTTTATTTATTTTTTTTTAATCCATGAATTATTTATTTCGGGTGTGACGGACGAGTGACAGTTGACAGTCTTCCAGAAGCGGGTTTGTGTGTTTGCAGATAAATATAAACATAGCGAGGGTGGCATTGATTATCCGAGACAATCTTTGGAGCAAGAGAAATACGAGCAGGGAAAAGATAAATGATATCCGGGGAGGTTTCATTTCAGAAAGGCCAAGTTGCCTTCTGCCGACATTTGTGCTTCCAGCCGTATTAAAGTTTAAAAGTAAGTTGTACAAATGACCTACAGGGCTCCGGGTTCCCAAATGCCAAGTCTAAAACGAACAACTCCGATATATCAACGGGAGAAACCCGAGTCTGGGGCTGTTACACGAGAGTGATCAGCAGCTGTATTTTTCTAGCGCCGACCGATGTTCCGTAAGAGTGAGCCGTGGTTTTGCATGACTCCCCCCTGGCAGCACGCAGGCATTTCGCAGCGAGGCTATTCCTGTGAGTGCGCTAAACACAACAGATTAGGCCGCACTGAAAACCGCCGGACTTCACGTCGGCCTGCTTATCCGATTAGAGCGAAGCTTCGACGCCTCCCGTTCGACACCTGCCGCGGACCGCGAGCACTTTGAAATCGCAGAAGCGTCGAAACACGCGGACGCGGCCCTCCGCGAACCCTCCCGGATTCCTTTGGAAAATCCTTCTGGCTTGTTTCGAATCCGGAACGGAAGGGATGTAATTTGGAGGCCTTAGCATCGCATGCGCTGAGGATCCGATACGCTCGAGCCGTCGGCCGGAGAGAGACAGAGGTCACAGCAGAGATTAAGGCTTCCAAAATACGAAGGCGGAAATATTGCCCCGACTTTACGTTTTGTACCGAGTATCAGTTCGGAACATTAAGAGAAGGATTGTTCTTCGAGAAGCCTCCTACGTAATTGTTTGGTAGTCGACCGTTTGTGATCTTGCTCTTATTAAAGACTGCAGAAGTGTCAGGTTTCTCGCAAATCTAATTCAGTATGGGCCTGCATTGTGCAGGAGAGTATCACAAACACTTGCTGGCTAGACCTTCTGGCCAGCGTCACGCGTTTCTGCAGAACGGGGACGTTCGGAAGCGCTCGATCCGCAGCGGATCTCCTCGTTCGTTCTGCCGTGCGGCGCTGCGACGTCAAACCCGCCTTGCTAAAACACGAGGTGCCACGAGCCACTCGGCTCCCGCCCTCTTACAAGCAGGCGAAGGCAGATCCTGCAGAGTAGGCACCTTCTCAGGGTTTTACCGCGTTAAACAGTAACATCTGCCCAACACTGGCTTCTGGCCGAACTGCCTGTGCCTCGTTCCAACCTTCCAATGAGAAGAGCTTTTAATGTTCTTGAAAGCTGTCACCTTTATTTCTTACATGCTGCTAAACAGAGCTTGTGTGACAAATAGAGTCGGATTATATTTGGACGTTCTTCGACGCACTCCGCGACAACCCTTTTTCCAAACCCCAGTGGACTTCCTGCCTTGTTTTACGTTTTAAGCAGTAACACGTTCCCGGCATCATCCTCCAAACGAACACCGTTTAAGGAATATTTTCATCACGGGGCCTGGCATTCTGAACTAATGCCTGCTTCCGTAAGCCGCGAGAGAAGCCGTTGCGCTAAACGGCCCAAGAAGGATCCCGGCGCTCTAGCATCGACGGACAAGCGACGTTTCCAAATGCTTCTTGTTCAGTCTTCTCGGTAGAGCAGGGTCTACCACTTGTCGGTGTTGTTAAATGTGCTTTTGAACCAAAACCATGGTAAGGAGTGATGTGGTTTAGATTATGCTCAAAAGTGCGCTCAGTCAATTCCATTCACATGTTATATGTCTTGCCATGACAAAAGGTGCTTTGAAAGTGTCACGTGGATACCCTGCATTTCTGACATTATCTATTTGCGCAAGTGATTTACTGGAGCACTTCATTCATTCCATTCCGAGCTGCTCCGCTCTGGTTACGGTTCAGCTGAACCGCTGCTCCGCTGTGCCGCCGTCCACAGGTTGCGGTTCATGGCACAGGAGCAAAATAGTGATGTTTTCGGTAAGACTGCCCTTTTTTCCATATCACACTGTACATGCGGGGCCTCAGCTGCTTCATACACACATTCTGGAATTAACCCATTGGCGGTATGTCTCACGTATGCCAGCCTTTTGTTGCCCGCCATACGTAATAATGTAATGCATATCTATGTATGTATTCGTGTGTCAACAGTGATTTTTATGGGCCTTAAGCTTATTCAGAATATCTTTTCTTGGCTTTGCATAGAGTTACTGAATGTAATTATTATCCAATGTTACTGTTGTTTATTACATTGAAAAATATTAAAATAACTTCAACGGTGAAGGATTTTGTACAAAGAAAATTATTTAAATAAACTTGTATAAGGAATTGCAGACACAGCTTGTATCAATACAACACCCAGTTGAATTCCAGTGACAAGGAAATGGTATGTCTTAAATACTATAGGCAGCAGCTTCTCATAACGGTATATTTGTCAACTCTGCTTGGTCAGTAACAGCCCCTAAGTATATATCTTATGGATACATTACCCATACTGATAGGGAAAGTACAGAATATTACGATAAAACAACAAAATAAATTATATGAAAGACAATAATTCCATATTTAGCACAGTACAGTACACAGAGTGAAGGACATTGTACCGAAATGACGTTGAACAGACGACATATGAGATGCAACTGTACTTAATATGAGTGGAGAAATTTAATTTTGACAGGGGTGCAAATATGTTTAATCGCTGTTGGAAGTCCTCTGGGTTATCCGTAAATGTAAATCTCAGTGCATAAAATTTAAATCCTCGGAGCTTGAACCCATTTAACCCTTTTGAACCTAACAAGTGGTCTCTGAGGTGGGGGTACAGCGGGTTGGACTGGGTCCTGCTCCCTAGTGGGTCTGGGGTTCGAGTCCTGCTGGGGGTGCCTTGCAATGGACTGGCATCCTGCCCTGGGTGTGTCCCCTCCCCCTCCAGTTTTACACCCTGTGTTGCTGGGTTAGGCTCCGGCTCCCCGCGACCCCGAATGAGACAAGCGGTTCAGATGATGTGTGTGTAGTGATGTCTGCTTCACACACTGTTCACTAAGATATCTTACAAAACTTTCCTTTTGAAGTACAGTTTTTCTTTTTCAGTCATCGCTCATCACATCTTTAAAAAATAACGTTTTACAGTTTTGCCTTTTTCGGTTGTCTTTCGGTCATCTTCAGTTTTGGTTAGTAATACGTGTTTTTTGGAGCGATTGTCTAACCTTAAAAGAAAGTGAAAAATTAGTGAACTTTGTGGCTAACATGATTTTACAGCAAGAGGCGGAAGGAAAAAGAGTTTTGGGAAACTTATAACCAGAGAAAAGGACAGCTTCTCCCCTGGAGATTACACATTGTAATAGGACATCTCAACCTTGACTGTATTTCTTTTGCCTCATCATAAAACATTTCAGCAGAGGGGGAAGAAATCTGATCAGGAAAGAAAAATCAGTCTGCCCTACTCACCCGCTGAAATGAAAAAAGTTTGCTGAAGATTGAACTCCATGAGACATGGTGTGCCATTAAATCAATCTAAGCTGCATCTACCTTCAGTATTAAGGGAACCATTGGTTTTAGCAAAGTCCCTTAGAGCAGTGCTCTTACACAATACACAGGTTCCTTGAGATGTGTTCCTGCAGTGACACCTTGTTTTTTCTCACAAATGAGAATACATACGATTTACACACAGACACACCCAGATACACATATGTGTATATAAATATATATACATATATGTGTGTGTGTGTGTGTGTGTGTGTGTGTATATACATATATCGACATCTACGTATATATATTTAAATATTTTTAGTGGCTTTTATTTTCCCACAAGGCCAAATTACATACCTTGTTTAACCTTTATTTTAGTGATAATTGACTGTAGCAAAGATACTGGTAAAGCCTTAATAATGTTAACTCTGTGCATGTACTGCATCATGCATGACCTTTAAAATAAGTTGCAACATCTTACTGTGGCTTCAATAAATATCTTCTAAAAGAAATTTACCTTGTATGAATATTTGGTATGTGTTTTCATTTTAAAATATTTAAAGGAAGAAAGCATTAATTACAGACATATACTGCAGTTAATCACCTTTTCCAGAATAATCTGATGGAGAAATTAAGTAAATGGCTGGCAAGCTGCACAGATAAGTAAATGCTAATATGTTTTAGACTGTAGGGGGAATTGATGGTATACCATCTGTTCTATGGTATACAGTATACTGTGTACTTACAATGTTAGCTTTAATCAAGACCTACTTGATCATTCCCTGTAATTACTTATCTTAAGAATTAGCTCTGAATTCAGATTTCCTTAAATACTTTCCAGTGTTCTTGTATTCATTCAAATGAAAGTCTAATTAATTTGCATTTCCAAACACTATGTGAATATTCATGTGCTAAAGCACACATTTTTTCCCATGATTAGAATAATGACAATTTATCAAATCCTGGATGCTTTTCAAAGTTATCCCCTTTATTTTGATGCCTTGTATAATCCCATATTGAAGCTACTCGATTTTTACTTAAAAGCACATTTTATTGCCATGAAAATGCCTCAGTTTCATTATTCCAGAAGATGCTGTAATTTCTTCAGAATCTGGAATTGAAAAAAGAACACAGTTCAACCACCTAATAATAATTTAAAACTCTACAGATGTTAGATATACTGCAGACCAAGTACTGTATGTTAACAATAAGTTTAAAAAGTGATGTGAACTAATTCGAAGTATAGGAGATCATATGAGTCCTTCTGGACGGTTGAAAATTAGAGAATGAAATTAGAGAATTCCATGAAATATCTGTCTGTTCAGTGAATCTGTCCAAACAAGCTTACTTTAGTGTCTGCCTTCCAGGAATACCTTCAGGTATAATAATGTCTAATGCGGTTTGATGAAACACTAAAGTGTTCCCATATCTTAAAACAGTAAAAAACCTAATTGCCACAGCATACCCTGATTTACTCTTGTCTTTTATGTGGTATTCATCTGTAGTCCACACTGTCGTTCTCTAAAGGGGTGGATGTTATGATCTGGTGTCAGAGAAATCAATCCTTATCAATCTGAAAGTTCACATTTTTATGTCTTTCAGGGGAGTCGCTTAAACCAAAGAAGACTTTTATGATCTTCTTTTTTTAACCCATCTGTCCCGGTATTGATTATCTTTTATTCCTTCCTCAGGCTACTGCGATGCCTGCAATAATGTACTAAGGTATAGTTAGCTGAATAATGCTAACCGCAGCTGGTAAATTTATGCCGGTCTTGCGGATTGAAAAGAACCACGTTCAGATACGCCAAGAAAGAAAAAAAAAAAAAAAAAAAAACGTGGGTACAAATATATTTGCTGACTTTCATTAAAACTTAAAAACCCACTAAACTGACCCTTAAACCCTAAAATTCGCGTACATATTTATTTAGTTTGTTTTTTTTGCTGTGCGTGGAGGTTGAAGTAATGTACCGTATTAGTGATCTGTGAGAGCTCAGTTCGCTGTATACGATATATTGCAGTAACATCTAATATAATGTTACCGTGGAGAAACAGGTCTTTGATTACTACTTTCTTCTGCATATATAGAAACTTTTGCTTCTGGAAAATGAAAGACACTGCCTAGTTTTACTTCTGAATATGCTACAGGGCCGTATTTGCATCAATTGAAATTCATGCTGTGTGTTCAATGGAAATGGATATTGTTAGAGAAGGAGAGCAAGGGCGACGCGCTTGTGATGAACCGGGTGCGAGGAGTAGCTGGAAGTCGTCCCCACCCTGTTGGCGGGATGTCTCGTATGCAAAAAGCTCTTCATTTGCGAGTGTGTGGCGGAGGTGGCGGGGGTAGGGATGGTTGTGTGTGCGGGGCAACCTGATTGTCGCTGCCGCGAGGAAGACGGAATCCAATCAGCCGGTGACAAGGTGAGGGACAACACAGCCCTGAGCGCTCCATCACAGCCTCCGCATCGGGGAATTTTGATAAGCGGAGGGTTAAAGACCGGTGTCTCAATGTCCCTCTGCCTCATACATCAAACAGGGCCGGCAGAAGCTGCGGAGACAGAAACATAAAGGGCAACGCGGAGGGCGCATCCCACACTCGATCCGACCTCAGAACCCGCGCCATCCCTTACATCCTGCATGCAAAGACTGCGTAGCCAAATTACGACGATGCTTCTAATGATGATCGCGTGAGAGCGTGCCCTCTCTTCCATCCACCACCGCATTGATTGCGCTTCATTTTTTAACATTTTGTGCCAGACAAACATTGAAGCGTTGTATATTAAGCCCAGGGATATAAAAAGGGCAACAGTAAACCTATGTTCTTGTGCTAACTGCCCACTAAGTGGGTGGGACACGGATGCCATGACCTCGTCACCCTTCCCACCAGTCTCCCTAACAGCTTTGGCCCCTGGGTCAGCTCAATTTCCCCTGTGCTGAGTGGTCATTATGGACCGCCGCTGTGATAAATGCTCAGGCTGCTCAGCTGCGTTGCCGGCGCCCGGCGCTAGGGAGGCCAAGCGCCCCCAAGACAGGCGGCCAGGAGACGGATAGGCTTTAGCCAGCATGCCCATGCAAGGCCGTTGCCTAGCAACGCCACCCAAGTCTTCTCTTTCACAAACCTGGGGGGGGGGATTTGATTAAAAAATAAAAACAAATCAAATCAGGATTTTCAAAAAGACCAGATCGCAGCCTCTGTTTGACACTTGGTGATCTGCCATGAGAACATAATTTACACTTTTGTCAAAAAATCATCAGACTTATTTACTTACTTCCATTCGATGGTGTTGGAATAAGTCCTCCGTGCGATTCGTTTAGGTTACGCCAAGGCTCCCCCTTCATACTAGAGACTGAATTGAACTATTTCAAAATATCCAAAATATGCAGCAAGAAAACTTCTCATTAAAGAATGAGATGATCCATCTCATTTGAATGGTGCTTTATGTAAATGGATTTACTTTGATAAAATTACAGTTTGATAAAGGCCAATGTGTTTTTACTGTTTGAACAAAGACCAGAATTATTGTGGCTGTTTTGGGTGAAACCAGGTAATAGACTGGGGAACAGGCACAAAGGTGTGCTCAGGAAGCAAATTCAGGGTTGGACTCCTCCGTTTCCATTTCCGTTTACATTTACTTATTTAGCGGACGCTTTTCTCCAAAGCGACTTCCAATGAACTCTATGTAGTGGTATCAGCCCGCACCCCTTATTCACCAAGGTGACTTACACTGCTAGATACACTACTTACAATGGGTCACTCATCCATACATCATACATCCATACTCTTTCAGCACCAGTTCCTGTGCTCATCTTACCTTAGGTCATATGTAGGGTCTTGGAGGACCTCAACCGTTCGTTGGCAGTCACAACCACGCTGTCAGGGTTGAGCAAAATTTTCTGTTGAACAAAACATTGCAGTCATAAAACACCATCAGGTGGGTGATACTCACCAAAATGTGCCTTTAATTTCTAAAAAAAAAAAAAAAACAGATGTCTTTAAATCTTTCAGCTGCGTTCGTTAAAAACGGTTACGAACTGTTCAATGCCAGGATAGTGAAAAGACCACCCAGACACGTCTAGTCGTAGCAGAAGCTGCGTGCTGCAAGAGGCCGGAAGCTGTATTCGCGTGCCTTCCGTGCAGCCTGTTATTGTTTACCCAGTGCCCAGCCTGAGAAAACAAAAAAAAAGAGCGACAGTCATTCACACACACACACATTGTGTAAACATCCCAACCCCTCCGCCGCAAATTTAAACACGCTAATTGCTTCATGTTTGCGGCAGATGCGCTTTCCTTTCAGCGCGCAGACACATTTCCAACTGCTGAAATAAGAAAGAAACGTAAACAGCAACGGCAGCATTTTTTCACATTATACAGAAGTACATCATAGTTGATGGATCTACCAAGCAGTTAAATCCTTCCGCCCGCCCCCTTTGCCCATCCTGCCCGGCAGGTGCCACCCATCTTCCCGCACGAGCGCTCCCTGGCGCTGGCAGCGCGCCCTCATCACACGTCAACGTGGCGAGCGAACTCGACAGGCCCCGCCGCTGCCGAGCGCACGGGATTGATCTGGTGCGGCGAGCTAAAGTAGCCCCACACCCCCGCAGCTGGTGTCCCTCGTTCTGGCGGGCTCGCGGGTCCGCCGATGGAGGCGCCCAGGAGCGTGGCACGCCGCCAGCCGCCCGTGAGTTCCCGCCAGCGTTTGTCGCTCTGTATGGCAACAAGCCCCGAAGTCAAGTGTAACAGGCAACATTTAGCGAGCCACTCCGCCTTTGCTTCACTCTGATCTTGCGCTCGAGTGCGGTAATTGAAATGAATACTTTGTGTTTCATTCTTGCCCATGGGCAGAGTCGGGGAGCGGAGGACACGGGGGGACGGCAGAGAGCGCACCGAGCTCGGAAGCGAATCCTCGTTACGCGACGGATTTTCGGGTCTCGTTCGGCCTGATGAGATGAACTTGACAGCGCGGGGTTCGCGCGCCGCAGTCCCAGCGCCGTGACCATCTCCAGCCTGCTGGGGGTGGGGCGCGGGGGGGGGGGAGGTGAGAGCGCGAGGAAGACACGACACTGATTGAACATGCTGCACACGTTGGCCCACATTATCATTCATAGTTTGTCTTTGCCATAATTCACATCCCCCTGCAAAATACTGACATATTAGTTAGGGCTTTTAATTAAAGCTGCACCACCTGCAGGTGAGAAAACACAGATGGAGGTGACGCGGTGCCCGCTGCCGCACACGAGAGCCATGAGCTTGGGAGGAGGGCAGAGGGAGCAGCGGAGGGGAGTGTGGCTGGCTGCGCTCACCCCGGCCCCCCGTTCAATCCGGCAGAATTCGCGATTCTATTTTTATATAACGTGTGGAGACATATGTATAGAAAAATTTCCCCATAAGGATGGTAAATCCTACCATTCTAAGGACTTTCCCGCCAAGTACAGTGCCTTTTATTATTATTCGGTCGGACAAAAAATAAAAGTCCAAACATTTTTTTCATATCTTTACTTTCAGAAATAGGAGGGGTGCGGTGGCGCAGTGGGTTGGACCGGGTCCTGCTCTCCGGTGGGTCTGGGGTTCGAGTCCCGCTTGGGGTGCCTTGCGATGGACTGGCGTCCCGTCCTGGGTGTGTCCCCTCCCCCTCCGGCCTTACTTACGCCCTGTGTTACCGGGTTAGGCTCCGGTTCTCCGCGACCCCGTATGAGACAAGCGGTTCAGAAAATGTGTGTGTGTGCTTTCATAAATTAAAAGTTTCATTGTTTCATTTCAATTCCCACCACAGAACCCTTTTAGTTTACGTTAAAAAGTCAAAATGCATTAACGAAATACATACGCTCAGATGTTCAAGAGCAGTCTACAGAAATGTAGTCCAAAATGCAGGTGTGTGTGTGACGGCCCTCCAAGATATGGAATTAACTCAATCAGTGCACACATTCTGTTTGATTTTAACAAGGCTTTCATTATTTCATATTCATGTCTTTTGAAACAATGCTTAACCATCAACTTTCCTGCACTCAGGGTATTACTCGATTCCTTTTTTTTTTTTTTATCGCATTGATTTTCTAGGAAGCAAATGAACCATTTAAAAAAGTAATTAATTTTACAGCAATTAAATCCGCCGCTTTCTCTTTGCCTCGCATAGTGTTGCTGATGACCAGGGACGACTCTTGGACTTTTGGTGTGCTTGCATCTTGCAAAGGCAAAGGGGTGAAACAGATTGCCTGTGAAATATTGCGGAGTCTGCCAGCTCGGCCTTGATGTATTGGGAATCGCTTTGTCACTAATTACCTTAAATTAACAGTAGAGTTTGGTGTGACAGTTCATGTAACTGTTTTTTTATCCGTTTCAGATGAATGGGTTCGGGGAGTTTCCGGAACAATGCTGTTGACAATCAGATTCTCAGCAAATGCGCTGTAATCAATTTTTACCCTCCTCTCCCTCTCTCTCTCTCTCTCTCTCTCTCTCTCTCCCTCTCTCTCGCTCTCTCTCTCTCTCTCTCTCTCTCTCTCTCTCTCTCTCTCTCTCCTGCGCTCCCTCCTCCCTCCATCTGCGGCACTGCAAAGAGGGCATAGATGGCACTGTACCAATTAAGATGTTCTGGGAAAGTGCAGATTCAGGCCAAATGACAGCAGATGCGTTTTAAGTTATAATTTGCTGATATCTCTTTTCATCAGCCGTTCCCCTGAACCGAGTTTGGCTGGGCCCATTAAGCATGCTGTTGTTGCACTTCAAAGATGTATGTTTACATCTCTGTGCGTGGGGGGTGTGCGCTCTATCGCTCAGATTCATTTAATTACTCTGCAAAGGAATTAAGCGTCAACCAGTGCGGTGTACAATCATTCGAGTGTACGCTACGGACAGTAAGCGACAAAAACACGGAACTCGTAGCTGTGATGTTGTGCTCAAGAACGATAAATTCTGCCGTTTTCTTCGGTATATTTATCCATTTACATTTATTCATTTAGCAGACGCTTTCGTCCAAAGCGACGTACATCTCAGCAAAAGTGCAATTTATGCATTGCATCAGGAGAAGGAGACATAGCTGCAGATATGTGACTCAAGTAAACCTAGTCTGTTACCTACCACCTGCTGCACCAAGGTTCCTCATTCAAGCAGGTGTTCGAAACACATTTACATTTAGCTGACACTTTTCTCTAAAGTGACTTATAATGTTAAGGTCACCATTATTACATGCTTATAATCACTTACCAATTTATACAGCTGGGTAATTTTAGGGTAAGTACATTGCTCAAGGGTACTACAGCTGGAGGTGGGATCAAACCCACAACCTTTGGGTCCAAAGGCAGTTGCTCAAAACACTACACTACCAGCTGCCACTGAAACTTAGGCTGAGTATCTTACTCTAGGGCACTTCAACAGGAGGGGGAGATTTGAATCCACAACCTTCTGGTCCAGCAGCAGCAGCTCTGACCGCTGTACGAGCAGCTACTTCAGTTACACACCCAAACCACTCAGCCCAAGCCAGAGCCTAACCCAGCAACACACAGGGCATAAGGCTAGAGGGGGAGGGGACACACCCAGGACAGGATGCCAGTCCATCACAAGGCACCCCTAGCAGGACTTGAACCCCAGACCCACTGGGCAGCAGGACCCCATCAAACCCACTGCATCACCACACACCTCTGCATAAAACAGAGGATAAACAAATCCTGATACCCTCTCACCATTTTTTAAAAAAAATATTCTAAGATACACAAACAAACAAGTACAATGCCGGCGTAGTGGCTGAATAAAGGTTGTAAAGGAATGTAACCAGAAGAGGCCTGGTTATGGCATAAGATCAGAAGTTTGTACAGATTTTTGTTGCTTTTTGATAAAGAAATATGCCTATGTTGAAGGCTCTTTAATTCCATTAAAAAGCTTTGACCATTTAAAAATGTTGTAGAAAATTATAGGTAGTGTTCCTTTAAACTGAATTGAACCAGTAGTTTCAAGTGACTGAACTAAGTAGGACCTGTGCTTCAGCAAGGGGTGCAGTGGTACAGCAGGTTGGACCGGGTCCTGCTCTTGGGTGAGTGTGGGGTTTGAGTCCCACTTGGGGTGCCTTGCAATGGATTGGCGTCCTGTCCTGGGTGTGTCCCCTCCAGCTCTTGCCCTGTGTTGCCAGGTTAGGCTCCGGCTCCCCGTAACCCCATAGGGGGCGGGTGGTCTCACATGATGCGTGCGCTTCAGTGTATTTTATTCAAGCTGTAACAAACCATTTTCATTGTCCTTTGCATAGATAGTAATGGTTTCTTAAACCTCGGGGCTCCTTTTGTACGTCTCGTAGGAAAACTCTTCGGCTGTACCAGTTATTCATTTAGCAGATGCCCTCCTCCAGAGCGCTGTGCCATTATTACTATTGTACAGTCAGTACAATTAACTAGTATGTAGCTGAGCCCTATGTCTGAGGCTTGGAGGTGACTCAATGCTAGATACACTACGCTAACTGCCTGCAGCCGTTTGCTCATTTATACATCAGAGCGATGCAACCCATACTCGCACACCGGGCGCAACTTAGAGTCACCCGTTCACCCGAAACACACATGTTTAGACTGCGGGAGGAAACCTCCGCGAACACGGCGAGAGGTCGAAAAGTCCACAGACCGAGGTCGATTAAAACACGCGTCCGAAAGCGCAGCCCGGGAGCTTTGCAGCGATTTCGCTACCTGCTGCGCCACTGTGTCGCCAGATACCTGGTTAAGAGGAGTGCTGACAGATTTAAATAAAGAACATATGAGGCTTGCAAGTGGTGGAGGAGCTTTAAATGTGCTAAAGTCTGGCCTGCGGTGACAGAAGAAGCGCAAGTATTGTGTTTTGAAGGTGGCTTCTTCGGGCTAACATGATTTGTAGCTGCACCCATTCATGACTGCCATTAAACATTAGAGCACAACTCTACGTGACTGTGTCCTGGATGTTTATGGTACATTAAAAATATGCACTACCCTCTGATGCCCTGATTTTATTTTATGCTGTCTGCCGATGTTTTGATACTGTAATTTGTGTTGCATTGCCTGTGCGCGAATCAACGTAAGAGCTGCGGCAACATGAATGAATCTGTCATCCGGAAAGTCGTGATTCTCTACTGGAATTCACAGGAGTTGCTATGCCTAGGAGGGAAACCAGCAATTAGGTAGCTGTCCGCAAAAGCGCCGAGAGGTCGAGAACGGCGCGACGCCTAGCTCGTAACGAAAACGCATAGGCTTCGAGCCATCGCAAGTCCGATCTTTTAACTCGACCGCTCGTGCGCAGGGCGACGAAAAGGACGTCCTCTACGCGAGCGCCTCAACTCTTAATGGAAGTTTCAGCTAAAACCCACTGAGCCGTAATTATAGGGTTGCATGCGGGACGGTGGTTAAAACACAATAATGAGGATGAGCAGCGCGAAGGCCTTGGCTTGTTTACAGCGTGCGATCATTTCGGGGCCGCGGCGTTATATTTCGACTATACTACATGACCGGGTTTTCTGTCAGCGTTTGATTCTTTGGAGGGTGTATTTGTCCTCCCTGACAGTCTCATTCAGGCTGGCACTATTTTTGCCCTCGGTCTGGGCGCTTTGTCTGCCGGTCGTCTCAGGGTCCTTCCTCCCTGGGCCCGACAGGAGCCGAGGAGCCACCCAATGTGCTCACACCCCCGGGCTGTGCGGTCTCTTCCAGGCAGCCCATAGACGTGTAAGTACATTATCCACAAGGCTGCTAAAGAGAGCTTAGGGAGGATTTGTGGGTCTCCGGAAAGGACCAAGAAAAATGTTTTCTAATAAATTATTCACAATCTCACAATCCCTTTTGGGCAGGGTGTTGTATCGCTCGCCCATTACAGCACCCTGCTTTCACACACACGCACACACACACACACACACACACACACACACACACACACTCTTTCTCTCTCTCTTCGCTCTTCTGCACCCAGCAGTGGGCCTCCCGGTTCTCCGGCAAGCTGCTGCAGATAATGGTAGCAATTAATAACTTGTCATAATCTGGCAGGAGGATGGAGAAGTTGCCTCTTTGGAGGGGGGCAGTTGCCAGCGGCAGCAGGGTCAGAACGCCGCTCCGCCAGGGGCGGCAGGGTGCAGGTGCAGGCCACATCTAAGCTCCGATCCTTAGAGTGTCGGTCTACTGCCAAGCGGCAGGCTGAGTCGCACCATACTGGTACATAGCTGAGGGCCGGCAGGTCCTCCGTCCAGGTGCACGGGGTCCACATCCGCACAGCCGGGCCATTGTGCCTCCCCCTCGCCGGGGCGCAAACTGCGTCACCCAGATGTGAGCTGGCTCACCTTTCGCCTGGACTCCGCCTGCGGGCTGTCCGCGGCTTCTCCGAGACCACGTGGCACATTTGCCTGTTACGTTTGCGCACGTTCTAACAGTCAGACCGAATCCTTCGCCCCAACGGCAGGGGACGTCTGCTTTTACCGACGAGTCATCGTTTCAGCTACGGGTCACCGTTCTGACATCACAGCCAAGCGTGAAATCCATCGTGTGTTTCTGCGCGTTTCGCTGTGTCAGGTGGTCGATATGCACCCGGAAGGGAAGCGGGCATGTTATTCGGCGATCTCGGTTACTCTCCCACCCATGATTCAGCCGAAGACGCGTGGCCACCCGTCAGCCCTGCGATGTCCTACCGCGCCCAGCACACATATGAACCCTTTCCGCCAAAATGAAGAGTCGCCCTTCCGTTCTGCTGCCCCAGCGGTGCTGATTTAGTTACTGCTCAGGAAGGCCTGGCCACTCTTGCCTGGAATAAGCAAAGTTTACAAACCTCTCCTGGTTTGTACATTCCTATTATACACAAGGAGTTGCCCATTAGTAACTGTCACCCGAGTCTGCCTGATGCACTGCTCTCATTTGACCCAATTTATTTCCGTGGGCGTGTCCAGGTGGCAGTGATGTATGTCCCATGCTATTTTACTGATGTGAAAGCTTTCGCTTTTTTCTCTGGCCCTGGCTGTCTGTAACTCCACTCAGAAACAGTGGTCGGTGCAACGCGGGATTTGTTTAGGGATTATTGCACGACCTCGCGCTCGCGCAGTCGCAAGGGTGCACTCGCACAGGTCCGAGCGAGCGCGCTCGCACCCCCCGTCTATAAAGTCGCCACAAATCAGAGGTCTGCGTTCCAGCACTGCGTGTGGTGCAGCCCAACTGAAGCCATTTTAACTGGTCAGTCAGGTGTAACGCTTCCTTTTCAGCTATTTTGAGGTCAGTTGGCATCCCAAAGTGTATATTTATGTGATCTTTTCCTCTGGTACGTGTTTATTTATTTATTGATGTGCGGCGGATGCTTTGGGAAATGTGTAAACAGTCAGTCGGAGGGCGGAACGAAAACTGAATGGAGCCATTCATTGGGGTAATTGACATGAATGCCTTATCGGTAAATGATCAGTCTGCATCAATTTCGTACATTATGTGGAGCGGCAAACAATGTAGAGGGAGGAAACTTTGACTGACTGCCTGCATAATGCACACTTACCACCACGCTACACAGCTGCACCTCGGACCAGGTGCTGGATATGTTCCTTCTGTAAGATGGAAAGCATCCACGTAAACGCTGCACCCACTGAAATATCACCAACTGATTACTGTTTTGCTTTTGATTCAATGAGGGTATGTAGGAAGCTATACCAGATACAAGACTGCTTCATCTCTTTAACCGTCAATGTCACAAAATAAATGGAATATATCATTCCTTACATAAAATACTTTGCGACATACTTTATTGAGTAATGCTGTATTTGCCCTTAATAATTTGTGTGCTGATGCTCAAAATTTTATGGAGACTGTGATAAATTTCTGCATTGTTCTGGGAGATGTGAGCTGCTTTGAAGAAAAGAGACCGCAAAATGAATAAATGTAAATCCATGAGATGGTGTTATGGAGGTCAGTGTAAAAGCTTTGCGGACAGCCGGTAGCAAAGTGGTTAGCGTTGCTGCCTTGAAACCCAAAGGTTACAGGTTTGAATCCCACCTCTGGCTGTAGTACCCTTGAGCAAGGTATGCACCTTAAAAATTCTCTGGTAAAATTACCCCATGGGTAAATAAGTGTAAGCTTGTAAGTCACTTTGAAGAAGAGCATCAGCAAGATAAATATAAAGCATGAACTTTTTTTTTTGGGGGGGGGGGGGGGGGGTTGTTGAATCACCATCAACTCTTGACAAAAAATGATTCCAGAAAATTCTGTCCCAAGTGTTGAAAAGGGTGCATCCCTAGTAACTGTGATTTACTCTATTGATCTGGTTGTTCTTATTTTCCTTCGTATCATGGACGCTTTCCCATGTTTTTGAGAAGAGTTTTCATAACACATCAGAAGTATAATTGCACTGTCATTATTTGTGATTCCAGTGACACTTCCTCCCTGATCCAAATTGGATCATCCAATCCCAGATCCTCTATAGTATCACTTCTGATTCATGAGAGAAAGTGAGATGTGTGTGTTTCACCCACGTGTAGTACGTGAAAGAGAAAAAATTAAAATGCTCAGTTTCTTTTCATTTTTAACTGAAGTGCTCTTGACACTGAAAGGGCATAGAAAGGGCAATAAGGTAGATAATTAGAACTAGCATCACCTGACTACAGGCAGATAAGCGTAAGCCTGTGGTCAACAGTTAAGGCTTTACTGTAAATGCTTGTACTAAGATGGCAAGTGTTTGATTAAAACTTGAAAAGAGCAATATGAGAGTTCTTGTACATATGTTTTACTTTTCTTGTTTGTGAAATGCACTAGAAAACATATTCCGGAACATATTGAATGTATTTTATCATTTTCTCATGTCTCTTCTTCAAATCTACGGCAGCAAAGGAGCCACAAGTAATAGGTTTTCTAGACCTTTCCTTGTAACAGTGCATAGACAGCCATACCAGGGTGAATCCTAAGGCTTGTGCTTCAGCTTTCATTCCCACTGGAGTGTTCACCAAGGTGCGATGAGGAACCCCATTTCAGCTGCAACTGCCTCCTTTGGAAATTGTGTTTTGTCTCCGTTTTGCCATGGCAAGGCAAATGTTCGCTGCCTGTCTAGAGTTCTCTCTCCAACCCATTTTGCTTCTATCACATTTCTGCAATTGTTATCCTTTGGACGTGGTCAAAAGGGCTGTGGAGGCTCATGAAATTTCCCTCTCTCATCTCCCACCCTCGAATCTCGGCCACCAAATGCAACCGGACTCCTGTCCCGGTCTCTATATTGCTCTGCATAGCATGGCATAAATCACTACATTTTTTTTCCTACCGCACAGTATTCTTTTCTCCATCGTATTTACGGATTTAGTGGCATCTCAAATAGATAAACACAAGCAACATCTATCAACACAACAAAAAGGGGGCCTTAATCAAAGTTCTGGGTCCCAGGTCTCGGTATCTCCATTTACCTTGAGATAAATCCATTGGTGAGACCACCAACACACGGGCTGACAAATCACCCCAGTCAGGCACTCTGTGCTGGGCCTTATTGGCCTTTCTTTAAGTGGTCTTACCCTTCACTGAAAAGGATGGGGCTTGTCAAGCAGGCCCAGATTAAAGTTAGACAAAAAGAAATGATTTGTTATTAGAAAACACCCATTGTGAATCTTTAAAAAGGAAACAAATATGTATGAGAGCTGGGCCACCAGGCTGTGCTCAGGGAGGGGAGGCCACTTGAGCAGAATAGGGACAGAAAGGGAGGAAGCTATGGGGGCTCTTCTCAGGGCAGAGGGGGGAGGTGCTATTATACTGCCAGAGACAGGGGATATTTGGGATTAAGTGCAAGCAGACATCATCATTTAGGAGCCAGGAAATATTTAGCACTTGTTCCTTTCCCCAACACAAGGGGGGTGGGGGGTGGGAGGGACAGATGATGGCAAAATAGTGTGGCACGCTCTTCGATGTGCTCCACATGCAGAGTGACTCGGTGCTGGCTGTGAGCGGAGCAGGTGGAAATAGGAGCGGATAAAAATCTGCGGAGACGCATCGAAAATGCAGGAGCGTTATAGTTCAAAGCATCAACAATCTTTATCAAAAATCCCAGCAATGTTTTCAACTCTTTCGTGTCTCTGTAAACATTGAAGGTGCAATATCTAAACGAATCCTGATTATGTGTACCGTCACATTTGAAACAAAAAAAAAAAAAACAGCACTAATTTACATAGTGTTAAGATAGTCTTAACTGCACATTACAAAGAGATCGAAAAGAAATTCAGTGCACTCATAGGAATGGTGTTCGGCATTAATTGTAACACCATGTAAATATAAATGTCATTGTGACACTGACATGTAAAATCTGATGACACTCTTTCTCGGCCACAGTCGGTACATTTATATTTCTGAAGAATTAATAAAACATATTCAAAAAGCTTACCTCGGTACGTATTTGCGCTCAGCGTGTGCCAGTTAATGTGTATGTGTTTGCATGGCGGTGTGTGTGGCTGTTCATTGCACATCGGTGAGATATTGAGACTCCCCCAGCGGACAGTGCATCCACGAGACAAAAGCATTTGTGTTTCCACCACGGTGGTGTTAACTCCGAGCGTGTATTAATCTCATGCAGCGGACAATCCGCTCAGGCAAAGTCTTGCTGGAAGATACGACACAGGGGAGCCTTCACAAATGAGGCTGTTTGTCTACTGAGGGCTCTGGCCATCTGTGCAGAGTCTCTCGGAATGAGGGATGATAAGAGGCAAGCCTGAAATCGGTGGAAAAACAACTTCCTTAAAGGCTGCATGGAAAAGAGAGAGGAGGCGATCTAACGGTGAGGCTGGGGCCTGTCTTTGGCAGCCACGGTCAGCCGGGAACGTATCCAAGGTCAGGTGTGAAGTTACTTAAAAACACAGAGAAAAAGCAACAACCGGGCAAACATTTGCTTAAGAGGAACTCGGTGCAAACACCCATTCTGGAGCTGGGTAAATACGAGCCCAGCCGTCTAACGGTGTTTGCTCAAGAAATTTGCACCCGGTAGTTTAGGGCTCTGAAGACGCAACACAAAGAGGAAAGGTTTATTGTAGTTGGGTCATGCGCAGATCTGGAAATCCCTGGTGAAAGCTTCCGTGTCCCCCCCCCCGATTCCGCATCAATTTGAGCAACCTGGGGATCGACTGGTTTGCTCGACCGCTCGTATGGGACCGGGTGCGGTGGTCGTTGGAAATCCTTGTGTCGGTCGATAAGGATTTATATGAACTTCCCAATCAGTCGCCGATCAAGTTAGTTTTTGGCGTGTCCAGCCATGCTGCACCAGTGTACAGCTCGACGAGCTTATTTCGGATGGTGGGGATGAAAAAAGGAGATGTCTTGAGACTTCCGTTGTGACAGGGCCTGCGTCCACTAGCCCGTAGCCTGGATTCCCCTTCAGTTCTCACGTGTCTGGAGCAGCTGGGACTACACCACGCTAAAGTTACCGTGCCCAGAACGCCGTGTGGAGCAAGGGGATCGTTCTTCTGCGGCATTCCTCATCGTTGGCTTTTAGTTGTTGAAAGGCCCTTTTGTCAAGGTACATTTTAAATAGGGCAGTAACGAGGCGTCACGAAAAATGGAGGGAAGGAGAAGGAGAGGAGGAGCTTTGGTTGGAACGCAGATGGAATGCCAGGCTGGGAGAACACAGGAGGTGCTATAGTTAGTAATGTTTCTAAGAAGAGGTCGCCTCACAGCTGCCACTTGACCCTGCAAATCGGCCTACGGATCTGACCGCTGCTATTTTCGGGTAGCAAGAAAAAAGTGAAAACTGAATAAGTTAAAGTCAAGCAATAACCATTCTGATTGACTGAATAGTGATTCACAGAATAAAGTGATTCATAGAAAATAAACTTTCCAGCAATTGAACCACATACCTTAGCTGTAACTGCATTCAAGAGAGCCTTAACAAACGAAGAGCAACGCACACCGACGTTGCAACACTTGCTTCGTTTTGATTTCATTTCGCTGAATTCTTATTTCTGCGTATTTAAAAGGAACCAGTGAAATCTCGGCACATCCAGCTGAAAGTAATAGAGGACATAAACACACAAAAAATGTAAACGAGCGATTTAATGAATTTGAGGCAATGATGAGTTTGGTCTGGTGGAAAATTACAGATGCAAATAAGAGTATTTGTAATTTAGAAATGAGCAGTGATTCACAGGAAACGAAGGGCTGACTGTTACTATGGCTCTTGCCATATTTACTCTGGTCTTATTAGCCCGTAAACTACCCGATTTTTGGCTCGTTGTATTTGTCTGATTACATTTTTTCCGCACTGTCGTTGAAAATATGTGAGATGTTATGTTACACCCTATTGATTACCAGTGTTAATTAAAAAATTTAATTAAAGTTTTTTTACGGTCTGCGTTTCACTTGTGATAATAGTATAAAGATGAACATTGGCACTATAAATCTCCACTTTATTTGCAGCTACTAGCCATCAACAAATACAACAGTGTACATAAAATTTTACTAACATTGATTTCAAAATATTAACATTACTTTAACATCAAAGATGTATTATTCAATTTAAAACTACAAAGCATAAAATCCAAGAGCTATAACTCAGTTAATGAACGGGAAAAGTCCATTACAAACCTATCAAAATCTGAATCATCTGATCCACATAAATGGTTCTGATATAACTAGAACAATTTACTTTAGCTGTTGAAGTCTTTTTTTAACAGTGTACACTATTTACTGAACCTGCAGGTTATTAGATGGATGGGTAGATAGATTGATAAGAAAAGCTGAATACATAATTAAACAAGTGTAATGACATGTCATCCTTTTGTGTGTATTCCTTACGTTTTACTACATCACTTACCTTTACAAATACTCAGTAGCTGATCTAAAGATTCTCACATAAATGCGGCAATTTCTCAAAATAATAGATGACTTCCTATTCGCTAATATAAACGTTTCGATTTAGCGTTCCACACATTGCATAATTGTTTGAAGAAAAATAAAAAGCATTAAGTTTTGCAATTGTCTGAAAAATCTAATTCTTGTGGATTGCAGGCAACTTAATTTTACCTCTCTGCTCAGATTAAAAGCTCTAGTTAAAGGCAAAGCTAATAGTTCCCAGGTCTCGATGAGAGGGAAAAAAATTAAGGTGTTGATAAATGTCAAGCAAGCATTTTATAGTCACAGGGAGTGGTTGCAGAATGGTAGGCGTTGTGGGGGGGGGTGTTAAACCGTCAGACTGGGATACTTTTTAAAGGCGTTCCAGATTATTAAAGACCCTGAAACTGAAGTAATAATGAGCAAAGTTTGGTGGGGTGCTGTGAAATGTGCTGTGGGCTCTGCCCAGGGACACCCAGCCCTTCCCCTGAGTCCATGTCTGCTACGCTCAGGCCAGACCAGTGAAAAGAACATTTGGGACAAATGTGCTCTCAGTGGGGCAACACCACAGGAAGAGCATTTTCCCTCAGCTAGAGACCAGCCCACTTGGGAGCCAATAATGTGTTCATCATTGTTAGGCACAGGGTCTTTGTTCGCCATGTTGTTTCAAGGCTCAGATCTTTCCACAGAAGACCATTGTTGAGCTGCTCAGCGTCCCTGGCACCTCTTGGATGGCGCAAACCAAGGGGACATACCTAAAGTTCAGAACTTTGTCCCACTATTTTAATACCTTCCTGTTTCTATCTGTTACGCATCGAGGAAGCATGTCCTTTTCACTCATGTACTTCCCGTGTGCTTGAGCAAGACTGATCTCTCGTAAGAAGTCTCACCAGGACCCTAATATTTACAAGCCAGCTGGACCAGTTTATAGCCTGTGCATGACGCTCTTCTGAAGAAATGTCTTGAGGCATAACATTATTGGTGAAACCCATAAACACCTCCCTTCCTCTGTAAGCGAACAGGGCTATGGTGTCCTCATTATTGGCTGAATTCTCACCAGCCACACTTTTGCCAGACACTCCGGTTCGAAAGGCCATGCCCTCACCACCTTGCCCTTTGAGGTTTTATAACCCAGGGGCCATGTACAACATCACAGTTATGCTTTGGGCAATTTAAGGTCATTGCATTGACTTCATATTTGTCATTATACACAATGCGCTTGGATTCTCCACACCACTATGTCTCATATGCAGTCATGAAATATATATTAACAACATGAGTGCATTTATACATTTTTAATAAATACAAAATATATTATCGTTTTATGTTGAAATTCAATGGCTTAGTATTTCAGGCCTGCAATGTATCTCTTCAAGGTTGGATTTGTCGTCCAGTATTGTCAATGTTTTTGTCAAAGGTCAAAGACATTCAGGAGCCTTTGCTGGCCATTAATTACAAGATCTGAACTTGTTCTCTTTGGCCTCTGTGATTAGGAAATATCTGTTATGAGGCTGACAAAAGATAGTCACCAGCACATTTCAAAAGTGTGTGATTCATAACAGGATAAAAGGTCAGGTCAAGTGACATGTTAGTATTTCATTTTAACTCAGATTAAAGATTTTTAGAAAACGTGGAGGGGAGAAATGACTCAATAGCATACAGCCCGCCCACCTTACTGAACACTGATTCTTGGGAAAATCGATAGAGTATCTGAGGATGTTGTTCCCGCTCACCAAGCATGTATTTTTATTACATTTGTTCTTCTCCACCATGTCCATCATCAGCATTGTCAAGCTTTCGCTCCTTTTGCCAGCTTAGCTATGTGATGGTGCACACACTAAATCATTATTTTTAATCAGAGAATGTAATTAGAGTATTTCTCAGAAGGAAATATTTAATTTTTTTAGTTTGAATCACTGCCCCTCCTGTAGTACTCTTTGTCAAGGTATTTTCCTTGAACACGTCAACTATCCTGGTGTATAAATGCACAAAATAATGTAAAACTGGGTATCTAACACTAAGTTGCCTCGGACAAAACATTAGATTACCATCCATCGTTAACCGCTTGTCCCGAGTGGGGTTGCGGCGAGCCGGAGCCTTACCCGGCAACACAGGGCACACAGCCAGAAGGAGAGGGGACACACCCAGGACGGGACACCAGGCCGTCGCAAGGCACCCCGGGCAGCGCTCGAACCCCAGACCCGCCACACAGTAGGCACCGGCTGAATCCGCCGCGCCCCCCCATTAGAGTAGCATTAATACATAAATGGAGCTGTGCTTTCTTTAATGCATGTTCATTGCAAGTTTATAATCACCTTTCCAGCAACTATTCATTGTTTTCAGACTTTATTTTGGTGGACACAGCAGCATGGTAAGAGCAGTACATAAAAACAACTGGACTACAAGCTAATTTTGTTATGACTCACAGCTCACATTTCATCAGCGTTATTATGCTGGTCACGATGACGTAACAGCAGCTCACCTCACGTACTTCAGACCGGTACTTCGGCTTGCAACGATCTGGACAAAAAGTATCGTAAAAAGAACAACGAAAGAATTCAGTAGTGTGTAATATTTCCTTATCTTTTTGATGTTTAACAGAGCATACTGTAAAATTGTTTATGACGCTCATTGAGTCAAAAGGCGAACCATATAAAAAAAAAAATCCCCTTTTTGAAATGGCACAACTGGAGTAGCAGAACTGAAATAACTCACGAAGATCTAAAAATCAAAGATCAAAAATTGTGGTTTGCAACTTTTAAGTGATGCTTTAAAATCCTAACAATATGGCGATTTCACACTGTGTTGCTGTGCCATGCGACGTTGTGCTATTACTACCAAGAGGTACTGTAAGATTGGAAGAAGTCTTTAGAAGAAATGACCCCCCCGTTTATAGACCAGTGTCTGCACCCCCAGCACACAATGCCAACACGGGCCTCCCCGCCCTCTAGGGACACTGTCCTGTTCAGCACTGAGCGGCAGGATGAATGTGAACTCCCACCACAGGGATATGGAACAATTTGTTAGGGGCTGATTAACAGTAATATGAATGTAACTGTACACACACTCAGGGGAGCTGGTCATGGCTGTAATTACTGGTGCTGAATGTAATGGGAAACAAATTTGAGGGAATATTGCCCATCATCCGTCTTTATTTACAAGTGGTAATGAGACTCCCTGTTAATCTAATGCAGGGCCTGGGAGGTCTTTACTTGGAGCTAGCGGCTTTCAAAAAATATCCCAGAATAAATCAAACTCTGGTGCTGGTTCCCTTATATTGATCTCTCCAAGCTAATCGGAGGCATTTTCCCGGAATGCATATATCACTCAGTTATAAGGAGCAAAATAAATACGCTTAAACTCAAGACATTTCATTGCGATGTTTGTCTTGACAGCTTCCAGCTTTCGCTTCTGCATCTACACGTTTCACCATTTGCTTTGTGGGTTGCCATTGCTTATGATGAGGAGTAGAGCGTCCAAAGGGAGAGCTGGGCCACCGTTCCCATTGTCCTACCAGGATGTTCCTGAAACAGCCATTACTAAGGCTGAATTAGTGTGACACGTCCTTCTGAAAGATGTTAAACCATCCAGTAAGCATACAGGCCTCCGCATGGTTTCATCTAAATGAGATGTCCAAGGAGATAATGGAAGCTCCCGCCAGCTCTCTGTTTGGGTCTTTTCATGCCAATTAGAGTCTTTGATATAGTCACAGCAGATGCATCAGTGACTCCAAGATGGCGTCTGATAATAATCCCCTTTGCACAACATGTGGCCGCGGTGTTAGAGGGCTTAGAGAAAGAAAGCATATTAGCTGATATATAGAGTTTATGCGCAATCCAATTATTGTTTTTTGTCCATGAATGATCTCTCCGTGCATAAAGTGACATGCGCCGAAGCAACGGGCAATACAGCGATCAAAAAAAGTCATGTTAACCGGCCAAATTAGGGGACAGACAGCAGGCTCGTTAATGCATATTAATAACGTGGATTTCATAGCTTCGGCGGGGAGACAGGCATGAAAACAAGAACTTTTCACATCTACAGAAAAAGCAAAAGAGCGACATTTTTTTGAGAGTCCAAGCCTGTACAGTGCAGAGAAGCTGCCTGTGAGAGAGGGCCGCTTCCGCCCCCAGTTAGCAGCCACGCCCTCTGCTGGGGACATTATTTACTGCCCCAAGCAGGGCAAGTAAAGGCATTAATCTGAAGCAAAAAAAGGTGAAGTCTGGTAATGACATTAATGAAGTGTGACAACAATATGGGGCACCGCTGACCCACCGAAGGGCCTGAAATTGGATTAGCGATTAACCGCCGTTGTTGTAGATCCAGGCAAAGGGCTGGCCCACAATACGAGGCTACAGTGTGCAGGTTGCCTGTGTTCCCCCGTGGTCGAGTACCGGGGGCGTCCCGGGGCAGAGGAGAGGAGCACGAGGGGGCTGTTCTCTGCATCTGGGAGCCCCACTGGGCAGCGAAATGAGAACGACTCCGTGCACCTGAGCATACCCAGGAGGAGCCTGGGGCAGTGGGGGGAGCCTCAGCCACTGCTCTCCCCTGCTATCCTCATCTTCAGCGGCTCTGACATATATTCCACAGGAGGACAGGAGCACTAGTGCAAATCAAACCCACTACCTATAAATTACCACTTTCATTCCTCCTTTAACTCTCTCACCCCCTACCTCTCTCTCTCTCCTACTCTACCCCCTCCCCACCACCCCATCCTGCAAACCCCCACCCCTTCTTCCTACATTCGGTTTCCCGTTGCAATATAAACTTGCCTGTCACAGGGGCATTTGTGATGTGGCAAACTTGCCATTGTAATGGACAGCTTGACAAATGCAGACGGTGGCAAAGCATTCTGGTCCACTGTCTCCGTGACTCCCGCAGCCCTGGAGCCAAAGGAGGGGGCACTGTGACTTTCACAAGGATAATGAGGCTTTGAACGATGGCTGAAATGTTGCCGTCAACCTGCCCTTCTGCTACTGGGTAATTAGATAATTAGTAAGGTCCTAATTATGGGACCAAGGTGCAAGGAAACAATTAGCAGAAAGTATTGCCACATAAAACAGAAATTTACATTTGGCCAGAAGATATTTAATTCCTCTTACATGCACTTTATTCATAGAAATGGCCACTTTCAATGGTAAAAGAAAAAAATGCCAATTTTTTTTTTTCACTAGTGAATGGACAATTTTTGTAAAAGCACGACGCTGACTTACGTTTCAAACTATATACATAATTGTTCCTGATCCCTGAGTAAAGATGACCTGTTATTTATCCTAAGTGACCATTTCTGTATAGTTAATACACAGATTTATTGAGGGCCAGAGCGCGGCAGCTTTCTATGGCGGCACGTCTCCTAGCCACGGCGCACACCTGGATCCAAAGCAGCGCAAATAAATGTGTTGCTAAGTGGCATCATCAGCTTGCCAAATCAGTGCAATTGAATTGCATCGCCAGTCCCCTCTATATGGTGGCCGCTGACGTGTTAGCATCCAGCCAAATTACAGCTATGAGAAGAACTGAAGGAAAAAACATAACACACACACATATATATATACACACACATGCACACGCGCACACGCTTTGCCCTCACATAAATATAAAGGAGAAAAAGAGAGACTGGAGGAGAGAAAATTGAGCTTAACAGCCTGATTCTTAACTATTATTTATCCATTATGTGAGCGAATGGAGCCGGGGCGCGCAGCAGCAGAGATTAGGGAAGATTTGTGGGCTTTACAAGGCCCTGTCCTCCCATCCGGAGAGCTCCTACTCCCAGGGGCTCCGTCGCCCGCTCCGGCTCAGCTTGTCTGATCATTTATCCATAATTAGAAAATTAATATTTTAGATGGCGGTATGATGAACCCATTATGGTGATGGGCCCTGATATCAATTATAACTTCAATTTCAATTTCACTTACAGCCGGGCAAATGGGTCCTGGTGGTAGAGTACTGATGGGCCCGGGCCGCCGAGCGTGACGAATACAGATCACTGCACATTAGGATGAGCAATTATTTGAACATGTATAAAAACTATTTACAAGCAATGTAATTGACCGGGGTCAGGGGGAGATGCAGAAAAATGGACAGGTTGACAAATTTTTGTTCCATACCAACAGAAAGGATTTATTAATTTCTCTGGCTGTAATTGAATTTTTGAAAGGTTCTTGTTAAGCCCCTCGTTGCTGTGCTCATCTCCCGCACTGACCTTACATAGATCTAATGCCAGAGTTCCCAGGCGCCCCGATAGCCTTTGGCAGGGAGAGCGCTGATGGAATCTTAAAAAAAGAAAGGAAAAAAAATCGCCCACAGAAAAGGAAGGTGAAAGAGAAATTTTGGGGGGGGGGGGAATAGAGAGGGGGAGATGGAGGAGGGGTCTCCCGTAAGAGAAGTGTTCTTTTGAAATGATCTGACCATAGGCTCACCGCTTGAACCATGTCTGCCACCGCTATTTTATTGCGAAAGAGGAGGGAGATTTGGTTCCATAAAACGCAGAACAGAAAGCAGTCCGCTAACAGTATTTTCGTATGCTAAAAAACGTAGATAAATGCTGTTTATATTTCCACCCTCCCATTTTTAGCTTTTCAGCGAGCCTTTGGGATCAATAGAATGGAAGTGGAAATTTGTTGATTGCAGAGTGTGATTAAAGCGGTTCATCTGGTCCGCACACACACACACCGATTTGGGCCCAGCTCGCGTTTTACTCCGCCTGCGTTAGACCGGACCTTGATTAACAGACTCAATTTCCCGTCGGAATGACTATTGTGCAACACTCATTATTTGGCCATATATCAAAATATGCGGCGTAACCCTGGACCATTAATAAGCCTCTAACGTGACAGTAGACCCCAAGAAATAGAAACAAAGGTCTGCTACATGCAGGCTGCGCCGCTCGGCCGTGTCCGCGCGAAGGGGGAAGGGCGGTCCTCTTCGGCAGGCCCGCGCTTGGCTCCCGGCGTGCCCCAGCCTGCCAGCCGTGGGGAGGGGCTCACCCAGGTGCCCCGTGAGCGCACAATGCGCCGTGCCTTGTTTTTCACACGTCGCTTTAATTGTTCACTGTCAGGGGCCGAGCAGCTTAGCAAATGATGTTCGCTGTTGCTACACATTGATTAATATTTTACATGTTATTATCCTCTGTCCATTACGACAGCAAATTAAACTATAAATCACACCTCGTGCCGGTGTCACCCAATCATAAATTGTCTGTCCTCGGTGCGGTCCGCGGCACGGCAATGCTAAGCTCAGGGTCCCCGCTCTCTCACCAGGCGACCATTTGGCGAGAAGCACCCGTGCTCTCTGAGCTGAGTTATGGACCGGTCACAGGCGCTGTATACATCAGCCACGTGAAAAATGGAGAGTTTGTTCTGCTATAAAACTGAAGAAAAGCGGGCGCCCCATGTAAAAAGTTTGCTGTGGTTTGAGGCCAGTTGTATTTTAGGGGAAAAATATGTGGCCGTCCGAGGGTTTCCGGCGAGCGAGTTGTTTCTGACCCCTACGAGCGGAAAGCTGATTACATTTGACTGAGTCCAGAAGTCCTCACACGCTCGTGATCGACCGTGTTTCCACGGGCCTGCTTGACAATATTCCGAGGCTTGATGATTTCACGACTCCCGTGCGTTCGAAAGCATTGCGGCACCGCAAGGGTCCTCAAGGTTTCAGAAACCGTATCCTGAGATGCTCTAAGCTTGAAAAAAATTAGATTTAAGATTTTTTTTTTTTTTGTCTGAAATAATTTTTGAACTCGCTGTCTAATTTTAAAAAGATTTTCGAAAAAATGTTTAATACGCTTACTTTTTTTTTTTTAAGAGTTACACAAAAAAACTTATTAAATATATAACTCGACGCATGAAGTGCATCTCGGGCACTTCCCATTTACATATACATTATACTTGGTTTTTGATAAGTACTGCATGGCTGGATGATGCGGGATTTACACACCCTTGTAGATAAATGTTTTCTCATCTCTGTTTGCAGCCGTTTTTCTGGGATATCTTCTGAAATATCAGATGACCTTTCACTGCCATTTTTTTTCTCATTTCAATTGCTGGATCCTGGCTGCCATTCAGATGGCTAGAAATCAATTTATACAGTCCTGTGCATGTATTGAGAGGGAAATGGGAATCCCATGCCGCTATAATGACACAGCCAATTGCATTGTGTTGGGCAGCAGGGGTCAAGCGAGGTCTGCGTGTGCCACGAATCCCGGCTTTGTTGGTGCGATGGCATTAAGCAGGAATTACATGAGAGGTCAAGTGACCGCCATCCTTGGGGGGGCACCGATGGGGCCCTCCAAATCAGAGGGCCGGGAGATGAGAGTGACACACGCCTGACACTGAAAGAGGCTGGGGGGTGGGGGGAGATGGAAGGGAAATCTGCAGGACACCCCAAACGGCTCACCCGCTGATGGGTACCATTGACCTCTGCCCAATCCCATCAGCAATGGAGCAAGGCAGGGGATTTCCTTATAAAGCCGTCCCCTCGACCACCCCCGCCTCGAGCTTGCCTGCACGCTCATTTGTATACAGAAGTGCCTGGTTTATTTATTTTATTTATTTATTTATTTGTCTATCGGACGATGCTGAGGGTGGCAATGCTCACAGCCTGAGCCCTTCTTAAGCCCCGACATCCCCAGCAGATATGGTCCCCATCGGCCCGACAATGATTTATCAATTTGCAATGTTTGCTAAGATGGCTTTACTCTTTAATTGGGCCAGGGGTGGTTGCCCCCCTTCTCGGGTCTCCGGGCCTGGTCAATGGAGCGGAGGGATGTGGTGTGGCGGGGGTCCTGGCCCGTGTCCCGTCCGATGAAGTCCATAGATCTGGGGTTAAGTCATCTGCCCTGCCTGTTTTCCCTCCACGCCATAATTACTGAGCACAACTGGGAACTTCACCTCCTCCTGTTCCAGGAGACTTTGTCAGTTCGCCATCAGTGCTTTACCATCACCCCACCCAGGTTTGCCTTACCGGGATACCAGGTAAGTTCACTTCACATTGGGGACATGGAGTACTGATTCACATGGGTCACTTCCCAGTAGTATCTCTTCTCTCAAGGTTTCAAGAATAAAATTGTTATGGCTGTTGAGTTGACTGTTGAAAACAAGAAATTATATGCTTATTTGCTTTCAGTAACCCCTTGTACTGGTCAGGGTCACGGCGGTCCTGAAATCATTGGGCGCAAGGCCAGGGGGTACACCAAGTCCCAAAAAGCGGAAGCTTAATTTTATACTGCTTATTAGGATCCGCTTTGAAATCCAAATTCATATTAACATCTTACAGCAAACTGAATCTGGTGACTTCAAATCTGTCATCAGGAAAAAAAAATCACATAAAGAGAAGGTTGTTGATTAAGGATGTAAGTTTGCATTGTCCTTGGAACCACTTAAAGAGGAGCATCAGTGTTCTGATGTCCTCCTCAACTCAACAGGCTTCACTCTTGCGGCCTTCCTGACTCAGCGCCTTCGTAGACGAGCCCCACGAGGAGCGGGTATCCGGGAGAAAGCGGCAGCGGTGGTCCTGTCGACACGAGACCCCCACGCTGCAAAAATAACTGTACTGACAATCTGATGAATCAGTGTCTGTTTAATCGGCAGATTGGCAGGGCTACATCTGTAGTGGCACCAGACCTGTCAAGCCACAGCAGAGATGAAGCGTCTGACCCCTTCATCCCTAACATTGCTCCACCAGAGACGGCTCTGTCACCACTTCTGCCATTTTGCTTTCCAAGGTGCCAGAAAGGGCAAGCGTGGCCACATTTCAGTGTTGTTTATTGATTTCTGACCCAACGCTTAATAGTTTTCCCAGTCCCCCTGAATGGCTTTTGTAAGCAATAGGGTTTGTACATCTCACCGATCAATACCTTTTATATTTACAATAAAATTGAAACAGCTTCTGCAGGGGGTGCAACCCAGCATTTGTCATCCTTCTGCTAGGGAAAACTATGTCATTATCTGAATTAAAACATTTATTTCTGATTAAGAGAGTGTCCTATCTCATTAATTTTTCCCTTTCCAATACGAGGGGAATAGAATCCTATTGATTTTTGCACTTTTTACACGTCTCCACTGCTGGGAAGATAATTGAGAAGTTAGCCAGAATAAATGAAGTTTCTAGTCTAGCAGAGCAGCCAATACCTTGGAAATGTGAGGTGTTTTTGTGGAACAGGGTTTTAATTTTGCACCGGGTGAAGACGGGGGGATTGAACAAATTGGATTAAGGCTGGAGTCTGAGTGAGTATTGCGAGTCTGATCCAACAAGGAGATACAGGCCTTCTGCACATCGGTAATAAGATAGATTTCAGATCGGCCGCCCCGCTTCAAAACCACTGTCACTGGAGGAAGTGCAGATTACAACGGCGAAAGCCTATTAATGTTAAGTTGCTCCTAAAGCTTATTGTTGAGGAAAAAAGGGGAGACTGTAATCAAAGCTCAAAATAGACCTCTCAATTCACCATGACAATTTATTAAGCTTTATTGAGTTAATGAGATTACGCTGTTCTCCGCTGGTATTGGTGTAAGAATGAACCATTTATGTATCGAACTCAAACATGCATACACATAAAACCCAGAGGATGAGGCTGTCTGCTTGTTGCCCAGATGTTCAAAAAGAATTTATTTGAAAGTCAGCAAATTTTCTCTGGCACACAACTAACAAAATTAAGAATCGAGACAGTAACAAATGCCCATCGCAACATTAGGAGACCTACATATTTAAAAGTCTTATGATATGTTGTACATGGAATTTTGTCTCTTACAATTTTCCAGCTGTTGCTTTTCAGTAACTTGTATAGCAATGCTTCTCAACATACCCAATTGCACGTTGGCGCAAAGCACTGAGATGTTAGATTCACCACTTTATGGGTCCAGGCACGGGGACTGGAGTGCTGGAGGTACGTGGTTTGAAAAACTCGTCTACGGCCACACCCTAGAACTCACAGTGCAAGGGGACATATGTTTTGCATATCAACTATTGTACATGATGGGCAAAGTTGTGGCGTGAGAGTTCTATCTTGTTGAGGAGCAACCAGGATGGAGGTGGGCTTAGGCTGTTGGCCTGAATCTCCGCTGCTGTCCAGCCGGGGTCAGCCGTCTCCAACCGGAGAGGGTGTGTGCGGAAGTTTGAGTGGGAGTTTGTGTGGGAGTCCGTGAAGTGAGCACTGCCAGGGGCTGCAGCGAACCAGGCCTGACAGCCCATTAATCCAGCCGCTGAGATCTGGCGAAACAAGCAGGAGACAGTGTGTCCACAGAGAGAATGGAGAGCTTTAATGAGCTGCTGTAAGTTACTATCTGTCTGACCATTAGAGGACCATAATGTTCAATTGGTTGAGAAAATGCTTTGCATCGCATTGCAAACCATGGTTCCAAAGGATTGTTCAGTCAAAGCCAAACAACAAATGTTTTTAAAGAAGAGGTGGAAGCAAATCTAATTAACATTATGCCAAAATATTTATTCATGAAGCCTTAAAAATTCTAATTTTATTCAAAGGCCAATTCCATTAATAACTGTAAAACCAGTCACATAAAACACAAACAGGTTAGTCTGAACTATCCACATCACTGTTACACTTCATGTATAAAAAACCATTATTAAAAACAGCAAAACATCATGGCTAAATTATTAGTTGCTGCTCAGGATTATTTTAAATGACCAGCAGTACCTGTAAATCACGCAATTTCCTGTAGAAAGGCGTTCTCGAACAGGTGCTCCTACCATAACTTTAATGAAGAAAAGCACTGAAATGCAACATCGTGATGGTTAATTTGCTGAATCGGTTTTCCCACAGAACCAGGCGATGAACAACTTAATTTGTGGTTGCATTTTCATGCGCAGAGTAATCTATCGAAGGATGCAAAAGGTTGGGTACATTCATCACAAACAAATCTTAACATAAATGAAAAATTACAGGATTACCAATGACCTTCCATCCAATCAGGCTTTGTAATTAGAGCCATTTATTATTTCCTGGAAGACAAAGGGATGCAAAGATGACCCTCCATGAAACAAAATATTTAGAAATGGGTAATAAGGGAGTAATTTTAATGGGGGGGCTATTTTGGTAGGCAGCCTATGAAACGTTAAACTTAGAAAAAGGCTGAAGTGTGAGTCCACGGAGCCAGAGGGAATTTAATTCCCTGATTGTACCACAATAAGGCTACGGAACTTGACTTTAACTGTGTCTGGGTGTCTGTTCCAGATGTTTCTGGTGCCATCAGGAAAATGGCCTGGACCTCGTCTGCCCGACATGACGGCTCTCTTAACGTCAGGTGAATGCTGACCCAAGGGAGAAAACTGACCCTCGTGTATACTGCCATGGCAGCAGTTAGTAGTGTGGATAAGGCCACGGCCTTGTAACCTAAAGGATGCTGAATCAAGTCCAAAAAAGGGTTTCACACTTGTGCCAGGTACTTACCCTGAATTGCTCCAGTGGAGAAATGCAATTCTATAAATACATTTACTCACTTAGCAGATGCTTTTCTCCAAAGCAGCTTCCCATAATCTCTGTGTAGTGTTATGACCCCACACACCGTATTCACCAAGGTGACTTACACTGCTAGATACACTACTTACAATGGGTCACTCATCCATACATCAGTGTAACACACTCTCTCTATCACTCACACACTATGGGTGAACCTGAACAGCATCTCTTTGGACTGAGGGAGGAAACCAGAGCACCCAAAGGAAACCCACACAGACACAGGGAGAACATGCAAACTCCACACGGACTGAGCAGGGATCAAACCCACATCCTCTCACACTACCCAGGTGCTGTGAGACAGCAGCATTACTGGCTGTGCCACTCTGCTGCCAAGGTAGTGTAAGAGAACGTGAGTAAATAGATAAAGTTATAAGTCACCTTGGATAAAAGTGCTTAAGCAAACATCCCAAATCCCAAACTGCTTTTGTTGTGTTTCCGTATTATTGCGGTTTTAAAATACACGTGAAATATGATGCTAAACAGTTGTTGCAATGTATGTTCTTTTTTTCATGATAACCTCTCTTTCAAGCAATTTTTCATCTGTTCGGTTGTGTTAAAAAATTGCGGCCCTCAGGCCCCCTCATCTCCTGGAGGACGATGGAGTCTCATTAAAATATATTTTTTTATTGCGCACGTGTATTATGAGGCCGCATCAGCCAGCTCTTGGCATTACGGCACACATCAGTCCCGTTTTCTTGACGTGGCTGGGAGTCTTGACACCTCGGTGGTCAGTGAATGGCTTTCCGTGGGCAGGTCCATAGCTGTCCCCTCTTTGTATTCCACCCATTGTCCCACAGCTGTCATTATTCCATGTTCATCGACAGACAAGTTATAGTTGGCAAAAAACCTATCAGGTAGGCAGGACAGCGGATAATTGAGGTGATGATCGGAGCTCTTGAAAGACAATTGGTAGTGACGGAGCCAGGGGTCCTGAGGCTAGGACGAGCTGTTCCAGCAGAGCCCCACTAGTCCCTGGATCAGCAGGCTGAATGTGGAATAACACACCAGCGCCTGAACATCGCATCCCAGCCCAGAGAAACACATTGAGCTCTTAGAGGACTTTAATAACTGAAGCACCTCCATGAGTAGTGGCTGGCGTTACAACAGAAGTATTGATCTGCTGAAAGGATGACCGAAAGTTCACATGTCCATCTGTGGAAAGAAAGCATTAAAGCTGCAAAGCTTCCAGATCTCTTTTGAACCAGTTAAGGACAAAGCGAGTGGTGACAAAGCACTGTGTAATATTGAAAAATCTGAAGGAGGAAAAGAAAACAAATAGATATACATATATGTGTGTTTGCGCTGCTTACGTACTACGTCTCTCTCATCCGTCGTAGTTCACGATGTTGGAAAAGGTCCTTTTTTGTTTTATTCTTCATAAAACTGCTTTTTCTTCTTTAGATGACACCTGTAACACTTTTTCAAACTTTGAAGTAACCGTTTATGCTTTTCACATTTAAAAAAATCGTGTCCCTCCATAAATCTGTTAATATACGAAAATGTTCAGTTAGAATTTAGGCTCATGAATTGCTAAAATATTTACACTTTCCTGAGTGGGTTCAGCACATTGCACACAGTGCACTATTTTTTTTTTTTTTTTTGTACATTTTTTTGTATTCATACAACATGCTTTGCCTGTGAGGATCAATTTGCTTCTTGAGAAAAGTACAGTATCAATATTTCAATATTCCCCTTGTCAAGTTTCTGAGTGCCATGCCCTGGATTGGCGCTGTGGGAGAGGGCTGGCAGCAAAGGACAGCGGGTGCTTGACGGGATGTCTCACCCTTCAATACCTCTCCTCCTTGTCAAGACCGGCGGGGGCTAGGAGGGAGGAAGGGGCACAGCGCGACGTGACCCTGGACATGCTGGCTGGCACCGTCAGCAGGATGTTCCTCTTGTCCCAGCACTCCACAGGGGCTTGACTTGCCCCTCAAAATTCCGTTGACCGGTTCGCAAAGGAGTTTAGTGGCCACGGGAGCCCCCTCCCCACCTGGCCCGTGGTATTGACCTGAGCTGTCACCCAGGCCAACCGCTGACCTCTCCAGCACCGGCCAATCTATGGTGGATCATGGGTTCAAATGATTTTCCTCCCCTCTCCAAGCCCTGTTTTCCTAGTGAGCTGATTGCTAATGACAACATTAGAAAGGGCATAATGAAGATTCCACAAACAATTTGCGCCTCGGATTTGCAAACCTAATATCTGCAGAAGTTCCAATGCCGCCAACGCTTCTGGGACTCTGGCTTTTAGGAGCTGGGGAGAATTGCAGAGGCAGCTTAAAGACAACACAATTAAAACTACACCATTCATAGATCTTGAATGTCCCTCTTTGGGTTTTCCACTTAGAGTCGTTTCCAAAGCAGTAATTACATTCTGCGAGAACCCAAAGACTAATGTTGTTCACATTCATTCTTCCGCGTAGGTCTGCTATTGGGCCGGACTCATCTTATAGAAATGTAAAATAAATATCCGCGCAAACAACGGAATGACTCCGAAAACAGCAGAATAAATAGGCCTCTGAAAGTTTTGCATAGTTGCATTGCTTCCAGTGCGCGGGGATTGTGCATTAAGGTATTTGATATTTCCTTATGAAAGGGATGAGGCATTTCTCGGAGACTTTCCATTACAATATTGCGGTATAACCATCGTAACCTTCCAAATAACCTCAAAGCGCATGCATTATGTGCAGAATCCTTTTCCATTAAGGCTTTGGTAATATGTTATGGAGATATATATATATTTATGTGGCAGGAAATAACATAAAAGGGAATTGCCAAAACAACTTTATAAATCAGCCCGGCGGCCGCCGAGCCCAGGTATCTGCGCTGATGAGGAGACCGCCGTGCTCGTTCCGCGCACACGCCATAAGTTTGTGAGGAAAATGGCTTGGCCCCGGCGAGCCCGTGAGCAGGCGGCGTGTCCCGTCGCCGTATTTAAATGGAAATCTGGGGTTAAACCATCCCAGCGGGCCTCATTCTCAATTTAGAAAACCGAAAATCTCCCATAAATCAAAAGTTACAAACAGACTTTGCAGTGTCATAACTCTTGTGATGGCTTTCTTGTTGATTGATTCCTATACACACATACTGTCTGATTACCATAATGTGTTCTTGTGGCAAAATTCAGGCAGGGCCACAGAGGAAGGCACGCCGAGCGCAGGAGTAAATAACAAATGGTCATGACTCCTCCTCATCGGGAGTGATTTCAATCCAATGTTCCATCATACCAACCGAGGAGAGAGAGTGAGAGAGAGTCTTTGGGTTTGGGCTATCAATTACAGATATGTGTGGAGGCAGACACAATCATTTCGCTGATTGTCACCAGTCCCAAGCAGTGACACGAAGAAGTGATCCATCAGTCTATTTTCTGTGACGTGAGAAGAAGGATGGTAAAGGCAGGCGACTCCAAGTCACACTGTGGGAGCTCTTTTACATGCTCACGGAAAAGCGTTTTAATCCGGAGACACTTAACCTTTCCTGTTCAAGCATTTTTCTCTGTCCATTCACTAGTTTATTTATTTTGACTTGCACAAAATCCAGTCTTCGTTATTGATCTCTTCAGTGGAACGTATGCAATTTTCAGCTTGCGACTTCTCGGATTTGATTGGAAGACTACAGACGTTAAAGAAAAAAATAATATAAAGTGTATCAAAAAACATTGTATAAAATAGCATGGGTGACACGTAGATGTACAAATAAATATCCTTAATGTTTTATATGCACTTATTAATGTTTAGAGTACACAGTCATATACATATATATATTTGTGTGTACATATACGCAATATGGTGGCTGAAACTCTGCCTACGTTAATATTAATTTCCGACTCTTTTTATAGAGATCTAGACAACAGCAAATTAAAATGTACGTAATTTGTATGTATTACAACGTATGTAATTTGAGACAAAAGGTGTGTGCAATACTCAATAATATACAGTATTCAGTTACACTGGTTAATACTGAGATACTGAGTAAATAGTTTGACTTCAAATTATAAATGTATGGTTATAGAAGTATTTTTTGTATGTCATTATGTTGCTCAGCATGACAGGGACAGCAATTTAACAGATTGTTATCAGACATCTGATAAATGACTAAAGAATGTGAATACTGAAAATAATACAATAGAAAGCATGTAACACTCCAACAACAGCAACAACAGCTCACTAGCGGTAACTAATTACTGTAGCTGTTGCTTTATTTTAAGAGCATCTAATAACACGGTACTTGTGAGAGTAAGTCGGAGATCTAAGAAAACCATTTACCTTTGCATGAAAAGAAGGAGTTACCTTACAGCTGTCGTAATAGTCGTATTTAATGCAGAGTAAGATTCTTAACCGCAGAGGGAATTGTACTTAGAGTAATATAAATACTTTTATGCACATCTTTTAAGTGATTTTTCTGGAGGAAGCGATCCACCCACGACAGCACTTCATCCGCAGTAATGAGGCAAAATAAACTTTCGTCGCCACCTTTCCGCTGCAGCTTTGAGGAGTGACTCTATCAATCTGGATGCGTTGGGCAGACTGCCTAATCTGTGGGCCTGGGAGACGCAATCTGCCTGGACCTCATTGCACACCTGACCAGCCAGACTCATTGAGGAAATGGATGTGCTGCCCCGTGTAACGTAATCACCTTCATTTGTAAACACACTCATCCATCAACAGGGGCTCGCTTATCCAAACAGATAAAGAAGGTGTATGTTCTTATAATTTGCTCATCTCTGGGAGAAGGAATAATAATCTCCCCGTGATGTACAGTTGCTCCCTCCTCTTTCTTCCTCTCTCCGTCTCGCTTCCGCGCCCGCTCTCGTTCCCCAGCATTGGGAGAGACAGTCATTACGGGCTTGGTGATAGTTTATTAATGAAGCGGCCTAATTTGACACCCAGCACTGGTATAATGGATTAAAATGCAGTGGAGCCATCCATCTGTGAGGCACAAATAAGCTGCACAGTATAAATATTGTAATTCATACCTGTGATAAGAGTCTTGTTGCCGCCTCTTGCTTGGCTGATAGCAGAGTCAACTTGCTGAGGGGTGGTTCATGGTGGGGGGGAGTGGGGGCAGTTACTGCCGGTGAACACAGACTTATCGCTTCTTTAGTCGTCGGTCTGGCTGACCTCCGTGCGGTCAAGCCGTTCGGTAGCAAACTGTCGGGTTGTGGTCTTTTTTCCCTGAAAACCGTCCAAATCCACTTTCCATCCTCAAGGTCAAGCTTGACGGGTAAAGCCGAGGGCATCCAGCTGGGGGGCGCCAGGCGCAATATCCCCCCTTCCAACCCATGGCAGGAGCCAGTGTTCAGAGCACCTTGTGTCGGCAGGCTCTTCCAGGGAGATGGCACTCAGGCGCTGTGGTTGTTGGGCATAACATAAGACAACGGAATGGGGGGTGCATATCCACCCCAATTTTCGAGAACGACTAATCTTTCCTCCCAAACATTTTTGCATAACTGCTCTAAGCACAACTTTACCCAATACCTGATGTGTTCTTAAACCCCTGCAGCGACCTCACTTTTATAGTGTAAATAGTAATAATGTAATGGCGCAGCGGGTTTGGCTTGGTCCTGCTCTCTGGTGGGTCTGGGGTTCAAGCCCTGCTTGGGGTGCCTTGCAATGAACTGGCGTCCCGTCCTGGGTGTGTCCCCTCTCCCTCCGGCCTTACGCCCTGTGTTGCCGGGTTAGGCTCCGGTTTGCTGCAACCCGGGTCAGGACAAGCGGTTTCAGACAATGTGTGAATAATAATGTATGGAAGAAAAAGAAATTTCATAGCTGTTTACATGTGCTGGAAGTAAATTGACTGGATAGAACAACAGCGAGGTAGAACCATAACATTACCCCAGTACACTAGGTAAAAGTTCAGGTGGTGCTCATCGCTGCTCATTTACACACGCATGTTTTATATTTCTTTAGGAGGGACAGTATAGCTTATCATTCCTGAACAGTCTAATTACTTTGGTATTTGCCATTCTTGATTCTCTTCATATTTCTGTTCCCATGATTTTTCTAAGGGAGGACCAGCTAATAACCGTGCAGCATCCTACAAATAAATGGTATTTTATTTACACTTTGGGACTTCAGCCTTACTACTGTAATGTTGAGAGAGAGGCAACAAACAGTAATGTTGTGAAAGGGTAGAGCCAGAATTCACTAGGTACGTTGTGCAGTATCACCGATATTAAACACACAAGAGGATATAGATATCAGTCAAAGCAAACCATAACGCCAACATAATATTGGTGTGTGTCCCACCTGGCAGGACCTGAAATGTGGTGCAATTTCAGGAAGAAAAGGCTGTAAATCTGTACACTTCTCATCATAACTATCAAAAAATTATTTCAAACAAATCATTAAATAGGTACAGCTGTGAATTCGCCAGGGTTTATGTACAGAAGAACAAATTACTATTACTTGATTTATATTTTATCATAAAGTATTTTATAAAACTCTGTAATAATTTTAGTTGCACTGCTATTGCTTTAATGGCAAAAATATATTTTCAGTTTTTGAAAATTTTGTTTTTTTTTTTCTCCCAGTCATTGTAATACATATAGTATCTCAGATTCTGGTTGAAGCAAAGTTTGCAAAATGTCGAACATTTAAGAATTAATTGTTGATATACTAGCCTAAGATAGCAATGAGTTCCTAAACAGCCTTCAAAACAAAATTCTTGCTGGCTCATTTTGTGTCTAGAATTAATAAAAGACATGGTTTCAGGAAATCTTGAAAAGCCCAAAAAAGAGACAAGTGACTGGAGAGATTCTTCATTGCGTTATAGACCTTCCAGAACATGCCATATTAATCTCTTTGTGGTTAGAGTCCTCAGATAATGAAAATTTCTTTTATAAATATGTATGCTCTGAAGTCACAACATAATAGAAGTGAAAAACAGAAAAGCGGATTCTGAAGGATGAAGCCAAAGCCCTGCAGAGAGGAATATTCTGAGCAGAAATTGGTTTAATTAATAGCACATTTTACATAATGATTACAGTGTAATTGCACCGACTAGCAGAGTGTCATTAAATATATCCCTGCTCCTTTACAACACCCTCAGGCTAAAAATAATGAGTTACATTGGAAATCACTATGCAACAGGTTCATAAATAACATTTAAGCCCATACAAGGCAAGTACTTATAAATAATAAATATTTGCCTTTTGTAATTGAACAAAAAATGACTGCCTCCTTTTATCCCTGGCGCTGTGCTTTGTTCTGTTATACCTGGGGAAAAGAGATTTTTCTCATTTTTCCACCTCCTAAGTACTGAATAATTTATTCCCCGGCTAATAGTCAACACTGTCGACTTGGGTGTTTAGGATATACCTGTGTCCAGATAAATGCCACGCTGGGCAGGAAGGCGATTATTCCCTGCTTCTAGATATTTTGTTGGATGCAGTCCCTGTATACACTGCAGTAAATCACTGCCTTCCAATTACATCCCTCCATAAAACATGCCTCGTATTCAAATCAGGTCTAAAACAGACAGCACCCAGTGCCGTTACTCAGGGGTGAACATGAGGGTGTGTGGTTGGGGGGTGGAAGAGACACTTCTTATTCAGATCTTTTCAAGGGACTTGGGTTCAGTTCTGCACATTTTCCCTGAGGACATAAAGCGCATGAGGAACTTTGTTTTAAACAAGAATTTTCAGCAGAGTCGATTTTTTCAGCTGCTTGCAGGCTTTTTATTTATTATTTTGCTATCGGGATAATTTACATGAAGTAGAAAATTATCAGGTATTTTAATGACATAGCTTATCCTCTTGCAGTTGCTGATTTATGCAAAATACTGCCTTATTTTCAAGGCCAAGCCTCAATCATAGAAATATCTTTTAACAAATATTTGTTTCATTCTAGTACTGCATTCCAAAATTAACTGAGCGGAGAAAAACAGCTAAAACATAGTAAAACGCAAATCCCAATACACCACCAAAGAAACGTGCGAAATCGGTGTAAAAATCCTTGTACGGCTGTAACTCTATCTGGCTTCTTTTCTAGATATGTACCCATTTTGTGTGTGTGTGTGTTTTTTTTTTTCTCTATGTCAATTTCTGACAATATCCTACAAAGTGCAAGAATCTAAAAAAGGGAATATTAATAATAAAAACATGTTCTATTCTATTCTATTCTTATTTGTTTCTCAGTCGAAGAATCTTACAAGGAAATCATTTAAAAGTGTTATTTTTTGGATAAGAAGAGGAAGGCACATTGTTAGGACGTCCAGGCTATATTCCCTTCAGTTTATCTCAGGATTCACAGCATTTTTAAGCAATGCGATTGCAGTTCTGTGTCTCTGTCTGACCTCGGCACTACATTGGGAGCGAGGCTGTGCCCCCGCCCGCGCCCCCGCCCGCGCCCGCGCCCCCTCCCCCTCGCCCTCGCCCGCCAAAGCAGCACGTTGATAAATGTCTGCCGTCGCATCATCACACATGCAGATTCCCAAATGCGATTCACTTTTGATCAGCGCCCTTGTGCAGCGGCGGATGAAAACACCTAGGTCTCTCCTCCGCTGCCTGCCTGGCGGCGTATTAAAGACCCCCACCGCCGTCGACGGATCGCGTCTGCGCGGGGTGCATCAATAACGGGAAAAAACACTAAGAGGCCTTGTCAAGGATCAGAGTTGTCACACTCGCAGGCAAATGATTTCGCTTGCTGCTCATCTGAGGCGCAATCAGCCCGTAATCTAGGTATACATCACGCTCTGACGTGCAGGTTCCCTTCTCCTCCACTTTCATTTTCAGGAGCAGTGATCACACCGAAGGCGCTCAACCCCGCCGAAATGTATAAATAATTTTCATTCAAACATATTAACAGTCAAAATACGGGAATTCATCACGACGGCGTAACGGCTTCTTAAGAAGCAATCAGGGCTTTGCGACGTGTTCTTTGTCTTCGGGAGACTGGAAGACACGGTGCAGATTGCCTGCGCAGCCCTCTTTTACATAATGGTCTCCCTGTCGCTGCCTTAAAACTTTCCCGCAGACCCATTAGGCCTACGGAGCCGGGATGCGCCGTCTCATCTCGTGCCTCCCCGGGAAGGGTATCTGGAACGGGCCTTAAAGACCTGGTTATTAAGGCAAGCATTTGAGGCTCCGTCTATCTTCCTGTGCAAGAAGACACATTTGTGTTTCGCGAACAGAATACGTCTTGCCACCCGATGGGGCCCGAACCTTACGCTTTTGCCACCACCACCGCCACCACCACCAAGTGCCTGTTCAGCAACCAGCTCTGTAATTAACACACCTCTACTAAACACCTTCCCTTATAAGAAAGCAATCAGTGGACTGCGGCTGTTCAGTCAGCACATCTCTTTGTGTCTTTTAGGCAAATGGGCAGGATTCACGCGGGCTGCACCAAGGGCCGCTGGGTGCGGGGGGACGTTTAAACGCGAATCCGGAAAAACGCAGGCCGCGCAATTCAGATCCGAACGCGCGCCCCGGCTTCCCGCCCGCGGCGTAATGAATCCCATCGCTTTGCCGTCGGCGTGCGTCACGGAGTCTGCGCGCTCGTATAAAGATGTAAAACGGCACCACCAGCCGTCCGACCATCTTATTAAAGCAGATCAAAATATCCTTTTTTACCCAGAGGAGAGAGAAGTGTTAGCGGTATTCACGGGGGGGAAAATTAAGGCCATTTGAGCCTGGAAGTCATCCAAGCTTGTCAAGACACGGGCTGTGGTTTTATGTCACATCGTTTATCTGCCGTTTATATTTTCTATGACCGCATTGTCTTCTTCAAGAACCTTTTAAAAACACAAACGCTGCGGGAAAAAAAAACCCCAACTTTTTTTTTAGACAAAACGGAACTTAGAAATGCTAATGTTTTCATAACAGCCTTGCCATCGTAATGACGCTCGTACATAGTTTGGGGCTGTGAGTTTTATTTCGCTCGAAATACCCTTTGTTTTTAATAAAGTGCGGTACGTTGGGTCGCCTCAAATAAAAACCATACCCTTGAAAAAGGCCTATAATGGAATGTTCAGGATAAATGACAAAACCGTACGCAAGGGTGCCCGCTCCAGCCGCAATGGAAAACAGCGAAGTGGAGGGATACCTACGGATCATGGCCCCTTTTATTACAATTTAAGAAGTGCTTGGCTTTCCATTTTTCATCCTCTAAATGGTAAAACAAAAACTTTGCGCTCAAGTTCTATAATGAAAAGAATAATAATGGTGTTTCGCCCAAGCCCTGATCACTTATTGCGATTAATGGTTTGGATCTCGAAGGAGAGAGCGTCAGGCGGCCCAAAGGTACGAGGAGGAAGGCGAGACATCCGTAGGGTTGAGCGCAATGGGAAGGGGAGGATCAGAGACTCGCTGTCACTTTGCGCCCCCCCCCCCCCCCGACCCATCGCAGGACCAGGGTCATATATACAGTAAAGCGCACATTCTGGTATGCTCCAAAATGTCGTTTGCGTCCGCGGCACGTGCATGCTTCGGAAGTGTTTATCACGTTGCAAATAAGGACATTAAATGGACAAAACCCATCCTCCTGTCATATCAGTTTACTCTTTTCTGGCCTGGCCTCCCGATTTGAGGGCACACAGAAATTATAGCTCGGCGAAGTGCGGTGGCAAAGCCCCCGAGATTCATAGACAGTATAAATGATAGAGTCCGATCCAAGAGAGCCGCTACCGGGGCAATAACGGGCGGAGAGGGTCACAATAAAGTTTAGTTTAATGACAAGAACAAATAACTTTAACATTCGGCTCGGGTGCTGAACCCTGAGCCGGGGCTCTTGTCGGATACATCAGCGGCCAACTAGCCGTGACTGCCGGGCGATTGCGCGCGTGGCGCCGCGCCGTCATACGGGCTAGCCTTGTGGCAGGTGTCCATTTTATAGAGTTATTCGCTTGGAAATGCAGCGTGTTCCGCTGTGTGGAGAGGCCTACATTATTGTTACTGCGCAAGCTGACATCTCGCAGCCCCTCTCCTGGGCCTGCAGCCTTGGCTGCGCGCAGCCGCCTCCGCGCTAATGGCGGAGCCGCCCCAACGCAGGCTGGACGCCGTCCCGGCGCCCGAAACGCATTCGCCCTTAATTGTTAATTAGGCAGCTGCAGAAAAATGAGGGCCAGCTGTCAGCTCGCCTGCGTCCGTACCTGCAGCGCACCTGTTAGGCTCGCTTCTCGCGAGGCGCGGCGGGCCCGGGCATTTCTCTTAACTTGCGTCGATTCATTTAAAATGTGATGTCTTAACATTGTTCTTGAGCTTGAAGGCAGATTGATGGAAAGCAGCGCGAGGCGGTTCGCCGGAGGGTTGGTCTTTCCCTTTCCGGGAGGAGATCGCGAAACGCGTGCCAGCCTGCGGAGGCTGTTTCGAGGGCGCGTTCGACGTTTCTCCGTCGTCACCGCTTCATTTGGAAAACGAGGAGGGCGCTTTTGTTCTCCCGCGTTCCGTTTGCGCCTCGCGCGTTTACATTCTGCGTGGTGCGTCGCATGTACAGCACGCGTGTTAACGCTGTGTATACTCTTTTTGGGTTTTTTCTGTTGTTTGTGTTGAGCAAATTCATTTTGGATTTTCATTGTTATGTATACTTTTTAAGCATTTAGTATGTTTAGTACAGCTTGTTCCGTCTCAAGCGCCCCCAGTCTTAGGTCCACTTTGTCATGAGTCAAAAATACAGTTGTATTTTATGAACCCTAAGGATATATAAACACTTCACATATATGAAAATTAAGTTGTATAATAGGCTTTTGTTACATTTTTTATTACCTTTGCACATTATTCATGGGAGGGTGCGGTGGCGCAGTGGGTTAGACCAGGTCCTGCTCCACGGTGGGTCTGGGGTTCAAGCCCTGTTTGGGTGCCTTGTGATGGACTGGCGTCCCGTCCTGGGTGTGTCCCCTTATGCCCTAAGTTGCCGGATTAGGCTCCGGCTCCCCGTGACCCTGTATGGGACAAGCAGTTCAGAAA